>NC_136498.1:27642727-27705227 GCF_053919585.1 Euprymna scolopes | reverse complement strand
GCACAAGCAGAAAGGGCCAGTCTATAAATCAACTGTAAATTCTTTTATAAAACAGGGGCGTGTTCGAAATGAATTTTTCTTTTTCTAGCATAATTTAACCATGATATTTTAGTTTTGTACGTTTAACTGTAATTCAAGTGATTATGTAAAAATAATTTTATAAAATCAGCAGTTGGTTCTTTGATAAGACAGGGGCGCGTTCGAAATAACAGTTTCTGTTTAGTGCACAATTGAACACTGATACTTTACTTTTGCATTTTAAGCTTTAAGTCAAGCCATTATTTCAAGATAATTTTATAAAATCACCAGAAGGTTCTATACAGTGTATTGTAAACTACAACGTATTGTGATTGTGGACTAAGTCACTGCGGGGAAACGTGTGAAGTTTCCTGCCGGATATGAAGGTTCCCAAATAGAACAGGCAATCATTCAATCCCGGACAACGTCGGGATTCCCTGCTAGTTTATTATCGACTGTTTAAGAAAAAAAGATATTTGAATTATTGCGTTTTGGGTCTTTTCTCCCTACAATATAAACAGTATTTAAAAATACTATGTTGTATTATTAATTTCAATAAAGTTGAGTCTTTTGATGCGTACATGTCATGTCGAAATTAGTTTAAATTTCAAAAACTACAAAAAAATGACCAAGTAGATGTGCTGTATGTATACTTAAAAATAATTCAAAATTATGTACTGTTTATCAAGTTGACAAAAAAGTTCCAGCGGTTTTTAACTTTTAAATTCAGATGAACATATCTGGGCTTAAACAAAACATTATTGATCGAAATAAGTACCGTCAGAATCAGCACGCTATTTTCAACGCAAAACAAGTATATTTATGCCAGTAACTAAAAATCTTGTGTTCTGGTGGCGGTAAAGTTGCTGAAGGTGTTTTTGATATCGCTTAGGTTTTTGAAGCATTTCTCACGCAGAAAGTTGTCTGGAGAGTATGGCGGATGAGGCAGAGTCTCATAGTCCAATTCGTTTAACTTCGGCATGGTCGGTTTAGCAACATTCGGTTGGCATTGTCGTGGAGAAAAATGTGACCTTTTCTGTTGATTAATGCAAAAATTAATGCAAAAAAGTGTTGCTGTCGAAGTTTCTGATGCATTTCTCCATTTGTTGGCAGTACTTTTCCGCCGTAATGGTTTCGTCTGAATTTTTTAAAAAATGTAATATATAAGACCGGCCGCAGACCATCAAACAGCCAGCATAACCTTTTAGTGCAACTCTTGCTTCGGGAATTGACGTGACGCTTTGTCGGTGTCTAACCACTGAGCTGAGCGTCGCGGGTTGTTTTAAAAAACCCACTTTTCATCGCAAGTTACAAGCCGGTCGAGAAATGAGTGTTTTTGTTGCGTAAAAGAAGGAAACATGACACTTCATAAAGACGTTACTTTTGGTTGTCGTTCAGTTCGTGAGGCACCCATTTATCAAGTTTTTCGTCTTTTCAATCTCTCTCAAGTGATTGGAAATCGTCATATACGCTATGTGTAATTCAGAAGCAAGTTCTCGAACAGTTGTGCGTGGATTGACTTCGACTAAGGCTCTTAATTGATTATTACCAACATCCAATGGCCGACTACTACGCCCATAATCTTCAAGACTCTCGTCGCCACCACGAAATTTCTTAAACCACCATTCTGCTTTGCGTTTAGTAGTGGTTCCTGGATCAGACACTTTGTTGATATCGCGAACTGTTTCAGCAGCTTTTCGGCCTAGCTTGAACTGATATAAGAAAATTGTACGAATTTGCTTCTTTTCCATCTTATATTCAACGTTCTGAAAAGAAGACAATTGTTTTAAAGTGATTGTAATTTAAATGATTAGATAAAGCGAAAAACGCTTTTTAAAATGATATATAAAGTAAAAGTATTATAACGAAAACTTATTTGAAAATACATCATTCGAAATCAAAATTAAAAATTCCACAAGAACTTTCTTCTTAACCTAATAAAAATGTCGGGGACTTAATTTAAGGCAGTTTTTCATACATGGAAACATGCGATAAATTTTATTTTTACTTGTAATTATTTTTCTACTGATCATTCTCCGTAATTTTTGGAATTCATTCTAATTTCAACATGTCACGTACGTTGACAATGATGTTTTCCACCTGAAATGTGTTGGTTTAAAAGCTCACCAATTTACACCAGCACCATGTGTATATATATATATATATATATATATATATATATATATATATATATATATATATATATATATATATATGAAAGGCAAAATGGGGGCGAGCGTTTGTGTATGTTGACGATAAGCTTTTCAGATCGGGGTTCCGTTGTGACTAGGCCAGACGGACCATAAACTAGTTATGACTCGGCTAAAGCTAGGAACTAGGCCTAAGTTTGCGGGGTACTGGAAGTTAAACACCTCCCTTATGGAGAGACAAGACTTCCGAGATAAGTTAATAGAGTTAATTCAAAAGACACTAATGGGGGGCAGTTATCGGGAGTAATTGGTGGGTGGGTCTTAAAGCTAAAATTAGAAGATTCTCCGTCAAGCATGCCCAGTGCCTCTTACTAGATAAGGCTGAGACGACGAAGCAGCTGCAGCATAAACTACGGAGAGGAATAGGGTTAGTCAGGAACTAGCTAAGCAAGACCTTCTGCATGCGAGTAGCCAGCGTTACGAAGGGCAAGTAGTTAGAGCTAGACTTGGAAAGATAGGCAACGAAGCATCAATTCTGACGTACATGTGCGTCGCGAGGTTTCTAGGCGTGACTCGAATAAGTACATTGGCAAAGTCAAACATCCGGATGGGCGCACCTTGGAGTTGACTCGGGAGATCTGTGAGGAGTTTCGAGAACATTTCGAGGAGCGTTTTACGATGCAGCCCGATCTTCCGGTCCACGAGTTTAGCGACTATTTAGCAGACTCTCCCCGTCTCGTGGCGGCTAGAGCGGCTAATTGCGAGGGCCGGGTGACGGAGTGGAAGGTTTTTATAGCGCTGAAGCAAGTCGGCTGTGACAGAGCACCAGGTCTTGATGATCTGTGATACAAATTGTATTTGAGGCTATCGCCCATGTTTCTGCCTCTTCTGATGGATGTGTTCAACCATTGGTTTGCTCAGGGATCTATCCCGGGTCAAGTCAGCAAGGGAGTGATCACATTGTTGAGGAAAGGTGACGAGCATGACGGGGAAGAATTAGATGACTACAAGCTGATAACTCTGCTAAACACAGGGTTGAAGATTTCGGCAAAAACTACATTGCAATCCTGGCCGTGGCGAGAATGGTGATTTGGACGTCGCGAATGCAAAGTAGCCAGGGGTGTTGTCTTTTACTGATCATGGTCTGATCACTACCTTTAAACACCAACTACGGGTGAAGATCAGATGTGATAGAAGAAGGTTGCATCGCGCGGTTTTTGAAAGAAGATGGATGCACGTAACAAGTATGTGTGTACGGAGAGAGGCCAAATATGAATACGTGTTCCCAGTCTAAGTATGGAGCGCGCAATTCTGGGGCCTGTCGGACTCCTCTCTTCCCCTCAATCTAACTTTTCTAACCTTTTAGCTAACCGAGTGAATGCCCCATTTTTTCCCGATTAGGAAGCCTCCATTACTCCTTCTGAACATAAAAATCTTTTTTTCGACCTCTCCCCTGTAAATTCAACCCATCTTAGAGGAGAAATCAAACATTAACATTTCTCATCCCATCACCCACCCATTTTTCTTTTCTCCCCTGTTTTTTCTTCCCATAGAGGACACTCCCGCAGAACCCTGGTTCTTTTACAAACCAGAGTGAAGCGGGTAGTCTATCAATTAGAACAGGGTAAGGAAGATCTTACTAACCACATCGTAATTATTTTTTCTTCCCCACACCCTCGACACAAATGAAAATGAAATATTATTATTGTTGTTATCTTTTTTTGTTTGTTTTTACATACAAATATCCCACGGTACGAAGTACTATGGTAAATTAGATGCTAGCTAAGAGAAAAAAAATTAGTTTAAGTTCTAAAAAGACGCGATTGACCAATCAACATCACCATTCTCGCTTTTTTGAATTGGCCATTGTTCATTGTTTTTTGTATTTTTTTAAATATTTTTGACGTGAATAAAAGATTTAATGTCTCAAAGTGTAGTATCTGTTCTGATGCTTCGCTTAAGTTAATTGTTCTTTGGTCAATGTAAGGGAAACCCTTCATACTAAGACAATTACTATTTTTTTTTGGATACTGCCAAAGTGCCCCCTCTTGGAAGGGGGCTAGTTTTCCTCCACATTAAAAACGACCTTGTGTATAATTTGCTTTCGTGGAGAAGCAAATAAATACCTTACGTGGAGCCCGCCCAGGTTAAAAAGTAGCATTTAATAAAACGGTAAGCTTACATGGCCCTGGCGAGGTTTAAAAGCAACGTTTAGTTCTGCGCGTGCGTGGCGACTCCTATGATTCTTAAGTTAATTACTAACTCCTTGAATCCACTATCCTTTTTGGCCTAATGGTAAGCAAGGAAGACTAATTACCCTACGTTTTCGAGTTCGATCCCACTTCTCTCTCTCTATCTTCTTTTTTCTTTTCTTTTTTTTTTATTTTGTCCTTATGCAAATATCCTCCACCCGGGCAAAAGTAAATTAGCAACTCATGGAATTCACTATCCTCTTCGGCCTAATGGTTAGCGTGGAAAACTAATTACTCACCTCTCTATCTATCATTTTTATTATTATTATTTTAACCACGTAGAAGCCATTCTAAACATCGCTTTACCCTTGTGCTAATATCCACAACCCGGGCAACGCCGGGCACTCACCGTTAGTAAATAATTAAATCAACTTAAATACAATGCCAACTTTGATTGAAAAAAAAATAGAAATTCAATTATTTTCCTTTCCTTAAAAGTACAGTTTTATTTTTAACATCGCTTGAAATAAATTCTTACTTTTTTTTTAATATATTTTTTTACTCCTGAAAAAATAATATATATTTTTCTGGATGTTAGCATTTCTTATTCTTAGTATGTTTCCTTATATCCGGTTAGATCAGATGGCACACTGCCATGAGCATCCTTATGACAGTTTTCACAGCATTACTACTTCCAGGCTGGATCATGACAACTTGGGAGCGGATTATTTGTTTGTGCCATCATCGTTAAAAGATTGCCTTTCGTGGAGAATCAAATAAATACCTTACGTGGAGCCCGACCGTTACGCTCGAACCGTGTTCATCAAAGTTCAATTCTCTCTCGGACCCCCACGCCGTCGGGCACCGTCGGAAATGAATAAACAAACAAAAATAAATAAATCTGACTCGATTTTTCTTGCTTTTTTAACACAAGTCGTTTATTACAGTTTTTCTTTCTCTCTGTCTCGACACCAGCTTAAAAGTCTCTCTCTCTCTCTCTCTCTCTCTCTCTCTCTCTCTCTCTCTCTCTCTCTCTCTCTCTCTCTATTTGCCACTGCAAGGCCACATGTCCATCTCACCATGTACGTTTTTCTTTCTACTCCACTACACGCCAGCCGTTGACAGTCTTCTACTTTACACGTCCATCTTTTACAGCCGCTCCTTTTCTTCTCCTCACCACGTGGTGTTCTTTTTTTCTTTTTCTTCTCGCGCACACTTCCTAATTTGCATATGTGCTTTTTTTCGGCTTCTGCTGCTAATATATTCGTATGCCAGCTATCTTACAGCTCCTGCTGATATTTTCCCATTCGCTCATACGCGCTCTGTTACACATAGCTAACTGGCTCTTTATATTTGGTTTCATTTTTCATCAGTCTCCTTCTCCTACATGGGTTGCTGGTCTTAGTGGATAAATAGTTCAACTGTTGCTGACCCTTAATACTTTCTGTGCTGACTCATGTCAAATTGAAATCGGGTGTTTTGTTTGTGGCACGATAATAATGAGATTGCCGTATAAAGCCAACAAGCCCCTTCTATCCATTTTGTTTCGGATTAATTACAATTAATTAACTATTATTTATTTTTATTAAAAACCATTCAAAATTAACCCAAACGACGGCAACTAAGTTATCAACCAAATGGAGCACCCCGATTTTTTCCTGTGCATTATCAGCGGACCTGAACAAACTTTCCCCCCTGCTGTAAAATTAATTCCTTTTCGGGTTTTCTTTTTTTTTATTTTTTCTGCGGATTATCGTCGACAACAGACTTAACTTTCATATTAGCTGGAAATTTTTTTAAGTTTATTTAATAACTTATTTAACGTAGGGGATCACTTTTTAATTATAACGTTCTTTTAAATTGATACCCCACTTTGCGGTCAATATGTACAACTTTCCTTATTAAGGTGCCACGTGTCCGCTGTGGTGTAAAAAAGAAAAAAAAAGTGCGATAATTCAAACTGAAATAATTTATTAAAGAAACATTTATCAGGAAGAACGACCGCAAAGTGGGGTATCAGTTTAATAGAACGTTATAATTAAAGAATGATCCCCCACGGTGAAAGTCATTAAATAAACATAAAAATAATTTCCCGCTAATATGAAAGTTAAGTCTGTTATCGATGATAATCCGCAGAAAAAATGAGAAAACGTGAAAAGGAATTAATTTTACGGCGAGGGGGAGGAGGGGTCGTTCAGGTCCGAAGGGGGAAATCTCGTTCTATCATCTGTTTGGTAACATTTCAGAATACCACAGGGGGTTAACAGGTACTACATCTTGTCCAAGAGTGACCAGGAACTGTGGAATGCAAGAACGTTCATTTTCCTGAGTTATTACATATACCTGCTTACCTGAATGCATACAGTGACTAGTAATCCCAAATGGTCGCCCATCTTATACTAGCCAGACTAAACATTGCTTAACTTCGGTGATCTAAGGGGAACTGGTGTAGCACAGTGATTATGCCGTATATTTGACACCCTGTGCCTATATTCCCATCGTCATTACTTGCTTTTTTTTTAAGCTTTTGCTTCAAACAATGAATACTGCCATTGAAGCGCAAGGGGTACATTGATAGGGGCCAGATTTATAGGGTAAACCTAGATGAGAAGTAAAGAAGTAAGATCTTTGTTCATATTATATTTGTAGGCTGTTTTTGAACTCAGTCAACGACGCGTACTTTTGCTAGTATATATATATATATATATATATATATATATATATATATATATATTAACCGCAACATGCATATGTATCTACGTAGAAAACTACTAATTTAACTGAATCATTGATAATTACGTTTAGCAACTAATGTAGCCGGCATAGTTCTGTCATTTCCGGCACCAATTCGACAATCCTAAACGCTGTATTATGTCGACGCAAAAGTTTTTGCTGATACGAAACTTCATCTTGAAAATGAAAAAACTGCGTGTTTGTGAAAATCTTTATTTAAAGAACGTTACTCTTTATAACTTGATCAACGATGTGAACTGCGTTTGATTAATTTGAGCGTGGTCTATGTCAAGAATTTGTGTCAATATTGAATTGGAAAACGAACGAGATTTAATCAACAGGTAAGCAGTCCCGTGAAAATGTTTTCAACAAATAGATTATCATTGGAAAGAATCTCTGTCGGTGGAAATTCCGCTGACGCTAGGCACATTCAGGTAGAAAATTAAATTGTTTATTTTTGTGATCAGGAAAAGACGAATTCTTGCGGTGGATGTCTTAAAAGGAGTAACTGTAGAGAACTCAGTAGTGCACCTTCTACGGACAGTAGTAAGATCTCTTCCGTGAGAAAGATAATATAGAAGACAATAGTGATCTACCTTCCCACTAGATGACGAAGTCGATTTAGTATGTTTTTTGATGTTCGCGCTCTAAAAATGATTATCATAAATAATTGGCATTTTCGTTTGTAAAAGTTAAACTAAGTGGTCACCTATAGTCGATGGAAAATCAAAGGTGCCCTTTTCATTAGTTGCTACACTGATATTAAGGGGAGGACGCCATCCCATTCGCAGAATTGCTCCACTTGCTCTTGATCTTCCCCTTATAATGTTGAGTGTTTAGTGTAACGTTACAGTCACAATCAAAGAAAATAAATAAAAATCCGAGTCGACATTTTTCTTTTAACAAAAGATTTTATTAGCGTTACTTTCCCGTCTTGACATCGCTTAAAAGTCTCTCGCCATTGTCCATCTCGCCCGGTATACACTTTTCTTCTTCTTTCTTCCGACCGCAAGGCGGCCACAGCCGGCTCATTCTCATCCTCGACTTCACCCGTCGATCCAACCATCATCAATGGACCTGAGGTCATTTCGTCAGCATCTGACAAGACCAAATTATTTGCCAAGAACTTTGCAGCTAATTCTACCCTACACGACGCAGGCCATCGACTCCCCGTATTTCCTCCTATAAAAGACAACACGCTATGCAACATACAGATATTTGTGCGTGAGGTCGCTAAGCTAATCAAGAACCTTGATTCCAGTAAAGTAACTGCCCCTGATGGCATTCCAATTATAGTGTTAAAAAAGCTTCGACCAGAACTTGTCCCTATACTTACAAAACTGTTTAAGTGTTGCCTTAAAGAGAAGTGCTTCCCAACACCCTGGAAAACCTTATCAGTATGTCCTGTATTTAAGAATTCAGATGAAATGTCATCTCCCTCTCAGTACAGACCAATAAGTCTCCTGTGTGCCATATGTAAGTTCCTAGAATCCATATTAAATAGAGAAGTAGTCAACCACCTCAGCAAAAATAACTTTCTTAGTGACATACAATATGATTTTCGTTCTGCTAGATCTACAGCAGATGTGCTAACGATTATATCTCATAGGATTAGTGAATATCTTGACAAAGGCTTCCTTTCTAGAGCAATTGCTCCTGACATATCAAAAGCCTTTGATAAAGTATGGCATAAGAGCCTACTTCACGAGATTTCCAGCTACGGTATAACTGGAAATGTTTTCTCGGTCATTAGATCATTTCTCTCTGATAGGCTCATAAGAGTAGTGGTTGATGGGTAGAAATCAGAAGCCCTCAGTATTAATGATGGAGTTCCTCAGGGGTCCATCCTGGGCCCAACACTCTTCCTGATCTACATCAATGATCTCCCAAAATACATACTTAAATCATTCGTTGACATCTATGCTGATGACACAACCATCTATGGCAAAATATCAAAGGCTGTAAGTGACAAAGTTCTCTCTGATTCTCTCTCCTCTGATCCCGAGCGCGTGGTATAGTGGGGGAAGTGGTGGCTGGTTTCTTTTAATACATCTAAAACCAAGCTCCTATCTTTACGCCATCAACGCTCTGATCCCCATCTGGCATCAACTGAAATGGATGGCTTTCGACTAGAGGAAGCTCCATGCTTTGATAAGCTTCTGGGCTTGACCTTTACTCCTGATATGAAATGGGACACGTACATCAAGTCTATTGCCAAGGTCGCTGGAAAAATGGAAGGATCCTTCTACCGTTCCAGAAGATATATCACTGCTGATGTCATTCTCTACTTATATAAAAGCCAAGTACGTCCAAGAATGGAGTACTGTTGCCACATCTGGGCAGGAGCTGCTAAAAACACTCTATCCTGCCTTGACAGAGTACAAAATAGGTTTCGTGGCTTAGTGGGGGATGCCTTTTTCTCTTCCCTGAAACCTCTCTCCCACAGGAGAGACGTTGCGAGCCTGTCTTTGTTTTATCGTTACTTGTATGGCAGGTGCTCGTCTGAGCTCCAATCCCTGGTCCACCCTTGCCGATCTTTCACAAAAAACACCCGTCTAGCTGAAACCACTGTCAAGAATGTTCCCCATTCTTTATCTGTGCCAAAACCAAAACGTAGATTCCATGAACAAAGCTTCTTTCTTAGAAGTGGACGCCTGTGGAACTCTGTTTCGTCTGCCTGTTTCCCACCTGACTACAACTTGGATGTCTTCAAGTCCAACATAAAAAAATTTCTGATGAACCGCCCCCTTAAATAACAGCTATAATAAAATACCTTGAATATTGAAAAATGTGGCCTCAATTCCAATAATTTACCTTTCATCATAAATATTTCAGAAAGGAAATTATTTGTCGTTTTATTTTATTTTGATAAATTATTAGTGTTTTTGTTGATTTAAAATTTCGTTTAGAAAGTAAAAAACTGTTTTGGAAAATCTTTATTAAAATAGTTTGCCGGGTAAACATTTTGTTGAATATTTTTCTGTTGAGGCAGAAATCTTTTTTCGATAAAACATTAATATATAGAGATGTATATGTGTGATCAACTATAGTCCAGGACGACCCGAATTCTCCCGTTTCATTAGCTGTTACACCGGGAGGGCGCCACTTCATATATATATATATATATATATATATATATATATATATGGTTTCCTTCAATAATTACAAGAAACCTTCTCTGCCACCAATAGCAATGGCCAGTGACTCCCCGTCTGAGAGTACATCTTTCAAACTGCTTAGCCTAACGTTCACAGGTAACATGAGCTGGAACAATTATATTGAAAACATTTCCAGGGCCGCTGCGAAAAAGGTAGGCTCTCTCTACCGTGCTAGAAAACTACTGACACCTGAAAGTATCCTGTACCTCTATAAGGCCACCATTCGCCCATATATGGAGTATTGTTGTCACATTTGGGCTGGTGCATCTGCTACTAGTCTCTCGCTCCTAGACAAGGTTAAAAAAAGGGTCGCCAATCTGATAGGCCCTGAACTGGCATTTAAGCTTCAGCCTCTGTCCCATCGACGAAACGTTGCATCCCTCTGCTTGTTCTACAAGTATTTTAATGGTGAATGCTCTGACGAACTGCAGACACTTGTGCCCCCACGACGTAGACCTCCTCGACAAACCCGATAGGCAGCTAAATCACACCCCCACACAGTAGATATCTGTAGATGTAAAAGATCTTTCTACTCCAGTAGTTTCTTCCCCAGAAGCGCTAGACTCTGGAATTCCATTCCAGGTTTCTGCTTCCCTAACTGTACTGACATGCAGGAGTTCAAGTGCAACGTGAACTGACATCTTGCTGCCCAAATCCCTACATAGTACCCCAGTAGTTGCTGCCCCTGATAGTAGCCCTCTACACCAAAGTGGCAATGTGCCTTGTTTGGGGTGAAAATGTAATAAAAAAAAAAATAATAATAATAATATATATATATATATATATATTATTATTATTATTATTACTGGTTGCAATGCACTTGTGCCGTTCCAACAAGTTCTGAAAGACCCCATGAAAGTTCTCTTGTGTGAACGTGTCAATAACCGTCGTCACAGCCTCTTTCATCTCCTTAATTGTCTCATAACGACACTCTCTAAAATTTTCCTTGAGCTTAGAAAAATAACCAAAAGTCACAGGGGGCATTGTCTAGGGAGAGTGAGACGCTGTCTTGTTGCCCATCTTGGTCGAATAGTCTGTGAAAAGGATGGAGCACAATTGGGACACAAATCTTCGGCATCTTCAGTCCTTCGCGAATAATTGTTTGTATAGTTCCCACACTGATATCTCTATAGACACACGACGGTCCTTATCACTGAAATTCTTTATTTGGCCGATCAACTCTGGTGTTCTTGCTTCCTTAGTCTTCCCACACCTCTGATCATCCCTCACGGACTCCCTGCCTTCCTTGAAACTATTATGCCACTCAAAAACTGATGGTCAAACTATGCAAGATGGTCCAAAAGCAGTCTGAAGCATTCCATACGTTTCTGCAGCATTTTCCAAGTTTAAAACAGAATTTTATTGCATATCGTTCTTCTAAACTGTCCGCGCGTCCAGATTGCATTTTTGAAATTCACCAGCTGTAACAATCAGAGTGTATTCCAATTCCCGCTGTAGTTGTCCATTTGAACCTGAAATCATAAAAATTATTCAGTCATCTCAGCAGGGGTATCGCAATAACATACTGAATTTTCAAGAGTCTACGAAAATTTTAAATGCTCGTAAAAAAAAACCTCGAAATTTATTTAAGGCAACTCGTAGATAGATAGATAGATAGATAGATAGATAGATAGATAGATAGATAGATAGATAGATGACAAATAGCAAACAGCAGAAAAATAAAGAAATAGGGTGTATGGGATTAGTGAAAAATGCATAGTAGTAATTTATAATTACATTTAGTCAGACTTGTCGACATGATTGACAATCCTCACGACCGTAATTACTTTTATGATGAGTCAACATTATCCACCACATAAGCTGAGTAAGTAAATTAATTCTAAAATTACAATCAATGGCGACATTTATATCTCTGTCTCTATCTTCATCTCTACTATCATATAAAAGTCACGTTGTGTGTGTGTATGCATGTGTGTGTGTTTGTGTGCATGTGTGTGTAATGTATGTGTGTGTGTTCCTTCTTCATTGGTTCCGAAACGGCTGAGCCTATCTGTTGCACATTTCATACAAAGCTAATGTATATGTCTGTTCTTAGATATATTTTGTATAACAATTCATCAGATAAGTACCGAAAATCGAAAAATTACGTTCTTAGAAATTGTTTTCTCTCTTACAAATAAAAAAGAATAATTTTTACAGGGGAATATTTTACGTTACATCGGTCAATGGAGATAGTAAAATTTCAGCAAATCATTTCTTCTTTAAAAAATACAGATCTTATTTTATTATTATCATTATTATTAGTAGTAGTAGTAGTAGTAGTAGTAGTAGTAGTAGTAGTAGTAGTAGTTTATTATAATCTGGAAATATAACTTAATGGTAGAGCATTCAACTACAGATCGAATGATTCCCTGTTGAAGCCCGGGTGTCCCTCACAATTTTATTATATTTTTTTCTTATTAATGAGTGTTATAAAAGAAGAATTATCATTTAATATCGCTGCAAGTCATTTCTTCGTTTGCATATTTTAAAACTAAACATTAATCAGAAGTGACTTTCCCAGGGCATTCATCGTCAAGCCCAAATATCAGCTGACGTGATATTGTAAACAAACACAAACGGAATTTTCTGAACAACATTATAATTATTACTTATTTATACTTTATTTTATTTATTTATATATTTATTTATATATTTTTTGCGAATTAGTCCACCGAGCAAATTATTCGTCGTAATACATAATATTCAATAGAGGCTTGATTTTATAATACACACGCAATCTGCATAAATTAAAATATCATGTTTAAGGGTATTGTACGACCGGGCAACGCCGCGCTGCCAACTAGTTTATTTATATACAGATACGTTTCTCCAAGTTTCTAAAGAGATATAACAAGGTGCGCTTACTAAGGAGACTGATTGAAATATTTTGATTGATGGTTCTGCCTAATTACGATATCTTTTTTGTTTCATTTCAATATTGTCTTTAAATATAATATAAGAAATATTCAAATAAGAATTTAATAAAAGGATGCTTTTTCAATGTTTTCAAATAAATATGTTTATTTTTATGAAAATTTCTTTTCAAATAAATATGTTTATTTACTTTGATGGATTATATTTTCAAATTTGATATGTTTGCTACGTCATCGTGATTAGGGGGTGTGACCTGTAAATAGAGACAGGCAACGCCGCGCTGCCAACTAGTTTATTTATATACAGATACGTTTCTCCAAGTTTCTAAAGAGATATAACAAGCACCTTGTTACTAAGCACCTTGTTACTTGCTTACTAAGAAGACTGATTGAAATATTTTGATTATATTAAAGACATTTAAAAAAAGGGTAGTTTGATTGACGCACTGCTGATGAATAAGGGTGACCATGCATGTTGACTTATGAAAGTTTGTTTGTTTTTTCAAATAAATATGCTTATTTATTTTTGTTTTTTTAATAAATATGTTTACTTACTTTTACGAAAGTTTTTTTTTTTTTTTTCAAATAAATATGTTTATTTTTATGAAAATTTCTTTTCAAATAAATATGTTTATTTACTTTGATGGATTTTTTTTTTCAAATTTAATATGTTTGCTACGTCATCGTGATTAGGGGGTGTGACCTGTGAATAGAGATAGGCGTCATGTGCTTTTCTTTCTGCGTTTATTGCAGGAGATCAAAAGACGAAAAGAAACCAACAGGAGTGACGTCATTAATCGAGCAATAGGGAAATGGACCCTCCAACGCTCTTTAACAGAATCAACCACAATTATTAATAAATACGGCCGTTGCGGCAGCCTCGAGTGGTCAGTAGGTCAGTGATGTCAGGTGTGGCCTTTAAACCCTCCACCCCGACCAATCCACTACGTATGTAACAATACAAAAAAAGGCAATTGTCTAAGTAAAACGACCTTTCTCATATTTCCTACACGTCACATCGGCCTCTTCAAAAGAAAAAAAAATGCTTAAAACGAAGAGCAGAAAAATTTGAATAATTTCTGTGCTAAGTGGTATCTCATAGGTTCAGATAATTGAAGTATTCTACCGGGTCAGTGTAGAGATGTGGGTCATTATGTCCCATGACTAAATGTGTATGGTTATTGTCCTTTGCGAATTCTGAACATACGGTTGGTTTCCTGTCAAATTATTCCGACGAAGCTTAACATAATAAGAATGTAGCTGAAATGTGTATACACATATGTAGCGAATACTGTCTGTATAAATAAAAGTGTCCACTATATATATATATATATATATATATATATATATGTGTGTGTGTGTGTGTATACCAAGAATTACACACACATATATATATATATATATATATATATATATATATATATATATATATATATATATATATATATGTATATATATATATATATATATATTTCTATGTTACCAATTTATTTGAAATTTTCAGACAACCCATCTTTAGAGTCGAGGGATGTTTTTATGTTATTAAAATAAATTTACCTCGCGAATTATAAAAATATTAAATAAAATAAATGTTTTTTAACCGTTAGTGCGAACCTGCTTTGTTGATAAAACTGAACTTCCGGTTCGATTCATTTCACATCCACGAATTGACGAAAAAGAAGTAGATTTCATTTCCTGTTTACTCGATAAGTAAAAAAAAAAAAAAAAAAAAAAAACATAATTCATGTTTTTTTTACATAGGCATCACCACATTATCAATGCCTAGAGGCCACTCAATGATAAGGGTTAAAGAGTGTACAGTAGAAATTGGACAATATAGTAATCATTAGCAATGAAAATTTGGTAAATTTGATAACTTATATGAAACGGCTCATCAAGAACTTATTTACGTTAGACTTGAAGACAACCATATTGTAGTCAGCCGGAAAGCAGGAAAACGGAAGACAATTCCACAGGCGTGCAGTTCTAAGAAAGAAGCTTTGTTCATGGAATCTACGGTTAGGTTTAGGCACAGATAAAGAGTGGGGGGAATTATTAATAGTGTTTACAGCTAGACGAGTGTTTCTTGTGAAAGTTTTGCAGACAAACTCACAACATCTCTTCTGTGAGATAGAGGTTGCAGCGAAGAGAAAAGGACATCTCCTACGAGGCTACGAAGTCTATTTTGAACTCTATCAAGGCAGGCCAAGTCCTTTCTAGCAGCTCCTGCCCAGATGTGGCAACAGTATTCCATCCTTGGACGTACCTGGCTCTTATATAGATAGGGAATAGCATCAGCAGTGAGATATTTACCGGATCGATAGAAAGATCCCACCATTTTTCCAGCGGCCTTGGCAACAGATTTGATGTACGTGTTCCATTTAAGATCAGGAGTAATGGTCCAGCCCAGAAGCTTGTCAAAACTTGAGGCCTCCTGAAGACGAGAGCCATTCATTTCAATTGATGCCAGATGTGGATTAGAATCTTGATGATGTACAGAGAGAAGCTTGGTTTTAGATGCATTAAAAGTAACCAGCCACTCCTTACCCCATTGTACTACGTGCTCAAGATCAGAGGAGAGAGAATTGGAGAGAACTTGGTCGTTTACTGTCTTAGATGTGCTACCATAAATGGTAGTGTCGTCAGCATAAATGTCTATAAATGATGTAAGGATGTGATTTGGAAGATCATTAATGTAGATCAGGAAAAGAGTCGGGCCCAGGATGGACCCCTGAGAGACACCGGCATTAATACTGTGAGCTTCTGATTTTTGACCCTCAACTACTACTCTTATGAATCTATCAGAAAGAAATGATTTAATAATTGAGAAGACATTTCCAGCTATACCATAGCTAGCGATCTTATTAAGTAAACCTTTATGCCATACCCTATCAAAGGCTTTAGATATGTCAAGAGCAATTGCCCTAGAAAGATTGCCACCGTCGAGAGATTTGCTAATCCTATGCGATATAACTGTAAGCACATCTGCTGTAGATCTAGCAGAACGGAAACCATATTAAGTGTCATTAAGAAGGTTATTTTTGTTGAGATGGTTGATTACTTCTGTATTTAACACAGATTCTAGCAACTTACTCATGACACACAGGAGACTTATTGGCCTGTACTGAGAGGGGGATGAGTGATCACCTGAATTCTTAAATACAGGGCATACTGATGAGATTTTCCAGGGAGATGGGAAACTATTCTCCTTAAGACAACGTTTAAACAGTTTTGTAAGTATGGGCGCTAGTTCAGGTTGAAGTTTTTTGAGTACTATAATTGGAATACCGTCAGGGCCAGTTGCTTTACTGGAATTTCTTTATCTTCCAAATTTTTTAATTTACACATTTTTCTTTATTATATAAGGCAAAAAAAATGTTTGTTGCTTGCTTTTTGAGTTTTTTTTTGTATCTTGGATGTTTTTTATTCAATTGTAAGGTTAAAACACACCTTCCCCTCCCCATGTTAAGAATGGCTTTTTAAATAGTAACGTTATTATTACAACACGGATCAATAATAGAATAATAACGTTATTTAGAAAGCCATTCTTAACATGGGGAGAACGTTTTGTTACTATTCTATACTTTCACCTAACAATTTAATAAACAAAAGATGGTACTTCTGCAGAGAAGGTACCGTGCTGAAATAACGCTATTAAGAAAGCCATTCTTAACATGGGAAAGGGAGAGTGTTCTGTAACTATTTTATATTTTCACTTAACAATTTAATAAACAAAAAGATAGTACTTATGCAGAGAAGGTACCGTGCTGAAATAATACCGTTATTTAGAAAGCTATTCTTAACATGGGGAGGGAGTTTTGCATCAATTCTATACTTTCACCTCACAATTTAATAAACAAAAATAGATAGTACGTATGCATAGAAAATATCGTGCTGAAATAATGTTATTTAGAAAGACATTCTTAACATGGGGATGGTATTTTGTAACTATTCTGTCCTTTCACCTAACAATTTAAAAACAAAACATGGTACTTATGCAGAGAAGCTACCCCGCTGAAATAATGACGTTATTATTTAGAAAGCCATTCTTAACATGGGGATAGGGGTGTTTTGTAACTATTCTGGGCTTTCACCTAACAATTTAATAAACAAAAGTTAAACTTAAGCAGACAAGGAACAGTACTGAATCATTAACATTATTTAGAAAGCCATTCTTAACATGGGGAGGGATGATGTTTTCTAACTATTCTGTACTTTCGGTGCTGATGCAGAGAGTGATCTGCGCTGTTTTTTAAATCGCATTTCGACGTTTAATTAAAGTTTTATGATATGTTTTTTTATTCAATTGTAAGGTTAAAGTACAGAATAGGTACAAAACCCTCTCCTCATGTTAAGAATGGCTTTTTAAATACAACGTTATTATTTCAGCAAGGATCACTCTCTGCATGAATACCGATTAACGTTTTGTTCTTTGCTTTTTACCGTATTTTTTTTGTTTTGTTTTTTTTTTTTTCAAGAAAACCTTTTTTAACAAAGATTGAAAGTGCACGTTTTTTCTTTTTTTTACAGAAGTTGTTTTTATATACGAAAATATGAATGCTTATAAAGAAATTGGGCACTTTTGCACTTATTAATCCGTGCTGAAATAATAACGTTATTATTTAAAAAGCCATTCTTAACATCGGGAGAAGAGGGTGTTTTGTACCTATTCTGTACTTTAACCTTACAATTCAATGAAAAAAACGGTAAATTTTTAGATTAGGTCCACCTCCACAATTTTCTCTTAAATGACGACTTTTGCAGGTTTTCGACTATGCTGAATACGGAAATCGCATTGAAATTTTGCAGAAATAAGTAGTTATCGAGATATTAAAAATTTGTATAATGCATTGTAATCTCTGGCAGCCGTCTTTTTTACACGCTTGTGCGCGTCATAAACAAATCTATGCGCGTAACAAAGATGGCCGCCAAAGAATGCAATGCATAAAACAACTATCTATATCTCGATAACTACTTATTTCTGCAAAATTTCAATGCGATTTCTGTATTCAGCATAGTCGGAAACACTTAGAAGTCGTCATTTAAAAGAAAATTGTGGAGGTGGACCTAAGCTAAAAAAAAATACCAAAAAAACATAAAACTTTAATTAAGCTTGGAAATACGATTTAAAAAATAGCGCGGATCAGTAAGTGCATTAGCACACATTAATCGACTCACGTGACCTTATTAACAAATATTATCAAAGGCAAGATATGTTACTTTATTACCGAAATGGATAATTTTTTTTTTTGTTTTTTAATGCAAAATTTTTATTCGACTCAAAAAACACAGCGTTTACTGTTATATTTGAAAATTACAAATGGCGGCAGATTGTGTTAACACATTAGGTTTGGGAAAATGAGTTAAGACTAAAAATAACTATACAAAATACTGTTAAAAACCACTGAATACATGTCTGCCTATGTCACAGTAACATATATTGAGTGAGTTCCTGACAGTATTTTGTATAGTTTTTTTTTTTAGTTTTAACTCATTTTTCCAAAGTTAATGTGTTCAACAGTCTGCCGCCATTTGTATTTTTCAAATATACAGATAAACACTACATTTTTTCAAACCGATTAAACATTTTACACTAAATAAAAACACTAAAATCTTATCCAGTTAGGTAGAAAAGTAACTTATCTTGCCTTTGATAACATTTATGTGTTATATTTATTTTTCAACAACTTTTTCGTTTCTGTGTTTAGTAATACAAACCCGTTTTATTTACTATAACGTTTAATCAGCTCGAAGAACAGTGTTTATCAGTGTATTTGAAAAATACAAACGGTGATGGACACTGTTGATGATGTTAAGTTTGAGAAAATGATTTAAAACTAAAAAAACTATACAAAATACTATCAGAAACCCACCGAATATGTCAGCCTATGTCACAATAACATATAATCAGTTGGTGTCTGACATTGTTTTGTATAGTTTTAACTGATTTTCCCAAACTTAACGTATTCAACAGAGTCCGCGACCATTCGTCCTTTTCAAATACATAAATAAACACTGCGTTTTTCAGCCGATTAAACATTTTACATTAAATAAAAACACTAAAAAATTATCCAGTTAGATAGAAACCTTTGCTTTCATTTATTCGTTTTTGAACAACTTTTTCGAATCTGTGTATAGTAACACCTCCCCCTTACCCAAACATTAATTAAAAACTCACATTTTTTAATACAATAAAAATGAAAGCTATTTAGCGTTTCAATGGTTTAGCAACTTTCGGCTTAATCCACTGAATGTTAGTCGAGCCCAAGCCATGATTGATGGTAACTCCCGAAGATCCGAATCCAATTCTGCAAGAGTACCATATTTTTTTTCATTTTCGCCTTTTTTTTAACTTTTTGGAGTGGATTGCTGCACTAAGAATATAAGAAACATGCATTTCTTCTTTTTATTAGAATTTTCCATTACACGAAATTAAACCACAGCAACGCGTGACAGGGTATATATATATATATATATATATATATATATATATATATATATATATATATATATATATATATATATATATACTAGCAGAAGTACCCATCGTTGATTGGGTTCAAAAACAGCCTACAGAAAATGGACTGTGATTGATGAAAGAATGGTAGGTTATGAAAAGAAGGGGGTTGTAAGTAGATAGGTTTTGATACTCAAACATTTTACCCTAAGCAAAATATGATGAAAGTAAAGATAATTTTCGCGAAAATATATTTTTTATATCAACTTTGTTTCCATTCGTAGCCAAGAGTGACCAACAAAATGATGTTTCCTTGCAAAGAAAAATTTATATATATATATATATATATAATAATATAAATATACAAGAAATAAATGTTACCATAGTCAATAAAAGTTACTTTTATGGTAGAAAAGTTCATTGGTTTGTATTTTTAAGTAGTTTGTAAAAAATCTTTTTTTAATTTACGAACCGGTTTAAAAAAAATCAAAATGGCAGCGACTTTGAAATGGAGAGCCCCGTTTTCAATTTGAAGGAGCATTTTGTGTTAACAATTTAAGAGAGTTCCGTCAACGTAAGGAATATTTATAAAAATATTTTAATGTTTTCCGTTATTTTGTGCTTGAGGAATATTCGATTATTGCATGTGTAGTTTATATAAAAATTCATTTAAGTAGTTATAACCTCAAATTTCGTTTTAATTTCGGTTCGCTGAAATTATTTCAAGAAAAGAGCATTAAAAACTATTTCAAAAACAAAAAAAAACATGAACTGAACTTTTATTGACAATGGTAACATTTATTTCTTGTATATTTATTTTTTCGCGTGGTCGTTTGTTGGCTTTTCTGCTAAACACTCTTACTAAATAATATCGACGAAATATCGAAAAACAAAGAAACAAAAACAGTTTGGAAAAATAATGAAGATGTACTTACTTTAGTAAAATAATCCGAAACAGCAAAATGGGATATTAAAAAAGTAAACACGTAATTACTTTAGCTTTTTAAAGCAAAGAATCGATATAAATACGAATAAGAAGAAAATGGCACTCTTTTCAAGCAGAACAGCTTTGTTTCAGTTTTACAGTATTGAACGGTGTAGTATTGCGCCGTCGGATTCTATTGTAATGCAAAGAACACGCTGAAAGGGTTGTAATCAACTGAATTCCTTCTAGTACACTAACAAAAAAGCTTAAACAGATATATAAATAAAAATAAAAAGGTTATGTAAATGTTTTTAAAAAGACACGTAATCACGTGAGCAAGATTTTTCCTTTTTTTTACACAATAACAAGTAACGTTCCTATTTTTCATTATTTATCAATTTATCTATTTTCGAAAGAGTGCCACCTGCAAGTGGAGAAGGAAAAAACAGAGTTATGCAAAATTTGTATCGAGAATTGTTTAAAGTTCCGAATTTTTTTTTTTTTTTTTTTTTTTTGCTTTCACTTTAATACGAACGTGAATTTATGAGGTGAATTTATTCGACACAATATGATTCAACTCAAAAAAATAGTTAAAAGCTAACGTGAATTAAGATTAAAGTTAAAGTGTTATTGTGAA
Source organism: Euprymna scolopes (assembly GCF_053919585.1). NCBI lineage: Eukaryota > Metazoa > Mollusca > Cephalopoda > Sepiida > Sepiolidae > Euprymna > Euprymna scolopes. The sequence continues at coordinate 27,684,081 of NC_136498.1, read as the reverse complement.
CCCTCACCCTATTTTAAAAAAGACTTGTTAGACTTTGTGATATATTTACATTCTATAGAGGTCAGGCGCGAACGAACACCCCATAATTTTATTATACCATATTTCTTCAAACTGAAACATAATTATCAAAGTATACTTACCCAAATAGATAAGAAAAGTCTTCGTTAAAGTTTGTGGCATATTTCCATGGAGTACAGGCGCGAACGCAGACCCCACAATTTTATTATACCATCCCTATTTAAGTTAAAACATACTTATCAAAGTATTCTGCCATTGTATTCCGTAAGCGATCACGAAAATCTACAATTTCTTGGTTCTGTAACTTCTTTAAAGTGCAGGATAGTCTTCATGAAAAATTTGCTATCGTGTACTTTAAAAACCCCCAACATCTATTAAACTGTAGAAAAGAAATAGTGAACAACTGTGTTCACAGGATAAAATTTACTCTAGGATAGCGATACAAAATAATTTTAAAACTAACAAAAACAATAGAAATAAACAAATAAATAAATTAAATAAACATGAATATACATAAACTAGCACACATATATACATGTATATATATATATATGCATATATATGTACATATATATATATATAAACTAACATAAAAAACCCTAACCTAGATTTAAAATGGGTCAAGAAACTAGATATCCAGGCTAAATGGAGAACACACAAAGGAAGAGGTCAACCAGAGGTCAAATAGGCCTTTGTCCGGTAAGTCCATGTTCATTGGCTGATAGGAAGGGCGCGGTGGATACTAGAAAGTTGATTGGCTTACTAAAATCTCAATAGAAGGTGAGTCTATAAAGACGACAGACAACCACAAAATTCATGCATAAGCCTAGAGAGTCCTAGAGTGGATGAAACGCGGAATATTCAGTGTAGCTTAATCGCCATATATATTTTATAACTTACCATATATAAGAATTACAGTTAAGTTTACCAAAATAATCCAAGATGGCAAAACTAAAGTATATTATAAATATTGAAGAGTTAATATTTATAAAGTAATCTCAACCAGATGTAAAAGCTCGATAAAACCAAATAAGAAATAGAGCTTATAATAAACCAAGTAGTTAATAAAAACATGTTAAAAACACTTTGAAAAAGAGTTAAAAACATATTTAATTTTAAAAAGAAAGCACAAAATAATTGATAGTCCTTAATCCGCGGAGTTTCGAAGAAATACTTTCCTTCTCATCAAAGGGTAGGATTTATCAAAATGCGGGATCGAATTTTACTATCCATTCACGTGAAATCACCTTCTCCTTCATCATATACCTTCTGCTTTACTTTTTGTTATCAAGTAAGATCTATGACTCTTTTCCAAAGGGTTTTTTAACATGTTTAATTAACTATTTGTTCTATATATATATATATATATATATATATATATATATATATATATATATATATATATATCGCTTTATTGCAGATCTCTTACAATGCTGGACTCGCAGAAGGTTTTTCCATCAAAAATTTAGCCACGGAGCTAGAATGGGATCCAAAATCTTGAACAACCCGAGCACCAAACCCAGAAAAATAAGGGCATTGGGAGAAACCTTTTAGATTCGGAAAATTCGTAGGGAAGCCAATCGAAACACAAACAGCACCAGTGCTTTGTTTTTGCAAAAGCCGGAATCGCTCCAAGATCCAGGCATGCCCGATACAATGTGTTGAATAAGATTGCAAAGAACATCAAACCTCTTCCAATGCCTCCATTGAGCAAACATAGGGAAAAACGAATGGCTTGGACAAAGAATTACATGAAAATGGATTTCCAACAGGTCGTATTTAGGGATGAGGCCCATGCTAGTCTTGACGATCCAGATAGATCGACCAAAGTTTGAAACACGAACGGAACTCCGACCTGTTACAGAGTTCATCGCCAACAAGAATGTGGAGGTATCATGTTTTGGCCGGGAATTATTGGGGATAAGTTTGTTGGACCATTACGAGCGCCAGATGGTGTAAAGCTTACCAGTAATGCGTACACGGCCATTTTGGATAATCATTTGTCGACATGGCTAGATGGCCTACCATTGTCACGTCGCTTTTAGATGATTTTTATACATGACAATGCACCATCTCATTCTGCTTGATTATATGGAATACGTTGGGGAAACTCATGAACTGACCACCGCGTTCTCCATACGTTAAACCCATTGAATATCTCTGGTCAATATTAAACAGAGGAGTTTATGAGGGAGGAGAGCAGTTTACTTCAAAGAATGCCTTGTGAAGGAACATAGGTGATGTTGCTAGAGCCATAACTCCTTTGAATTGAATTGACTTCCTCGGGGGACCAAAGGTTGTTTTAATTTATTTTAAAAAATGGTGGATATATCGATAAATAATTAATTTCTTTATTATTCTTTGACAGAAAAATATAATAAAAAGTAAAATTCGCATTTTTTGCCTTAAAACAACATTTTAAGAGACATGCAATAAAGTGATGGACAGTGGAAATTCTTCGATAAAGAATAAAATTTCATAACTTTTGAGAGGACGGGCGTGTCGGATTTTCGGTATAAAGTATATATTTGAGGAGAACATCAAACTAAGTGGGATGACGAGAAGCGGTATACCTAGTTAGGTTAGACGAGTTTGAGAAACGAAATTTAATAATAATAATAATAATAATATAATAATAATAATAATAATAATAATAATAATAATAATAATAATAATAATAATAATAATAATAGAACACATAATAAGTGAATGCAGCAAACTATACCCCAAAAAATATAAATTCTCAAGATAAGACATTGTATTTTTGCCTTAAAACAACAAGCGATGGGAAGTGTGCACTACTAGAGATGAAAAAGGGAAAACTAGAAACATCAGAGGGCATGACGCTACCAAAACAAGAGTATATTAGTGCGCTTGTTGAATATGCGATTTACAAATAGTTGGAGGTTCTGGAAGCAAACACTATCGAATCTACAGAAATTAAAGATAAAGATTGGAAAAGCGTACCCGAGAATCACAATGAGACTCTAAGAAACAAAACTATACATTATAAACATCTAATTAAAAGTATAACCAGCTGGGCAGTATCAGTATAATATGATCGCAAGGTAATTTTTATTTTTTTTAAATACATCTAGCAAATTCTTCTATTGGATCATTTTTCGTAAATAGAATTTATACTAATTTCGACATGACACATAAGTACGTAATAATGTTTTCGCCTGAAATACGTTGGTTGAAAAGACCACCAATTCACAGAAGCTTTATTTTCATCTCACTCGTATAACAGAAAAAAAAACTAAATTATAAACTGGGCTGGGTTTGTGATGGAGATTGAAGAAACTCTTGCACATAAATAATGAAGTTATAATTTTAGATAAAAGTTGGTTTTTCCAATCTATATATCTATAAAAGTGAAAATGTCTGTCTGTCTGTGTCTGTCTGTGTACAATTTGCTACCAAATATCTCTGTCAATTTTCAGTCTACAGACTCGAAATTTAATATACAGAGTATTGAGATTTGGGAAAATCTTTGGAATCCGTTTTCGGTCAGAAATTTAGCTGTTAAAGGGTGAAAGTTCAACAGTTTGACCTTTGAGAACTCTACCAAACTCCTCCGACAATTTTGGATATAAACAATTTAACTTTTAGATATAGGTTACTTGGACATGGATATAACTTAATAACTTCATTTGAGCCCAAAACAATAAATGTTAAGGGGTCATAATAGAGGTCATAGTTAAAAAAAAAATTGACCGCTGCTGTCTCTACCAAATTACTCAGAAAATTTCTAGCCTAAACATTTGAAATTTTACACAAAGGGTATTCAGAGATAGGGCAAGCTTTTTAATCGGTTTGGGTCGAAAATTTGAGCTACAAATATATAAATGTATGTATGTATGTTTGCATGTCTGCTTAAAACTTTCGACAGAGGCGACGGATTTTCACAAGATCAGTATCGTTTTGAAGCTCGGCCTTTCAGACGAAAAATATCGGAAAAAATTGGCTAAAAACATTAATTTCTTCACCCTCAACTGAACACTTTTCTACAGGAAGGGGTTACTTTTTTCGCCGATATTTTTGAAAGTCATTCCCTTAATTTAAACCTACGTCACCTCTGGTTTGGCGGTGGTCGTAACAGCAAAGATGTCACATTTTTCTCCGTTCTTTTTCTCCTTCACGGTATGGGTTCGAGCCTGCCTTCCTACTACCACTTTTTTTTTTGGCTCAACATACATCTCCAAACACTCGGGCAACGCCGGACTCCAAGGTCGTAAGAGGATATTTTCGTCAAGTGCCTAGAAAGCAAACCAGAGTTGTTTAAGTGTCGTCGATACTTATTTATTTAAATAACCTATTATTTATCTCCTTATTAAGGGGCTAAACAAACTAAGATCGTATGAATGTTTTTGTAAGGCTATACATTTGCTTATACGTGTAGACCTATATTTATATGTGTTCATATAAATATGCACATATAAACTGTAGTAAACTGTGGGAATATTGTGGGAGCTATTAAACCTAACATGGTGATATGAGGCAAGAAGAAGAAAGAAACAACCTTAGTAGAAGTCAGTGTCTCCAATGACGCGGGATTAAACATTGTATGAAACATACCTATGCGCGCATAAACACACACAAACATGCATATATATGTGTGTATAAGGAATGAAAAAATACCAGCGGTGGCACACATATTTGTCCTTCCCGACATGGGTAGGATTCAAAAACTGTCTTTTTCGCACGATCTATGACTTTTTCTTTTCTTACATTTTTATTTCAATTACCCTGAAGATGTCCTCTGAAATAAGGACGAAACGTTGATTTTTTAATAATTTCATTCGGTTTTTCTATTTTTCTTAAAACATATATATGTATAACATTCCGAGTTCCAGCTGTTGAATACTCTATGACTATTTACTGAGTATACCCTACAATTTGGCATTTATAGGAACTCAATTTCCGTCTATTCTTGCGTCAATTGCCGGGGGCCTTGAGGTAAGTTGTTAGTTTACAAAGTCAAAGGCGACTTTGTCACTGGTTTCGAATCTCCTAGCCAACTGTAATTATCATTCCCTATACTGATGATTGCATAAACATAAAGCTCTAATGTATGTAGCATAAAAACAATTGTTAATATTTATTTTTAAAATCCAATTGTTATATAGTTATAATTTTATATAACTAGAATAATTAATAATAAGAGGTAAATAAAACACACGCATAACTATCTGCATGTATGTGTTTGATGTAATTCTTATTGAAGATGTTCATACAGTCTGACCTACAAACTATGTCTGATCAGCTCTTTGTTAGTATTCCCCGGTAGGGATGCCTCTGGCAATTAGCAATAATCTAACTTCTACTGAGAAGGAAAGCAAAACCTGGGAGGTTGGATCTCCTACGATGCAAGAGAACCATACTTAAGTCCGACAGCCCGAAAACAACAAAACTTCTTTTATATATATATATATATATATATATATATATATATATATATATATATATATATATATATATATATATATATTAGCAGAGAGATTCGGCGTTGTCCGAGATTTAATGAGGATCAACGAATGTTTCACACTTTCTATACTTTTATTGTCATCGAAATAAGTGAAATCGATTGATTTTTACAACCAAATAGATTGATTGTCTGTTCTAGTCGGGGATCCACCATGGTGCATTGATTATTTTTATATAATGGCTTGAATAAAGGTTTAAAATACAAAAGGCAAGTATCATGGTTCAGTTGTGCTCTAAACCGAAACATTCATTTCTGATATATATAATCTATCCCGTGTTACGCTGGCATGTTGAAAATTGTGATTTTGCTGTAAAGGTTGGTTAATGCAAGAACTGTTCAATGGTTAAGTTGCTGACGTATATCAAACTCTGTAACTTGGGTCTACAATAGCATCTGAAATAGGTCATTCGGATACGGGTGGAAGAGAACGTGGAAAGAAAAACGAAATAAAGAAAGAAAGAAAGAAAGAAAGAGCATGAAAGAAAGAGAGGAAGATGCCTGTTCTCGCGAATGCAAGTTAGTTTGGTTTCCGATTGTAGACGGCGCAAACCCGTCGAGATTGGCGTAATGATGCTTTGGAGAAATAAACGTTAAAAAAGAGTTAAGAACTGTCGATAAAAAAGAATGTTGAACCGCCAAGACTGAGAAAATAATAAACCAAGCATTAATAAAAGGAATCGTTCGACTTGTTATTTTGTGTACACGGTTCCCTTTGCAGCTACAGAAGGCAGAAAAAAGGTATGTCAACGTTTGGTTATACACACATATAAGAAACTATGAACACGACCATATATAGATACTAAACGTATAACGATTACATGCAACAGACAAACTCTCTACATTTCGAACGTGCCCTGTCTTATTAAAGAATCTACTGTTGATTTTATATGCCAGGCTTTTCTTCTTGTGCAGTGATAAAACTTCTCAAATGCACTTGGGCTATATAATGGTCAGTTTTCTGCCTTGTGCAGTGATAAAACTTCTCAAATGCACTAGGGCTATATAATGGTCAGTTTTCTGCCTTCATGATAACAGGATTTATTGCAAAATTTCATATAAAAACATGATAGGTCTTGAACTGTCTACCAAGTTCCAGCTCCTGTCGCATCGCCGCAGTTTAACATCACTGTGTTTGTTTTACAAGTACTTACACAGGATATACTCCGATTAACGTATTCCACTCAAAGAATACAACTGTCACACATCGAAACTCCAAATCTTCATTGTAGAGGTCTTTAGACGACGGAAGATTTTCTTCTTTTGTGTTTTTTATTATTATTATTATTATTATTATTATTATTGTTGTTGTTGTTGTTGTTGTTGCTGCTGCTGCTGCTGCTGCTGCTGCTGCACAGACAAATTGCTTTTTTGAATTACCTTCCCGTCTTTACATGGATTTATATATATGCATATATAAGCTGGTGTGTCCTGGGAAGATATACCAAAAAAGAAGAGTGAAAAATAAGTCATACACAATTCGCTATGATTATGCAAGTCCTACAGACATGTACCTAGATAACGGAAATATTGAACTTGATATAATGATATGGGGCAAGAAGGGAAAAAAGCAACTTTATTAGAAGTTAGTATATTTAAAGATGCTGGATTAAACAGATATGAGATGGAAGAGATAACCAACAATCAAAAAGTTAAATACACTAAGAACAAATATCTTGCTAACCAACTGCTAATCAAGATTGGCGCTATATAAATTTGGTCCATGTCACAGTAGCCCTTTACGCGTAGATGGTAATACGAGATGGCTTAAATAAGTTTCCAGACTTTTCTTATTGATAGTGCATACATGAAACTCTTGTTCTCTCCGAAGTAATCTCCTCTGGCTGCAATGCACTTGTTGTACCGTTCCAACAACTTTTGAGAAGGCTCCATGAAAGTCTTATTGTTTGAGCGCACCAATGGCCCTCGTCACAGCCTATTTCGTCTCCTCAATTGTCTCATAACGACAGCCTCTTAGGTTTTCTTTGAATTTAGGGAAAAGTCACAGGGAACAAAGTCTGGATTATAGGGAGGGTAAGGAACTGTCTTGTTGCTTGTAGTGACCAAATAGTCTGTGATTAGGATGGGGTTGAGAATTGGTGCATTGTCCTGGTGGAAATGCCACTGACCTGATTTGAAGAGTGCTGGCCTCTCCCGACGAAATCTCTTCCTGAACTCCCTTAAAACCTCAACGTAGTATTCCTTGTTAACAGACTTTCCAGTGGGAACCCAGTACATATAGATTATGTCCGTGCTGTCAAAAAGGATAATCATCGGTTTCTGGGTGAATTTGCTCTGTCGCACCTTCTTGGGTCTGAAAGAACCAGCATGCTTCCACTGGAAACTCTATGTCTTGGTCTCTGAGTCATAGCAGTAGATCCAGCTTTCATCACAAGTCACCAGAGCATCAAGAACCACGGAATCTGAATGGATCAGCTATACTATTTTCCTGCTGTCATGACAACGTTTTCTTTCTGATCTTCTCTGAGCACCCCTGGGAAAAACTTTGCGCAAATCTTCCACATCTTCAGTTTCTCGCAAATAATTGCGTGTACAGTTCCCACACTGACATCAAACTGTGCACTTATTGTCTCTATAGACACACGACTGAGCTTGTCTATGAAATTCTTTATTTGACAAATCAACTATGTTGCTTCCGCTCACAGACTCCCTGCTTTGCTTGAATCCCTTATGCTACTGAAAAACTGACACCCGATTCATGCAAGATGGCCCAAAAGCAGTCTTAAGCATTCCATACGATTCTGTGGCATTTTTCCAAGTTTAAAACAATTTATTGTTCTTCTAAAGTGTCCTCATATCCAGATTGCATTTTTAACATTCACCAGCTGTGACAATCAGGCTTTAGTACGGTGTATTCCAATTCCTACTTTAGCTTTTTATTTGAATCCGAAATCATAAGAATTGGTCAATCATTTCATAAGATATATAGCAATAACATACTGAATTCTTAAGAGTCTATGATAATTTTAAATGCCTGTACAAAAAAGTCTGGAAACTTATTGAAGGTCGCTCGTATGTCTTTTTGACGGCGCACAAAAGTGAAAGTAAATCAGTAGACATACGACGATGACGGATGTAGGAACGTCAAGAAAACAAAAACATCTTTTTCCGGGTCAAGATACACAAAAGCAGTGTAAAGTGTTTCCGGAAACGTAACAATAAGTCAACGGGAGTTAGTACCATTGCCGTGCAGGAAATGACGATTGGTAATTATGGAACGATCTTAGATGCGGATACACATCCAGAGTTTGGTACCAGCTAATTCTGAAGCCAAGCTGGTACAGCGTTTTATATAGATAAGGCTGGGTTTTTTCCTTTTCGTAAAAGAAAGTAAAGTCTTTGAAAAAAAATTAATGATGACTTTATACATAAAATGCATCCACCTTTCGTTTGTTTGATATCATTGGATTGCGTGGTATTTAGATTCTTTGGACTACTGTCCGCAAGAACCTGTACCGCGGTGGATAGAGTATTTGGTCAAGTTCAGTTGGACAAGTTAAACTCTCCTGGAAGTTGAAGGTTCAGCCCTCAGTGCGAGCAACATCAAAAACGCAATTGCGAAATACTTGTAACTTCTAAACAGTAATGGCTGGCGAAATGAGAGTATGCCGTTCAAAATTTCGTGCAAATAACCGAGTTTGACAGAAAGATTCTTGATTTCGGCAGAAAGATTCTGGGATTCGACAAGATGCACCTGAAGAAGGTCGAAGGTTACATTGACGGAAACGTTGTGAGAATAACATTCAATATGAGAACAGGGGTCTGGCGAATCCAAAAAATATAAATAATCAATCCTCATCTGAAAAAAAATTCAGAACCATAACATCATTAAATTTGTTTTCTTTTTTTTTGTTGTTGTTTTTTTTTATTATTATTTGTTCCTTTCTGCATTTCTTCTTCTTAATCTATTGCTCCTATTCACTTATCTCCCCACAGGGACAAAGTTAGAAACACAAGGTTGGGTTTTTTTATGTGAAGAAAATTTACCTCTCAAAAATGGTAGATATTTACATGCTGCCCACCTCGGCATGATGTGACACAAGGTCAGAAATTGAGGGATTTTAAGCCAACGCCTCTAAAGAAAGGGCACTCTAGCCTAGCAAAAACTGCCTGGGCATCTTCATCGACATTCCTCGGTAGGGGCGCCTCAGGCAACAAGAAATAAACTTGCTCTACCCGAAAGCCGGGTGACAAGACATGGGAGGTTGAACCTCCTAGGTAATACTCAGTCTGACAGGTGCTGGGCCCACTGTTGTGTGTGTGTGTGTGTGTGTGTGTGTGAAACGGCACTAATCCTATTCGAGTTTAATCGGCTTCCTCCTTCGGAGGAAGTTCCATGAGAGTATGAAATTCACAAGCGGTCTCCAGTCGAATGAATATCCCCGTTAGGGAAGATGACGACGTTAGGTTTTTGCAACTATTGCGGGGAGGTGTCGACGTCCTCCTATATCCAGTGCCTGGAATTCCAAAATTGATCATCCATTTTAGTAATGAACAGGCTCAACGTTGACTTGTTGAATATTAACATCTGGAGCTGGATTTTGATATTTTACATTATAGTTAATGTATTTTTACTTTTGTAGATGTATCCAATATGTGTATGTATGTATGTATGTACGTATGTATGTATGTATGTATGTATGTATGTATGTCAGGTCATATCATATGCTACTGGTACCATGTAACCCAGTACTGCTTGCCTCATGGGCGGGTCACCGGCGACTGAACTGGTTCCCCCACCAAACTTGTTTGGTGAGGAGGGTGGCTAATCTCCCTGAAGGATTAAAACAAGACCTTCCAAAGGGCGAATGAACCCTTTTTCGGGTCAACGGCCAACTAGCACCATGTGTGTGTGTGTGTGTGTGTGTGTGTGTTAGGGTGGAAAGGGCTCCCGTAAGCCTTGGTGAAGTCAGCCTTTCTAGGAGAAGCAAATCTCTGATTTAAAAAAATCATAAGCGGGAGACAAGTACCCGCATTAACTGGTCTGCAGTTTAACTTGTTGCTGGCTATCATGCTCTTGCTTGTTGCTGAATCTCAACATTTTGAACCGAGAGAGAGACTTAGCTGTCGTACAAAGCTAAGACTCTGTAACATCATCTGTGTATAGATACTTCCTCAGGCATTTGTCTATTAAAATGGTCCTGTGGCAATGAAAGTCACTTTTGGGCTCATGGACCAAGTGTCTGAAGGAGTACCACTCGTCTGACAAGACGTTGCAATCATCATCATGTATGTATGTATGTATGTATGTATGTATGTATGTATGTTTAGGCAGAAAGTCGTTATCCAAGCATATTTGATTCAATAAAACAATTTTTTTTTCCTAAAATGTTTCTAATGACGAACAAGACTTTTGATTTCAGCTGATAATTGTGTATTGGCCATTTCTCGAGCGATTTAGATCGCGTACAACGTCACCATGCAACATTTTGGAATATATATATATGTGTGTGTGTGTGTGTGTGTGTGTGTGTGTGTGTGTGTGTGTCTCTCTCTCTCTCTCTTTCTCTCTCTCTCTCTCTCTCTCTCTCTATATATATATATATATATATATATATATATATATATATATATATATATAGGAGCGTGTATGATTAAGATAGTTTAAAAAATAAGAGAAAGCTTAATTATACCTTCTTTTTACTTTTCGATTGTTGGGGTGAACTTTTCCATGTCAAAATAAAAAAAAATAATATAAGTTCCATATATATCACGAACGTTTTCGATTCTTTCTCCAATCATCATCAAATGAAAAAGGAAATGACCAAAATTTTCCATAGATAGTTCGTTAAACATCAAGTAAAAAATTTCAAACTTTTTCAGAAAACACGTTAACATTTTAAACACCAAGATGCCAGAATTGGCGTCACAGTGTAAAATTGTGTTACGTTAACAGTTTTAAAATTATATTACTAGTTTCATAGGCAATATTGTTAATTGTAAGTTTTTGAGTTTTGATGTATCTTTGAATATTTTTAATTGGTTCGGAATGTATTGTTTTCGTGTTATTAACGAGGAATTTTCTCAAATCGGAGTGACGGTATTTATGTTTTAGTAAATGTTAGTAAATTGAGCTAAAATTTAAAAACTATACAACGCTTTAAAAATAATATACCGAACCCCCCTAGGGGCCCCTTTCGCCAACAAACTGGTCAGGAGTTAATCGTTGGTTATCAAGAGATGAAAAAAAAAACGAATTAAACTGTCACGCAAAAGCAAATACTCGGGGCTATACGAGTAAAAAACAAAGGCGAATGGAAATTCGTGTTAGATATATATGCAATATATAAAATTTATGTACAATTGAGATGGAGAGAGTATGGGAACGATTAAAATATATATTTAATCAAGTCCAATGATTTGACAAATTGTTTCTATCGACAAAGAGAAGGCTTGCGTGAAAAAATCGAGACTGACTCCAAAAGAAAGCTAAGTCAAAGTCCGTGGACCCAAAGCTCCAATACTAATGATTACTACAATAGTATCTCATTGATTACTGTTCACGCAATAACCCTTATCCCTGAGTGGCCTCCGGGCCTTGATAAGTGGTGACCTCCCTGTAAAAAAAAAAATTGTTTTTAATCTTTAAATGATTTTGAGAGTCATCCCAGTGCAATATTCGAAAATAATCTGTTTTAAATGCATTGGCACAAGTTGGATTTTTATTTAGATGTTGGCCAATGGCAGATTCTATGGCAGAAGAGGGCCGAAAACGAGGTGGCTTGCCCAGTCTAATTTCTCCCAGTAAATGTCTATATATACAGAGAGAGAAAGAGAGGGGAAAGGCACTGTGTGTGTGTCTGTATGTGATTTCATTTCCTATAAAAATTTCAAAATTTCACGCTTTATGTGTCTGGAAATGTTTTTAGATAGGTTTTGTATCGGACTGCACCCGATAAGTATCGAATAATCATGATCGAAAAAATCTTGTAATCTTGTTAAAAAGTGCTCTCTTTCTACAGTTAAGAAGAGATGGAAGGAACTTAATTTGTGAGGCTGTGTTGCAAGACGCAAGCCCATGATTTCTATAAAGAACAGAAAGCGCTGTCTGGACTTCGTCAGATGTAATGAAGACCATGACTCTCTATAGTGTTCGAAAGTTATTTTTAGCGACGTAAGCAAGTTCAGTAGGCTTGTCAATGATGGTAGGCAGTACGTTTGTCGAAGGAAAGACGACGAATTTAATCCGAGGTGCACAGTTTCAACGCTTCAAGGTGGTGGATGTCCAGGGCCTATAGTTCGCTTGCAAGGTCGAAATAATTCGATCAAGTACATTAATATGTTGATTGAGCATTTTTACCCTATTTTGGCCGGAATTTGGATGATACAGCTGGCAATGTCAAGAAGAGCATGCTATTCCGTGTTTGGGTCGATCTGGACAATGAAACTACAATTTAATGAAACTACAAGTAAGTCACAGATCATTCTTTTTTTGATTCATCCAACCTTGACAGACGTGTTTTTAAATATTCTCTCCAGTGCTTTTCTTTTAATGATTTGGAATTCATTCCATTTGCGCTTTTTTCCAAGGAACTCTGCCTTTTGGATTATTTTGAACCATTTGGAATTTACCCATTGGATTGAAATTTTAAATTCGACCATTTTGGATTTTACCATTTTGGGATTTTTACCCTTCACCGGACTATCCATTCATGTGAAATCTTTTTATCATTTTTCTTTTGCCTCCTGTTCCCCTTACATCACCCTTTTTTTTAACCAAGTAAGATCTGACTTACTTGTAGTTTCATTAAATACTTTTATATGCAAAATCCGCTCCTGCATTTTGCTAATTCCTGCCCTCTGATGAGAAGGAGAGTATTTCTTCGAAACTCCGCGGATTAAGGACTATCCAGTTATCTTGTGTTTCCTTTTTTAAAATTAAATAATATGTTTTTAACTCTTTTTCAAGATGTATTTTAACATGTTTTATTAATCATTTGTTCATATATATATATATATATATATATATATATATATATATATATATATATATATATACTAGAGAGAGAAAGAAGAGAGAGAAGGTGTGGGGAGATTAATAATAGGAGAATATACTCATGTTTTATGGGATTTTCAAGTTACCTATTAATGTCCTGCCCGAAGGTAACTGAACACACACTAGTTTTACAAAAGAGAGCGATTTTTGATTTAAGTGTACAATATGTGTATTTGAAAATATATGCGTAGGACTGTGTGTGTGATTTTTAAAGCTATATGTCTGTGCGTACGTATGTATGCGTGTATGCATCGACTCAAACCTTCTCGTCTTTATCGCATGCTCACTTTCTTCTTCTTCTTCTTCTTCTTTTTCTTTTTCTTCTTCGTCTTCTTCTTTTCTGCTTCTGCCTTGTCTTCTACTTTCGTCTCATTTTTTCTACTTTTCTTATTTTTCTTTCTTTCTTTTTTCTTTTTTACTCATTTTTTCTATTCCTCCTTTTATACTTGGTTTTTTCTTCTAATTATTTTTCACTTCTTTTTTCGTTTATTTCCTTTCCTTCCTTATTATTCTCCCCACAACCCCTGCTTCTTTTTTCCTCTGTTTTTTTTTTCTTTCTTTCTGCTGTCATGCTTTTCTTTTTTTCGTTTTTTGCTTTTCTTTTTTCTTATTTTTTTCTTCTTTTTTCATTTTTTCATTTTTTTATTTCTTTTTCTTTTTTTTTTTTTTTTCATAGTCCCCATTTCTTGCATTTTTCTTCATCTTTTTCTTTTTAAATCTTTTCTTTTCTTTTCATATTTTTTTTTAAACCTATTTTGTCTTCTTCCTTATAGAGCTTCCAGATCAGGTTATTTAAAGATTTCCGCATCTAAATGCATCAAATATTGATCTTTTTATCTCTCTCTCTCTCTCTCTCTCTCTCTCTCTCTCTCTCTCTCTCTCTCTCTCTCTCTCTCTCTCTCTCTGCAAAACTCAATCATGTTTTGCAAAGCTAAAAACAAAAACAATAACGCACCTTAAATAAATATTTGAAGATATAAAGAACTTGAAAAAATACGAAAATGATTTGGCATTAAATAATCATCAAAGAGTTTATATGACATAAAACAAAACAACCAACGCAAACACTATGGATAAATATTTGAACATACATAGTGAAACGATAAATTTTTCGCCTTAAAGAAAACAATACTAAACCAATTCAGATAACTTAATTATGTAGTAGACCTGACATCTATTCTATATAGCCACCTTCAGCCTCAATGCCTTACACGATACGAGTCCGGACCATGCCTTTTTCACAAGCGCCGGCGGGATTTCGGCGAATACTCGGTGGATGGCGTCGATCAGTCTCGCTTTGGTGTTTTTGAAGGTCGTGTTGGTGATGTTCTTGATGTATGACCAAACAAATAAGTCCAGAGGGTTCAAGATCGATGAGGAGGGGAGGGGGCAACGTGAGAAGGGTACAAAGTCACTCTGAAGCAAAGTCTGGGACTCTTTGGACTTGTGGGAAGATGCCGAATCCTGCTGCCTCACCCATGTTCTACCAGCGGCCACCTGATTGCATAAGGGGATTGCCACACTCTTCAGAACATCCAGGTATACTTTGATGTTGACTTTCAACCCGACTTCGGAAATGTAAGATGGCATAATGTGACCCTCTCTTAAAGCCATATCAAAGATGATAACCGTAGCCGGAAACCTCGTTGAGTTGTGCCCTCAAGTATTAGATCGTCCGAAATTGCATTTTAAATGTTCTAGTAATGGTCCTGTTGTCATAACTTGGATCGGTATAGAGCATGAGTTGTACAGCTGTTACCGTAAATGTTTGCTGTCCTGATTATTATTTATTTATTTGTTCACTTTACTATTTCGTTTACTTCTAAACGTCTGTGTGTTTATTACCGTTCTTACATATACGGGTGTGGGTGTGGATTGCTCTTACGTATGTTACGTGCAGTTCACTATTATATATGTGTGTGTGGGTGTTCTTATCCTTACCCCGTTTCTTGCCATGAAAGTCTTCGAGACGTGTACGTGCAAATGTATAATGCGTACATATCTGGTTGCCTTAGTCAGCGGATGATATCTTCTGGTCGCTGGTCTGCCATCTCATTGGGAAGTGGTCACTGCAAACAGATGCATCGATAAACAACAAGATGGATTTGAAGCTTCAATCTTTTATTTCAAGGCAGACATATCATCTCGAACCCTGACTGTCGGGAGAGACCTGAAATCTCCGATCTGCTTCCACTGCTGCCTAAACCACTCTCAGCCCATGTGGTCGTCAACCGGAAGCCTAGGACCATAATTCCCGTGTCACACCTAATTCCCGGTGCATGTCGCCCTTAATTTCCGGTGCATTCTCTCAAGGTTGATACCTGCCAAACCTAACCTTTTTGGACCCTGCCAACTCGCTGATGGGAAATGAAAATATGCTTACATAACTTCTATTCCTAAAACTACCTATATAGTATTTAAGCTGGGATTCCCAATACTACACAGCGGCGCATCTTCGACCTCGCTCGTTTAACATTGTGTCACTTCTAGACATGATTGAAGGCTCTTATCGCTCTTGGGATTGTTACACAACTGGCCAACTAGTAGATGGTCTGTAACAAAAAAAATAAAACCGGTTTTCATCAAACGGAAATGGATTCATATCGTCTTTTCTAGAGCGACAGTTTTATCGTTCCACCCTGTATACAGCACATTAACCATAAAAACATTGTCCAGAATCATCGGATCAGGCATTAAATAACTCGAAAAGGTTCATATGCAAAATAACACAAAATAATGAATCCTCAATTTTATTCTCATTTTTATTTACTTTCTTCTTGTTTCTAATTTTTTTTTTTCATTTCTTTTTTTCTCCTTATTTTACGTCTTATTCTTTCTTTTTCTC
Organism: Euprymna scolopes; assembly: GCF_053919585.1. Classification (NCBI taxonomy): domain Eukaryota; kingdom Metazoa; phylum Mollusca; class Cephalopoda; order Sepiida; family Sepiolidae; genus Euprymna; species Euprymna scolopes. The sequence continues at coordinate 27,667,716 of NC_136498.1, read as the reverse complement.
GTTTCTTTTTCATCTTTTCCCCCTCTTTTTTCTCTTCTTAGTTTTATTCGTCTTCTTCTTCTTCTTCTTCTTCTCCTCCTCCTCCTCCTTCGAATGCGAACCTAACCAGAAATCTTGTCTCGCCATCAAATGTTAACATGAATATTATTTTTTTTATCAGATTCGAATCTTACGGGTTGACATTTCTTTCCTTTGTTTGGTTTGATCCTGTGTATTTACCGACCCACCACCTGTCCCATACATCTCATCCATCAAAATAAACAACGTTTTTTTCTTTAATAAATTAAAAAGAACAAAAGAAACGCTCACACCCTCACCTCGACCAATCGACGCCATTTTGAAATATGGCTACCAATGGTTAGGCGGTCCTAAGAAAGAACAAACAAAAAGATAGCAATAAATGTTGCTGTATTTTACTGAGGCTGAAGATCGAACCTAAGAGAGAGAAGAGGAACAACAACAATAAAAACAACAACAACCACTACTACGACAAAAGAAAGAAAGAAAGAAAATAAAAAGCAGAAATAAATTTTTAAAAATAAGAAAGAAATAGAAAGTATGGATAAAATAAGAAATGAAATAAGAAAGAAAGTAAGAAGGAAGAGGAGAAAAAAGAATAAATGTAAGAATGAAACAAAAAAGAAAGAGAAAACAAAGCAATTGGAAATTAAATAAGAATAAAAGAAAGAAAAATGAAAGGAATGACTGAAATAATAAAGGAAGAAAGAAAAAGAAATTTTAGGAATGAAACTAGAAGAAAGAACAAAGAAAATATAATCAGATAAGAGAGAGAAAAAAATTAAATAAAAAGCAAATAAAGAAAGACTTTAGGAATCAAATAAAGAGAAAGAATGTGAGAAAATAGAAACGACATATGGAAGTAAGGATAGATTAAGGAATAAAACAGAAAAGAAAAGTAGGAATAAAATACGGAAGATAAAAAGGAAATGAACAAAAATGAAAGAAAAAAAATGTGTAAATGAAATATAAAGGAAAAAACAAAAAGTAACCAAAAAGGAAAAGAAAATAAAGAAACGGTGATAACAAAGAGAAGAAAAAGAAAAAGGAGAAGAAGGAGAAGAAGAAGAAAAAAGAAGAAGAATCTAATGAAGAAGACAAAGAAAGCGAAGAAGAAGAAGAAGAACAAGAACAAGAAGAACAAGAACAAGAACAAGAAGAAGAACAAGAAGAAGAAGAAAAAGAAGAAGAATCTAATGAAGAAGACAAAGAAAGAGAAGAAGAAGAAGAAGAAGAAGAAGAAGAAGAAGAACAAGAAGAAGAACAAGAAGAAGAAGAAGAAGAAGAAGAAGAATCTAATTTCAAAGTTACATTTTATAAAGAAAAATATAAAATAAAATAAGAAACAGTTCGATTGATTTTATGGCGATGATAAATTGTGAGATGACAAGACTAAACAACAAACGAGGAATTATGGATGAAAAGATGAACTATAAAATAATCAAATACTGAAAAGGTAATATAAGAAATTAGCAGAATAAAAGGTAATATAAGAAATTAGCAGAATAAAAGGTAATATAAGAAATTAGCAGAATAAAAGGTAATATAAGAAATTAGCAGAATAAAAGGTAATATAAGAAATTAGCAGAATAAAAGGTAATATAAGAAATTAGCAGAATAAAAGGTAATATAAGAAATTAGCAGAATAAAAGGTAATATAAGAAATTAGCAGAATAAAAGGTAATATAAGAAATTAGCAGAATAAAAGGTAATATAAGAAATTAGCAGAATAAAAGGTAATATAAGAAATTAGCAGAATAAAAGGTAATATAAGAAATTAGCAGAATAAAAGGTAATATAAGAAATTAGCAGAATAAAAGGTAATATAAGAAATTAGCAGAATAAAAGGTAATATAAGAAATTAGCAGAATAAAAGGTAATATAAGAAATTAGCAGAATAAAAGGTAATATAAGAAATTAGCAGAATAAAAGGTAATATAAGAAATTAGCAGAATAAAAGGTAATATAAGAAATTAGCAGAATAAAAGGTAATATAAGAAATTAGCAGAATAAAAGGTAATATAAGAAATTAGCAGAATAAAAGGTAATATAAGAAATTAGCAGAATAAAAGGTAATATAAGAAATTAGCAGAATAAAAGGTAATATAAGAAATTAGCAGAATAAAAGGTAATATAAGAAATTAGCAGAATAAAAGGTAATATAAGAAATTAGCAGAATAAAAGGTAATATAAGAAATTAGCAGAATAAAAGGTAATATAAGAAATTAGCAGAATAAAAGGCAATATAAGAAATTAGCAGAATAAAAGTAACTAAGAAAAAAAAAAGACATCAAGAGAAAAAATAAAGAACTCTCCAACCGATGCCATGTTGCATCCTTGCGCTTGTTTTACAAGTATTTTCACGAAATGAGCTCTGACGACCTTAGTATACTTTTATAGTTAAATATCTGCGAAATGCCTTCAATAAGTTTCCAGACATTTCTGTACAAGCATTAAAAATTGTCAGAGACTTTTGAAAATTCAGTATGATATTACTATACATCTTATGAGATGACTGACCATTTTTTTGTGCGTGTGTGTGATTTCTGGTTCAAATGAACAGCTACAGCAGGAATTGGAATACACCTGATCGTCACAAAAATGTAATTTAGATGTGAGAACACTTTAGAAGAATGATATGAAATAATTACTGTTTTAAACTTGAAAAAGAAATGCCGCAGAAACGCATTCAAAAAGGGCACAGTTTGTTGTCAGTGTGCGAATAGCACACAATAATTTGCAAAAGACTGAAAATGCGGAAGATTTGTGCGAAGTTTGCCTCAAGGGTGCTTGCAGAAGATCACAGACTATTTGACCAAGATAGGTATGAAAACAGTTCCTCAACCACCTCAACCACCCTATAGTCCAGACCTTGCTCCCTGTGACATTTGGTTAGAAACCCCTTAGAGGCTGTCGTTATGAAGGAAATGAAAGAGGTTATGACAAGAGTCATTGACACACACAACAGGCCTTCCAGTTGGTGGAACGGTCATGTATCCTATCAATAAAAGTGGCCACACGAAAAAAGTTTTGAAACTTATTGAAAGAACCCCATACCTTGTTTGGGGTGAAAATGAGAAAAAAAAATAATACAGATAATTTTCTCACGTTTCGCATTGGCCGTGATCTTTAACGCTTACCATTTTCTAGAATAAAAGTTTTCATTTTTTCTTTTTTTTTTGTAATTCTTTATTTAAATTAAATAAAAACAAAAACAATTATTTCAGAGGAACTCGCTTTTTTTCATATTCAATTCGTTTTTTATTTTTCCATTTCTTTACAGAGTTGAACGCTTAGTCTGTGAACATATTGACTGGTATGATGAAAAAGTAAGTCAACTTACGGATAGGAGCTTTCGTTCCATATGCGTTTTAGTGTAGGAATGGGATGAGGTAGAAAAATAAAGAAAGGAAAAGAGTGAAAAGCGGGGGAGGGTAAATCTGCTTTAATCGCTTTGCTGACAGAAGAAGGCCCGATGTGAAAAGCGGTCTGGTTGTCTCTTCTCACAAGAAACGTAACGCTTGCTTATCAATGACGTCCACAGAACTTCCAAGAACGCCGAAGACAAATGAACAACTGAAATCTAATACACGTCTGCTTTGATTTTCATTTATTTTGTTAGTCTTCATTTTTTGCTTACATTTGTCAATTTTCTTTCATAATTTAAAAAAAAAATCCTTTATTTTCTATTGATTCTTTCTTTCCTTCCTCAATTCTTTTTATTTCTTTTTTATCGATTAGTTTATTTTTTATTCGTTTTCCTTAGATGGATTTGTTGTTATTAATTTTTTCTTACTTTCGCTATGTTATCATAAATTATTTATTTCTTTGATTCATTCTTTTGTCTTTCTTTTATAATTTTTCCATTCTTTTATTAATCCTTTTTTTTTTTTTAGTAATTCTTTTTTTTGTCATTAATTGATTCTTTTAGTAATTCTTTCACAGTCAGCGTGTCAATGACTCTTGATATTATATTGAGAGCATGAGTTGTGCAGCGGTGCATCTCCGATCTCGCTTGTTGAACAGATATGATAGAAGGCTCCTATCACTTTTGGGATTTGTACACAACTGGGCAACTAGTTGATGGTTTGCAACAAAAGAAGATAATCGGTTTTCATCAAACGGAAATTGAATTCAATTTTATCGTTCCACTCTATACTTTCAGTTTCATGATGTGATAATCGTATACAATCTACAATGATGTGATAATCGTATACAATCTACAATGATGTGATAATTGTATACAATCTACAATGATGTGATAATCGTATACAATCTACAATGATGTGATAATCGTATACAATCTACAATGATGTGATAATCGTATACAATCTACAATGATGTGATAATTGTATACAATCTACAATGATGTGATAATCGTATACAATCTACAATGATGTGATAATCGTATACAATCTACAATGATGTGATAATCGTATACAATCTACAATGATGTGATAATTGTATACAATCTACAATGATGTGATAATCGTATACAATCTACAATGATGTGATAATCGTATACAATCTACAATGATGTGATAATCGTATAAAATCTACAATGATGTGATAATTGTATACAATCTACAATGATGTGATAATCGTATACAATCTACAATGATGTGATAATCGTATACAATCTACAATGATGTGATAATCGTATACAATCTACAATGATGTGATAATTGTATACAATCTACAATGATGTGATAATCGTATACAATCTACAATGATCTGATAATCGTATACAATCTACAATGATGTGATAATCGTATAAAATCTACAATGATGTGATAATTGTATACAATCTACAATGATGTGATAATTGTATACAATCTACAATGATGTGATAATTGTATACAATCTACAATGATGTGATAATCGTATACAATCTACAATGATGTGATAATCGTATACAATCTACAATGATGTGATAATCGTATACAATCTACAATGATGTGATAATCGTATACAATCTACAATGATGTGATAATCGTATACATTCTACAATGATGTGATAATTGTATACAATCTACAATGATGTGATAATTGTATACAATCTACAATGATGTGATAATCGTATACAATCTACAATGATGTGATAATCGTATACAATCTACAATGATGTGATAATCGTATACAATCTACAATGATGTGATAATCGTATACAATCTACAATGATGTGATAATCGTATAAAATCTACAATGATGTGATAATCGTATACAATCTACAATGATGTGATAATCGTATACAATCTACAATGATGTGATAATCGTATACAATCTACAATGATGTGATAATCGTACACAATCTACAATGATGTGATAATCGTATACAATCTACAATGATGTGATAATCGTATACAATCTACAATAGATGTGATAATCGTATAAAATCTACAATGATGTGATAATTGTATACAATCTACAATGATGTGATAATCGTATACAATCTACAATGATGTGATAATCGTATACATTCTACAATGATGTGATAATTGTATACAATCTACAATGATGTGATAATCGTATACAATCTACAATGATGTGATAATTGTATACAATCTACAATGATGTGATAATCGTATACAATCTACAATGATGTGATAATCGTATACAATCTACAATGATGTGCTAATCGTATACAATCTACAATGATGTGATAATCGTATACAATCTACAATGATGTGATAATTGCATACAATCTACAATAGATGTGATAATCGTATAAAATCTACAATGATGTGATAATTGTATACAATCTACAATGATGTGATAATCGTATACAATCTACAATGATGTGATAATCGTATACAATCTACAATGATGTGATAATCGTATACAATCTACAATGATGTGATAATCGTATACAATCTACAATGATGTGATAATTGCATACAATCTACAATGATGTGATAATCGTATACAATCTACAATGATGTGATAATCGTATACAATCTACAATGATGTGATAATCGTATACAATCTACAATGATGTGATAATCGTATACAATCTACAATGATGTGATAATCGTATACAATCTACAATGATGTGATAATCGTATACAATCTACAATGATGTGATAATTGTATACAATCTACAATGATGTGATAATTGTATACAATCTACAATGATGTGATAATCGTATACAATCTACAATGATGTGATAATCGTATACAATCTACAATAGATGTGATAATCGTATAAAATCTACAATGATGTGATAATTGTATACAATCTACAATGATGTGATAATCGTATACAATCTACAATGATGTGATAATCGTATACAATCTACAATGATGTGATAATCGTATACAATCTACAATGATGTGATAATCGTATACAATCTACAATGATGTGATAATTGCATACAATCTACAATAGATGTGATAATCGTATAAAATCTACAATGATGTGATAATTGTATACAATCTACAATGATGTGATAATCGTATACAATCTACAATGATGTGATAATCGTATACAATCTACAATGATGTGATAATCGTATACAATCTACAATGATGTGATAATCGTATACAATCTACAATGATGTGATAATTGCATACAATCTACAATGATGTGATAATCGTATACAATCTACAATGATGTGATAATCGTATACAATCTACAATGATGTGATAATCGTATACAATCTACAATGATGTGATAATCGTATACAATCTACAATGATGTGATAATTGTATACAATCTACAATGATGTGATAATCGTATACAATCTACAATGATGTGATAATCGTATACAATCTACAATGATGTGATAATCGTATACAATCTACAATGATGTGATAATCGTATACAATCTACAATGATGTGATAATTGTATACAATCTACAATGATGTGATAATCGTATACAATCTACAATGATGTGATAATCATATACAATCTACAATGATGTGATAATCGTATACAATCTACAATGATGTGATAATCGTATACAATATACAATGATGTGATAATCGTATACAATCTACAATGATGTGATAATCGTATACAATCTACAATGATGTGATAATCATATACAATCTACAATGATGTGATAATCGTATACAATCTACAATGATGTGATAATCGTATACAATCTACAATGATGTGATAATCGTATACAATCTACAATGATGTGATAATCGTATACAATCTACAATGATGTGATAATCGTATACAATCTACAATGATGTGATAATCATATACAATCTACAATGATGTGATAATCGTATACAATCTACAATGATGTGATAATCGTATACAATCTACAATGATGTGATAATCGTATACAATCTACAATGATGTGATAATCGTATACAATCTACAATGATGTGATAATCATATACAATCTACAATGATGTGATAATCGTGTACAATCTACAATGATGTGATAATTTTATACAATCTACAATGATGTGATAATCATATACAATCTACAATGATGTGATAATCGTATACAATCTACAATGATGTGATAATTTTATACAATCTACAATGATGTGATAATCGTATACAATCTACAATGATGTGATAATCATATACAATCTACAATGATGTGATAATCGTATACAATCTACAATGATGTGATAATCGTATACAATCTACAATGATGTGATAATCGTATACAATCTACAATGATGTGATAATCGTATACAATCTACAATGATGTGATAATCGTATACAATCTACAATGATGTGATAATCGTATACAATCTACAATGATGTGATAATCGTATACAATCTACAATGATGTGATAATCGTATACAATCTACAATGATGTGATAATCGTATACAATCTACAATGATGTGATAATCGTATACAATCTACAATGATGTGATAATCGTATACAATCTACAATGATGTGATAATCGTATACAATCTACAATGATGTGATAATCGTATACAATCTACAATGATGTGATAATCGTATACAATCTACAATGATGTGATAATCGTATACAATCTACAATGATGTGATAATCGTATACAATCTACAATGATGTGATAATCGTATACAATCTACAATGATGTGATAATCGTATACAATCTACAATGATGTGATAATCGTATACAATCTAAAATGATGTGATAATCGTATACAATCTACAATGATGTGATAATCGTATACAATCTACAATGATGTGATAATCGTATACAATCTACAATGATGTGATAATTGTATACAATCTACAATGATGTGATAATCGTATACAATCTACAATAGATGTGATAATCGTATACAATCTACAATGATGTGATAATTGTATACAATCTACAATGATGTGATAATCGTATACAATCTACAATGATGTGATAATCGTATACAATCTACAATGATGTGATAATCGTATACAATCTACAATGATGTGATAATCGTATACAATCTACAATGATGTGATAATCGTATACAATCTACAATGATGTGATAATCGTATACAATCTACAATGATGTGATAACTGTATACAATCTACAATGATGTGATAATCGTATACAATCTACAATGATGTGATAATCGTATACAATCTACAATGATGTGATAATCGTATACAATCTACAATGATGTGATAATCGTATACAATCTACAATGATGTGATAATCGTATACAATCTACAATGATGTGATAATCGTATACAATCTACAATGATGTGATAATCGTATACAATCTACAATGATGTGATAATCGTATACAATCTACAATGATGTGATAATCGTATACAATCTACAATGAGGGCAAATGTCTTTGAGTATTGTTCCTACTTACAAAGGAATCTAGACGTCAATAGTTCAATATTTATACTCACTAGGAGTTCACTCACAAACTATTATCAGATATTACTCACTGATAAAACAATAAGTCTCCCCAAATTCTTCATACTTTTCACCTCTTTCGATAACATTTGCAAATGAATTTGCCTTATCGTACAAGCCGCTTACCTTTGATTTCTCGTTGGCAATTACCGTCGGAATTACTTGGAATTTGGGTAGCAATAATCCTTTCTAAGGTCTCAATACTCCTCGTACTCAACCAGTGGAGATCTGATTCGTGTTTTCCCTCGTCGATCCTTCTATCTTTCATGAACCTTCATGATTTTTTTTTTCCGGAGATTTTTTTTTTTGTAAGATTTCTTGCAATTTCATGTTGTTTTGTTTTACTTCTGATACAATTTTCATGTAGATGATTAGTGTTTTTAGTTTATGAGAGTTGGTTCTTTTTGAGAATTTTCCTTAAGATTTCAGCTGTCACAATCACCCCCTTGATTCTACTTTCTACAACTCTCTTTTTTTTTTGTTTTTTTTTTTCTAATTTTTCAGTACTGTTTGGAGTTTTCCTACCAGTATTGGTATTATATAGATTTTCCTCATATTTCATATTCTTTTCAGTTCTCTGGAAACAACCGCGTATTTGCTCCCTCTCTCTCTTTCTTTCTCTCTCTCTATCTCTCTCTTTCTTTCTTTCTTTGATCTTCACGCTGTGAACTGCTTAGATGGCAAAATTATTATTATTATTGCTGTTGTTTCACTCACTAGGAGGACTCATACAGGCCATCATCATAGATTGCTCACTGACAACAATCGGTGGTGAACTCTAGAGTCTGGGTGACTAATAGTCTCCTCATATTTCCAGTAATCTCTATTTCTGCCGGTAAACTCTGTAAATACATTTACATTATCGCCACTCGCTGGCAATGACAATTGGTTTTCATTGAACTGTGGGTAGGAATAAGCCTCCTCAACGTACCAGCCCTTCATACTTATTCAGTGGAGGCCTCTCTCCCAAGTATTTCCATCCTCCTGATGTAGTTGGTGCGGTGCCAATGCAAACGCTACAATTTTTTAGGGGGGTTAATTACGTTTTGCGTAGTTCTGCGTGGTGTTCCTATCGTTTTGTTTTACTTCTTTTTCAGTTTATCCATTATTCTTTTTAGAAGAACTCGGTTTGTTCATACAATAAATGAGGAATTAGTCAGTTTTGAAAAACTGGCGTAATTTCCAAAGGTAGATTGGGCGAAAAATCAAAGTATGTGCTGATTTTTTCAACGGAATTTAACAACTGTTTGAAAGACCATTACTTACCATTTCCAGAATATCAATTCACTAAATTAAACAGTGGTAGAGTGGTTACATAGTTGGATTTGTCTGAAGTGAAGAATGTTCGAAGTATCTGACTGATAGTAATGCTACGAACAACCTCACTTTCTCTGTTGCCAGTATAGGAAAACCAGAAGAAGAAAACGCAAGAGGTGTGGTATGTTTTATGGAGAATGAGGAGATAAGCCACGTGATATGACGAGAGTTTCTGAACATAACTGGTCAAAATCTAATAGGAAAGAGTCGGTATTTTTCTCACGCTTAATGAGTAAACGTCCGTCAACAAAAGACACGTATGCGTGTGGTACAAAACGGTGATCGAAGAAAAAGTCCCCTTTGCAAAGAGTTCCGGTGTTGTGAGTTGATATTTTCCAAACTCTACAGAACAAGCTATTTCGTCTAACAAATAATCAAACGCAAATTGGCGGACAGATCATTTAACATTCAGTTTTCATGGTGTCTCACCCGATCACACAATGTCCGAATTGTTGGAGCAGGTGGAAATGGTGTGCGAAATATTTTGTGTTGTGTTTTATAAAGATGGTTCTATGTCAGTAGACCGTTACCAGAGGAAGGATTTAAAGCACGTGAAACAATCCCTCCTTGGGGGGTTTGTGCCGGACCCTTTTATTGCATTTGATAAGTTTGTCTCTATTCATTTGCTCCCCGGCGAAACCGTGTACGAATACTTGGGTGACCTACATGCCTTGGCACGCTTAATCGAAGGATATATATATATATATATATATATATATATATATATATATATATATATATATATAATTTTCAGAATGTGAGAGATTATATATAATTATTTCCACATCCCAAAGAACGCCGCAGCCCACAAGAGCCTTGCCAGCTAATGAACCGGAAGTCTAAGACTCGAGTTTCGCCCTCATTTGGGCTAATCAGTCAGACATATCCGCACCCGGGATTTGAAAACCAAGCCTCCTGCATGCGAGGAAAGCACTCTACCAACTGAGAAAACGCCCCGCACACAAGAAATTCTATTAGCCAACACAGATCAAGCAAACTGCGACGAAATTAAGCTGTGGAATAGACCTCTTTAATCTCGACAAGGGACGTAGTCATCCAACCAGCAGAACCCCAAGCCAATGTCTCACAAGTAGGGGTTTTTGAACTCGAAAGGACGACGCCATCCAGCAGAGCTAACCTAACGAGCCATTTTTGTTATAGAATGTTCAGAATGTGAGAGATTATATATAATTATTTCCACGATGGCGTCGTCCTTTAATCTCTGGAGAAGGGGACTGGAAGCTTTGGGAAATTTGTTGCCTCCCAAATTCTAGCAAAGAAAACATGATTATTTTTTCACCGAAATAGCTTGTTCTGTAGAGTTTGAAGTCAATAGTATGCAGTTGTTGCGATAATGCAAATACAGAGATTAACAAAAGAGGTGAAAAGTACTGAAAATCTGGGGAGACTTGTTGTCACTTAAACTCCATGAACACTAGAGATTGTTTGACTCTGAATAATCTCTTATGACAGCCTGTGTGAGTAGAAATTGTCATAGTAAAAATATGTCTTTAATATTTTACAAATATGAATGGATATAAATATAAAACTGTCCAGGCCAATAGACTGCCGAAATTAATTCGATAAAACAAAACCATTCATCAAATCGGACAAATGTCCTTAAAATGTTAGCTCTTTAGTACAGTTATTGGTACTCCTGCAGTATTTTACCCACCGATTTCACGATCTTAGCCGAGCGTTGACGAACGCTTTCGGCGTTAACGCCGACGAAAGCCGAGAATTCGGAGCTACGTTGCAAGAACGCTAAAAGTATGTGAATAGCAACAACATTACAAGGAAAAGATATTACACACACACAACAAAATGGATAAAATTAATACAAAAAATTTGGATAAAATAAATCACAAACACTTACCGTAAGTTTTTTTAAAGTAAAATAAATTTATTTTGTTGAATATATTTTTTTTTTTTGGTTCATTTTGTTTTCCGATAGCTTTGGGGGGGGGTAAGCAACAGTAATAAACACTTCAATGTTTTTTTTGTTTGTTTGTTTTTAACAAAACGTTATTAAACAGTAACAACAATGTTTTGTTTTTTTTTGTTTGTTTTTTTCAGTAATGTTTGTAAGGGGGGGGACAACAATTACTGTTTATCTTTAGTTCCGACTGGAAGATTTTCTACTGACTGTAGAGAGGCAAAGTAGGGAGCAAAGGGTTTTCAGAGGATGTGGAAAGAAGCTCCTTCCCAAACCGGGTAGCCTTCCGCGATTTGATTTATTATGGAGACAAAAGGGTTGTGTCCAAATTTTTGTCTCCACATAAATTCGCATAAATATATTTCCAACAGCTCCCGGTTTTTTTTTTTTTTTTTTATCGCTAAATTAAATAGCTGAAATGAAAGGCTGTGTATTTTTACTTTGAATAATAAAATAACTGAAATGAAACGCTATGTGTGTAATTTCAATGAAAATTATTCGTCTGCTGCGCGTTCGTTTGAAGCGCCCTGATTGGCTGATAGAGTATCGTACCGCTCGCCATGTTCCGGCGTTTTCCGACGGATGTCGATCAACGCTCGGCTAAGATCGTGAAATCGGTGGGTAAAATACTGCAGGAGTACCCATTTATTGTTCGCACAAAGAGATGCTAATAGTGCTGAAGTTTTCGAAAATTCGCATATAGTATGACACAGGATCAAGAATGTTCGGTTAAGTTATTACACAGCACGAGGAATATTCAGTTATTGCAAGCGTATCCAACTTAGAGTGTGAGACAATATTCCAGGGGAGGGGGATACGAAAAAGTTTAGGAATTAAAATATAGTATTGTCTATTTACATTAACCTCTTAACCAATATAGTAATTCAAAAAATAAAGAAAAGTAAATATAAAGGGTGGAACGATAAAATTGTCGCCCTAAAAAGCCCACATGATTCCAGTTCTGTTAGATGAAAACTGGTTTTCTTTTCTTTTCCTTTCCTTTTTTCTTTCTTTTTCTTTCTTTTTCTTTCTTTCTTTTTTTTCTTTTTTTATTGTTGCAGATATTGACGGTGTGTGACCCAAAAGAATGTATCCCCTGCCATAGGCGTGCATTAGCGGCATAGATGCGTCATTGAATTCCTGGCAAAAGTGCATTGATAATGGTGGTGACTATGTAGAAAAATAATATCTGGAGAAAAAAAAACGTCGCTAGTTTTAATGGTACCACTACCGCCTTCGTAGCTGTTCAACTTTTGAGTGAAAAAGATAAGATACAGTGTAACCCGGATATAAGAAACTTCTTCCCCGGGGGGGCCCCTAAAGCTCTCGTGTATATATATATATATATATATATATATATATATATATATATATATGTGTGTGTGTGTGTGTGTGTGTGTTAAAATGGATAAAATGCCGATGATATGAAATTTTAAATGGAGGCGGAGAGACCTAGAGGCTGGGCGTTTAACCCGTCTCATGCAGGCTTTTTCAAAATGGGTGGTCATTTTGAGAAAGCCTACATAAGACACATAAGCCCGCATTATCTATTTTAATAATCATATATATATATATATATATATATATATATATATATATATATATATATATATATATTAGCATGGGTGCCCAGCGTTGCCCGGGTGTTTAGAAGTGGGTGTTGAGCAAAACAGAAATAAATGTGGTAGTAGGAAGGCAGGCTCGAATCCGTACCGCGAATGAGGAAAAGAACGGGAAAAAACGTGACGTCTTTGCTGTTACGACTATCGCCAAACCAGAAGTGACGTAGATTTAAATTAAGGCAATCGAAAAGAGGGGATGACTTTCGACAATATCGGCGAAAAAAGCGACCCCTCCCTAGTGCCTAGTTGAAGGTGAAGATATTACTGTTTTTAGCCAATTTTTCGGTATTTGTCGTCTGAAAGGTCGAGCTTCAAAACAATACTGATCTTGTAAAAATCCGTCGCCTCTGTTGAAAGTTTTAGGAACACATGCAAACATACATACATACATACATACATACATACATACATCTATATATTGGTAGCTCAAATTTTCGATCCAAACCGATTAAAAAGCTTGCCCTATCTCTGAATACCCTTTATGTAATATTTCAAATGTTTAGACAAGTAATTGTCTGAGTAATTTAGTAGAGACAGCAGAGGTCAATTTTATTTTAATTTTGACCCCTATTATGACCCCTTAAAATTTATTGTTTTGAACATAAATCAAGTTATTAAGTTAAATCCATATTCAAGGAACCTATGTCTAAAATTTCAAGTGTCTACACCCAAAATTGTCGGAGGAGTTTGGTAGAGTTCTCAAAGGTTAAATCGTTGAACTTTGACTCCTTAACAGCCAAATTTTTCGCCGAAAATGGATTACAAAGATTTTCCCAAATCTCAGTACCCTGTATATCAAATTTCAAGCCTGTAGACTGAAAATTGATAGAGCTATTGCGTAGGAAAATGTACACACACAGACACACACAGAGACAGACATACACGTTCACTTATATATATATAAATATATATACTATCATGGGTGCCCGGCGTTGCCCGGCGTTGCCCGGCGTTGCCCGGGTGTTTTGAGGTGTATACTGAGCAATTTTTTTTTATTTTAACGGTCAATTTTTTTTAACTTTTACCCCTATTATGACCCCTTAACATTTATTGTTTAGGGCTCAAATAAAGATTCAGTTAGATCCATGTCCAAGGAACCTATATCTAAAATTGCCCGTGTTTAGACCCAAAATTGTAGGAGGAGTTTGGTAGAGTTCTCAAAGGTCAAATCGTTGAACTTTGATCCCTTAATCGCCAAATTTCTATCCGAAAACCAATCACATCGATTTTCCCAAATCTCAGTAACCTGTATATCAAATTTCGAGTCTGTAGACTAAAAATTGACAGAGTAATTGCGTAGGGAAATGTACACAGACATACACACACACACACACGTTCACTTTTATATATATATATATATATATATATATATATATATATATATATATATATATATATATATAATGAAAAATCTTGATATTACGTCCATTCATTCTTTACTTTAACAAAGATACTTATTCGTTTTAAAACCGTTTAATTCCTTCTTTATTCTTCTTATATTTTATCGTTACTTATTTTTTTCCTTAGATTAAGATTTCTGTTGCGAATTAAGCAAGACATAAATAAAAGATTTTTGCATTCAAGAATAAAGATTTGAAAACTAAACTAAAAGAAATAAAAGATACATTATGTTTTACAGCATTTAATTACATTTTTATTAATTTTTCAGGTTTTCTTTTATTTGCTACTTTAAAAGTATCGTGTCAAGTAAATCGTCACCATCTTGTCAAAGTAAGTTAGAGCTAAGGAGATGACGTAATAATTACGTCACTGACACTGAAATTACTGATTTGCAAGGGAGATAATCAACGAATATACTTTTTATACAGTCGCCACCCAAGGGTTGTTAACACAATTTTGGTTCTTTTATGGCAGTAGCTTCTACCACGGAACAGGGTATTTAAAAAAAAATGTAACATTTTATAAACAAACGTTAAACAACCCGTTCCCACACGTTGTTCCAACATATTCGCACATGTGGTTTCGTCAGTGGGCGATTAAGAAACAAATCAAATAATAAAATTCTATTTTACATACGTGCGCGGTTGTTGGTCCGCATTCTTTCTATTGTCGCCTCTTTATGTATAGACGCGGTTCTTCTGCTTTACTGAAGACGAATCTACTTATACGAAGGAACACAATCGAGAATTGTATCGATTTCAAAGGTTTTACTTGAGAGAGAAAGTTTGTTCACGAGGAGGAGAGGCTAAAAGAAAGGCTAGCATTTATTCCTTCTAAAACGTAAAGAGGCTAACATTGATTCTGAGAAAAATTGTTTAACACGCTCTTTTTCTCTGTAATCTATCTATACTCCTATAAATTCGTTTTTCTTTTGTGTGTATTGATATTCATATTAAAACCCCTCTTTTCTATTTATTTAAAAAGAAAATACAATTTTCTTATATATGTGTTGTGGAAATGCATTCACTAGCAAAAGATCTAGCTATTCTTTTAAACGTTCATTTTAATTAATTCCCTATTAATTGTTTCGGTTTTCTTATGGGATGATCATCTAGAGTTAACTATTACGTGTAATTATATTCATGCAGATATTCTACATGATTTATACTTGCATAATATTTGTGTAAAATCTTTACATTAAACAAAAAATTGTTTCCATATATATTTATGCATACGTATATATTTTTGTTTAATCTATTAGTCTATCTATCTATCTATCTATCTATAAAAGTGAAAGTGTCTATCTATCTATCTATCTATCTATCTGTCTGTCTGTGTGTCTGCGTGTGTATATTTCCCTACGTAATAACTCTGTCAATTTTTAGTCTACAGACTCGAAATTTGATATATAGAGTACTGAGATTTGGGAAAATCGATGTGATCGGTTTTCGGCTTGAAATTTGGCAAGTAAGAGGTCAAAGTTCAACGATTTGACTTTTGAAAACTCCTCCGACAATTTTGGGTCTAAACATTTGAAATTTTAGATATAGGTTCCTTGGACATGAATCTAACTTAATAACTTTATTTGAGCCCAAAACAATAAATGTTAAGGGGTCATAATAGGGGTCAAATTTTAAAAAATTGACCGCGTTTTTTTTTTTGTCTTTTTTTGCTCAACATACACCTCCAAATACCCGGACAAAGCCGGGCACCCATGCTAGTATATCTATAAAAGTGAACGTGTCTGTATGTTTGTGTGTCTGTCTGTCTGTGTGTCTTTCTGTGTACATTTCCCTACGTAATAACTCTCAGTTTTTAGTCTACAGACTCGATATTTGATATTCAAGGTACTGAGATTTGGGAAAATCTATGTGATTGGGTTTCGGCCAGAAATTTGGCTGCTAAGGGGTCAAAGTTCAACGATTTGACCTTTGAGAACTCTACCAAACTCCTCCGGCAATTTTGGATCTAAACAGTTGAAATTTTAGATATAGGTTATTTGGACATGGATCTAAATTAATTTGAGCCCAAAACAATAAATTTTAAGGGGTTATAATAGGGGTCAAAGTTTTAAAAAATTTGACCTCTGCAGTTTCTACCAAATTACTAAAAGGGTATTCAGAGATAGGGCAAGCTTTTTAATTGGTTTGGCTCGAAAATTTTTAGTTACCAATATATAAATGTAAGTATGTATGTTTGCATGTGTGCCTAAAACTTTCGATAAAGGCGACGGATTTTTACAAGATCAGTATCGTTTTGAAGCTCGACCTTTCAGACGACAAATATCGAAAAATTAGCTAAAAACAGTAATATCTTCACCTTCAACTGGGCACTTATCTACACGGGGGGGTCCCCGATATTTTTGTAAGTCACCCTCTCCTTTCTTTTGTCTAGCCTTAATTAAAACCTATGTCACTTCCGGTTTGGCGATGGTCGTAGCGACAGGGACGGGAGTGTTTTCCCCCCGTTCTTTTCGTCCCCCGCGGTACGGGTTCGAGCCTGCCTTCCTACTACCACTTTTTTTTTTTGCTCAACGCACATATCCTAACACTCGGGCAACGCCGAGCTGAAATGCTAGTATGTCTGGAGATGTGTGTCTGTGTCTGTGTACATTTCCCTACCAAATAACCCTATCAATTTTCAGTCTACAGGCTCGAGATTTGACATAAGGAGTATTGAGATTTGAGAAAATCTTTTTAATCGGTTTTCGGCCAGAAATTTTGCTGTCAAGGGGTCAAAGTTCAACGATTTGACCTTTGAAAACTCCTCCACCAATTTGACCTTTGAAAACTCCTCCGCAAATTTTAAAATGTAGGTCACTTGGCGGTGGATCAAACTTTATAATTTGATTTAAGCCCAAAACAATAAATGTTAAGGTGTCAAAATTGAGGTCAAAGTGTTAACAAATTTGACCTCTACAGTCTCTACTAAATTAATCAGCCAGTTCTAAACATTTGATATTTTACAGAAAGGGTATTCAGTGATAGGGCAAGCTTTTTAATCGGTTGGGGTTGATGCCAAAGATTAAACTTTTGCAGTGTCTAGCAAACTACTCAGCAATTTTGGGTTTAAACATTTGAAATTCATGCATAACAGGTATTCAGACATGCGGCAAGCATTTTAATCAGTTTTGGAGCGAAAATTTTGCTGCCAAAAGGTCAAAGTTTGAAGAGTTGACCTTTGCAGATTCTACCAAATTCCTCCGCCACTTTTGGGTTTAAAGACTTGACATTTTAGATGTAGGTAACTTGGACATGGGTAAAACTTTGTATTTTGATTTGAGACCAAAATATTAAATGTTAAGGAGTCAAAATTGGGGTCAAAGTTTTAAAAATTGACCTCTGCTGTCTCCACTAAATTACTCAGACAAATTTTAGTCTAAACATTTGAAGTCTTACATAAAGTATATTCACACGTAGAGCAAGTTATGAACAGTGCATAGGGCCCGAGCAAAGCGGGGCTGAGCTGCTAGTAATATAAATAAACTAGACTGCCCATGACCCGTTGGGTCAGTATGTTATGTTAGCTATGAAATTAATGTATGAGTGTGACACTTGTGACGTAAAGAAAATAGTTTTTTGTGACATAACAGAAACATTTCTATGAAAGTATATTAAAATGAAAAAAGAATACAGACAGATTTCTATGAGTCGTTCTGTTTATAATTGTTTATTTTTGAAAAAGCAAAATTGCAGTTATTGAATTATAAGTGGTTTGTCATATTTATAGGTAAATGTGCACTGAACAGATACCATAATACTTAAAGTTAAATTCAAATGTTGATATATCTTTTAATTTAAACACAAAAAAAAATATTTGGGACGTTGAAAACGTACACAGTAAAACAATACGTTTTATTGTTGTGTTGATTATTTATTTGTAACGCAAATAAAAAAAACACATTTTTGTGAGTTATTGATTTATGTTGGTAGTGTAGAAGAAAATGTATGAATGTTTTTAAGAAAGGTGTATTAAAAAATGGAGAATAATTTTTTTTTTTAATGAAGGCGGTTGGTAAATCTCCGTTGTAAAATGCTCTTATGGCTGTCAACGGGTTAAAGTAGATTTATTTGTAAGAAAATCGAGTTAAAATAACTTAAACGTAATACTGAAATGAACGATGTAAAAAAATGCAGAAAGTCTTAACAATTGTTTATTTGAATAATTTAACCGCGAAAAAAAAAAACAATTGGGACGCTGAAAACGTACACAGTAAAACAATGCGTTTCATTGTCTTGTTGATTATTTGTTTATGTACATATGCGCGACCGGAAGTCATAAACGGGATGTTGAATTACAACACCTGTTACAAGGTCATTTGAGTTTTATAATTATATAGATAAAACAATAGAATTATGTGTATGTGCGTCTGTGTGAAAATATTTAACCGATAACCTCGAAACTACTGGTCAAATAACACTGAAATTAACAGGAAATAGAAATCATACACCAAGGATGATTTATAATAAGTAAAATCTTTGTTTGGATGGATGAATAAAGCGTACAGAAATATGTCGGCAAGTTGAAATGCAAAATGTTTATGTAAACTTGCTCAAATTCATTCATAGTATGAAATGGGTTCATTTAAAATGCTTCTTTTTTTTTAATCTGTCGATAGCTCAAACTGTAGAAAAAATGGAAACAGCACTAAACCTATGTGGGTCTAACCGGCTTCCTCCAAAGGAGGAAGTTCCATGAGAGTATGCACAAAAATGAACTTGGTCCCCAGTCGCATGTATATCTCCATTAGATGAGATGGCGTTAGGATTTTGAAACTTTTGCTGGGAGGTGTCGACGTTTTCTTACATACAGCGTCTGAAATTCCCAAATTGGTCACCCCTCTTGTATTAACCAGGCTCAACGTTGAACGATAAAGAACACGGCTGAATCGCTAACTGTGTTGTTTTGGATTAGGCCCTGAACTGGCATCTAAGCTTCAGCCTCTGTCCCATCGACGAAATGTTGCATCCCTCTGCCTTTTCTACAAGTATTTTAGTGGTGAATGCTCTGACGAATTGCAATCACTTGTGCCCCCACGACGTGAGCACCCTCGACAAACCCGACAGGCTGCTAAATCCCACCCCCACACTGTAGAGATCCCTAGATGTAAAAGACCTTTTTACTCCAATAGTTTCTTCTCCAGAACCGCTAGACTCTGGAATTCCATTCCGGGTCCCTGCTTCCCCAGCAGTGCTGACGTGCAGAAGTTCAAGTGTAACGTGAACCGACACCTTGCTGCCCAAATCCCTACATAGTACCCCAGTAGTGTTGCCCCTGATAGTAGCCCCCTACACCAAAGTGGCAATTTGCCTTGTTTGGGGTGAAAATGTAATTAAAAAAAAAAAATGTCAAGCCATTTTTTCATCTTTTGACATCAGTACTATATATTAAGTACAATATAATATTCAATAGAAAATTGGTTCTGTAATAATAAATACGAAATCTGCATGAATAAAAATATACTTACGCGTATTTTACAACCGGCCACGGCTGGACGTCCCCATCCCTCGCTAGTTTAACAATAAAATTGAACTACATGATATATTATACATCAAAGAACTAGAAATTCATTGAAAATAAAAGAAACAAAAAGGATAGACAATGCATGTTTGTCTATATGTCATTCGAAAAAAAAATAATACTCAGGGTAAGACATTTTGGCCCTCGGGACAAGATCAAAGTGTAGTATCTGTTCTTCGCTGCACTTCTATTTCTTGTTCTCTTTCGGTGGAGGAGAAATCCTTCACGACTGAGACAATTTTTATTTTTGTACCTTTTCTCCACGTTAAAAAACGACCCTGGTGTCTAACTCTGTCCCGTGGGGAGGCATAGTAAATAGGTACATATATATACTTTTAAAGGAAATTGCCTTGTGTGTGTTTGTTCAAAACTTCTTGCCATACGATAAGTATTTTTTGAAAGAAATTATTTTTTGTCGGAAATCTTTCATAGCTGAAGACAAAAATTCAACGAAACAATTCATTCTTTATTACGGAAATCTTTCACGACTGGGGACAAAAATTCAAAGGAAACTGTTCTTAATTGAAAATTTACTTGGCGTTTTGTGCAAATATCGGGTTCATTCGTTATTTTCTCTTTTCTAGTTTCTTTTCTCACAAGTTATAAATAATAAAATGAAAATATTTCTATCCCAATCTGAATCTAATGATATTTTTTTTAATAATTTCTCTTTTTCTGTTCCAGTAAAGAAATCAGAATTTCTAGACCGCAGATGTTAAATTAAATATATATGTGTGTGTGTGTGTGTGTGTGTGTGTGTGTGTGTGTGTGTGTGTGTGTGTGTGTGTGTGTGTGTGTGTGTGTGTGTGTGTGTGTGTGTGTGTGCGTGCTTCTTTCTTTTTATTTGTTTATCATTTGGATAAACGAATATTAATTTCAATTAGCTTTTTTAATAATTAGCCGATCAGACTAAAATACAAACATTCGGTTTATTCTCCGTTATTCTCAATAAATTTAGGGTACATTTGGATTCCGTTTTCCAAATATAATTTTCGTTAAATAATGTCAAATTATTTCCAGATGTTAATGGTTACACATCAAATATTTAATTTTAAAAAAATGGCCGCTTAAATCTTTAACTTCTCGTCTGCCAGTGTTTACATTTTAAAACTGTAACGTGATTCAAATCAATGAAAACGAAGATAATCATTTAAAAGTGGACAAAAAGTCGTCTGCCAATTTTTTTCAAACGAAATTTAATATTTTGAATTTGTTAAAAAACATAACTTTTACAAAATTTATTTTATACTGAGCTTTTTATTTTAAATTACAATATAATTTTTTTTATTTTAAATTACAACATAATTTTTTTAATTTTAAATTACAATATAATTTTTTTAATTTTAAATTACAATATAATTTTTTTATTTTAAATTACAATATAATTTTTTTATTTTAAATTACAATATAATTTTTTTATTTTAAATTACAATATAATTTTTTAAATTTTAAATTACAATAAAATTTTTTTAATTTTAAATTACAATATAATTTTTTTAATTTTAAATTACAATATATTTTTTTTATTTTAAATTACAATATATTTTTTTATTCTAAATTACAATATAATTTTTTTATTTTAAATTACAATATAATTTTTTATTTTAAATTACAATATAATTTTTTTATTTTAAATTACAATATAATTTTTTAAATTTTAAATTACAATATAATTTTTTAAATTTTAAATTACAATATAATTTTTTTAATTTTAAATTACAATATAATTTTTTAATTTTAAATTACAATATAATTTTTTTAATTTTAAATTACAATATAATTTTTTTTAATTTTAAATTACAATATATATTTTTTAATTTTAAATTACAATATATTTTTTTATTTTAAATTACAATATACTTTTTTTATTTTAAATTACAATATATTTTTTTATTTTAAATTACAATATAATTTTTTTATTTTAAATTACAATATAATTTTTTTAATTTTAAATTACAATATAATTTTTTTATTTTAAATTACAATATAATTTTTTTAATTTTAAATTACAATATAATTTTTTTATTTTAAATTACAATATAATTTTTTAAATTTTAAATTACAATATAGTTTTTTTAATAAATAAATCCTGAAAACTCCTTCTTACTTGTTCTTCTATCTGAGGATTCAGAGAAACGCAGATAGCATAATCGAGATGACATTTGTTTAGTTTCTAGATTTTCAGAACCCATGTCGTCCCACTCTCCTTTCAAGTCCGACTACTTAGAAACTGTTCTGTTCCCCCAAACACGTTATCATTTCAATCTAATCATTCCGCACTTGTCTTTCTAGCGCATTTTGTCCAGGAAGCTAACAGTTGAACCCTCGCCTCAATCACGCTACCTGAACTGGATTTATTTTCGTTGGCCGCCAAATTATCCTAACCTGACCTTAGTGTAACCCTCGCTAAAATTCTTACTAGTAAACATCATCTCTACTTGTTGGCATATTTTTTAAAAATGTGTCCATCTTTACCGTTTTATATTATGTTACATTATCCGGACGCATTTAGAACATGGATAACATTACGCATTATTAACGACTGTCGCTTGATGTCACAAAAACACAGGAAATGGGTATTTATCTTCCTCCCAGACAAGGGCGGAAGGTAGGAAGAATTGAGTCAGCCCTGTAAAGAAAGAGAACTCCGGTCTTGACAAAAAATTCTAGAGCAGTCCCATCGGGATTTGCCAGAGAGGGCGCCTCAGACAACAACCAATAAACTTTCTGCACCCGAAATCAAGGAGGGAAGACCTGGGAGTGTGAATCTCCTAGGACTACCCATAACGGATGCCTCAGCCCGACAGCTTACAGGCCACTGAAATCACTCATTTTCTGGTGGATTAACAGTCGAGGTCGGAACCTGGACTGGTGTGTCGCACAAATCGTTGCTGGATATCACATGAATCGTGCGCCATTGTAATACCTTTTATCTATGGGTCACCAAATTCTTGGTTGACTTAGAATTTATCCATAGCGCCGTCGCTCATCAAAGAGATCATGAATACCGCGTGTAATATTTCTACAATACGAACAAACGTTAAACGAAGGAAACCCCATTTTTTCACATAAATGCACTTGTAGATTATCGTTAGTAAGGGATGAGGGAACACAAATTAATTATAATTACTTATTATTAAAAGTATTTTACATACGTGCGCGGTCTGACGATAATTCTTTAATCGTCTCTTTTCCATGAATACCGTTCCCTGTATAGTTTCATTGTAAGTGGCTGTTCATCGGCTGTTTAACTTAGACGACTTGTTGCGGTTTCAAAGGTTTTATTACAGAGAAGTTTGCTCACGACGAGAGAAAGAGACCAAAACGAGGTTTAAATTAATTCCTTCTGAATGAAAAGCTAAAATTAATTTCTTTTTATTTAATTTTCTTACTTAACTATAAAAATGGTCGACGAACGACGATCAAGTCTCGAGAAAATTCACTTAAATTTCTACATTGTCAGGCACGTTTGGTCTCGCTGGATCCTCGAATCGAACTGCGCCGAAACTCTGCTCTGTGCCCTGAACAGGTGATATAATTTTTATCTAATAATTCGACACCTGCAATTCTAGCGTGTTTTATCTAGTGAGCTGATGTTTGAATCCTCGCATCAATCACGCCAGGTGCACTGGGTCTATTTCCGTTTGTCGCCAGATTGTACTGATATGTACTTTATGTTACCCTCGCCGACGTTTGTATTAGTTAGCGTAATCTCTACTTACTGGCGTAGAGTCCCAATATATAATATGCGGTTGTTCTTTTTCGAGATATGCTCCAAACAAGTGGTGTTTATTTATGCTGAAGCAAGGAATAGTAACAGTATAACATGATTTTAACTTTAAACAAATATGAAACAAACAATTCGCACATGTTTTTCTACAATATGGAAGAACTGCCGGATCATTTTACTCGACGCTTTTTTTTTCAAAACGGTCAGTTCATAAGGCTGACAATACTAGTGGAAATTCGTGGGACAATATCGCCCCTTGTTGGATGGATTATTACAAGCGGGTCCTAGGTCCTAACTCTTAATTACTTGTGCGGAGTCTACACACGCAAGTATTCAATTGTTTTATTAAATTTTCGCGATTAATACACGAGAAAATTGCAATCAAACGTTTTTTTTGCAGGTAAAAAAAAATTCGCCCTGAACACTGACCCTCCCCCCCACACACACACCCAGAAGTATAGGCTATTGAAACCGTCTACGACACGTTTGATATTGAGCCTCCCCAAATCACACCAGAACTACGACATTCAGGCAAGAAAGGGAACATCACCGAGCCGTTCATAGTCCACCCAAAGAGGAAAAATACTTATACACCGTTCGAAGTTATCAGCTTAGGAAGGGGG
>NC_136498.1:27622727-27637727 GCF_053919585.1 Euprymna scolopes | reverse complement strand
GGCCAGAAATTTGGCTGTTAAGGAGTCAAAGTTCAACGATTTGACCTTTGAGAACTCTACCAAACTCTTCCGACAATTTTGGGTCTAAACATTTGAAAGTTTAAATATAGTTTCCTTAGACATGGATCTAACTTAATAACTTGATTTGAGCCCAAAACTATAAATTTTAAGATGTCATAATAGGGGTCAAAGTTAAAAAAATGAATCCTATTTTTTTTTGTTTTTGCTCACCATACATCTCCAAACACCCGGGCAATGCTGGGCACCCATGCTAGTATAATATAAAGCTGAACGTTTGTGTGTGTATCTGGTCACGAATAGGCTCCTATATGGTTGACTATTATAGAAAACTGATCACATATAATGATAGAAGATGTATCGAGACACAGGAATGGGTATGTTTGATCTGGCATAATGATGATTCATTAAAATTGTGGAGTCTGCATATGCGCCTGGTTAGCAGTGTCAGAAATTTCGTGAAAATAGTGAATAATTCCACCCCATCTTTCCAAGCTTATAACTCCTCGAAAAATGTAATTCAAGCCCTAATTTTTTTTTCAATTAAAGGAGTAAGGACCAAGGTTTTATTTAAAAAAAAAAAAAAACAAAACAATGTGTTTTTTTTTTTTTTAAAAGGTTTTAAACTTCGGACTTTACAGGTAAATTTCTAAAAAACTGATTTTTTTTTTGTTTTAAATTTGAATATATTATTTATTGACCTTTTCTCTTCAATTTGTGATATATAAACCTATTAAACATAAATTAATTATTTACTTTTTAATAGACATTTCAAAATAAGAGGCGTAAATTATTCGACCCCCTATCTTTCTAAGCTTATAACTCCTCGAAAAATGTAATTCAAGCCCTAATTTTTTTTTCAATTAAAGGAGCAAGGACCAAGGTTTCATTAAAAAAAAAAAAAAAAAGACAAAAAGAAAAAATGTGTTCTTATAAAATAAGGTTTTAAACTTCGGACTTTACAGGTAAATTTCTAAAAAACTGATTTTTTTTTTTTGTTTTAAATTTGAATATATTATTTATTGACCTTTTCTCTTCAATTTGTGATATATAAACCTATTAAACATAAATTAATTATTTACTTTTTAATAGACATTTCAAAATGGGGGGGGCGTGAAAATGGGGGGGCGTGAAAATGGGGGGGCGTGAATTTAAAAAAAACGTTTGTCTAAAATATTATATTCGGTTTATTGGAAAGAACATAAAATTTCACATTGACCCTGAAAATATCGTAAAAATAGAATCAATAGAAAAATTTTGATAGATTTTTAAAATTTAAAAATTTAAAAATATTGAGTTTAAAAATTGAAAAATATTGAGTTCGGAAAATTCATTACTGTTTTAAAAAAAAAATAAAAATATTTTTATTACTTTTAAAACAACTGTAATAGTTTATTTTGGAAGTATAATCCATAAAGAAAATAAATAACCCACTTTTAACAGAGAAATTACGAGATTTTTATATTGTATTCGCAGTTTCGTGTTAGGGGTGTCAAAAATTCCTACAAAAATTCTGATACTGCTAGCGCCTGGTCCACAAAGTATGGAAATAAAAAATTTAAAAATTAAAAAAAAAACGTTTACAAGTGTTTTTGATATAGATGTACATAATAATACTTTGATAAGTATGTTTTAACTTAAATAGGGATGGTATAATAAAATTATGGGGTCTGCGTTCGCGCCTAGCCTCCATAGAATGGAAATAGGCACAAACTTTAATAAAGACTTTTCATATCTATCTGCATAAGTATATTTTGATAATTATGTTTCAGTTTGAAGAAATATGGTATAATAAAATTATGGGATGTTCGTTCGTGCCTGACCTCCATAGAATGGAAATATGTCACAAAGTTTAACAATTTTTTTTTAATATAGATTCACAGAATATTGTGATAAGTGTTTCAGTGTGAACAAGTATGGTATAATAAATTATGGGGTTTATCTATTTTATTTTTACTTTCATCATATTTTGCTTTGGTTTTGATACCCCCAAATTCGAAGCTATCTCTTTACAACCCTTCCTTTTCAGAACCTATTGTTGTATATTGGTTTATATTGGAGAAGATGATATATTAAAATATGTCATCTGTTATCTAGTAGATGTAAGATATTGTTCTTTTAACAGACAGATAATAAACGTATAAATCGTATGTATCTTGTTAGCCAGGGGACATGATATTGACGTGTAAACTGAGTCATGTTGTATCAGACTTATCACACGGGATATTTTTACAGTTCATATATAAGAAGAATAATATATGCTTCATACCTTTTTCTGGAAGAGTTCTTCTGTATCTTCCCGCTGCTCCATGACGAACCATGAAGCGATATAATTGAGACAACTGTTCTTATTTGTGAAACCATTAAAATAACTCTTTATATTTTTATAATATAAATTTATTACAGTTGTCTCAAATGGTTTTCACGGGATCTGCAGTTTCTACATTTTCTATTCTTACAGCCCGCTCCTAGCTGTCTGTCCACCCTTGTCTAGACGTCTGTCTGCTCTGGTGGTCAATCCTCAACTCTCTGAATCTCTCCAAAACTAACTACATCACGTGTTCTCTTACGTCACCTAATTACATGTCTCGTGCCTATCTAATCCACCTAGTTATTTGTTTATTCAAAACCCAAAAATAATGTTTACATATATTTTCTATTTTCACATTCTTTTTGCGATTCACAGGTCAATCATTTCGTTCGCAAGTTAATTGTTTATTTTTCTAATCATGATAACTGATCCAGCGACCATCCGTCGCTCAAATCAATTAACAAGAATACAATAACAATAATAATAATGTTTTGACCATTGCTCCCGCTTGCCACAGTTAACAGATACTACGCTATGATCACAGCATAAAGGGTCATAACATTACACTATCATACTTTCATAAATCAGAGTCCATTTTCTGTAGGCTGTTTTTGCGCCCAGTCAACGACGGGTACTTCTGCTAGTATATATATATATATTGAATCTTGTGATAGCTAGTCTTACAAAATATTTTTAGAAGGTAATATCTTTATATAAGACAATCCCAGCCAAAAAACGTTTCTTTTTTTTTGGGGGGGGGGGTTCTTCGGCATATCAACCCTTTTCAGGTTATTTAATGCCGAATCGATGTAGATCATCTCCTCAGAGGAAAAGTCATTAGCAAAATATTAGATCTGATTTGAAATTAGTTTGCTATTCAGCACATACAAAGAAAATATATTAATTATTAAATCTTTTTAAGGGACATAGATAAAAAAGATGAAGGTTGAAACAGAGAAAGGATATGAAATTACGGTATCCGAGTAAAATGGTAATCCTTGAATAAAGTGGGATGATGTTGTTAGAATCCAAGTTAGTTGATGAAATCCACATTGATCATAAGAATACCCTTCATAGAAAGAGAAAGTCAACTCGATGGAAATTGCTCAATTTGTATGTTACATTTGCTTCAAGATGTGCAAATCTGCAGCAGGAGTGCAGAGTCGTCTGAGATGGCATGGACAAGATTCGCAGAACTCAATGTGACGGCGACCATCTGGAAAGATGCAGCAATCATGTATGTATGTATGAATGTCAGGTCATGGCATATGCTACTGGTACCATGTAACCCAGTACTACCTGCCTCATGGTCGGGTCACCGGCGACTAAACTGGTACCCCCACCAGACTTGTTTGGTGAGGAGGGTGACTATCTCCCTGAAGGATTAAAAACAAGACCTTCCAAAGGGCGAATGAACTCTTTTTCGGGGTCAACGGCCAACTAGCACAGTGTGTGTTTGTGTGTATGTATGTGTGTGTGTGTTGGGGTGGAGAGGACTCCTGTAAGCCGTGGTGAATGCAACCTTTCTAGGAGAAACAAATCTCTGATTTAAAAAAATCATAAAGCGGGAGACCAGTACCAGCATTAAGGCATTTGTCTATAAAAGTGATCCTGTGGCGATGAAAAAGTTGTGACACGTGGAGGCTCGAAATGGTGGAAGCATGTAATAATAGATCTCAATGACCATCTTCAGTGTCATGCCTGCTTGAGAGTGTGAATTCAACGGTAGGACTAAAAAAGAAGGTCATTTTTGAGCTTATGGACTTTAAGTGTCAGAGAGAGTGGCACTCGTCTGACAAGACGTTGCAATCATCATGTATGTATGCATGTATGTATGCATGTATGTATGTATGTATGTATGTATATTTGCCTAAAACTTTCGATAGATGCAACGGATTTTCACAAGATCAGTATCGTTTTGAAGCTCGACCCTTTGGACGACAAATATCGAAAAATTGGCTAAAAACATTAATTCTTTCACTTTCAACTGGGCAGTTTTCTATAAGGAGTGTTGTTTTTTGCGTCGACATTTTTGCAAGTCATCGTATCGGTTGGAATGACTTTACTAATTTCAACGTTCTGAACTTCCAGTCGCGTCATTGAGTAGGGTAAGATGTCAGATTTTCTTCATTTTTTTCCGCCTTCGCGCCAAGGGTTTGAGCCTGCCTTGCTACTACCACTTTTACTTTTATATATTAAGATAAAAATATGAAATATAAAATAAACGGTAAGTTTTTAAGCATTTTTCCCGTGTCCCTAATTAAATGAAGACAAGAGAGTAAAAAAAATGAATAGAAAAAAAAATAAAAACTTATTTACATCCGTAAGTATTCGAATAAGAGGGAAGGGAGGTCACAAACATATATATATATATATATATATATATATATATATATATATATATATATATATTTATATATATTTATATATATATATACACCAAAATATATATCAATCAATTTGATTTAAAAAATGGGCGACATCACTGACATCGAAAACACTATATATATATATATATATATATATATATATATATATATATATATATATATATATATATATATATTGTGTACAGAAAGTTGTTAGTTGAGACAGATCATTGGTACCGTCGGTTTCAAGCCCGATAATAAGGCCCGTTTAAGGTATCCTTATCAAGCTCTCTTCAGCCAATATTCGTCTATCTTATAACCGGAAGTGTGAAGTATATATGCCTCGCAAATTCACGTTCAAATCTCGTTTTGTTTAATCCCCCCCCCCTTTTTATATATATATATATATATATATATATATATATATATATATATATATATATATATATATATATATATATATATATATATATATATACTTCAGAATAGTTTTTATTTAACAATCAGTTGTTATGGAAACGTGAGATTGTAAGGTTTACAAAATATTACTGGCAGTAATATTCTATAAATTATCCCATCTAAACAAGAATTGCTCGTTATGCAAGATAAAGCAAATAAAATAAATTGTGATTCAATGAATTTCAAAAAACTCACATTGAAATGAATTTCATATCAAAGAATTTTTATTATTCTAAGCAAGACAAAGAATGCTTTAAAAAGTTAATCTTCTAAAGCATTCTTTGTCTTGCTTAGAATAATAAAAATTCTTTGATATGAAATTCATTTCAATGAGAGTTTTTTGAAATTCATTGAATTACAATTTAATATATATATATATATATATATATATATATATATATATATATATATATATATATATATATATATACTAGCCGAGAGACCCGACATTTTAGGGGTATCGTTTAGTGTTTTTTTTTTAATCAAATTGATTGACTGCCTGCTCTAGTTAAGGACGGTCCCTGCAGTGTACCGAGAGGTAAGTTCACATGCGTCCCCTCAGTGACTTAGTCTGCAATACATTTTAGCCTACATTGTACTATAGAGAACCTAGTGTTAGTTTTATAAAAAGTATCTGTTTATTCGGCGTTTTTCGTTTCGTCTGTAGTAGAGTGGAAAATAGTACGGCAGGCCAGCACATGTAGAAACTTAGACGACCAATTTGAATGAGAAATCATCTATTCTAAACACAAATGCAAACAAAAAACATGAATAAGTAATAATAATTATGGTAATTATAATTATATCAATAAGAAATAAACAAATACACTAATATAAAATAAAAATGTAAGTGAAAAAATACATATTAAAACTAGGACAATTTCAAACACAAACAAAAGAGAACCCGAATCCTCGCCAAAAACAACGGGCAAATTTGAGGTCATATTACTCTTGCCTGATAAATGCGTGCTCATTGGCAACGATAAATGGTTGTGCGTCTAATAAAGAATCTGAGTGGTTTAAATAGAAAACTCATATAACTCGGGAACATATAGAAACACGTAACACGATTCTGTGTAATAGCTTAATGACTCTTCACGAGGATGAAACGCGGAAAATTCTGTGTAGCCATATATATTTTCTAAACTAGCTTTACTTACATATTGAGCATTTGAGTATTGTCTAAGTAAATTCCTAAAATAGATACATATAATTTTATGTAACTACATAAAATTATATATATATATATATATATATATATATGTATATATATGTATATGCATATATATATATGTATATGTATGTATATATATATACATATATATGTATATATATGTATATATATATATGTATATGCATATATATATGCATATGTATGTATATATATAAATATATATACATATAAATAAATATATATATGTATATATATATATATATATATATATATATATATATATATATATATATATATAGTAAGTTATAAAATGTATATGACGATTAAGCTACACTGAATATTCCGCGTTTCATCCACTCTAGGATTCTTCAGGCTTATGCGCGAATTCTGTGGTTGTTTGTCGTTTTTATATGCGCATCTTCTCAATAGATTTTAGTTAGCCAATCAGCTTTCTAGTATCCACCGCGCTCTTCCTATCAGCCAATGAGCATGCATAAATTAAGTAGTTTTATATATATATATATATATATATATATATATATATATATATATATATATATATATATATATATATATATACTATATTTAAATTTCGTTTATAATGCTATAATCGTTGACAAGCTTTTGATCTGGGGGGGTTGTTTTTTTATTAACTATGGTTATTGCTTTTTCATAAAAATGACATTTTACCATTAGTCATGTGACAACAAGAAAGAAATTACGGTTAATCTTTTCCACCCACGAAAGTGAAACAAACGTAATTAAATACATGCCAATCATTGTAATGAAGTTGTAGATATGGACTTGTAGCACCTACAAACTGAATTGATAGCAAAATTATAACTAATAAATCGGTGTACTTTTAGACGGCATTCAATCTAGATTCGACCTACTCAGTTCGGTTCCAAGAACTCGATTCCCCGCCCTCTCGATTTCGGGTTTTTATAACGTCTTTTGGGGGTCGAAGCCTCATTAGTATGCAAATCAATGTATATCAAACTACAATGAGTTCGTAGGTGAGTGTGTATTAAATGTCTATGTAGGGGGGGATTGGGGATGCTCAACTTGACGTGTCACCGATACATCGAAAAATTGGCTTCTCATGAGTCGACTTTCGATAGAGAAATTTGCGTGGAACACTGTACTCGACGGCCCCTTTCCTGGATTCGTATTTAACCATTCGGTTTTTAACAGCGCTTAAACTGGGTTAGCAGTAGTAGCCATATGCAAATCCCGGAGGCAATGGGAAATGTGACGTCACAGCAGGGCTAAAAAGGCACATGTATTCGAAGAAGGAGTGTTTGGAGAAGTGGAATTCGATACGTATATGGATGGCATAGATGAAAAGTTACACACGGTCGGAGAAGGAGAAATGAATGGTTTAAATATTTAGGAAAATTGCGTTGTTGGAAATATCAAATATAAAGGTTTTGTTTAAAAAAATCGAGTTTTCTCTTTCTTCTGTTCCTTGTGACGGAAGTCTATAACGGGTTGAGTCCGTTAAAAGGCGATGACACCGTTAAAAAAAGTGTACATCATTATAGGTTGAGGATGGTCATAGGTTTAGGGGCGAATCGCAGCGTTTTTAGAGAATGCCGAATTGTATTCAAAAAGCTTCGACCTCCTAGAAAAGAATTCCACAGGGACTTAGAGGGGGCAGTTGACGATCCGTTCGCCTACCGGTTTGGATTGTCGGAGAAGGAGATTTGCCTCTAATGGAGTTGAGTGTCACAGACGAGTTCGTAATGGATTAATTGCCTCTCAATGCTATACAACACAGTTCCGGAATGGAGGAGTCGCCCAGATGTCCTCGGTACGACACGCTCGAAGAAAAAACTCACGATTAATGTCGCCAACACCAGCAGTTCTGCGAGTATGTCAAACAAAACGTATTTTACCGAAAACATAGTCAACAGAATCAACAAGGTCGGGTTGGCGTCGGACAGGAAAAGAAGACTGGTTTTTCTCGCGACCTTAACTATAGTGTTAATTTTGGTGTTGACGTCGTGTCTGAGAAATTACTAAGTGTTTGAATCTCATGCTGATCAGAATGTGATCGCTAGGTTTAAGCACTAGCTGAAGGTCAAGATCAGATGTGATGGAAAATATTACACTCCTCGATTTTTGAAAAAAAAGTGAATACAGTGTGTACAAAAAAGGTCAAGTATGTGAACCTGTTCTTTGGTCCTGTCGGACCCCGGCATTTTATGTAAGTTTAGCCTCTTAGGTAGTCAAGTGAATGAGTTATCCACCCACCCACACATACATTGGGAAGAGAACTCTTCTAAGATGACCACTTCATACTTTAAAATTTTTTCTTTGACCTCTCCTAAACTGCATTTATATTGGAAAGATAAGCTCACTCTCCAAAATCCAGCTCCTGTTTCTCTTTCCTCCCATTTACATCCCACTCCCATTTAGAGATTGACCTATTTGTTTTCGGTTCTAAACAAACTGGAAAACAGTGGGTAGTCTACTATTCACAAATGATTGGGAGGGTCTTATCAAGATATTTTTAAGTTTTTTCTTTCACTATTCCTCGTTAAAATCCCCCAATAAAATCTTTGTATATATATTTATAAACAATAAAATTTCCAATCAATTTAGAGATGTATTAGTGCAAATGTGGTATTGTGGTGACTGAGATCATTGTAGTTAAGAGTAAAATAGACATTGTTATCACTATAGACCAAGGATGACCAACGACACTTGTTTTCCCGCACATTTGATGGTCTTGTGCATAATTTATTTTAAATGTTATTTTTTTTAATTTTCTACAAAGAAATAATGAAAAGTGTAGTATCTGTTCTTTGTTGTTACATTTCATCCTTTTTCCCCTCTAATCCTTCTGGTCCTGGATATGACCTTAAACTATATCCGATGGTGAAGCTCCAGCTTGCGAGCTTTCGGGAGTGTGGAGTCACCCTTTAATTGCATTGCTCCCAGGTCCACTCTGACCCGGACTGGTATTACCTGTTAGGGTCCCAACTATGGGTTGAATAGAAACCGACTTGAAAAAAAAATATGTACTCTATTAAAAATTGTTCTTCAAAATCACTGGATTCGGCATTAAATAACCTAAAAAGTGTTGATATGCCGTAAAACAAAAACAACCAACCAACCAATCTCAAATCCTTCTAGACCGGGGCATGTATTTGATTTTTTTCCCAATCCGGAGTTTTAGAGATTTTCTCCACATTAAAAACCGGCATTATGTCTAACTCTTGTGTGTATGCCGATGGGAGGAAGTACATTTTGAACTGATTAAAATTTTATTCCAAACTTATGTAATACACAGACCTGTATAGATAAAAAAAAAAAAAAAAATGATAAACACGTCGTTTCCCAACGTATGTAATTTTATCTGAATGGCAATGTACAGAATTTTTTTATTATTTGGATATTTCGAACAACGGTTCTCATCCTGAGTTTTACTTTCACAATATTTATTTTTAGTCATTTTAACCTCCGACCTTCTTCATGTGTACATTATTATTTTTTTTTTTTTACATTTTCACCTCAAACAAGGCACAGTGCCAATCTGATTTAGGGGCTACTATCAGGGACATAAATTGCAGGGATACTATGTAGGGAGTTGAACAGCAAGGTGTCTGTTCACATTACACTTGAACTTCTTCATGTCATTACATTGGGGAAGCAGGAACCCGGAAGGGAATTCTAGAGTCTAGCAGTTCTAGTGAATTAAGCGATCTCTTCTGTGTAGAGGTGGAACTTTGCTACTTGTCGGGTTTGGCAAGAGTATTTACGCCAAGGCGGTACAAGGGCTTGCAGTTCGTCGGAGCATCCACCATTAAAGTACTTGTAACATAGGCAGAGGGATACAACATTTCATTGATGGGACAGAGGTTAAGGCGTAGATGCCAGTTTAGGACCTATCAGGTTGGCGACTCTCTTTTGAACTCTGTCCAGGAGTGAGAGACCAGTAGCAGATGCACCAGCCCAAATGTGACAACAATACTGGATACATGGGCGAATGGTGGCTTTATAGACGTACATGATACTTTCAGGCGTAAGTAACTTTCTAGCACGGTAGAGAGAGACCACCTTTTTCGCAGCGGCCTTCGAGGTCTCTGTTCCAACTCATGTTCCCTGTGAACGTTAAGCCGGGGAGTTTGAACGAATTACTTTCAGGTAATGTATCTTTACTAATAGCTATTGGTGGTTGAGAAGGTTTCTTGTAATTATTGAAGGAAACAACTTAGTTTTGGCAGTATTGAATGTAATCATCCATTTTTGTCCCCATTCCACTACAGATTGGGGGTCTTCCTCTAATATTTCTGTCATTGCCGTAGATATGTGCTCATTCGTTTTCCCATCGTGCCTGTTATAGAGCGAGGTATCATTAGCAAATATACCCATCTCAGAGACACTTTTACCAGGGGTGGGGGTTAATTTATAAATATTAGGAATAATAAAGGCCCAAAGGCTGACCCCTGAGGTACACCCGCATTTCTATAATATTATTTGGATGTAAGACCGTCGAGGACAACCTGAATTCTTCTCTTATTTAAGAAGGATTTAATTGTGTTTAGTATTCGTCCAGTGATACCATATTATCTGATTTCGCTGAGAAGACCATCGTGCCTAGATATATCTAGGGCTACTGCCCTACTCTCACTTGCTTTGTCCAGTGTATGTTATATACGTTCAGAGATTACACTTAGGATATCTGCTGTAGAACGGGCTTGGCTAAGTCCATACTGTTGGTCGGTCAGAAGTTTAGCAACTGTAAGTTGATGGACTAGATCTTGATTAATTAAGTGTGCGCTCATAACCAACTACCTGTCTCACACAGTCAACGAAATTATCTCGGGTTGCGTTACCTATGAAGAAGCAATCGATGTACTGAACGCTACATACATAAAGCCCCAAAACGAAGGATTTTAAGGAAACATTGGACTATTTCTTTAAAATCCTTCGTACAATAGGTAAAAATTGTAACTTATGCCCAATGACGGCATTAGAGGTCCACGAGCAACAGATTTTGAACGCCTTCATTAACGGCTTACGTAAAGCTCAGGTAAGACAACATCTTCTTGAGAATAAAATCATTACATTTAGAACAGCTTACGAGGGGCGTGCAATAAGTAATGCCCCTGACCCACTTCCCATAGCAGTAGAGCAACGAAGCTTGGCACAGTTATTAGTCTTTCTCTACGTAGGAACCACCAAGAGTTATGCATTTCTCCCATCGTTTGATGCAGTTCTGGAGACCGTTTTTGTAGAACACCCCAGGTTGGTCCTCCAACCACGATGTGACTTCAGAAATCAAGGCTGCATCATCTGGGAAACGCTTTTCATTCAAAAACAACTTCATGGCTAGGAAGAAGTGAAAGTCAGAGGGTGCAAGGTCAGGAGAGTAGGGAGGATGGGGAAGGATTTCATAACCACATGCCCGTGCTTCTGATCTGGCGACATGCGAGCTGTGGACTGGAGTGTTGTCCTGCAGGAGGAGGGTACCTTTGCTGATCTTGCCCCGCCTCTTGATTTTGATAGCTTCCCTTAATTTCCTCTAAAGTGAAGCATAATAGGGTCTTGTAATTGTGGTACCCTTTGCCAGGAAATCTGTCATCACTACTCCTTCCTGGTCCCAGAAGACTGTAAGCATGCACCCTTGTCTTCTTTGAAGGTGGTGAGTCCAAGTGCTTTCACTGCATTGACTGGGCTTTGGTATCTGGATCATAGTGATGGAACTAGGTTTCATCTTGTGTAATCAGTCTTTTTAAAACTTTGACTCATCTTCTTGGCACATCTCCAAATTTATCCTCGAGCACTCGACGCGTTCTCACTTCTGGAATGGTGTGAGCAACCTGGGAATCCATCTGGCAGACACCTTATGCATATGCAAATGGTCATGAATGATAGTTTCCACAGATCCTATACTAATCTTGACATCGTGGGCTATTTGGCGAATAGTAATGCGCCGATCTTCCAAAATGGCAACCTCAACTTGATGGACAGAACCCTCATCAATGGCAGAAGGGGGGCGACCAGGTCTGGGAGCGATTTCCACAGACTTCCGGCTATGTTTGAATTCACGATGCCTGCGTTTTACAAGGCCATATGATGGGGCATTATCACAATAAGTTTCTTTCATTTCATCAAAAGTCTCCTGTGGTGTGCGTCCTTTCAAATACAAAAACCGGATCACTGCTCAACATTCCACAGGCTCTATTTCAAACCTGACTCAGTTTAAACATCTATAAAACAGAAACCACAATTAGTTCTGAGCTGTAATTTGCCACATAACCCGTAGACATATAAATCATTGCACATGGAAAATTTCAGCTAGATCGGACAACTGGAAGTGGGTCAGAGCATTACTTATTGCACGCCCCTCGTACGAGCCAGCCTATTCCTTCGAATGTGCTATACAGCAGTCTACTTATTTACAGCTAGACACCGTGAGCATCACGCTAAACCAACCAGTCCAATGAAGCTTCAATAACAATCGGTCACTGTCGCTTTAAAAAGGGGCACTTGCTATTTTTGTGGTTTATCTAAACACCTACGAGTTTCATACCCTGCCATAGATGCTCGTTGTCATAAATATGGAAGACTTGGTCGTTTTTCAAAGGTTTGCAAGCCTTCTAAAACCCTATACAAAGCCACTCGTCAAAATGCATCATTATATAAATTTATATATATTTATATATATTATATCAATTGTTATGCAATAAAATTTAATGATCACAAAACAAAACAAAATGCAATGTCCTAATGGATTAAAACAAAGGAAGGAAATTCGCAAGTTAACCAATGTTTCTTTTCTCTCTTTTTCTTTTCTTTATATTATATAAATTAATATTTAGTTAAACGAAAGCAAATGTCTGAAGATTTGGGTTCGGCTATTCATGATAGTGAACATGATTGGGATAAAAAGGGGTAACTAATAATCACAGAAAATGTATAATCCGAATGATATGGATCATCCACATACATTCAAGAGAAGTCCTCGTCAAATTCCGAGTTTCCCGGAATTTTAACTTTCCCTTGATATTCGCGGTAGCAAGTTCATTCCTCACTTTGCAGTAAACATGGTTCTTTGTGGTATTTGCCCTTTTCTGTTGTAGCGATACATATATATAGGAATGTTGGCCCTTTATCCCGCTCAGTTATTTCCAAATTGAGCTTATTAGGGTGCGTGGCGAATTTAACAATTTCTATACCACGGATTCTGTCATTCCGCATTTGCCCGTTACGACAGTTGATTTCAGTGGGTTCATTTGCGCGCCAACTTTATTTCAAATTCCCTGCCCCCCTCTCTCTTTATGAAATAGAAAGGACTAATGAATGTGGGATGGTAAGGGGATAAAGAAATGTGTGACGTGACGAGGTGTGTGGAGGAGCCGTCCGTCTGCACCATTTCCGTTAGTAACTTGACGCGTGGGTCTTATGAATTACTTACTTTTATCTTATTTTCATCGATCGAATAAAAATCTAATTAAGGAAGGGGAAATTTTTGTCATCATGCATTTTAACTGATTCCCGTAACGGTATTAACACTTAGTCGCGCTTGCGCGTAACAGTGGGTATTAATAATAATAATAATGAGAAGAAGAAGAAGAAAAAGAAGAAGAAGAAAAAGAAAAAGAAGAAAAAGAAAAAGAAGAAGGAAATGATAATAATAGAGAGTCATTCCTATTGATTACAAAAGATGATACTACCAAAATAAAGATGATACCTAAACAGAAAAACCGAATCCCTAATAAGAGTCGGACACGATTAGAGTCAACTATATCAAAGCAAATATCGACAAGACACAAGAAAACAGCAAATCTAGAGTCTGTGGACAAATGGATGAAACGATAAACCACATAATACGTGAATATTGCAAACTAGTCTCAAATGAATACAAGAATAGATACGACTAGGTGGAGAAGTCAGTAGACAGAGAACTATGCAAACAACTGAAGCGGAAATTACAAAATCCCTTGAAGCGTGAAAGTACAAACAGATAAACCTATCCAAGCAAGAAGGCCAGATGTTATAATAGTTAACAAGAAGGAAATGTCTTGCTTGATCGTAAACTTCACCGTTTCAGTAGGCCACAGGGTGAGTATCACAAGAAGCAAATAAAATACACTGAACTTCCCAGAGAGCTAAAAAGAATGTGGAAGAAGAAGAAAATCAAGATGCAACTAATAATCGTAGGAGCACGAGGGGAAAAGAATGGAAGAAATTGGAATCAGGCAGATTACTGAGAAAATACAACGGACAGCTGAAATAATAAAGAAGACCCTTGAATGCAATGACCAATACACATGTGCTACAAACGCTAACCGGCTGTATGGAAACTGCAATGAAGATGAATTGAAAGAGGGAGGAACACCACGTGGAACCAAGAAAACTAAAACTATATAATCGTAAATTAACTGCCCATCCGTCCAAAAATATCAATTGTAATGCCGACATTACGTCGCACCACATCAAATAGTAGAGAAGGGTTAGAGGAGAATGAAAGACAAAGAGAAAGCACTCCAGACCTCCACTGGAAGAATGTAAAGAGAGCTGGGACCTTGAGGAAGCTTATTGCCATCCAAACTGTAGTGATGATCAATGGTCAGTGTCAGTGAGATATCAATGGTAAGCGGCTGTTGCGATAATGCAAATTTATTTGCTAAGGTTATCGAAAGGGGTGAAGAATA
>NC_136498.1:27412727-27617727 GCF_053919585.1 Euprymna scolopes | reverse complement strand
CAAGAATATATAACATCTTTATGGATACAATCATTATTGAGTGGGCAAAGATGTTTGTTATTACAATTACAGTTAGTTTTGGGTTTAATTGGGAAAGAGATTTTTTGGGCTGATTTAATTTTTTTGTCATTAGATGTTAAGATTCTTTGTGCTAAATTAGGCATTGTTGAATAAGAAATCCGGATTGAATTTTTATTGAAAATAGAACTATATCTGTGTGGGTATTTGAAAGAGTTTTGTACAATGTTGAAGAATTCCTTTTATATATATATATATATATATATATATATATATATATATATATATATATATATATATATATATATATATATTATGTTTGTTCAGCTTGGTTCATCAGTTTTTATTTCGGTTTCGATATATATATATATATATATATATATATATATATATATATATATATATATATATATATATATATTAACGTGAAAGGAGCAAATGATAATATATTTTTTCTAAAACCATAATCGAAACCGAAACCAAAACTTATGAGGAATTCTTGATAAAATATTTTAAAATAGATTACTGGAGTGCCATAAGTTAAACCTTATAAATAATTATTAATAAAATTATTTTTGGAGAAAAAAAATAGATGACTTAAGTGCCATCAACTAAAATCGAAACCGAAACCATAACTTATGAAGAAGTCTTTGTAAAATTATTTTTTGAAGTACATAACTATTAAACGACCCTAATGTAAGCGTGACACAGAAAATAACATACACGCCATCGTAGTAATATATATATATATATATATATATATACTTGGGACCAATCGCAAAAATGACCTAAGATTTCTGTCAGTATTTTTTCACAAGGGAAAGAGACTTAGGCGACATACTATTGACCCTCCTCCCACCCCTTTCGAGAGAGGCATTGCCAGAGAGAATGACCGACTGGGCCATCTAATTATTTACAATAGTATATTCTATAAACAGTGTTCTGTTCTAAGGGAGTTAATTCAACACAAAACTTATTTAGTAAAATAGAGTGACTTCCCTTTATTTTAGGCTATGCTTGGATATTTTCTGAACTAAATGAACATTGGTAATAAATAATTTTCTCTTGCTTATCACAAAAACACATTTTTTCTGCTGACGTTTCTAATAGCCATATGAAACTTGAAAGAAAAAGAAAGAAACACAAGACGACAGACAAAGGGAGATCATTCTATTTTACTAACTAGTTTTTTGTGTTGAATTAACTCCCTTAGAACAAAAAATGTTTGTATTCTATGCTACCGTAAACAATTAGATTGCCCAGTCGGCCATTCTGTCTGGCAATACCTCTCTCGAAAGGGCGTAAAAAAGGTAAATTCTACGTCGACTGAGTCTCAGTCACTTGTGAGAAAATATCGAGAGAATTTTCCAGATATTTTTGCGACTGGTGCCAAGTAAATTTAATTAACTTGATAAGACATCTCGGAAATTAAAAAGTAATTTATGAATTGAAAACTATTTTCTTTATTTTCTTTATTTTTTATGGGAGTTATTTTAACTTGCTATAAATTTTTCTTTTTTTTTTTTAGGGGGGAGTAACCTAACACAACACAATTTGTATGCTTAGTGTCGTCTACTTTGTTACATTTCCACAAACGTACATCCTATATATATATATATATATATATATATATATATATATATATATATATATATATATATATATTAGGCACCGCCAAAACTTGGGGGGGGGGCAGGTAAGTACTTTTTCACGGACCGTCTCTTTAAAAATCTACCAAAAAT
The DNA here is from genome assembly GCF_053919585.1 of Euprymna scolopes. Lineage (NCBI taxonomy): Eukaryota > Metazoa > Mollusca > Cephalopoda > Sepiida > Sepiolidae > Euprymna > Euprymna scolopes. Next base: position 27,615,967 of record NC_136498.1, on the reverse strand, counting down.
CAGGTAATTATCCAATCAATGCGAAATTTTCAGCGATTATTAAGAGAAGAATGAATTTTATAACAGTGCACTTATTTTTCATAAACAATATTTATATATATATATTTTTTTTGCTTACAACCCCCCCCCTTGTTTTGAAGGGGTTCCAAATATGCTTAAAATAATCATTTGAAATTGAACAAAACATATTATGTTGTTGTAAGGGACGGGATTATAGATAAAAAAAAACTTGTTTGCATACCTTATTTTGATGTCTGAATATCAAAACATCGACTGTGTTTAATTATCCCGCTTTTGAGTTTTGAAGTGTGAAATTCGGTGAATATGTTAAGTAAAATAATTAATTTAAGTTATGCAAAACAAAAAAAACAAAAAATTTAATATTTATACGAAAAAAGCCATTTAAAATCTTTGATAAATAAATTAACAATTTCTTTTTAGCGAGCCGAATAATGAATGACCATTATTAAACAGGGCATGCTTTGAAGAATCGATACAAAAAATAATTCGATAAATATTGTGCACTTTGTGTTAAAAATAGCATCATTTTTTTCGATCAAATTTGGAAACGTTTGCCGCCTTTCGACTACAGTGGACCAAACGCGCTTAAATAATTTTTTTTATTCTGCTTTAAATTGTCGCCCCCCCCCCTTCCCATTTTGGAGAGCCCGGCTCCCACACACATACACATTAAAAACCAAACTCATACAAATGATCACCCATCTGGTACTGGCCAGCCTCACCGTTAATAATATATTGAAATTTTCGTCACTGAAAAATAAGTTGTTTTTTTTTTTTGGCTTTTTAGTCTTCCGTGGTTTGCTTTTTATCAAGCACAAATGTAAACAGTAATCAAATCGACTCGAAGTAACTGGTTGCCTATATGAATAAGTGGAATTATTTGAAATCCAGGTACTTATATTATAATATTTTTGCATACTCTCATAGAAAATCACCCTAAATCTTAGAGAAGAAATAAACAAATTAATTCTTTCAAAAACCTTTTCTTTTTTTTTTTTTAACTATTTATATACGTTTTTTGTGCAAAACAAAATCGCCAATTGTTATCTTTTGGAGAAAATTTAACATTTAAAATTTAATTAAAAATAGTAGAAAAAGTTTTACATTATTCTGCTTTCTATATGATAAAATTCAGGGTTTTATCTTTCTGGGAAAAAAAAGTTACTCAGAAATAATGGATTTTAATAAATGTAATTTCGTTTTAAAAAACAACAACAACTTGATTTTTGGGCCATTTTTGGCGGTGCCTAATATATATATATAAATATATATATATATATATATATATATATATATATATATATATATATATATATATATATATATATATATATATATAATGTTTACCGCGCGAAATACAGTTTCTTTAGCAATCGCTGATCATTTTCTGACCAATTGAGTGTTCTAGAATAATTCTTAATTTATTTTCTGATTTTTTTTGTGGAAAAAATTTTTTATGATGTCAGTGCTTTGAATTATAAGATTAAAGATCAGCGGTTTTTTTTTCAGCAATTTAAAAACAACTCTCTTAATCATACCACTAACCCAAAGTCCGAGTGGCAACACCCGCCACTAAATACTAACTTCTTTAAGCTGCTCTCTTTCTCGGTTCGTCTGAAGGTCATTTAGTTGGAGAAAGCGTTGTCTCAAAGTTAGAGTTAATGATATAGTTAAGGGAGGAAATGTTTTGATTTATTAAAAGAAGAAGAAGAAGTTTTTTTTTGGCACGTTTAAAAGAGTGAGAGTAATTCTATAGTTGATCAGTTTGCGCGTGTTTCGATTATTTGCGTTGATAATTTAGTAAGGAACAAATAATAAAGTCATATAGTGTTTATAAAAAAAAAATTTTAATTTGACATGTAAACGTTATGGAAAACTGGCAAGATTTGTTGCGAAAAAAAAGTCTCCGCCTTTCGACAGCTGACATCTTCAAGATAGCATTAAACTCAAAGTTGCTAACCAGTATCAACTAGTGTATTAGTAAATACTGTCGGTATGTTTTATAATGCTGAGAGCGGGAGGGGCGATAACAGTGTAGTATTCTTTTCATTAGCACACCTAATGTAGTTTACCCCCTCTTTAGATTCTACTTTTTGGGGTCAATTACGTATAAACAGCCTGAAAAATTAGAATATTTTAAATTTTAGAGTAGGAAATCACTTGTCTATATAAATTTTAACATAAACTGAGCACACATTTCTTGGTCAGTTAGTGGTAAATCGAGACATGTAATCGTTTGGAGTTTTCATCTTGGGGAGCAAAAAATTGTGGGGGGGGTATTTAAATTTTTTTTTTTATTTATCAAATTTATTATTCTGTTTTAAAAATAAATTAAATATTTTACTTTTTTGAGGAGGGGGAAGGGTAATAAAAAAAATTAACATTATTTTGGAGAATAGATAATTTGAAACTAGCGAACATGTGCACGAAAATAAAACACGACCATGCTGATGTAATGTTTTCACCCACGAGCGATCACAACAAGGAAACAAACAAACAAACAAACTTCAAAATGTCTGCATTCATACGTAATGTTAATTTTATTCTCTGCATCATCGCCTCTTTTCATGTTCACCATGCTTCACGAGCGATTGTGTCGTTCAATGGTTCTTGATGTTCTGTTGAACTAAAACGAAGAAAACTTTTCATGCATAAGACTTTTGTAGAGTTCTTCACGGTTTTATTAGAGAGGATGAACTTAAAGAGATAGATAGATAGATAGATAGATAGATAGATAGAGAGAGAGAGAGAGAGAGAGAGAGAGAGAGATAGAGAGAGATAGAAGGAGAGAGAGAGAGAGGGGGGGAATAACTAACATTATTTCCTCTGTAACTTAGTTTTCTTACTTGAAATGAGAGAAGAAACGGACAGAAACTGAAGTGACATTCGCCTTAGATTATCCTACCTTATTGTGCCGTGTCTCATCCGCACGGTTTCCAGAGTGATACTGATGAAACCTGTAGTTCTCATTTGCTCGAAACTCATTCGCCATATACTGATCTCGTACGACGGTTTTGTCTACAGAGTTTGACATTTGCCCCCCCCCCCCCCCCGCTTCAACTCACATCACCCATCTCTGGTTACAACACCACTTTAGTTATTTTTTTTTCTATTTTAAATATAAATGGGCGCATACTCTTCTGTTATTTAATTAATATTTGTTTTTTTTTATTTAGAGCAAGGAGAATTTTTTCAAATTTAAAATTAGCGACTAGGTGCCTCCCCCCCCCTTAAATAAAACAAAACAAAACAAAACAAAAACCAAAACAACCATGCGAGCAAATGCTTGTGTTTGGCTTAGTAAAAGTTACAATAACAAATGTATAGATAAAAGGCTATGGAAGATAGAAAACTGTGGAGGGCAAGAGTAAAATAGCAATAATAATAATAATAATAATAATAATAATAATAATAATAATAATAATAATAATACAACAACAACAACAATGCTTAAATATTTTCTAAACTAAATGGACGTTGGTAAGAAATAATATAATTTTTACTTATCTCTAAAATACATTTTTTTCTGCTGACGTTTCTAATAGCCATATAAAACTGGAAAGAAAAGGAAGAAGAAAAAAAAAAAAAAAAAAACAAGGCAACAAATATATATATATATATATATATATATATATATATATATATATATATATATATATATATATATATACAGGGTGTCCATAAAGTTCGTATGCACTTTAAAAAAATTTATAACTTTATTTATATTTGCGATAGAAATAATCTGTAAAAAATGTTATAAAGTTTCATGTATCTAGTTTTAAGTATAGTTATTAAATAATTTTTCACCACAAAATTCGTAACAATTTTTAGATAAGTAAAAAATAAGTAAAAAAAATATTTTCTTTTGTTTTTCAGAATTAATTTTATCCCATGGCTTCAATTGAGGAAAAAGTAAACTGTGTCCTTTGGTTGGCTGAATTGAAATCTACTATTGCTGTACAAAGAAAGTTTAGAATTGAATACAATAAAAAAGCGCCTCATAGGAACACCATTGTTAAATGGATGAAAAAATTTAAAGAGACAGGCTCTGTCCATGATAAACCACGGTCTGGAAGGCCATGTGTCTGTGACGAAAGTGTTGCTTCCATAGAAGAATCCTTTACTGCAAGTCCAAGAAAGTCTGTAAGATGGGCATTATTGGAGCTCAGGCTGCCAAAGTCAACTGTGCATAAGATTCTGCGGGCAAAACTTCATATGAAAGCTTACAAAATTCAATTAAATCAACAGTTGTTAGAAGAGGATTATTATGCACGGCTAACTTTCTGTCACCAGTTCAATAAAAAAAACTTTGCAATGATGATGCATTTGTGAGTAATTTACTGTTTTCTGATGAAGCAATATTTCACATTAGTGGCAAGGTCAACAGGCATAATTGCCGAATTTGGGCAACTGAAAACCCAAATGAAACAGTTGAACATGAAAGGGACTCTCTTAAAGTTAATGTGTGGTGGGCTTTGGGAATAAATCAAATCATAGGGACATATTTTTTTGAAGATCGTGTTATTAACAGTGACAGCTACTTAGATATGTTGCAGAATTACTTTATTCCGCAACTTGAACAATTAAACTTGAAAGATGATACAGTGTTTCAACAAGATGAAGCTCCTTGTCACTTTGCTCGGCGTGTTAGACAGTTTCTTAATCAGGAATTTCCTAACAGATGGATCGGAAGGGGTGGACCATTTCATTGGCCTCCACGTTCGCCAGATTTGACTCCATTAGATTTTTTTATTGAGACATGTGAAAACAATTGTATATGCAACCAAACCTAGTTCATTGGAAGATTTGAAAGCTACAAAAACTAATGTGATTTCAGGCATTACTATAAATCATTTGGCAAATGTTTTTCGTGAACTGCAAAATCGTATTACCCTTTGTATTGCTAATGATGGGGATGTGGGAAGTTAAATAAAAGTTCAATAAAAGCGTAAACCATATAGATTTACTTCTTTCAAATCCAGACATTACAGATTATTTCTATTGCAAATACAAATAAAGTTGTAAATTTGTATATATATATATGTGTGTATATATATATATATATATATATATATATATATATATATATATATATATATATATGACCATCATATCGCGTGAGTTGCCCTAACCAAATAGATTCTTTTCCTCCATAGGCCTTATTTCCATGGTCTTTTATCAAAACATGTGTTATTGTAACTTTTACTTAGCCAAACACAAGTATTTGCCCACACGGTTGTTTTGGTTTTGTTTTTGTGTTATTTTTTTATTTGGGGGTCACTTAGATACTAATTTTAGATGTAAAAAAATCCTCCTTGCTCTAAATAAAAAAGATAAATGTTAATTAAATAACAGAAGAGTATGCATCCGTTTATATTTAAAACAGGAAAAATAACTAAATTGTTATTGTACTAAAAGACGGATGAGGTGCGTTGCAGCAGGGAGTAAATATCAAACTCTGTAATAAAAACAGTCGAACAAGATCAGGATATGGCGAATGAGTCACGTTTTTGAGCAAGAGAAAACTACAGGTTTCACTCTGGATGCCGTGCAGATGAGACACTGCACAATAATGTAGAATAATCTAAGGCAAATGTGACTTTAGTGTCTGTCCGTCTTCCTCTCTCATTTCTCTATTTAGAAAACTAAGTTACAAAGAAAATAATGTTAGTTATTAACTCTCTCTCTCTCTCTCTCTCTCTCTCTCTCTCTCTCTCTCTCTCTCTCTCTCTCTCTCTATCTATCTATCTCTCTCTCTCTCTCGCTCTAATTTTATTCTCTCTAATAAAGCCGTGAAGAACTCTACAAACGTCTTTCTTGTTTCATTCATGCATGAGAAGTTCGTTTTAGTTCAATGGACAATCGAGAACCACTAAATGACACGAATACTCATGAAGTACGGTGAAAATGAAAAAAGCGACAGTGCAGAGAACAAAAAACATCGCATATGTATATAGACATTTTATTTTTTGTTTTATTGATCGCTCATGGTTGAAAACATTTCCGGTTTTAATGCACATGATCGCTAGTTTCAAATTATATCCCCTCAAAAATAATCTTAAAGTTTTTATCACCCCTCTTCCTAAAATAAAAAAATAAAAATTTTCATTTATTTTCAAAACAGAAAGATAAATTGGATAGGTAAAAAAAAATTGCCCCTACGATTTTTTCGACCCAAAATCGATTACATGTTTCGATTTACCACTAACTGACCAAGAAATGTGTCCTCAGTTTACATTAAATTTATATAAGCAAGTGATCTCCTATTCTGAAATCTAAAATATTTCAATTTTTCAGGCTGTTTACATGTAATTGTCCCGAAAATTAGAATTTAAAGAGGGGTTAGGTACACTTAGAGTTTCAGGCTATCTTGAAGATGTTGGCTTTCGAAAGGCAGTAATTTCTTTCTTTATTTTTATTTATTTATTTTTTTATTTTTTATTTTTTATTTTTTTTTTTTCACAGCAAATTTTGACAGTTTTCCATAACGGTTAAAAGTCAAATTAGTCCACTGTACAATTTTTCTTTTCATTTTTAATAAACATTATATGATTTTATTGTTTCAGACTAAATAACAAAAAACATAATCAATATGCATGCAAACTAATCAACTATAGTATTACTCTCAATTTTTTAAACTTAAATTCTTTCTATTTTTATTAAACATTTCTACCCTTAACTATACCACTAACTCTAAGTTTCGGGAAGGGGCAACGCTTCCATTCCAGAAAATGACCTTTAGCGAACTGAGAAAGAGAGTAGCTTCTACAAGTTAGTATTTAGTGACGAGCGTTGCCACCCGGACTTTGGGTTAGTTGTATGATTAAGAGAGTGTTTTATTTTTAATTACTAATAAAAAACGCTGATCTTTTATCTTTTAATTCAGAGCACTGACATAAAAGAAATTTGTTTAATAAGAAATCCACAAACAATTCAGAAAACAAATTAAGAATTCTTCTGGAACACTCAATAAGCCAGAAAGTGGTCACCGATTGCTAAAGAAATTGTCTTCCACACGGTGAACAAAACTGAAGTGTTACTGCTAGGAAAAACCGACAAATCTAATTGATTAAACAAGTAGCTTTTTGTAGGAGCTAAGTGTCTCAAGATCGGAATAAAAAGTAAAAGAGAAACAGTTTACTTGATGAGAGCTTCTGGTTTTGAAATCAGAAATAAATAAGCGGTTTTGATTTTTTTAGATGAGGGTTGATTGTTTATCTTTTCTCTTTGATTGAAGTATCTTCGACCTCCTCTGTTTGGCCCATAACCGATTTGACGTCATGGATCCAGGTCATCACCAGCTCGGGGATTTCATTGTTTATTTTCATTCATCTGGTCTGACCCATAACCAATTCGACGTCAAGGATCTAGGTCGTCACCAGCCCGGGGATTTCAGCCTACGGATTTCATTGTTTATTTTCGTTTGCCTGGCCTGGCCCATAAACGATTTGACGTCAAGGATTCAGGTCGTCGCCATTGTTTATTTTCAGTCGCCTCTCTCCATAACAGTAACCTATTTTTAAAACTTTCTTTTTGAGTTTACACTGGATAAATGAAAAATAAATAATAAAATCAATGAAAGATAATATTGGGTTTGAAACCTACGGTACTGAAAATTCATGGATTAAGGATATAAATATAATTCTTCCCCATATATTCCTTGTTTCAAACAATAAATTCTTAACTTGAATATATTTTTGTATATATTTTAATCTACAGAATTTAACTTTAATCATTGCACTTATATATATATATATGATGATTGCAACGTCTTGTCAGACGAGTGCCACTCCCTCAGGTACTGAAAGTTCATGAGCCCGAAGATAACCTTAACTTTAGTCCTGCCGAAAAAAAAAAAAATAAAAATTCACACGCACAAGCAGACATGACACTGAAGATGGTCACTGGTATATATACATATATATACATGCACGCATGCATACACATATGCACATACATACATACAAATAACCCACATATATGCATGCATACATACACACTACATATATGCATACATAGACATACTTATACATAAACATACACAAGACGGTCATTGGCATGCATACACATATATATATATATATATATATATATATATATATATATTTAAATGCAAATATACATATATACAGATACACACATATCTGTAAACATACACATATATGTACATACACCATGAATACACATACATACGTATACAGACACACATGCATACATACAGATATACATACATACACATATACATACATACGTACACATACGCACATACATATATACACACACACTTACCTACATATACATACATGTACGTAAATATGCATTCATACACACATACATACATGCCCACACATACACACATATATATGCATACATACACAAATGTATAAATACACATACACACGCCCATATACATACATGCACACATACACACAAACACACATATACATACATATAAACATAGATATACACACATACACATGTACATAAACATACATACACCTATATATATATATATATATATATACATAGATACATATAATAATGGCAGATCAATTACTACATGCTTCCAGCATTTCAGACCTACACGCGTCACAACTTTTCCATTGCAATAGGACCGTTTTTTTTGTTTTTTTTATAGCCTGAGGGAGTATCTGTACCTGATGGTGTTACAGAGTTTTAGCTTTGTATGACAGCTAAATCTCTCTCGCGAGTCTGTTAATTTTATATTCATGTGTTGCAAAAAAATGAGTTTGAAACAAACTTTATTTTAAAAAAAAAAAAAGAAAAAAAAAGTGCAAGCGTCTTTAAATAACTTTCAGTTGGACTGTCATGTCAATTCGTACGTTGTTTTGTTTGGAAAATTATATGCGAGTCTGTTAATTTTATATTCATGTGTTGCAAAAAAATGAGTTTGAAACAAACTTTATTTAAAAAAAAAAAAAGTGCAAGCAGGGAGGAAAAGGGACAAAAATGGTCCAATCGCTGATCACTTACTTACTATTTATGACTTTTGGACTATTTATTCGTGTGTATTTTGCATGTGTGTGTGTGTGTGTGTGTGTGTGTGTGTGTGTGTGTGTGTGTGTGTGTGTGTGTGTGTGTACGTATGTGTGTGTATATGCGTATATGTGTGCCTCTACGTGATTACGTTTGTATATCTGTGCGCATGCACACGTATGTTGGCGTATGTCTATGTACGCATGTGTTTATTTCCATGTGTATGCGGGGTGGAGGGGGCTCCCGTAAGCCGTGGTGAAGGCAACCCCTCTAGGAGAAGCAAATCTCTGAGTTAAAAAACATAAAGCGGGAGACCACTATTAAGCTGGTCTGCAGTTTGATATATATATATATACATATATATATATATATACATATATGTGTGTGTGTGTGTGTGTGTGTGTGTGTGTGTGTGTGTGTGTGTGTGTGTGTGTGTGTGTGTGTGTGTGTGCGTGACGACGGAGGAAATATTTTTAAATAATAAATTTAAGCCAACAATTAATATGCGAATTATTTACTATATTTCTTTTTATGCGTTTGTGACGATTAAGGGAAACTAAGCCAGGGTTATCTCCCTTTAACTTGTCTCGATCTGTCTTTCTCTATTACGAAACAACAACTCTAATAGGTATTTCGCACATATATGTACATGTGTCTCATTTTGATTTCATATCTGCTTAATATTGATTCAAAAATATCTTAGATGATTAGAAATAATTGAATTGTTTCGAACCTCTATTTATCAATTTAAAATTAAGAAATACATAGTGAGATATAAAAATCTACAAAATGAATGTCCGATCTCGTAAATGTTCAAAACGAGGAGACAAATAGCGAAAATATTCAGAATCGTATAAAACAAAAAGAATACATTCTGTACAAACAAATAGTAATATATATATATATATATATATATATATATATATATATATATATATATATATATAAAGCTGAATGTGTGTGTGTGTGTGTGTGTGTGTGTGTGTGTGTGTGTGTGTGTGTGTGGTCACGAATAGGCTCCTATATGGTTGACTATTTTAAAAAACTGATTACATATAATGATAGAAGATGTATCGAGACACAGGAATGGGTATGTTTGATCTGGCAGAACGGTGGTTCATTAAAATTGCGGGGTCTGCGTTCGCACCTGGTCCACAAAGTATGTAAATAAAAAATTTTAAAATTAAAAAAAAAACGTTTACAAGTGTTTTTGATATAGATGTACATAAGAATGCTTTGATAAGTATGTTTTAACTTAAATAGGGATGGTATAATAAAATTGTGGGCTCTGCGTTCACGCCTGGCCTCCATAGAATGGAAATAGGTACAAACTTTAATAAAAACTTTTCATATCTATCTGTGTAAGTATACTTTGATAATTATATTTCAGTTTGAAGAAATATGGTATAATAAAATTATGGGGTGTTCGTTCACACCTGACCTCCATAGAATGGAAATATGCCACAAAGTTTAACAAGGTTTTTTAATATAGATCCACAGAATATTGTGATAAGTGTTTCAGCGTGAACAGGTATGGTATAATAAATTATGGGGTTTATCTATTTTATTTTTACTTTCATCATATTTTGCTTTGGTTTTGATACCCCCAAATTCGAAGCTATCTCTTTACAACCCTTTCTTTTCATAACCTATCATACTTTCATAAATCAGAGTCCATTTTCTGTAGGCTATTTTTGAACCCAGTCAACGACGGGTACTTTTACTAGTACTTTTGCTATAATATTAAATGAAAGATGAGAAATAACAGTTATATATAACTTTATTATATTATTAGAACAATAAGGAAAAGTTAAGTGGAAAATTAAGAAAAATAACTCTTTAGGCCTTAGTATTTCGAAGCTAAATGCTTCTCATCAAAAGAGGACAAGTGCCAGAATTATACAAAATGCACATATAGAAAAAAAAATGGCATTTAGAACTGAAATAAGAATGAAGGAATAGGGTAATGTGGTAAATAGTAATTAAAATTAGGTGCAACATTTAAAATGTAACAATAAGGTGCTAATACGTAATGTAACATGTGGCCGCAGCTGAGATTGAACTCACTACACGAGTTTGTAGTGTAATTCCAATCTTGTCTGTAATTGAATACTTGATGCTTTGCCAGGGCTATCAAGGGCATTTTTTGTCGTGATGCCATCACTAGATAGGTTGCCTACCATGGCTTAAGAGAAGCACATCTACCCTCAAGAAGAGGACAGACCGCGCCAGTTTCCCAACCTGATATTTTACCTCGGGGTACATGCAGTACCTCACCCTCACAAATAGTCACCTATCTGGTACTGGCCAGGCTCAACGTTGCTTAACTTCAGTGATCTGGCGAGAACCAGTGTGTCAACATGATTGTAACGTATATACAGTGCTTTGGGGTAATTGCACCAAAATCCGGGGGTAATTGCGCCAATTAAAAAAAGTGCTCTTTATATGCGTGGTTGCTAAAAGAGCACTTTTAGCTAGTTGGCGCAATTACCCCAAAGTGCAGTAGTATAAGGTACTATAAGAAGACTGACTGAGAAGCCATCAGGGATCTCATCAGAGATGCTTCATAGGGAAATATCTTTTCTCTTCCTGCAGAACAGTGTGCAAATGAGACCACTGGATAGTTTAAAGCACATGTTCTCACACAGAAGTTCTATAGCAAACCTCACTCTCACCAATGGTTTACTTCTACTTGTGTAGCTGCCATTACTCAGAGGCAACATGCATACCAGAGATTTATCCGGCATAAGTCCAGTGCAAATAGACAAAAGTTTATAGAAGCCAGAAGTAATTGTAGGAAAGAAATAGTGGCAGCTAAGAGAGAATATACTGAAACCACCAAAAAACATATTGAAGTGCAGAAATTAGGAACTCATGATTTCTGGGAAATCTACAACACTGTACTAAATAATGGGCAATCAACAATTTCCCCACTATCCAACAATCATGAGGTTGTTTGCAAGACAACCGAGAAAGCTAACATGCTTGTCTCTAGGTTTCCCTCAAATCACTGTCTCCCTGATTTTCTTTTGCGGACAGAAACCACACTAGATGATCCAAAAATCACCCCTTCTCAAGTATATGATATCATGAAAAACCTAGACACCTCAACTCTAAACTCATCCCGGCTGTACTATAAAAAAAAATGCTCTGCTGAGGTTACTACAGTTCTTTCCAAACTCTTCAACAAATCCTTAAAGAATCTTACTTTCCTGATTGCTTGTGTGGTACTAGTTTACAATTAAGAATTGAGCCATTAAATTATAACCCCATTAGCCTCATCTTTCTTTTTGCCAAAATATTTGAGTTCATAATTAATCAAGCTCCAGTCCACTACCTTACAGTTACTAAATTTCTGTTAGACCAACAATATGGATTTAGGCAAACCTGTTCTACTGCAGGTATCCTAACTGTAATCTCTGAACATATGTACTATGCATTGGATAGAGCAGAGGAAGATAAGGCAGTAGCCCAAGATATATTTAAGGCTTTTGACAGGGCATGACACGATGGTCTTCTCTGGAAAATCAGATCAAATGGTATCACTGGACGAATACTTAACATAATTAAATCCTTCTTAAATAAGAGAAGAATCCAGGTTGTCTCTGAGGGTTGTACATAAAAACAATATGATATAACTGCGGGTGTACCTCAGGGGTCGATCCTTAGACCTTTATTATTCCTGATATTCATAAATGACCTCCTTGATGAATTTGCCTCTGAGATGGGTATATTTGCTGATGACACCGTGCTCTATAATAGGCACAGGGGAAAACAAATGAACACATATTCAAGACAATGGAGGAAACCCTTAGGGAATACCTCCAGTCTGTAATGGAATGAGGACAAAAATGGATGGTCATATTCGATGCTGCCAAGACTAAGCTTCTTTCCTTCAATAATTACAAGAAAATTTCTCAACCACTAATAGTTATGGCTAAAGATACATTACCTGAAAATACTTCATTCAAACTCCTCGCCTTAACATTCACAGGGAACATGAGTTCGAAACATTGAGGGCATTGCCGTGGATGCTGCGAGGAAGGTGGGTTCTCTCTACCATGCTAGAAATTACTTACAGCTGAAAGTATCCTGTATCTCTACAAGGCCACCATTCGCCCATGTATAGAGTATTGTTGTCGCATTTCGGCTGGTGAATCTGCTGCTAGTGTCTCACTTCTGGACAGGGTTCAAAAGAGAGTCGCCAGCCTAATAGGTCCTGAACTGTCAGCTAAGCTTCAACCACTGTACCATCGATGAAATGTTGCATCCCTCTGCCTATTTTACAAGTATTTTAATGGTAGATGTTCCAACGAACTACAAATCGTTCTATCCCCTCGACGTAAATATCCCCGACAAACCCGACAAGCAGCAAAATCCCACCCCTACACAGTAGAGATCCTTAGATGTAAGAAAAACTTCTACTCTCATAGTGTCTTCCCCAGAACTGCTAGACTTTGAAATTCTCTTCCAGGTTCCTGTTTCTCTGACTGTACTGACATGCACAAGTTCAAGTGTAATGTAAACAGACATCTTGCTGCTCAACTCCCTACATAGTATCCCTGCGATTTATGTCCCAGATAGTAGCCTCCTACATCAAAATGGCACTGTGCCTTGTTTGTAAAAAAGTAGTAATTAAAAGTAGGTACAACGTATAAAAGTTTTTTGTACTATTACCTATTTATATACTACCTATCATGTTTACATATGGCAATTAAGCTACACAGATTTTTTCGCATTTCATCCTCATGAGGATTCGTCGTATATATATATATATATATATATATATATATATATATATATATATATATATATATACACTATAAAAAACAAAGGTAACGAACACACATACACAATTACCATGTTGTCAAATACTCAAATACATACATATTCACACAATGAATATTTTGACTTGTAATTTCTAGTCACACTACTTTTCCTAAGCACGTGTTGAACTATGAACGTTTTACTGAAAAACAACTTTTATATTCGTTTTTTTTTTCTTTGTATAAAAATATTTTTATTACAAAACTATATCTTCCTCCAATTTCTCTTTCAGCAAACTTTGTTTATGTTTTAGATAGCACTTGTTACCTGGTGACCCTTCCATTATTTCAGTGCTTCATTTTATTGGATATGAGCAGGCAACTCCTGGAAGAAAAACATTCGATGGGTTGTACACACGCAAATGGATTCAAATATTAAAAATTCGTATATCCACCAATGTCTAACAGAATGCATGATTTGGCTCAGAAATATGGGAGTAGATATCGGTCAAAGGTCGAGACAATAAACAAAGGAAATATTAAACATTTCAATAGGAAAGAATGTGTTTATAAATAAAATCGTCAGAGAGAAAAAGTCAGTCAGAGAGAGAGAGGATGAGAGAGAGGATGAGAGAGAGAGAGAGAGAGAGAGAGAGAGAGAGAGAGACTGCAGTACGTGTCACCATTTCTTCAATGCCCGACAACCGTCTAACAAAGCACCCCTCCACGCCTTTCAGTAAACGTCAAAACAGAGAATAACAATTTATCACAAAAAAGCTGATTGTCGAAGTGAAATAAGAATAATATATATTTTTTAGATCAACTGTGTTGTGACTTTTACTTCACTGCATTGAAATTGTTGACCCAACGGTCAAGGAGACTCTGGCGGATTTATCAGCAATAGATATTACATTTTGGTCAGTCGTTCATAAGAAAAGGTGGTTGCTTTTTTTTTTTATAAAGGAGTCACTACTTATCAAGGCCTGGAGACCACTCGAGGGTAAGAGTGTACAGTAGTCAATGAGACAGTATCATTAGTAGTGGAAATTTGGTAAATTGGATATCTTAAAGGGACGGCTCATCAAAAACTTGTTTACATTGGACTTGAAGACAACCATATTGTAGTTAGCTGGAAATCAGGTAAACGGAAGAGAGTTCTAAGAAAGAAGCTTTGTTCATGGAATCTACGTTTGAGTTTAGGCACCGATAAAGAGTGGAGGAAAATTATTGATAGTAGTTTTCAGCGTACATTATCAAAGAGATGATAAGACAAAAAAAACAATAGACAACGGGCGTAACTATTCCATTCAAATCTTCATCATATATTTCTATGGAAAGTTGCTAATCCCTCTCTATATCTATATTTTTATGAAAAGTACTCGACTGCACTCCAATCACTGGTTCCTCTTTGTAAGATATTTACAGTAAGAACTTGTCTAGTTATTACAACAGAAAGTAACATTCCATTCTGCCCCAAATACCTATTGTTAGGAGAAAATTCCATGTACAAAGATTCTTTGCAAGATCTTCCCCTTTTGTAGGACACACTACCGAGAGACTACTTCCCTGTTGATTATAACTTGGTCATCTTTAAATCTAATGTCAACAAATTTTTGTCATAAAATGCAGTTCATACTTTTGATCAATCCTAGTATTTCCATAGTGTTCCTCATCTCTCGGCTTATAATCATTCTTTTTCATTAACTCATATCCTTGAGTGATTCTTGGCCTTGATAAGTGGTGACTCAATAGTAAAAAAAAAAAGAAATTAATTTGTGTCGCCATATAATTTCATTTGTTTCGGATTGTTGTAACTAAAGTTTGACTATAATTTCCTTGTGTATCCATCTTGTCACACTGAAATGCCTACTAGATACCAACCTCGGGTATCTTCGGTGTCTCTGTACAGGGGTTTGTCGGAAAATCGGACATGAGGATGCTTCAAGTTTGAACTAAACCCTGACCAAACATTCAAGCAAAAATGAAAATGAAAAATTCAAAATCTACAAACTGGCAGGATGTCGTCCAGAATAAAAAGATCCCCTCAACATGGATATACACTGGGTCATATGAGGAAAGCAACGGTGCACCTTCTCCTAGTGATGTTACCACAAGTAACAACACTAAGCTGGATACTCCACCAGACCAGATTAACTCTAGTCCTGGAATTCGGCAAAACCAAACAAGGACCACCATAAAAAGGAACTATAATCTTTTGAGGAGAAGAAAATAATTCTTCACTGTTTCACATACTCAAGGTATGGAAAGAAAGAAGAGTAATATATTCGAGGCCCAAATAAGATCTCTCTTACCAAAGGAAAAGGTATTAGAGACAACAACCAAAAACTTATTCTCGGTCAACAAAATACAAATAGCAGCCATAAAGGGAACAGCATCTATTCTTAAAAAAGCCCTTGGATATAAATTTAAATCATAAGAGAATCAAGTTTTAGCTCCTGGAAGGAGCTTCTTGATTTCTTAAAACTTACTGAAGTTAAATGAAAAAAAAAAATTATTTAGAAAAGCCATTCTTAACAGGGGGAGGATTTTTTTATACTCTACTGTTATTTTTGTGGTAAGTGTTCTATTGGGCTTCAATCTCTACAGCACTCTTTTCTGTCTTGACAAACTCAACTTTTTAATTCCTATAGTCCTTTTCACACAAAAGACATGTTGCTAATCTCTCTCTCTATATATATATATATATCATTTCTATGAAAGGCGCTCGACTGAGCTCCAATCTCTGGTTCCTCTTTGTAAGACATTCGCAACAAGAACTTGTCTAGTTATCACAACAGAAAGTAACATTCCATTCTCACTCCAAATATTGTTAGGAGGAAATTCCGTGTATGAAGATTCTTTGAAAGATCTTCCCCCTTGCAGAACACACTACCGAGAGACTACTTCCCTGTTGATTATAACTTGGTCATCTTTAAATCTAATGTCAACAAATTCTTGTCATAAAATGCAGTTCATACTTTTGATCAATGCTAGTATTCCCATAGTGTTCCTCATCTCTCGGCTTATAATCATTCCTTCTCATTAACTCTTATCCTTGAGTAACATTCCATTCTCCTTCTAAATGCCTATTAGTAGGAAGAATGTCCATATACAAAGATTCTTTGCAAGTTCTTCCCACCGCTTTTTTCTTTATGTGAAAAGTACTCGACTATGCTCCAATCTCTGGTTCTTCATTGTAAAATAGTCATACCAATAGCTTGTCTTGCTACCACAATGAGCAAAAATTTCCATTTTCTTTCTCAGTGTGTCTAGTGCCACAAACAGTTTCTTCACAATCGCTTCCCATCTATAGAACACGTTGCTACATGATTGCTTCGTTGCAGATTACAACTTGCTCGTCTTTAAATACAATAGGTGCTTACCTAGTTAACAACTCGATCTGTGGCAAAAACACTTGTAAACCTTTTTTTTTTTTTTTTAATTTTTTATCTCCATACTTTGTGGACCAGGCGCGAACACAGACCCCACAATTTTAATGAACCACCATTCTGCCAGATCAAACATACCCATTCCTGTGTCTCGATACATCTTCTACGATTATATGTAATCAGTTTTTTAAAATAGTCAACCATATAGGAGCCTATTCGTGACCACACACACACACACACACACACATTCAGCTTTATATTATAGATATATATCAATATATATATATATATATATATATATATATATATATATATATATATATATATATATATATATATTTGAAATGGGTATATTTAGGCAGCAGTCAAGCACATATAATTAAATACGACGGAGATACATTGCATTATGATTCTTTTTTTAATTTTTTCAATTTCTGTATCATTAGAACCCATCACCCTACTATAAATAACATTGCATTCGAGAAGAGCCATAACGTGTTAAAATGTCTAGATAACATGTAAATGGTGAGCATTGCAAATATTGGCCAATAGACTCGTTAATTTTAATACTCGGATGTTTAATCAACTTAGATTTTTAATCGACTTTTATACTTTTAACCTTCTATCACCTGATACAATTTATTGTATCTTTTACTTTTCACTTTTTTAATTTCCATTTTTCGCTCCTACTCACTTTCACCGAATCAACACCCAAAGATGATTCGCGGCCAAATCGAAAGTGCTTTTGACTACTTTGGAACTTTCATCAATATTTTCCATTTTGATATAAAAAAAATATGGAAAATCGAAGAAATAAAAGAAAAGATTATAAAGCAAAGAATCTCCATTGTATTTAATAATATATGCTTGAATATATATATATATATATATATATATATATATATATATATATATATATATATGTGTGTGTGTGTGTGTGTGTGTGTGTGTGTGTGTGTGTGTAGTAAGCTTTGAGGGTTTGTATTACTGTACACATAGATTCGAAAAAGTTGTCAAAAAAACAAATATATAACAAATAAATGTTATCAAAGGCAAGATAAGTTACTTTTCTACCAAACTGGATATATTTTTCGTGTTTTTATTCAATGTAACATGTTTATTCAGCTCGAAAACATACAGTGTTTACCGATGTATTGGAAAATTCAAATTGGCGCCCGACACTCTCTTTAACACGGTAAGTTCAGGAAAAGATGTTATAAATAATAAACTAGACAAAATACTGTTAGAAATTCGCTCATTATATGTTATCGTGACATAAGTTGACATATATTCGGTGTTTTTTAAATAGTATTTTATCTAGTTTATTATTTATAACACCTTTTCCCAAACTTACCATGTTAAAGAGAGTGTCGGGCGCCATTTTGAATTTTTCAACACATCGGTAAACACTGCATGTTTTTCGAGCTGAATAAACATGTTACATTGAATAAAAACAAAAAAAAATGCGTCCAGTTTGGTAGAAAAGTAACTTATCTTGCCTTTGATAATATTTATTTATTATATATTTGTTTTTTGACAACTTTTTCGAATTTATGTGTACAGTAATACAAACCCAGTTTTGAAAATAAATATGTATGGCAATTAAGCCACACAAAGAGGTTTTTGCATTTCATCCTCGCAAGGATTCGTTAGGCTATTGTATAAAACAATCTTACTGCATATTTTTTATATATTTCCTTGATGCTACATTTTCTAGTTAGCGAATCAGATGCTTTGTTATTCACACACCTATTTATTGCAGCCACTGATCATGTATTTATCAGGCACAGGTCCATTTGATCTGTAATTCACCTCTCTTTTAGTTTGTTTTTGGATGGGTAGAGCCTCTATCATGACTATTAGGTGACCTAGTTTTAATCTGGATGTGTTCAGATAAGTCCACTTAGTTTTTTATATTAGTTTATTAATTATTACTATATTATCATTATTGTTATTGTTGTTGTTATTATTTATTTATATGTTTTTTATTTCTTTTATTTGTGTGTTCTAATCCTAAGCAAAGATATAGTTTATATATGCATATGTTTGCTATTTCATTTCTATGGTTTAATAAATTTGATTTTTTTTTAAATTCTAGATAGCTAATTTCTCATTCAGACATAGTCTACACGGATTGTCTAAGTTCTCACATATGTTGACTTGATATATTAGTTTCCATGTGACAGTTGGCAAGCGTCCATTTCCTTGAGCTGCCAGTAGTGGTTTACTAGTGCTCTTTCTATTCAGCAAGCTTGTTTTTGAATGTATAATATGTTCGTAATAGTTGCTTTTAAAATCTAGGAAGTTTATCCCTATGCCACATGAGTAATTTTATAAAGAATTAATAAAAGTTTGTAGTGCTGCTCCTGGCTTTGGATAGTGTATTTGGCGATAGTAATGCCTTTGAAAAGTGCCAAGAACAGTGCTAACAATTAATATACATATAGTTAAATTTAAAAGATGAATAGAATCATTAATGCTATGAATGGATCACCAGTTAGTAAGTGCTAACTAAAAACATGAACAGAATTTTATGAATGATAAAATTAAGAATAAACGAAATTTTATAACAAAATATTTTTAAACAAGAGATAAGAATATAAAAGTTATTTTCAGTTATTTATGCAGACACATGTTTGGTTAAGAAGGTTGGACTATGAGTCACAAGGCTTAAAATTGTGTAGATCAATATGTTTATAGTGTGATTATGTGTGTGTAAGAAATATATATATGTGAGTATTTGGCAGCGTGGCATTGTGTATGTGTGTGCAGTGGTTTACCTTGTTCTTGTTAGTGCATGTATAGATATGTGCAAGTTGATGAAGGCTAGCACATGAGTCATTGAGTTCATTTCTTTTATGACTTGCTTTCCCTGGAGCAGGATGAGGGTCGAGTGATATTCTTTGGTTACTGTATGCATTGACTGCCTGGCCGGTGAATTCTCTGTCTCAAGCTTTTGTCTGTTTGTTTTATAGGAGTTTCTAACTTGTAGTTTCTAACTATGTAGGCTGACTATTTTGACATATTGTTACTTTTGGGGCTTGAAACGAGTTGAATTGGTTGGAAAATGCTTTGAGTTATCACTTTTATGTGAAAACTTACTTGCTTTAAGAAGTGACGTAGAAAGAAAGAGGGTAAATAATTAGAGACATTTGCTTTTTAACGTTTGTCTGAATCACTTCAAGATTAAGTCTTTTGAATTGAAAGCCATGTTTAATTTCAGAAAAGTTTCTGATGGGTAGCTATTCTGTACAAATCTTAGAGATGAAGAATTTTAAGTGGGTAATTGTTCTGTACACGTCCTGGACTTTATAATTTTGCAAGCGAAGGCCAAAAGATGCTTTTGGTGTTGACATGAAAAAGTTATGTGCTGAAATGCTAAAAGATTCAATAGTTTTATGGAGTAATTCCGGTTCCTGAGAGGTTACTAGCAGAACGTCAGTTCCTATCGCCAGTATTTATGAGTAGAATCTCCCAACTTACAGTGATCACATCCTCATTGTATATAAAAAATATTGCAACTAATTCATTACAAGTTTTCTGCATCTTTCGTCACTTCTTGGTTACCTGCACGACGGTTGATGTGGAATTCTGGTTTGATTTTAAGTCACATTGAATTTTTCAAAAGCTCAGATAATATCACCTGTGTGAGCTACATCTACAAGACAAAAAAAGTAGTCTCTCAAGTAGACTGGTTGACCCTGACTGTTGATCAATGATTGATTTTTCCACCCTATTGTTGACTGGTTCTTTAGTTCTTCTGCCAACGCGCCACTATCATGCTGCTCCCCATGACATCACCAGAGCCTTGTTAGCCAGTTTAAGTTCTACATGTCTGCCTGCCATGGGTGGCCCAATCAGACGCTAGCGACTATATTCTCATTCTTCCACAATTTAGGTCTGAAATGAGAGTCTCTTTCATCCCATGGTATAGCTTAATGAAGCCATCCTGGACTGTTACCACCTCTGCACAAATTATGACGTGGGGTTGGTATTTGTGAAGCAAATCTGGAGAGAAAATCACATTGGTCCGGGCAAGGAGCCCGGCCAGATATATGAAATATTGTCACCTCTGCTCTTCACAACATCCAGTTCTGAATAAACTATCAGCCCAAAGTGCATCCTTTTATCAACTTGACTCCAACTTATTCAAACTTACATGATTTGCATAGCAACATCTCAGGATTGATTATCCTGGATGCTGGAATGGAGACATACCAAGTTGTCTCTGCTGACACCGATGCTTGCCATCAATGGACCAATGTTGAATCCCCTATAATTATGAATGCGGTAATGAGCACATGTGTTTTGCGTTATTTACCAGGGAAAACACCTGGTAAATAACGCAAAACACATGTGCTCATTACCGCATTCATTACATATGGTCTGGGGGTTAGTCGCTCAGCTAGATAGTATTAACCTCCTTCTCAGCAAGGGAAAATGTGACATGAGGTCGGAAGGTGAGGATTAAAAAACGAGCACCCTTTTCAGAAGATTGAATACAAGATGTAAAAAAAAGCAAATTTGCAACATTTTCTTATTTCAATTCAAGCTAGGCTGAAAAGCTGCTGAAATAGCTCGCAATATCAACAACATTAGTCAACAGAAAAGATCTAATTCTCCTCCACAACAATGCTCGACTGCACATTGCTAAACCGACCTTGCAGAAATTCAACAAATTGGGCTACGAAACTTTGCCTCATCCGCCATACTCTCCAGACCTCTCACTTACTGACTTCCACTTTTTCAAACATCTTGACAACTTTCTGCATGAGAAATGCTTCAAAAACCTAAGCGATATAAAAAATGATATCAGAACGCAAGATTTTTACATTAAATATTCACACACTTGTTTTACATTGACAAAAGTGTGTTCATTCTCATGGGGCTTATTTTGATGAATAATTTTTTGTTCGAGCCAGGATATGTTCATCTGAATTTAAAAGTTAAAAACCGCATAAACTTTCTTGTCAACCTGATACATACACACATTTATGCATATATGCATTTATTCATACATGATGATTGCAACGTCTTGTCAGACGAGTGTCACTCCCTCAGACATTTAAAATCCATGAGCCCAAATACCTGAGGGAGTATCTATACAAAGATGATGTTACAGAGTCTTAGCTTTGTACGACAGCTAAGTCTCTCTCTCGGTTCAAAAGTAAGGTATAAAAATTTAATTTAAATTGAATCAAAAAATTACCTTGGATTTATTTTATGTAATGTACATTCTGTTGCACTTTTAAAAGAAAATCATTGAAAATTTTATAAAAAAAAAATATAGGGACCGCATTTGATTCTTGGCCGCCATCTTGGTTACTGCCAATTACAGTCAGGATCTGATCTGAACTACGCCGCCATCTTTGTTCAACATAATGTCACAACACTTAATAGGTTATGCGCCCAGCCATTGTCTTTTCTTTGACGGATCGGAATCTAAATTTGAATTGTAGCAGGTAAAATTTCTGGGATATCTACAGATTCGAAAAGTACACAAAGTGATACAATCTCCAAGAGAGAATATTAACAACCCCGAATTTTTTGAAAAGAACACGATTGTTTTTGCAGAACTGATTCAATGCTTAGACAATAGAAGTCTGTCTCTGATTATAAGAGATGCATTGGATGATGGATGGAAAGCATTGAGCATATTAAGAGAACATTATTTATCAAAAGGGAAACCGAGAATTATATCACTATATACAGAACTAACGTCTCTGAAATGTAACGAGGATGAAATTATTACCGACTACGTTATAAGGGCAGAAACAACCGCCAATGCCTTAAAACTCTCAGGTGAAATAATAAGCGATAGCTTGTTGATATCAATGACCCTCAACGGACTTCCAGCCGATTTTAAACCATTTACAACTGTTATAACGCAAAAAGACAAACCCATAAATTTCAGCGAATTTAAAGTGGCATTGCGCAGTTACGAAGAGACTAATCGTATGCTCGTGGACAATAATACCTCCAGCAATATTATGAAGTTCAAAAATGCATCTCGAAAACAGACACCACCAAATTATGCACTGCACCGCAATGTGTTCCCCAAAAGTAATTTTCCCAAGAAAAAGAATAAAATTATCTGCTATAATTGTGGACGACCCAACCACAAAAGTTTCCAATGTCGATTTAAACGCTCTAAAATGGACTCTGTAAAAAACATTGGGAACTTTGAGGAAGAACATACATTTCTATTCACATGCAGCTTTGACAATACCACAAACGGTAAAAATATCCTTGTAGACTGTGGTGCTACAGCACACGTTATCACCAAGGAATCTGATTTTATTCATTTTGATTCAAACTTTAATCTTCAAAGTCATTTTGTCGAACTTGCCGACGGTAGTCAAATAAATGATATAGTCTTGAAAAGAGGCGATGTTAAAATGTCCTTAAATAATAATAAAGGCGAAATCTGTTACTGTATTTTAAAAAATGCTCTGTTCATACCTACATTTAAGCAAGACATATTTTCCGTGCAGGCTGCAATTAAACAAGGTGCAAATATAAAATTTGGTCAAAACAAGTCAAAATTGATATACCCCAATGGAACTGTATTTGACATTAAAGAAAATGGCCGACTATATTATTTAAAAAGTATGGTTCCCTCAAAAACTGCCTGTCACGACTTAGAAAGCTGGCATAAAATTCTAGGACACTGCAATACAGCTGATATTAAAAAAATTACCAAATGTAGTCGAAGGCATGAAAATAATACCTTCAGACGATCTCCCAAATTGTGATGTGTGTGCACAGGGGAAATTGACAAAATATATAAGCTGATTGCCAGACAAAAAAGCTACGAAAATTCTCTCACTTGTGCATTGTGACTTAGCAGGTCCGCTTAGCCCGATGAGGAGAAATAATCTAAGGTTTTGAACTTTATTGATGATTTTTCCGGTTTAATTCTAGTTTATTTTCTAAAAAACAAATCCGACACTATCCTCGCCACTAAGAAATATTTAGCTGATATTGCCCCGTACGGCTCAGTAAAATGTATTCGCTCAGACAATGGGACTGAATTTACTAGTAAAGACTTTGAACTTCTATTAATTAAACAACCATATTAAACACGAGAAATCTGTGCCGTATTCCCTCTTCCAAAATGGTACTGCTGAAAGGGCATGGCGAACCCTTTTTGAGATGACAAGATGCCTACTTATTGAATCAAAATTAACGCATAGTTTATGGATGTACGCTTTAATGGCAGCAGCATATATCAGAAATAGAACATTCAATAAAAGACTAGGCAAAACGCCGTATGAAGCGTTTTGCGGTGTTAAACCTAAATGAACAGAATGTGGTTCTGATTGCTTTGCATTTATAGAAAATACCAGTAAACTAACTACTAAAAGCGAAAAAGGTATTTTCGTAGGTTACGATAAAAACCGTCCATCATATTTAATCTACTTTCCAACCCAAAATGCCATAAAAAGGGTTAGATGTGTAAAATTCAATGATATATTAAATTTAAAAAATGGCGACCCAGTGGATGAAAAACGTGAAATATTACCTAGCATCTTAATCGATCGCAATGACAATATTAATAATGACGACAATTACAGTAGAACTTCTGACAAAAACCAGACACATCGATACCCAATAAGGGAGTGAAAAAGGCCAGACTTCTTACAAATTAAAAAGATACAAGATTACACAGTGGATTACTGTTACTCATTGAACAGCACACCAGAAAGTTATAATGAGGCGATTAATTCAGAAAATCACCAAGAATGGGAACAAGCTATGATATCCGAATTGAAAGCTTTATCTGAAAACAACACATACAAAATAGTCGCAAAACCAACAGATAAAAATATAATTTCTTCACGCTGGGTTTTTTCCAAAAAAAAATCACAGCTTCTGGCAGTGAAACTATTAAAGCAAGATTTGTTGCAAAAGGTTTTTCACACATTTCTGGAGTGGAATATTTTGCAACATTTTCACCAACGACAAATTTAATGACAATTAGAATTTTATTACAATTTGCCACTCAATACAATTTAAAAATACATCAAATGGATGTAAAAAATGCTTATTTAAATGCTCTGATTGACTGTGAAATCTATATTTACCCTCCAGAGGGATTTAAAATGAAAAATAAAAATTGCGTATGGAAATTGTCTAAATCGTTATATGGGCTAAAACAAAGTGCACACAATTGGAATTTAACACGCTATAATTATTTAATAGGACAGAAATTCAAGCAATGTCTCGTAGACGTGTGCATGTATACCAAAAATATCGGTTAATTTTGTTTTTTTGGGTTGATGATATATTACTCACCTCAAACTGCGACGACACTTTAAAAGATGTTAAGAATAAATTAACTAAAAAAATTAAAATGGCCAATCTTGAACGACTGTCATGGTTCCTCGATATAAAATTTACCTATGAAAAATGAAACTATAACTATGAACCAATCACGATACATTGAAAAAATTCTGCTCGTTCGGAATGCAAGATTGCAAACCGCGTTCAACGCCCATCGAAATGGACATAAATAAAAATATAGGGACTGAAACAAAATCCATAGATAATCGAATATACAGGGAAATGGTAGGGAGCCTCATCTACTTGATGACCGCAACTAGGCCTGACATATGTTACACTGTAACAAAGCTATCTCAAAACTTATCGAAACCGACAATTAAGGACCTTAATCGTGCAAAACAAATCCTTTGTTACCTAAAAGGAACCAAGGAACAATCTTTAATATTTAAAAAGTCTACATATCCTCTAAATTTAGAAGGATTTTCAGATTCAGATTGGGGTAACTCTGAGGATAGAAAAAGTATAGTGGGGTATTGTTTTAGACTGTCAAAGACTGGACCTATGATCTCTTGGAAAACTAAAAAGCAACAAATTGTTGCCCTTTCTACTTGTGAAGCAGAATATGTGGCCCTGACCCATTTTGCGCAGGAGGCAATTTTTCTGAACACCCTTCTAAAATCTATTTTAAAACCATATCTAAATAAAAAACCTATAGTAATTTATTGTGATAATCAAAGCAGTATCTTATTAGCAAATAATTCTATGATTCATCAAAGGTCGAAGCATATTGATATCAGAAAGTATTTGATGTAAGTACAAGTAAGTCATAGATCTTACTTGATAACAAAAAATGAAGCAGAGGGAATAGGGTGAAGAAAAAAGTGACTTCATGTGAATGGATAGTCTGGTGAAAGGTAAAGTATCCAATGACGGTAAAATCCAAAAATGCAGAATCTAAGAAAGTTAGTTAAATTTCCATTCGAACAAGTAAATTCCAAGGGAATTGCGTAAAATCAAACTATCGGAAATGAAAAAAAGTAATTTGATTTTATTTTAGTTGTTTATCTGTTTGAATTTGTTATTCAAGAAACAAAAAATATAAAAATAATGCTTAATTCAGCTTTGAAAAGTGAGGGCGAAATCTGGTCGGCCGACTCTATCCCCTTATTTATGTAAAAAGTAAAAAATGGTATGGTAAAAAGGTCGGAGGGAAAACATTCAATGGAGGTTAAAAAAAACAATTACATAAATAAGGGGATAGAGTCGGCCGACCAGGTTTCGCCCTCACTTTTCAAAGCCTAATCAAACGTTATTATTTTTTTTGTTTTTGTTTTTTGAATAACGAATTCAAACAGGTGAACAACTGAAATAAAATCAAACTACTTTTTTTCCTCTCCGATAGTTCGATTTTATTTCAGTCGTTCCCCCCTCTGAATTCGTTTTACAAAATAACTACAAGTTGCAGAGCTTCAAATGATTGGACTTTTTATGGCCCATTCTTTTTCAGTTAAAATAGTTTTTAAGAGGTCAAAAATAGGTAAAAATTGAAAAAATCGTGATACATTTTGGACAGTGATCTGAGTTTATTTTTATTTTTTAATTTTTAATCACTTTATTGTGCCATCTTGGTACAGCTTTGAATTTTTCAATTTCGATTCTAGCTGGTAGCACTTAAATACTTTTGAAATCACGACTCTATAATAATATATATGAAATCTGAACAAATAAAATATCATATTTAAGCGTATTTTATGCCTAGGCAAGACGGGCGAATGTTATATAAATATACTTGTAGTGTTAGAATTGTTTACTAACGATATATATATGCTCTGAAAGGGCAAATCCATTTTTATTGAGTTTAAATATATATAGCAATTTTTTAAAATAAATTATTGAATATATTCATTAAAATTATATATATTTTCCTATTAAAACGTATATATATATATATATATATATATATATATATATATATATATATATATATATATATATATATATATTAAATGACTTACTGACTAAATAGTTTTCTAATGAATGATAAAAAAAAAAAAAAAAATATTTTTTGTTTGTTTTTTTATAGTTTTAAAGGTTAAAAAACTTCCAAGACTATATATATATATATATATATATATATATATATATATAGTTATAAAAGGTGCAATGTCTGTCTACAGCTGAGAGAAACGGTATACCAGCCATTCACCAAAGCACTACGAGAAGAACTCAAACCACAGCATCTAACGATGAGCGGTGAGCATGTTAAAAGTATTGCCACACAATGTGAGGGTCATGCACGTTTTGTGCACTCTGAGCATCAGTGTGGTAGTTTCAGTAACATGTAAGTGTCTAGTTACATTTGAAGGGTCTGTAGCAGTCGAAACTTGCTACAATCACAGCCAGGTGCTAATTCTCATGGCTCGAGATTTGAAATCCATTTTCTCCCTGGCTTGTACAATCATGTAACCACGTACATAAAAGGCAAAATCGCAAACCTTCTTTCTCTTTCTCCCTGGCTTCAGTTGGCAGCAGACATTCACCTGAGCCTTGGGCCCCAGGCCTAACGCCAGACCTACATCTAACTATTGGATAACTAATTTATGTCCCCAGATCAGAAACTCTTTTCACGACTACTATAAATATAAGTATGCACGAACACTGCACTCTCCTACTAACCCGTTTCTCTCTTGTACATGCTACTAACAAAGATAACAAATAAAGTTGCTTTTGAATATAGAATGAAACTCCATTTCCTTGTCTCTTAGGGTCCATCATAAGATAAGAGTGTAGCATGGGGACTTAGGGTTAGACCCTGTGTTTAGGCACTGGGGACTGGTTATACTAATTGGCCCTGTGAACTAGGATTGTCTGGGAACAAAGTAGTCTTCAAGAGACAGTTGAAAGTAATATGCTCTGGAAGATGATTGATTCTCATGGAACCAAATCACCTCATAAATTATCATTGTCGACATCATCATCATCGTCATCGTCATCATCGTCATCATCATTGTCACCGTCGTCATCATCATCATCAGCAGCAGCACCACCACCACCACTTCATCATCTGAAACACTTTCACTTAAGATGTTGGCAGCTTTCATGTACTTCCTACCATAAGTATGCAATGTCTTTCTAGAAAGAATTCTAACTGGAAAGATATCAGGGAAACGAATGCCATCAATAATCATTTAATTAATACAAAATAAAGAAATGATGTTCAACAACAACATCATCATCATTATCGTCGTCATCATTGGTTTAACATCCGTTTTATATTTCGGTATGTTTTGGACGGCTTTTAGGAATTTACTCTCAAATTAACTTATCTTTGGCCAGATCATTATTCAACCTTCATAACCATGCATGTAACAGACTTTCTATGGAAGCCATTTCCTTAGTTGAGGCAAGATGTTTTATAGGTCGGATGGCCTTCCTGATGCCAATACAGTGAGATGATGGAAACCAGTGTTTTTATGGAGAGATGATTTCTAGGTGATTGTCCACCAAGGCTAAAGAGCACTTCACCTTTCCTCATATGAAAGAGAAATACTTCATACAATATGAAGAAGTCAGGCCCAGTTAAGACTTTGGCTTATCTGTCAGGTGGAGGTATGCGGTGTCAAGGCCAATATATGTTCTTGTAGTACCTTTGGGAAAAGTATGAACACCCTCATCTTGGTAAAATAAGAACTTGTTTATTATGATTCATTGACAGTAGGTATTATATTTTGACATTAAGTGACTTTCCAAGGGGTTCATATGTTGTATAATACACAAAATAAATATCAAACTAGTCACCACCACCACCACCACCACCACCACCACCACCATCATCATCATCATCATCATCATCATCATCATCATCATCATCATCATCATCATCGGTTTAATGTTTGGTTTACATGCTAGCATGTGTTAGATGGCTTTTAGAAATTGACTTCTAAACTAATCTATCTGTGGCCAGGTCGTTATTTATTTAAACTGCATGACGTGAGATGCAACAGATTCTTTTCCTTAGTTAAGGCAAGATGTTTTATAGGCCGAATGCTCTTCCTGACGCCAACCACCACCATTGAGAGAGTCTCTCAAGCTGTCATTCATTATCAACAGTCTGACTGCTCGACAGATTTTGCTTGCTTTAGCTTCTATGCGTGACGTCATGTTTCAGTTAACAGGCCTTGTTTCTCGATGGTGGTGTACTAACCTAGTGAAGTGATGGGAACTTGTGCTTTTATCGAGAGACCATCTCTAGTTGATTGTCTACCAAGACTAAAGAGTGCTTCACCTGCCCCAACGGACAGAAAATAAATGTTAGTATTTGTGTTACGATATCAGATAAAATGAAACAATATATATATATATATATATATATATATATATATATATATATATATATATATATATATATATATATAACAATGTATCTTCGACGATCAGGTGATCTCATATTTAAAAAAAAAAGGTGAAGGGTGATTATGTATGTACAATCATAAAATCTTTGTCTCTTATTGTTTTTTTCTTTTTCCCTCAAAAAAAGACTTTCTCCAATTTACTTGTGACGCTTTCTGTGTCTTATTTTATTTTATTTTTTATTTTTTTTATCTCCCGTCTGTCACTTTGCATTCTAGATGGTCCTCTTTCGGTAACCGGAGATTATCGTCAGGTTGGTAAGCGCCTCCGCAGATCTCTTGAATCTCTAAACAATGAACTCATGAAACTTGAGCCAGACGCATGAGATACACCGAATGTCTGCGTGGAATTCTTCAAGTCTGATTTGTTTACACGATATAAGATTACATCAGAAATTGTTGGAAAATTAACAAATAATGGATGAGGCAAAGTTGTGAAAGTCTTGGTGATTTGTTCCTACTTACTTGCCTCCCCACGAGGGCAGAGTTAGACATAGGGTCAGTTTTTAATGGGAAAAAATATCCAGCTCACAAAATGAGTCATTCTGAATTGAAGCAAAAAAAAAAAAAAATTGAAAAATTTATCCTTCACTGACCGAAGGCTGAGCTAAGTACAGTATCAGAACAGATACTACACTTTGCACCTAGTCAAAAGACCAGAGTTTAGCTTAGAAGTTTGCATGAAATCTACAGAACAGAATTGATCAAATTTAATGTAAAGAATCCATAAAATAATGGATGTGCTTTAGTGGTGTAAACATTTTTACTACTACTACTACTACTAATACTACTACTAAAATGATCATAATAGCCCTCAGTCACCACCCTCCCACAAAAAATTATAAGAATTGTAGTTCCAGCATCAATAGGCATCACAACAAATAGTCAAATGGGTGGAAAGACTGAGGAGAGAAAGTACTGACTAGACCTCCACTGGATAAATGCAAAGAAGACTAGGACCTTAGAGAGGCTTATTGCCACTTAAATTCCTGTTCTGTTGCCAGTGAGAAATCAATGGCAAGCAGCCGTGGCGATAACGCAAATTCATTTGCAAAAGATTATCAAAGGAGCTGGAGAGTACTGGATATCGTGAGAGATTTTTTGTCATCCAGATTCCAGGGAACATCTTATATTGTAGTCAGTGAGTAGATCCTGATGACATTCGTGAGAACTCTAGTAAGTAGTAGTAGTAGTAGTAGTAGTAGTAATAGTAATAATAATAATAATAATAATAATAATAATAATAAGAAGAAGAAGAAGAAGAAGAAGAAGAAGAAGAAGAAGAAGAAGAAGAAAAAGAAAATTATACAGTGGACGGTATTGATGAAAACAGGTGGAATCTTAAGAAAAATGCTTGAGTGAGGAAACCAACCCACATAAACTACAAACACTAACCATCCACATGAAAACTGCAACAACAGTAAAACAAAAAAATGGATGAAACATCACATAGAACCGAGGAAACTAAAACTGCAAGAAATCTTATAAACTACGACTCCCCCCCCCCGCCCCCAATAGCCATCAACTCTGGCTGGTACCACGCAAAAATAGTCGTGAAGAGTTAAGGAGGATGGAAGAACCAAGGAAGGATACACTATCCAGACCTCCACTGGATGAGTGCAAAGAGTGTTGGGACCTTAGGGAGACTAATTACCACTTGAATTCCAATGAAGATCAGTGGTCGTTGCCAGTGAGAAATCAATGGTAAACATCTGTTGCGATTACACAAAGTCATTTGCAAAGGTTATCAAAAGAGGTGGAGAGTACTGAAAATCTGGGGAGACTTGTTGTCACTTAGATTCCAGAAAACACCATGTGTTATCATCTGTGAGTAATCTCTGTGTGAGAAGCCCAAGTAGTACAAATAAGAAAAATCTATATATTAATACTGTAGTACTTTTAATGTAGGTACATGTGTCACATTTTCCAGATTATAAATTATTCGATCGGGAGATCCTATTTATTAAAAAGGAATATAGAAGGTGATAACATACTACAAACATTAAATTAGTGTATACATACACTAATTTAATGTTTGTAGCATGTTATCACCTTTTATCCTTCTTTATTAAATAAAGAGGATTTCTCGATCACTGAAGACACAATGTAAAAAAGAAAAAAATTTAATAAATAAAATGATGTCAGTCTTAGGCTATGATCCAAGGTTAGTATCTTTTCTGCCTAAAGATAGTATAATGATATTGTGGGGTTTCTGTTCGGGCCGGGTGTTCATGTAATGGAAACATGTCACAAGCTACTATAATGATATTGGAGATAAACCGTAATAACCAGATATATTCTGACACTACATTAATCAGATTACTTACATAAATACTTTTATAGTTTTAACAAAAGGACTACAATAATATCGTGGGTCTCCATTTATCCTGCATGTCCACAGAATGTCCAGCAGCAATATATTACATATAAAAATGCCACTGTGAAAATTTCCACAGATCTTACTACTACTACTACTACTACTACTACTACTACTACTACTACTACTAGTAATAATAATAATAATAATAATAATAATAATAATAATAATAATAATAATAACAGCAATAATGATTTAATCAACAAACACAAAAAAGAAGCCAAAATGATAAACAGAAAGAAAGCGATGTAGAGAAGATGGAAAATTGGAAATGTAACTAGCAGGGAGAGGCTAAATAAGAAACATGAAGAACTGATGCAAAATATCAAAGCAAAACAAAGGAGATTAAGACAATACAGATACAAATCTGAACAGTACAAGCAAAACAGGACATTTGAAAACAATGAAAGTCAATTTTACTAAAATGTGAAAGGAGGAAAAACAAAAAGGGAATGACCAAGCCCGACAGAAACAAGTAAGATATGGGAAGAACGACAGGATCACAATAAAATGCCGAATGGATGAAAAACATGAAAGAAGAGTTACAGCAAATCGAAGAAGGAACAGTGAATGAAATTAGCAAATCCTAGAGAAAACCATAGGTAAAATGGCATACTGGAGAGCAGCAGGGCACAACATGATACATGCATATTAGTTCAAAAATTCATATTACATGAAAGGCTAGCTCAAAACCTGAGATGTATACAGGAAACAAACGTCCAGATTGGATGTCAAAAGGTAGAACCACACTGATACAGAAGGACACAGAGAAAAGACCCGCCCCCACCAACTATAGGCCTATCACGTGCTTACCCACGATGTGGAAAACACTAACAGCACAACTGAGGGAATGACTACTGCTCCCTGAATAATCATGGACTTTTTCCCAAGGAACAGAAAGGATGCCAAAAAGGAAAAAGAGGAACACATGATCTGCTATATATAGATCAAAGATCCTGAAAGAGGTAAAAAAGAGAAAGAATTTAGCCATGGCATGGACAGACTACAAAAAAAAGCACACAACAGGATCTCCCAAGCATGGATAATGCTTAAAAATGTATAAAAAACAGAATCGTCAACGTAATTGAAAATGCAATGAGAACATGGAGGCTTGAACTGACAGCTGATGGATAACTCATAACAGAAATTAACATACAAAGAGGTATCTTCCAAGGAGATTCACTATCACCATTACTGTTTATAGCCATGATGTCACTGAACAATATACTGAGAAAGTGCCAAGCCGGATACAAATTCTCCAATACAGAGGAAAAAATGAATTGCCTGATGTACTTGGATGATCTAAATCTTTTCGCAAGGACCGAAAAGGAACTAGCAAAATTAATAAACACTACCAGGATCTTTAGCTAGGATATCCAAATGGAATTTGGTATGGAAATGTGCGCACTACTAATAATAAGAAAGGGAAAACTGGAGACGATAGAAGGCATAGAACTACCCAACCAAACAGAGATGAGAGTACTAGGGGAACAAGATGCCTATAAATACAAGGGAGTTCTGGAAGCAGACACATCAAAGCAACAGAAATGAAAGAGAGAATTGGAAAGAAATACCTTAGGAGAACAAAAAAACTCCTGGAAACTAAACTATATAGCAGAAACCTAATAAAAGGTATAAATACATGGGCAATATTGCTAGTAAGATACTCTGGACCATTCATAGGGTGGACTAAAGACGAACAGAGACAGCTCAATAAGAAGACCAGGAAAGTCATAACCATGCACAATGCACTATAACCAAAGGACGATGTTAACCGACTCTATGTGAAAAGAAAAGATCGTGGGAGAGGACTGGTTTGTATAGAAGACTGTGTGAATAACATAAAAAAGAACTAGAAAAATACATAATGCAAAACACTGAAAGGATAATTATGGTAGCGAGAGACACAGAAAAAAATCAACAAAACAGATAACAGAGAGAAAAAAGATAAGACTAGAAAAGTAAAATGGGAAGAGAAACAACTACATGGAAGATTCATAAGGATGACAAACGATGAGAATAAAGAAAACACTTGAATGTGGATGCAAAAAGGACACATAAAACAAGAAACTGAATCTTTAATAACTGCAGCACAAGATAACTCAATATGAACCAACCACATCAAAGCAAAGACTGACAAAACACAAGGAAACAGCAAATGCAGATTGTGTGAACAAACAGACAAGACGATAAACCATATAATAAGCGAATGCAGCAAACTGGCCCCAAAAAATACAAGAACAGGCACGATCAAGTGGAAGGGCAGTACACTGGGAATTATGCAAACAAATGCATCTTGAATGCACAGACAAATGGTACAAGCATAAGCTGGCAACAGTATTTGAAAACGCGAATCACAAAATCCTATGGGATATAGACATACAAAGAGATAAACCCATCCAAGCAAGAAGACCAGATGTCATCATAATTAACAAGAAAGAAAAGTCATGTCAAATTGTAGACTTTGATGTTCCAGCTGACCACAGGGCAAATATCAAAGAAAGTAGTAAGAGCACTAGGAACAATTTGGAAATAAAGAATGGGAGAAATTGAAATCAGAGGAATGGCTTGAAAGATACAACCAATAACAATAATGAAAACAGCTGAAATATTAAGGAAAACTCTTGAATGTGGAGACTAATACACATGAGCCACATGCACGAGCCAGACAAACTGCTGCATAGGCAAAACATGAAGAAGCGTTAAATGTAACCAAGAACATTGAGGCTGCATATCTATAAGTTCTCTATCCCCTCCCCATCCTTCCCATTGTCCCAGCACCCCCCTCTCCCAAAATAGATGCTAAATAGTGGAGAAGAGTCAAGGAGGCTGGAAAGACAAGGGAGAGAGCACTGACAAGACCTCCACTGGACAAGTGCGAAGAGAACTGGGATCTTGGGGAGGCTTATTGTCACTCAAATTCCAATGGAGATCAATGGCTGCTGCTAGCGAGAAATCGATGGTAAGCGACTGTTGTGATAATGCAAATTCATTTGCAAATGTTATCGAAAGAAGTGGAGAGTACTGGAAATCTGGAGAGATTTGTTGTCACTCAGCTTCTAGGGAA
Source organism: Euprymna scolopes (assembly GCF_053919585.1). Taxonomy (NCBI): domain Eukaryota; kingdom Metazoa; phylum Mollusca; class Cephalopoda; order Sepiida; family Sepiolidae; genus Euprymna; species Euprymna scolopes. The sequence goes on along the minus strand of NC_136498.1, from coordinate 27,580,655 downwards.
CACCACAGGTTGTTTTAAAGGAGAGATTTTTGATGACCTGTGTGCAAGCTCCTTGTGAGCTCACAACAATAATAATGATAATAATAATCAATAAATGGTACTGAAGAAAATAGCTGAAATCTTGAGGCGGAAAGACAGGATTTGAATAATATGATGATCTTTATGTTTCTGAACTTTTCAGATAAGGATTAGTTATTCTTATCATTCAGACTCTCTACTTGAGTGTCATTTTCACAAAGTTTCGGGCGGTGTAACCTCCGACTTTCTTCAGGTGGATCCTGTCAAACTCGGGAATCTACATGGAATTTTATGTAGAACCCTTTATTTAATTCACAGAGATTCATGACTGGATAGCGGGCATATATAATTCGCAATTGTATTTTTAGTTATCCACACTGAGGATTGAACCATCAGCCTTCAAAAGAATGTCACTTTTACAACTGAATTTTTCCAATTTAGTATTCTAACCACTGCAACATAGGTCCTTGTGGACAATTCTAGTACAAATTTTAGGCGTCTTAAAACTATTTTATTACTAAACTAGCGATATACATCCTACCTTGTCTGGTCATAAAATACGCTTAAATATATTTTAATTCATGCAGATTTTCTATTTATTATTACAGAGCCAATTCTCTATTGAATATTATATTGTACCTAATATATAGGACGGATTTCAAAGGTTAAAAAAAAATGACTTAGGTACCATCAGCTAGAAGCGAAACCAAAACATTTAGCACTTCAGCTGTGTCTCCTACTGGTGTAGCTATCGAGGGATAGGTAAGAAAGATTTAATATTAAAGAAGAAATTGAATTTGAGCATATGCACAAAGAAACATTTCAACTCGTCGCATTATTCATTCATCCAAACAAAGATTTTACTCGTTATAAACCATCCTTGGTGTATGATTACTATTTCAGTGTAATGTGATCAGTAGTTTAAGAGTTTATCAGTTAAATATTTACACACAGACAGACAAACACACACATACATCTACTGCTTTATTTATATAGATATTATTACTATATATGCATATATATGGAAGCCTCCACTCAGTCTCGAAAGACAATAGATATCACATAAAATTGTGAACAAGGGTTGTGCAATCACCACCTGCACCTCTCCAGATTTGGCACTGCTTGAGTCCAGTGACAAGGAGAAGTCGAAGACAACTAGAAACGATGCCAAGTGGAGAGTACATACAGCACATGGAATACCCAAATGGTCACCCAGGCTCAATGTTGCTTAACTTTGGTTATCTAATGCCAACGTGATTATGTTTGTATATATATTATAACTATAGAACTATATATATATATATATGATTGCAACGTTTTGTCAAACGAGTGCCACTTCCTCAGACACTTAGTCCATGAGCCCAAACATGACTTTTTTTTTAGTCCTACTGGTGAATTCACCCACTCAAGCAGGCATGACACTGAAGATGGTCATTGAGATCAATTATTACATACTTCCAGCATTTCAAGCCTCCACACGTCACAACTTTTCCATTGCCACAGGACCACTTTTATAGACAAATGCCTGAGGGAGTATCTATACACAGATGATGTCACAGAGTCTTAGCTTTGTACGACAGCTAAGTCTCTCTCTCGGTTCAAAATGTTGAGATCCAGCAAGAAGCAAGAGCAAGATAGCCAGCAACAAGTTAAACTGCAGACCAGCTTAATGCGGGTACTGGTCTTCCGTTTTATGGTTTTTTTAAATCAGAGATTTGCTTCTCCTAGAAAGGTTGCCTTCACCACGGCTTACGGAAGCCCTCTCCACCCCAGCACATACATACACACACACAAATATACACGGTGCTAGTTGGCCATTGACTCAGAAAAAGGGTTCATTTGCCCTTTGGGAGGTCTTGTTTTTAATCCTTCAGGGAGACTAGCCGCCCTCCTCACCAAGTCTGGTAGGGGAACCAGTTTAGTCGCCGGTAACTCGACCATGAGGCAGGTAGTACTGGGTTACATGGTACCAGTAGCATATGACATGACCTGACATATATATATATATATATATATATATATATATATATATATATATATATATATATATATATACACTAGCTATACCCGGCCACATGTTGCTGCGGCTGAAAACAGAAAACATAATAGACAAATGTATGATTCTTATATTCATGTTCTCAATACCCGAGGATATTGCTTTGCCATGTCACAGTACTGAAAATATCCAAAATGCACACAAAACGACAATGTATAAGTTAATAATTAAAGGGAATAGTTTTCACAGGAAATAGAAATGTAAGCTATTTCTCATGTATTTATGGCAAATGTCACGTGACAAAACAGAAATGACCACCGAAAGCATTTCTTTTGTTGAATCATGGAATGCATAAATTGACAAAAAATGTAATTTGTTATAATGGTGTTTGTAAATAAAAATCAACATTTTACAATAATGAAGAAGCACCGTCTTTATAGGATAAAGAATTAAATAAACCAAAAATGTAAGTAGATATAATTGTTGTTTTAAATATAATCAACCTTTCGGCTGTATGATATCTATCGCTCACCCTTTTGTATCGGCCGACCCGTACAATGAACACCCCATATAATTTGATCCGGAAAGTAACGAGAAAATAGGAATTCCAACAGAAATACTTAAAATTATTGATTAAATAGATATTTAATTATGTAAAAAGAACTTGAAGTTTGTAATGTTTATTAACATGTAATAAATGTGTTTGCAAAGTATTTAAAAGCAAGAGTTGCGTTTTTCTTTGGTAACGCATGCTGATGCAAACACACGCACACAGAAACACGCACGCATGCTTCCAACAGTTCTGAAAATGTAAACAAAGTAACAGGTCAGAAATTTAAAAAATAAAATGTAATATATAAAATTAATTAAAATAAATATAAATATATTGTAAATTTACCGAATATCTATATATATATATATATATTTAATTTTCTCTAGAGAAGTTGCAGTTTGTATAACAATTAATATTTCATATTGCAAAGTATGTATAAACAGAAGTTGTGTTTTTTATTTACGAGCGCATGCTGAAGTAAACACAAGAATGGACGTGTAAATTTACTGAAGATCTAAATAATTTTCATATTTTTCTCTATAGAAGTTGTTTTGTGAAATGTTTATATACATTTAATAATTTTTCTATTTTTTTTAACAATGGATGTTGTGTTTTTGTATCAGGCCCATCGCCGGATCAAATAATGTTTCTTAATGACACCATATTTTTATATTTTAATAACTGTTCGTTTATATAGAGAAGAATAGAATTCCATAATATGAGAATATTCAGAGCTCAGCCAATGAGAATGGGCAGAATTTGAGTAGGGAGAATTTATTATTTTTGAATCGGGAAATGGAAAGATTATGTTATGTCTATGAGTTTATGATCCAGTAACGAAGGGTGCAAGCACAATATCTGTAGTATGTATATATATTTCCTCTTGGTCTTGACTGGAGGTGGTAGGAGGACTTAATATTTAGAAACTACTAGGAACTACTTCCTCTAAAGATAGTGCGATTGTGATGGTGTTGCTCCTAGGATGAAATGTAGGATTTTATTATAACGACTAAATGTGTCTAAAGTGCCATTCTAAAGTTACATAAGATAGTAGCTAATAGTCTAGACATAATAAATTTGTATGTGGCATCTGTTTTTGCAAACTTACGATACTTTGGTCCAGAGGGGAATTTCTGCAATCAAAATATTATATATATTAATATCTACAAATTATCATATATAGTATGTATCGTATATAATTAACAGTTCCCATATCATGTTAAATTCTATACTAGGTCTACGTAGTCATTGATCGTCACCCAACATATGCGCTGCTTTTTGAGTCGTCTTATTCTCCACGGTTCTTCTCTGTCTATAATTACACCTTAATTAAACGTTGTGAAAATGCCACTTAAGACGAGAACAGTATTCCAAAAAGTCCAAATAATGTGAAAATGATTTAGGCCAGAAAGATAACACAAATTTTTTGTCCAACCCAATAGAAATAATTTTTGTAATCTATGAAATCTTATACTCACATCTTAGTCGAATATTGATTGCAAGCAAATGAAATCTTGTACATACACCTGTTGCCAAGATTTAGTTGTTTTTACTTAAATATTTCGTTTAAGTCAACATCAGTTGACATTAGTTAAGAAAGTTAAATACTCGAATCACTAAGAAACGCGTAATTCATAATAATAAGAACAAACAGAAAATAACGCTAAACGAAAGTATAAAAAAACTAAAAAAGCAAAACGAAACGTTAAAAAGGGAAAGAAGTTTTTGCTTTATTTTACAATGCAAGATTACGTACATACGAATATGAAATGCATTAGCATATAATTAGCTGCTAATGATACTAAAGTCATTGCTGCTGCTGCTGCTGCTGCTGCTGCTGCTGCTGCTGCTGCTGCTGCTGCTGCTGCTTTGTATAATATATTCCTCAGGTAATGAGTCGACAATTTCTTTCCAACTTAGTACATAATAAAATTGAAAAATTGAACCCAACCCCCCCGACGAAACCTGACCCAGTTGACCCCCAGAGAATGAATTATTTTTCTAAGTTTTAAATATCAATCAGGCGGGGCAGTGCTGAGTGAGAATACACCAACTTTGTGGGTGGAGAGAGAGATAGAGAGAGAGAGAGAAAGAGAGAGAGAGAGAGAGAGAGAGAGAGATTAGTATTCTCTTAACTAATTAGTTAACTTCCTTATTATGGATCTGACATGATCTCGAACGTTATTCCCGTCTGTAACATGATCGTGTTTTTTGAAGTCTTTATTTTTCCCTACCGGTGACGTCATCTTGCATGCATTTGCATATGCACGTCAGGTGGTTCTTGGTAACTTTAAGCCGTTGAATTCAAATATATAGTAAATTTTGCCTTATGAGGTCAAGTTTTCTTGTCTTTTGACATTGATATTTTTTCTGTCTTGGCTTCTTGCACGATACTTGATTCATAACGTGCTTTAAAGCAAGTTGTGATTGTTTCCAATAGAATTAATAACTTTCATGAATTAAGTTAATTTGCATGGCTTGCATGATTTCTGTGGATATTTTCATTAGGAGATTATATTAGCACGAATAAGTCTTTAGTACTTGAGGCACATTTCCCATGTGATTTCCTTGCTGTTATGTAAGGAAAAGACATCTGATTTATATAGTTTTTTTAGTTTGATGTTGTTATGGGTTTAAGTGGTAATAAATGAAAGGAACACAGGATTTTTAGGAAGCAAACATGTAATCACATATATTACAGGCAAAGCGAGCAATACCATTCCTCAACGGTGAGGCCCGTGCAGCCGACCTGCTTGGTTCAATGCCAATCTCTGACTGCCGGGCACCGGTACTCGATACCGGAAATGACGTCGCCAGAGGAAGTGACGTTATGAAATAGTCCATTAATCCCAATCTCCAACAGATGTGCATTTACTTTTTGCAATGTTATTTATTCTATAGATTACTTTTAATTTATGTTATTTATTCTATAGATTACTTTTAATGCAACTCTGAATTTTTAACATGAGATGTGAATGTTTGTATTATTTTGATTAATCGGACAATTATTCACATCTTGAGTGATATTAGCACAACGTTTCGGTCGCTGTACCCTGCGGCCTTCTTTGGATGTTGAATACATGTTTCCTTTTCTCTACTAAGGAAAAAGAGGGATTAGCTATGCATTGTAAGAATTCTGAACTTTCTTTATGAACTACAGACCCACCCTCAAACCCACGGTTTGAATTCTTGCAATGCAAAGCTAACCCCTCTTTTCCTTAGTAGAGAAAAGGAAAAATGTATTCAACGCCTGAAGAAGGTCGTTGTGGTAAAAACACCTAATTGTCCGATTAATCAAAATAATACAAAAATTAATTTTAACTCTTTAATTTACTAGCGGGTCATCCCAGCTTTGCTTCGGCCCTATGTACCGTTCATAACTTTATGTGCATATATATATATATATAAATATATTAAAAAGTTTGACTCATGTCCAGGTAACCTACATCTAAAATTTAAAGTGTTTAGATCTAAAATTGACGGAGGAGTTTGGTAGAGTCCACAAAGGTCAACTTTGACCTCTTGGAAGCCAAATTTTCACCCAAAAACTGATTAAAAAGCTTGCCGCATGTCTGAATACCCTTTATGTAAAATTTCAAATGTTTAGACCCAAAATTGGCTGAATAGTTTGCTAGAGACCGTAAAGGTCAAATCTTTTTAACTTTGACCTTTTGGTAGCCAAAATAGTTCGGTAGAGACGCAGAGGTAAAATTTTTTTAAACTTTGATCCCAATTTTGACCCCTTAACATTTATTGTTTTGAGCTCAAATCAAATTAAAAAGTTGGATCCATGTCCAAGTAATTTACATCTAAAATTTCAAGTGTTTAGACCCAAAATGGGCGGAGGAGTTTAGTAGAGTTTTCAAAGCTCAAATCGTTGAACTTTGACCCCTTGACAGCAATATTTCTGGCCGAACAACAATTAAAAAGATTTTCCCAAATCTGAGTACCCTGTATATCAAATTTTGAGTCTGTAGACTGAACATTGGCAGAGTTATTGCATTGGAAAATGTACACACACACATACACACACACACACGTTCACTTTTATAGATATACTAGCATTCTAGCCCGGCGTTGCCCGGGTGTTTGTATGTGTGTGTTGAGCAAAAAAAAAATAAATAAATAAAGTGATAGTTGAAAGGCAGGCTCGAACCTGTACCGCGAAGGACGAAATGAATGGGAAAAAAACCTGAGACATCTTTGTCGTTACGACCACCGTCAAACCGGAAGTGATTAAGGCTAGGCAATAGAAAGGCGAGGATGACTTTCGAAAATATCGGCGAAAAAAGCAATCTCCCCCCCCTCCTGTAGAAAACTGCCCAGTTGAAGGTGAAGATATTAATGTTTTTAGCCAATTTTTCGATATTTGTCGTCTGAAAGGTCGAACTTCAAAACGATACTGATATTGTAAAAATTCGTCGCCTCTGGCGAAAGTTTTAGGCACACATACAAACATACATACATACATACATACATACATACATACAGTTATATATTGGTAACTAAACATTTTCGACCCAAACCGATTAAAAAGCTTTCCCTATCTCTGAATACACTTTATGTAAAATTTCAAACGTTTTAGACCAGAAAGTGTTTGAGTAATATGGTAGAAACCGCAGAGGTCAATTTTTTAAAAACTTTGACCTCTATTATGACCCCTTAACACTTATTGTTTGGGGCTCAAATCAAATTATTAAGTTAGATCCATGTCCAAGGAACCTATATCTAAAATTTCAAGTGTTTAGACCCAAAATTGTCGGAGGAGTTTGGTACAGTTCTCAAAGGTCAAATCGTTGAACTTTGACCCCTTAACAGCCAAATTCCTGTGAATAGTGAAATTTCTGGCCGAAAACGAATTACACAGATTTTCCCGAATCTCAGTACCCTGTATATCAAATTTCAAGTCTGTAGACTTAAAATTGATAGAGGTATTGCGTAAGGAAATGTATACAGACACACTGACACACACAGAGACACACACACGTACACACACACAGACACGTTCACTTTCATAGATAGATAGATAAATAGATAGATTAAACAAAAATATGTACGTATACATAAATATATATGGAAACAATTTTGTGTTTACTATACACTTTTTACGCAAATATTCTGCAAGTATAAATCAAGTAGAATATCTGCATGAATATAATTACACGTAATAGTTAACTAAAGATGATCATCCCATAACAAAACCGAAACAAACTAATGGGGAATTAATTTAAATGAATGTTTAAAAGAATATGCAAATTAGCAAGATCCTTTGCTAGTAAATGCATTTTCACAACCCATATATATATATATATATATATATATATATATATATATATATATATATATATATATATATAAATTGTATTCTCTTTTTAAATAACTAGAAAAGAGGCTTGTCCTTTTTTCTGTTGTTCTTGGCCTTCGGGTCGGGATCAAAGTGTAGTATCTGTTCCGGCAGATACTGCACTTAAGATAATTTGTACCAGTCAATGGAGGGGAAACCCTCTATACTGGGACAATTATTATTTTTGGTAACCAGAGTGACCCCTTTTAGGGGAGCTGGTTTTTACCTCACATTAAAAACGGCCTTGTGCCTAATTTGCTCAGTGGGGGAGCAAATAAATACCATCTGTTCCGGCAGATACTGCAAGCTAGGACTAGCTATGACTAGCAAAGACCAGATGTGGGGGAAACCCCACATGCCTGACCTTTAACCAGCTCCCATTTCCCACCTCTCGGGAGCTGGTCCCCTTTTTCCCTTCCCCCTCCCTTCACTCCTCACATTAAAAATTGGCCTTGTGCCTAATTTGCTCGGTGGGGGAGCAAATAAATACCATCTGTTCTGCAGATGCTGCACTTAAGATAATTTGTACCAGTCAATGGAGGGGAAACCCTCTATACTGGGACAATTATTATTTTTGGTAACCAGAGTGCCTACTTTTTGCCTACTTTTAGGGGAGCTGGTTTTTACCCCACATTAAAAACGGCCTTGTGCCTAATTTGCTTTGGTGGGGAAGCAAATAAATACATTAAATGGCCGAAAACCGATTACAAAGATTTTCCCAAATCTCAGTACCCTGTGTATCAAATTTCAAGTCTGTAGACTGAATATTAACAGAGTTATTGTGTACACAGACAGACAGACAGACACATTCAGTTTTTGAGATAGATAGATAGATAGATAGATAGATAGATTAAACAAAAATACATACGCATACATAAATATATATGGAAACAATTTTGTGTTCCCTGTAAACATGTTACACAAATATTATGCAAGGATACATCGTGTAGAATATCTGCATGAATATAATTTCACGTAATAGTTAACTAAAGATGATTATCCCATAAGAAAACCGAAAAATATAATAGAGAATTAATTAAAATGAATGTTTAAAAGAATATGCAAATTAGCTAGATCTTTTGCCAGTGAATGCAATTCCACAAGCCATATATATGACAATTGTATTTTGTTTTTAAATAAATAGAAAAGAGCGTTGAGTTCGGCTGTGTTTTCGTTTTGCTGCTGTCCAGAGACCGGCTGCCGGTCCCTGTTGGGCGGGTGAGCCTTGTTTTTATTTTTCTGCCTCCCCGCGAGGTCATTGACTGTCTTGTTTACGAATTATTTCAGGTTGTCTCTTTTTCCGACTCGACCGGTCTGCGTCTGAGGTGGTTGTTCGAAGTCATATCCAACGGAAACTTCAGCCGGGCCAACCAGGAAGAAGACGCAGAGGAGGAGGGTAACTTGGCCGGGCTCCGGTAGTGCAGACATGTCTAGCCCGGGGTCCGGTTCCCAGAGGGGGCTTCGGCCACCTCTGAGCACAGGATTAGGCCTTGGAAAAAAAAAAATTCTACCGCCACGTGGTCCGAGTTCCGACCCCCCGCCTAACCCGGTTTCTGGCGTTCGTGTCCCCGACACGCCCGCCGGTTAAGGCCCAGTAGACAGACCACTAGGATGGATTAGTGTTGACCCCCGCACAAAACTCGGTGTTGTCCCCCGCACCGCTAATCTAGGTGAATCGTTTGCGTTAGGCAGCGACTCTCACGTAACTAGTCGTACTGCTGTTCCCGGCAGTAATAGTAGTAGCAGTAGATTTAGGCCAGCTGAAAGAGGTGTTCCGACTCGGTGGAATCACCCGAGGAAGAGGGCTTTAACTGTCAGCCCTCCCGCCCATGGGAGAACGGACCCCCTAGGGTCGGGAATTAAACCAGCAACCTCTGGAGATATCTCAATATTGAGGAACACCGAGTCAGAACAGACGTTTTCGAACGGGTTGCCGGACGACAGGGAAGAGGCCATAAACATGTTAACGCTTCTAGACGAACAGTTGAACGCCGCGAGGCAAGCCGACATAGAATTTAGTAGCAGCGACAGTAGCGCTGATGAATGCAACAGACAAGAACTGCTACTACGACAAGCGAGAAAGTCGCGTCAACGAGAAAGAAAGGGGGCTGCTCAGACTGAAAGAGAGAATGGAGCAGCTAGTGCCACAGCCACAAAAGAACCGGCACTGACCCCTAAACCGTCGTCCCCAAGGGAGAAGCCGGGAGAGTGGCCGACGTTGCCAGGGAGTTCACAATCAATAGACTCGTCCGGTTCTATTATTGCCCCGAGACAGAAATCACCGCTGTTAACAGTGTCACAGACGATAATATCAACACCGCAGACGGCCGCGGCGGCAGTGGTAAAAGACTGGGACCCCCAGTCGCAACTAACTCCCGGGGATTACCGCCGGTTATTCGATACAAAATATAAGGATTTGACCGACGGTAATGTTATTAGAGTAGAACCGAAAACTATGAAAGAACTTTCAAAGAGAATAATATCGTTAGTCTCCATAGACACAAAGAAACGAGCGCTAACCGGTGTGCCGAAAGACGACATGGCGAAAATTCTGGGGGAATTAAATATCCCCGCAACCTATATCTGCCGTAGAAGCTATGCAGTGTGGGATTTACTACTGCCCAAAGAGGAAGACGCCGCCAATATTTTCAAATCGGAACACACGTGGCGACATATTCGACTTAAGCCGGAATATTTAAGTAAGACGCGGACGAACGTGTCTATTTTGGGAGTCCCCTGTATTCTTGGCCCTGAGCAATTAGGGGCCTTTATGAGTCAATATGGGGACGTAGAGTCCGTCATTCCTGTCCGTGGTCCCCGTAACCTTATGGTAGGGGACTACAACCTAAAAATGCGTGTTGACAAGGAAGGATTACAAAACATCCCCACCATGCTCAGGTGCGACATATGGTCGATGAGCATTATAGTAGAAGGTCGCAGGCCCCACTGTTGGAATTGTCAACAGCAGGGCCATATGGCACGGGAATGTCCGAAAAGAAACCCACAGACAGTAGTAGTAGTAGCAAAGCCGGCGGCAGTGGTACCAGCAGCCCCTGAGAAGCTAACCGGAGGGGGCAAAGAAGCAACAAAGTCGGACGGCTGGACTACAGTGGTAAAGAAGAATGACAGAACCACCAAGACCCCCTCCACAAGAGAGCAGCCCCCTGAGGTACAAGGTCAGCCGGTTCCCACAGTGTCGTCAACGGTCTCTTCCACCAACGTTACCACTAAAGAAGTTGTTAGCGGCCAGAAAAGAATGCATCCGGTCTCCTCGTCTGACTCAGAAGGGGAGCACGATAAGGAAACAGCTACTGTGGTAGAGTACCAAGTGCCGAAAAAGGAAACTAAAAAGAAGGCGAGAAAAAACAAGGAGGCAGGGTCCCGTTCCCCGTCCCCTATGAATGTAGAGAAGACTGTCTCTACGGTGCAGCCACCCAAAACCCCTACCCTAACCTCATCGGCTGAACCAAAATCCCCATCCCTTTTCGATACCCCCCCAACCGGTGCCCGCTCGTTGTCCCAGGAGAAGCCGGCGACAAAAACCAACAGCGGTAGAAGAGCCGCCTCTGTATCTCCTGTAAGGAGTGAAAAGACGAAAAAGCTCCCCTACCTTCCTGGAGACCGGATTTGCGAAGTAGACCCCCTTCACGCTGACACGTATATAACGCAGCGCCATAGGGGCCTGATTAAGCCGCTTAGAGAAATGAAAATAATCGATGGGAAAAGTGTTACCAACCCTAAAAACTTCCCAGACGCCCCCCTAGTCATGACCTTTGTGCGCCATACAAAAACTGGACGCACGAAGGCCATGTGGAATATGATCGATGACGCCAGGGGGGCGATTCCAGATTTAAAGTTGGTGGAAGAGAGGCATGACTCCCTCGATCAGCTGGCGCCGAGATGCGAAGGTAGGGTTCCTATTTACGTCCACCCTTGTTTGTATAGGGCCCTTAAATTAACGTTTCCCCTGGATGTCGGAGGTATTGCGCGAGACGGACGAGTAATGTCCGAGTTGCTTTCGGGCAACCTCGCCCAGTCCTGCGGCACCCTTTCTAGCAAAGACTTTAGGTCGGTGGTTGCGGATATCTAGACACAATGGCCACGTCCTTGAGCTTGTGTAGTTTGAACGTTAGGGGCATGAGGTGCCGAAGCAAAGCCGCTAGGGTACTGAGGGACCTCATGTCGATGAATATAGATGTGGCTGCGTTACAGGAGACTCACTACGATTGCGTTGACGATCATCGGGTGCTGGAGGGGCATTATGATGTCTTTTCAACATACGGTGATAGTCAAAGTAGGGGGGTTTCTTTGTTAGTTAGGCGCACCCTTTCTGCAACGGTTAGCGTTGTTCACACGGATGCTGATGGTAGACTGATCGTGGCCGATGTTGCCGTGGCAAATAGAGCGTTTCGAGTCGTCGTGGTGTATGCGCCCAATTGCGTACGGGAGCGGGTTTCCTTTTTCCGGCGGTTGGAGGTGTTTCTCGGGGGTTCGGAACGGTTAATACTAGTGGGTGATTGGAATGCCATCCTTGACCCCAGGGCAGATAAGGTGGGCGGGACTAGCAGGACGGATGGGTGTGAAACCAGTCTGTCGGACCTGATGGCTAGATGCGATCTGGTAGACAGGTATCGGGTGGATCACCCGGGGCGGGAGACGTGGACGTGGCTCTCTAGCAGGCCTTCCGCTTCAAGTACTTACTTGGATCGGTTGTTAGTTAGAAGAGGCAACATAGAATACATATCTTGTCCCACGTTCCACTGGTTAGGCCACTCTGACCACAAACTACTTGTGGCCAGGTTAGACTTAGATAGCAACCCCAAGTTAGCTGGGTACTGGAAGTTAAATACCTCCCTACTGGAGATAGGTGACTTTCGGGAAAGGCTAACTAAACACATACAGAAGGGATTAGTGGGGGCGGTTACCGGGAGTAAGTGGTGGGTAAACGCCAAATCTAGCATTAGAGACTTCTCTGTCAAATATGGCCAACGCCTCGCGCTAGATAGGGCCAAGGCAGAGAAGCGTCTAGAGGATAGACTATCCCGGGCGGTGGCTGGGGGGGATTCCCTAGAAATAGGGTTAGCTAAGGCGGATCTGAGTCGTTTGGCTAGCGAGCGATATCAGGGCCAGGTAGTTAGGGCTAGAATTAAAAAGATGCCCAACGAAGCTGTGAAAGTTGACAAAGCCGAACAAGTCTATTCGCTCGGGCGCAAATCGGATAACTACATTCGTAAAATTCAGAGCCCGGAAGGGGACTCCTTAGTGTCGGCTCGGGGGATTTGCGAGCAGTTTCGAGTGCACTTTGAAGATCTCTTTGCGCAGCTGTCCAGGCTCCGCGTCCAGGAGTTTGGCAACTATTTGGCTGGCTCGCCCTGCCTGGAGGCGGCCCGAGCGGCTGGTTGCGATGGTCGGGTTACAGAGTGTGAGGTCATAGCTGCTATGAAGCAGGTCGCCTATAACAGATCACCAGGACTGGATGGACTACCCTACGAACTTTACTTGAGGATGTCGCACATGTTTGTTCCGATTCTGACGGGTGTGTTTAACCACTGGTTTGACACGGGATCTATCCCGAGTCAGGTTACCAAAGGAGTGGTCACACTTCTGAAGAAGAACGACACACATGTTGGGGGGATAGATGATTTTAGGCCAATCACGTTGCTGAATACGGATTTAAAAATCCTGGCCCGAGTGCTGGCGAATCGTTTGCAGATTGTTATCGCTGACTTGGTCGAACCGGATCAGAATTACGCTGTGAAGGGAAGATCAATTCAAAATAATTTGCATTTGATACGTACAGTCATAGAAAATTTAGAAGACGACACTGAAGCCGCGCTGATTAATTTGGATCAGTCCAAGGCGTTTGATAGGGTGGATCATCGTTTCCTGATGGCTGTTTTAGAGACCGCCGGATTTGGATCCGGCTTCTGCAGATGGATTTCCATTTTGTACGCTCGGCCGACGGCAGTTGTGCAGGTCAACGGGGTGCGGTCGGCGCCGTTCGCGGTTTCTCGGTCGGTGCGACAGGGGTGTCCGTTGTCGCCCTTGCTGTATGTCCTCGCGCTGGAACCATTCCTTAGGAAAGTGAGGACCAGGGTGGCTGGACCGGCCCTGCGCGGAATTGCTCTTCCTGGCGGTGCGCGAGCCAGGGTTTCCGCGTTTGCCGATGATGTCACCGTATTTGTTTCGAGCGTCGTTGATATTATTACGGTGATTAAGGCTCTCAAGCGTTATGAACAAGTTACAGGGGCCGTAGTCAATCTCAGCAAATCCGTTGGCCTGAGGTTGGCCGCTTGGCGGGGCTCGAATGCTTTGCCTGGCGCATTTGTCTGGACGGATGGCCCGGTCCGTATTCTGGGTGTTTGGTTTGGACCCGGTCTATGTCTAGATAAGAACTGGTCGGAAGTACAGAGCAAGGTCGAAGCGTCTGTCAGGGTTTGGCTTTGAAGGGGATTGTCCTTTAAAGGTAGGGCGGAGGCATGCGCCACTTATGTGTTTCCGCTGATCCTTTACCGATTGGCTGTACTTCCTCTGCCTGCGGTCCTCATGGCGGCCTTAACGCGTGCGCTTTTCTTACTGTTGTGGAATGAGCGACGGCCGCTTGTCCGTAGACAGGTCTGCACTCAACGTCTTGAAGATGGGGGCCTGGGGATGCCTGACCTGGCTAGCCACAAAAATGCCGAAAGGTTGGCGTTCCTGGGTAGAACTCTGATTGAGGAGTCTGATTGGGGTCCCGCGGTCGGTGCAGCTTTTCCCGACCTTATCCCCAATCATTTAATTGAATGCCAAAGAAGGCCGAGAGGGCAATCAAGATTCTTCAACGAATGCCGAAATGCGCTTAGAGCGATGCCAGGGTCCTTGGACCTTGCACAGCCTAGAAGGGCATTATATCGGGGATTAGTGGTGGGGACCGCTTCGGACCTGCTTGGGGAGCGGCTGCAGCTGTCGGAGGGGGAGGTTCGCTCTCTGTGGAATTGGGCGCCAGGCCGGGGATACCTTAACAATTCCGAATTTTCCCTGACCTGGCGATTGGTTAGAAACGCTCTACCCCTCAATGACATATTGTTTAGAATTGGTATGGTATTTAGTCCCTTTTGTCCACGGTGCGACGAAGATAGCTTAGAAACCGTAGAACATGCTTTTTATACTTGTTCCAAGCTCCGTGAATTCTGGGAGTATGTCAGTGAGGTCACGGCTCGCATCGTCCCCGATCAGGTGACGATCCTGGATTTAGCATCCGTTGTCTACAACGCAGATCCCTTGTGGCCTAGGGAGGAACGAATGGTGTTCCTAGCGACCTTGGCCATAGCTAGACTGGTAGTGTGGGTTTCACGCATAGAGATAGAGCGTGGGGGGGAGCCACCTTCTCATCGGGATCTGATTTTGTATTTTAAACACCAACTTAAAATCAAAATCAGATGCGATAGAAGGAGGTTATCTCGCTCACAGTTTAGTAGGAGGTGGATTCACACCGCTAGTTTATGTGCGTTTGTACGAAACAAGCTTGAGTACGTGTTCCCTGCCTAGGCATGGCACACGCCGACCGTAAAAGCAACCCCCAGACCAGATCAAGATAATCCCGTAGTGGATCAGTCCCTTAGCTAGTTGGTATAAATGAGTTCCATGTCCCCAATTTTTATTTTTAGGTGTTAGGATACCTCCAAAGAAGCCCAGTCCTGATTAATTTATTTTAGTCCCAACCCGTCCCGATGTTATTTTTCTTGGAGGTCACCGAATATCCCTTCCCCCCCCCTTTATTTTGTCCGTAGCTGTGCCCACTCCCTCTTAGGAAGTGCTCCCTTGTTTTCGGCCGATACCGGAAAACAGGAAGCATTTCAAAATCAAATAGGTAAGGGTGGGTCAATACTAACACATTCACCGTTTAACGTTTTATTTGGTTCATTTATTTTTTATTACTGTTATTTTTCTTTATTTTGGAGTGTTTTTAAGGCTCTCATTATCCCCGCCCATCATCCGCATATATCATACACATCACAATTTCATCCGCATATATCATACACATCACAATTTCCATTTTGTCATTATTTCATTGTAAATATAAAGTCTAAAAAAAAAAAAAAAAAAAAAAAAAGCCATTGTATATAATTTTATTGTTAAAAAAAAAAAAAAAAAAAAAAAAAAAAATTGTACATATTGTCATCTGGGGCTTTAAGTAGATCCAACCCCTAGAGTGAATGCGGTATTGTGGTGATTGCAACTAGTGATAGGGAATAGACAAGTGGACGACCCCCGACACCCATCTTCTCCCCCACACCCTTTTTGGCCTCATGCCACATTTAAAAAGAATTAGTTGCCTGTTTTATATAATTTTAACCCTAAAATTCTGTAAAATTTGTGATTTTTCTTCTTAAATAAATATTTGAATAAATAGAAAAGAGGGTTTTTAATATGAATATCAATACACTCAAAAGAAAACCGAATTTATAGGAGTATAGATAGAAGATAGAAAGAAAAGATAGATAGATTAGTTGCAACTGACCAGAGCTGAAACAATTTCTACAATAAATGTGGAAATATCAAACCTTCTGATGCGTTTTATTACAGTGAATTTACTTAGGAAAAAACCAGAATGAAAAAAACATTTTATTTTGCATCTTTTGAAGCAATGTTTTGAGATCAGCATAAATCATGGGCATATACAAAACTGGCAAAGAGGGAATGATGCAATGGACTAAACGTTTATGGAAAGTTTGTATCATTTGAATTCGTCGGACTGTCATTTCCACAACGTTTTGGCCAATGTAACCTCCGACCTTCTTCAGGTGTATCTTGTCGAACTAAGGATTGTTTCTTTCAAACCCGGGAATTTGGACGGAATTTTGAGCGGAACCCTTTATTTACTTCACAAGGGTAGCAAGCTCTTGTTCCATCAGCCATGACTGAATAGGGGTTCTAATAATTTGCAATTGTATTTTTCACTGAGAATTAAACCTTCAATCTTCAGGAGAATATATTTTTTACAATTGATTTTTCCAAGTACTTTAACCACTGCACCACGGGTCCTTGCAGACAGTTCTAGTATGAATTTCCTGACTTTGTCCAAATTTCCAAGTACGTTCAAATTCCCGATAACAATCTATAAAAATTTAAGAGTTCAATAAACATTTAATACGATAGTAATGACCAGAATGAATTCACATACCTGTTTATTCGAAAGATGACACCACACAAAGTTATATTTTATATAACATTTATTTGCACACCGTGCCAACATTTCGGAGATTACAACGCTTTGACTTCACATTTTGATCTCCCCTTGTGTCTTCTCTCTGGCTTCTCATTTGACTTTATTGACTGACTTCGACTGACTTCTTCGATTGACTTCCATTCCACTAACTAACATCCGTGTATATATTAAACTATTCCTTTGTGATTACATCATTTGCATGTCCACAAAGAATCCTGTCAACCGACATCTGTATCATGTATGTAGGTATTATTATTATTATTATTATTATTATTATTATTATTATTATTATTAGTAGTATTGTTAACACATATTCCTTTTTCTTAAAACGTTTTTATTTATCTAAAATTCCTTCTTGTTATTGTTTATAGAATCTAGTCAAGTTAAATTCCTAAAACATCATTTAACCATATTTGTCCTTGGATTGCATTTTTCTCTTTGAAACAAATCTAATTCAACTATATGATAACAATAATAATCTTCTTGTTCAGATAATTTGGCAACGCCCTGGGAGGGCTAATATGCTATAAAAGGAAATAGTGAGATTCTATCTCTTTAATTTGAAGAAATATAAATTTACTAAACTGTTTAATCTGTTAAAAACGTGCAGAATTTATAGCCCGTTGACTCAGAATGAATGCTTTATGCCAACTTGAGGGTTAACTATAGTTAAATATGAGCTCATTTTGCATGAAATACTAATACCTATTAACCTATATTAATCCCTAACTGTGCATTGAATGGATGCCACAATAATTAGTTTGCTGCACATAGTTTCATGCATAATTTTAACCAGATCATCTTAGTAGTTTCTAAGAAAAAAAATGGAACGAACAGACAAACAGACTAAGAAATATATAATATAGATAGTCAAAATTTCATGAGAAGACATTTAAAAAGTTGATTCCATTTCCAGTACACCAAAAAGTCTGATTTTTTGCGAAAAAAGGGTCCGTATTTTTGGATTCAACATATTCAAATTATCCAAAAATCACTTATTAAATTCCTGACAGCAAAATATGTACCCACCAGTGTTATTTAAAATGAAAATAACGTGGTTAAAAAACGAAAATGGAGAGTTTCAATACACTTCTCCACACCTTTCGTCAATAGGTACAAAAGTGGTGACAAAGCTGTGTTACTAGACGAGAATGAAGACATTCAAGCATCTTTATAAGAACCACTCTTTCAAATAGCCATCTAAAATGGAAGTCGACTCAAAACTCTATGAGAAATAAAACTTTTACTATTGTCATTTATTCTACTTAACGCATTGTAATAGCCTTCAAACACAACTCCTTACAGAATTGAATTTGTTCAAAAAATTAAAATAAAAATGCTAACAAAATAAAAAAAAATAAATGTATCCGTAATGTACATCCATAGAAAGAGAGAAGCTCGTGAGGGTAAATCATGTTTTCCCTTGCTTTAAAAGAACAAATGAACTAAACTATAAGTGATATAGAGTATGAAACTGAATCGAGCATTAAAAGATAGTAATAGTATAGTTTGGTCTCCAGATATAGAAGTGTTGTCTCCATACATATTTTCAATAAGTTTCCAGACGTTTTTTGTACAGGCATTTAAAATTGTCATAGATGCTTCCATCCATCAATCCATTCATCCATAACCTTGAGCCTCTGGAGGGGCAGAAGCCATCCGCAACTTTGTAGATGCTTTTGTAGCAAGGAGTACTTTTTTCGGAGTAAGGGTGCTGGTTCGACGCCCAACCTTCCCAGAAGATACATTCAGCACCTAGCCTTCCCAAATGGTCACCCATCTGGTACTGGCCTGGCTCAACATTGCTTAACTTTGGTGATCTGGTGAGAACCGGTGTGTCAACGTGATTGTGCCATACGTTCGTATACTCTTGAAAATTATTGCTGCACATCTTATGAAATAACTGACGAATTTTTATGGTTCCAGGCTCAAATAAACAGCTACAGCAGGAATTGAAATACACCCTACTAAAGCCTGATTGTCACAGCTGGTTAATTTCAAAAATGCAATCTGGACGTGAGGACACTTTAGAAGAACGATATGCAATAAAATTCTGTGTTAAACTTGGAAAAAATGCCACAGAAACGTATGGAATGCTTCAGACTGCTTTTGGACCATCTTGCATGAATCGAGCATTAATTTTTGAATGGAATAAAAGATTCAAGGAAGGAAGGGAGTCTGTGAAGGATGATGAGAGGTGTGGGAGGAGTAAGGAAGTCATAAAACCAGAGTTGATTGGCCAAATAAAGAATTTCATGAATAAGGACTATCATGTGTCTATAGAGACAATAAGTGCACAGTTTGATGTCAGTGTGGGAACTGTACACACAATTACTCGCAATTGCTCAGAGAAGATCAGAAAGAAAGACGTTGTCATGACAACAGGGAGATTGTCGAGCTGATCAATTCAGATCAAGTAGTTCTTGGTGATCTGATGACCTGCGATGAAAGCTGGATCTACTGCTATGACCCAGAGGTCAAGAGATAGAGTTGTGTGTAGGACCTTAGTATTTTCGAGTATGATTCTTCGGAATTTGGAATGATGGTAGCTATGTTTTTTTAAGTGCTGTGATATTGAGCTGGAGTCGGAGAGTTGAAGGGTTAGTCTTTGTGACACTGTGTTAGTAGTGTGGCCAATGTAGTAAGCAGTGTTAGAGATATCTTCTTCTAGCGGGCAATTAAATTGATAAATTACATTGTTTTTTTTTTTCTAGCAAGTTATTTGTCTGCGAAGTGTTTTTTTTTGTTATTTTTTTTTTACACAGGAATCACCACTTAGCAAAGCCCGGAAGCCACTCGAGGATAAGGGTTAATGGGTATACATTAGTCAATGTGATTACAGCGTAGTAAACATAAGTAGTGGAAATTTTGTAAGTTGGATTACATAGGGGGACGGTTCATCAAGAACTTGTTTACATTGGTCTTGAAGATTGTAGTCAGCTGGAAAGTCTTCTTATTGATTACTTAAAAAGATATGGCTGTCATCATTCTGAATTCTGAAGAATCATAATCGAAACTACAAAAGTCCAACACAGCGATACTAATGTAAAGAGATTAAAAATACTGAAAACTTTATACATAAAATCAAAACAACCTCAAATAAATAATAAGAATTATGACCGCATCCAAAACATTTTAAAATGCTTAGGCTCATAAATTCTAAATAATATGTACATAAAAAAAATTTGTAAATGTAATTTAACACAATGTAAATATTAATATTGTCCACCCTTTAATAAACTACCCGAACATGTGACCATAAGAAAATATATAAATTTTAACACATGTATTATCAAACGTAATTTAAAAAAAAGATGAAGGAAATGTTCCGGACGAAAGCGCTCGCTATGCAAAAACAAACATATGGATCCAACTTATACAACTTTGACAAAAATATAAATAGAAAAATTTGGAGATTGGGAAAAAGTAAAAAAGAAAATAATCAAACAAAAAACTTTCTGTTTTTTAATAACATCTGTCTGAACGAGAACATGCTGCCTAAATATACACGAGATATATATATATATATATATATATATATATATATATATATATATATATATATATATATATATATATAAAATGAAAATTACAATTGAATTTACCAAAATGATGGTAAATTAAAGTAAATTATAAATATTAAAGAAATAATATTTATAAAATTATCTTAGCCAGATATAAAAGCTCGATAAAACCAAATAGGAAATAGAGCTTATAATATGAGCAAACAGTTAATAAAATATGTTAAAAAACACTTTGAAATGAGTTAAAAATATATTTAATCTGGAAAGGAAACACTAGATAAATGGATAGTCCTTAATCCGCGGAGTTTCAAAGAAATACTCTCCTAGGGTAGGAATTAGCAAAATGCGGGATCAGATTTTGCATGCAGAAGTATTTGATGAAACAACAAGTCAAAGATCTTACTTGAAAACAAAATAAGTTATATATATATATATATCGTGTATATATAATTATTTTTCACAGCTGAACTAACGTCGCAGCCCACAAGAGCTAAGGAAGCAAACAAACTAGAAGTCCGAAACTCGAGTTTCGCCCTCATTTGGGATCATCAGTTAGACACAACCAAGCTCACGATTTGAAACCCGAGCCCCTTGCATGCTAGGCGAGCACTCTACCAACTGAGCAAACACGCCACAAACGCAAGAATGTCTATTAACTAACACAGATCAAGCAACCCGTAGCACAGATCCGACAGTGGAAAGATATATATTCTCTCACACTTTCTGAACATATATTTATATATATATATATATAAAGAATTAATAAAACATGTTAAAACACTTTAAGAAGAGTTAAAAACATATTTAATTTTCAAAAAGGAAACAAAAATTTAGTGGATTGTCCTTAGTCCGTGGAATTTCGAAATAAGGACTGTCGCATGTCCAGAGAGACAATAAATATGAAATCTTTAATATTTTAAGTTTGCTATTTTTGAATTATCTTTATAAACTTAATTGTAATTCTTATTTCGTTATATATATATATATATATATATATATATATATATATATATATATATATATATATATATATATATATATATAAGATTGTTAATTTATTTTTTTATACAAGCAATTCTATGGTATTTTTTTCTTCTTTCTTTTGACTCCCTGAGTGCTTTTTAAAGAAAGAAGTTATCTGCCTAGTATTTATAATAATTATATATATATATATATATATATATATATATATATATATATATATATATATATATATATGGTCATCCACATACAGTACTGTTTCGCTGTTTTACAGCTCATCAGTGTGGCTAGACAGGCAACTGCCTTAAGCCAGGATCGAAACTCAACCGCCCAAATGACAGTCAAGGCTTCTCACAATTGTGCTATATGGCTGCTGCTGTACGGGTAATGAATTAAAGATGTTTTGATATCGTCCATATATATATATATATATATATATATATATATATATATATATATATATATATATATATATATTTGTTAATCGTCACAGTCCTCACAATTCTATTAAATTTTAACTTGACTAATGTGGGGTTAGTCAACTAGCAAGAAATAAATTCTCATGTTCAGAAAATCAGAGAAAAATAATAAGATTAATGTTTTCAACAAATTATTTCCACAGAATAATTCCACGCATAGATCAAATTATATCTCACTTTTATTATCTGGAATTGCAGCTTTCACGGCCACTTGGGGGCTCTCTTTTCAGAAACTTTTTCAACCCCATCCTACCCAGGGCTTTATCTCCAACGTCTCTATTAAACACAGATACCTATTGCCACCCTAACCAGCGGGACAGAAACCGCTGAGGGGTGGAAAGTGCCTCAAATTCATTCATATTACTTAACCGGTTCTCTACTTCGGTTTCGGTAACAAAATCTCTTTGCTAATTGCTTTGTTTCAGACTAAACTTATGTGACTTCAGGGCAAATTCTTTCTTTTGCTTCATTCCTTAATTTATGGTCAATGCAGATTTTTGGAATTTGCTTAAATAATGGATTTGATTAAAGAATGTAACAAAAACAATAACATTGGAATTATGTTTACGGGAGTAACCTTGTAACTCTCGCTTCTTATATTTTATCTTTTAGTCCTCACATTCCGTGAGCGATGCTTCTGATAAAGGGACTGGAATTTCTTTTGAGTCAGAATTGATCCATCTAACACTTATTGTTAGCTAGTTTTTTTAACCATGAAGTAGTATTTAAGCTGACGGGATTGCTCAGGCAATTTTGGGTGCCCAGAGTGCACTAATCTTAGTACACTGGCTTTTCAATTGAACTTGTGTCTGGTTTGGTAAATAGAATAAGTACATGTGATGATGATGATGATGATGATGATGATGATGATGATGATGATGATGATGATGATGATGATTTCGTTATTCATGTGATACTGATGTCAATAATGTGATGATGATGATGATGATGACGACAACGACGATGACGACGACGACGACGTTGATTTCATCATGCATGGAATACTAATGTCAATAATGATGATGAAGATGACGATGATGATGATGAAAATGATGATGATGATTTCGTCATGCATGAAATACTAATGTCAATAATATGATGATGATCACTTGTCTGCAGCAGTTACACCCATATTATTGTTTATTGCTTTTTCATCTTTTTCGCAAGAGTTCATACACAATTGGTAAGATGACCAAACGGCCATCTTTTCCTATAACTCCCACGATCGGCTTAAATTGAATATCTGGAGAATCTGTCAAAGATTCCTTGACAGCTCGGCCAACAAATTTCTTTTTTGTACTAAAGTGTCACCACTTATTGAGGCCAAAAGCCACTCGGGGATAAAGTTCCAAAAGATGAATGATAGCTAGCTGTTCCTTTATAATTTATATTAAAAAATTATTAAAAAAAAACAAAAAAAAACAATGTAATTTTTTAAAAATTACATTGTTTTTAGCTTTAAAAGGTTAAAAAAAAGAATTTGCTAAAATATTGTTTTAAATTTGTTGTTTTTTGTTTTATTTTTATCCATTTTATTTACTATGTGTTAAAAAAAATTTCAACAACCGTGGAATTTCCACAGGTTCTGCTAATATCACATTAATCTGTTATGTAATGTCATTCTTTTCAAAATAGCAATTCTGGATCTCTTACTAGCAGCTTATAAATGTCTACACATTATGCAGAGCTACTTTCCTTTAAATCCCAAATTTATAAAGCATCTCCTATTATTTTAAGAGTCATTTCAAATCAAAGAGCTCTTCCAAAAAGATGGCCAAATATAAATACTCTCTTATCGTTTATATTTTATGAATGATGAATCTAAATCAAGGTGAAACTTTGGAATTTGGAAGATAGCTGTATTGTTATCCATATTCCCCCCCCCTCTCTCTGACTCTGTCTCTGTCTCTGTATCTCTCTCTCTCTCTCTCTCTCTATATATATATATATATATATATATATATATATATATATGTATATATATATATATATATATATATATATATATAATCTGTTTAATATATAAACATTATTAGTTACATATGTGCATACATGTTTCAATGGAATCCCAATTCAATTCTTCATCAGATTAAAAAAGAGGCGATATTGAAACCAATATAATAAACAAAGTATATACCAGCCCTGATCTCCACTGAGCGCTCTTTAATAATCACGCGTTTCATTGGATTTACATTTAAGAAACCAATCTTTACAACTGTTATATATATATATATATATATATATATATATATATATATATATATATATATATGCTATTATATAAAAAGAACTTTGTGTGTGTATATCTGTGTGACTGTGTGTGTATGAGTTCGTTCCCCATGGACTCCAAAACGGTCAGACCGATTTTTATGAAATTTCACATGGAGATACTTTATGTGTCTGGTAGTGTTCTTAGATAGGTTTTGTATTGGAATGTTTTCAATAAGTATCGATAATCGGAATAATCCAATGAAAGAAGGAACAGGCGATTTTGAGCAAAATTAACACCTTATACAGCCTAACATCACAAGTGAATTTGAAAAGTTTTATTACCACACAAGCCGAAAGGCTCGACATATAAATCAACAGCAAGTTCTTTTATATGACAGTGGTGCGTTTGAAATAAATGTTTGTTTAAAGCACAATTGCACCATGATACTTGACTTTTTAATTTTAAATATAAATTCGAGCCATTACCACTGTACAAGCAGTAAGGTCAAGCATATAAAATTAGCAGTAGGTTCTATAATATGACAGGGGCACGATCAGAATGAATATGTTTCGATTTAGAGCACGGTTAAAGCATGACTTTGCATTTTAAACTTTAATTCAAACCATTATATATGAAAAATAATTTTATAAAATCAACAGTACATCCTCTACAGTGCAATGTAGACTACAATGTATTTTGAACAAAGTCACTGTGGGGAGGCATGTGCAACTTTCTTCTGGTGCACCACGATGGGTTCCCGACTAGAGTAGGCAACCAATCGATTTGATTGAAAAAATGGTCGAATTCTTATGAAACGGATTTTTAATTTAATTATAATTTGATTTTTAAATAATCAATCACATTACTAAATATTAAATTAGCTCTAGGATATTTACCTATCGAGCTTATTATATATCTAAATTACAACGAGCACTTTTTCTTTCCCTGTATTTTAATTAAACTAGTAATTTTACTATTACATTAAAATACACTCTGCTCTTTAGACTATTGTTCTAATCTCCTTTAAATTATATATATATATATATATATATATATATATATATATATATATATTATGTGCAGATCATCATATAATGATTGGATCACTCTGACAGACGTTAAAAAGCATTAAAAAAAAACTGTTTAAATTTACACCATTATTTCTCGCGGTTAACGGTAGCCAAATGGATTAAGTCCTTGCTAATGAAGACAGAGATGGCTTCTGTTGCAAGGTTCGAATCTATTGACTGGTGTTACTCGTGACACTCTGTACTAATGTACTAATTATGTCAGCCCCTTTAAGAAATTCGTTTCTTATCGTTGGGCAGTTCCAGTTGTAAATAAAAAGTCGGTTAATTTAGCTCATGGGTGCAGATCATCATATAATCATTAGATCACTCTGACAGACGTTGAAAAGCATTTAAAAAAAAATAAACGTTTAAATTTCAACAATATTTCTCGCAAATGGATTAGGTCCTTGCTAATGAAGCCAAAGATGGCTTCTGTTGCTGGGTTCGAATCTATGCACTAATGATTCCCAAAAAGCTGAAACACTAGTGTCTGTAGATATTTAATAATTATTATAGTAAATAATTATTATAGTAAATAATTATATATATATATATATATATATATATATATATATATATATATATATATATATATATATATATATGTAACAAGAAAACTTAATGGTGATAATAAAAACAAAACTCTTCAAACCTCACCCAAGAATAAAGTTCACTGGAATGGAATGATAACTACTTAAAAGGTGAAGCATCTAATTAAAGATGATTAATGGAACGAACTACATTTGGTTGCTTGTGCAGACCGTATGACAGGAATCTGTTCACATTGGATAGAACTTGTCCAGTTTATAACCTTGTTTTCAGCAATGTTACATCGGCATCTTCTGGCAGCTGGAAAAAGCTGGCGCAATGATTACCAGAAAATTAATTCAAAACCTGGGTTCCCCCTCCCTTGTGTCAAGAACAGCTCCCTATTTAGAAAGCCATTCTTAACGTGGCGGAAGGGGGGAAGTTCATGTTGACATAGCACATTTTAAGAAATTTTCTTGGTTTCATGAATTTCAAGCTTTCATTGAAATTTGTGGTTTTCTGACAGCTGATTGGATAATTGCCTCGGCAGCTGTTTATGTAACCTGCTAGAAGATGCTCATACTTTGATAAGTATATTTTAACTTAAATAGGGATGGTATAATAAAATTGTGGGGTCTGCGTTCGTGCCTGGCCTCCATAGAATGGAAATAGGCACAAACTTTAATAAAGACTTTTCAGATCTGTCTGCGTAAGTATACTTTGATAATTATGTTTCAATTTGAAGAAATATGGTAAAATAAAATTATGGGGTGTTCGTTTGCACATGACCTCCATAGAATGGAAATATGTCAAAAAGTTTAACAAGGTTTTTTAATATAGATCCACAAAATATTGTTATAAGTGTTTCAGTGTGAACAGGTATGGTATAATAAATTATGGGGTTTATCTATTTTATTTTTACTTTCAGCATATTTTGTTTTGGTTTTGATACCCCCAAACTTACAACCCTTCCTTTTCATAACCTATCATACTTTCATAATCAGAGTCCATTTTCTGTAGGCTGTTTTTGAACCCAGTCAACGATGGGTACTTTTACTAGTATATATATATATATATATATATATATATATATATATATATATATATATATATACATATATATATATATATATATATATATATATATATATATATATATATATATATATATATATATATAGGGTGATTCGAAAGTAACTCCCTATTCTAAAATAACTATAATTTATTCAAATGCTGTAATACGTTTCTCAATTTTTGTGTGTATGTTACTTAATCTGTGGTAATTAAATCTATGCTTCTGTATTTTTATATAAATTTGTTTTTTTAATCTTGAAGAGAAAATACATGAAGTTATTAGTTTCATTCCGCAAGAGTTTCTTGTGAAATCAGTTGATGCGGTTCATAGTCGACTTGAAAAGCTGGTGGCGAATGGTGGTGGCCATATTGAATTTTAAATAAAAGTCCATGTAATATACTTTCTTCTCATATTCATTAATTGGAGAAATTATACTTCAAAAATATATTACCGTTATTTTCTAATAGGTTGTTACTTTCGGATCACCCTGTGTGTGTGTGTGTGTGTGTGTGTGTGTGTGTGTGTGTGTGTGTGTGTGTGTACAATTAAATGCATATTGTTGTTTTTATTACAGAGTCGATCAAAATTAGGATTTGTAAACCCGAGCACCGAAATCTTGTGTAGTGACCTGACAATGACTTAAAAGAGTCAATATATGTTGGTGTCAGCCTGAGGTATGGTTCTGATTAATCCGAAGAAGTCTACTCTCCCAGGCTTTTTTTTTTTTTTACATGGAGGTCACCACTTATCAAGGCCCAGAAGCCACTCGGGGATAAGGGTTATTGCGTGTACAGTAATCAATGGGATAGTATTGTAGTAATCGTTAGTATTGGAGATTTGATAAAGTGTCTTACTTAAGGGGGCGGTTCATCAGAAATTTGTTTATGTTAGACTTGAAGACATCCAAGTTGTAGTCAGGTGGGAAACAGGCAAATGGAAGAGAGTTCCACAGTCATGCACTTCTAAGAAAGAAGCTTTGCTCATGGAATCTACGCTTTGATTTCCGCACAGATAAAGAGTGGGGAAAATTTATGATAGTGGTTCCAGCTAGACGGGTGTTTATCGTGAAAGGTTGGCGAAGGGGGACCAGAGATTGGAGCTCAGACGAACACTTGCTATGAAAATAACAATAAAACAAAGACAGGCTCGCAATGTCTCTTCTGTGGAAGAGAGGTTGCAGGGAAGAGAAAAGGGCATTCCCCACTAAGCCACAAAGTCTATTTTGTACTCTGTCAAGGCAGGATAGGCTCCTTTTAGTAGCTCCAACCCAGATGTGGCAGCAGTACTCCATCTTTTGGCGTACTTGGTTTTTATACAGATAGAGAATTGCATCAATAGTGAGATATCTTCTTTATTTTCTGTCTGAGAAATAGCTAGTTTATTGCTAATCACCTGATGTGCCTCTAGCAGAGAATGTAAATGAGGGCTGTTCAGGCATATTTTGTCAGCCAAGTGTGCTGGCTTATCAAAATCACATCTGACCTTGCGTCTGACATCTAATATGTGAAGGAAAAACAAACAGAGATTGACATTATGACGTCATCAGACAACTCCAGATTTTCATGTGGTGTTTTCAATTCGTCGTCCCACCTACGCATAAAAAAGAAGGTCCCTCAGAAATGGTATTAGTTTAAAATAATGATAATAAAAAACACAGCTTGATATTGTGTCACACTGAGTCAGAGAAGCAAAAATGTGTGAAAACAAACAAAACAGAAAAAATTGGAAAGAAGACTTTTAGCAAATCTTCTCCCACCCCAAAATAACAGAAGCAGCTGGAACTCCCAAAGTCTTTGAGGCTAAAATCCTTGTAGAATTTCTATTGCTCTTATTTAAACGTTCAAGTTGACAATAAAGTAAAGGTGTCTGAAAGGCAAACATTTTTATTATCTGGCCTTTTGGCTAGCATAAATCCTTCAAGATATCAATTCCCCATTAAAAAAAATTTTTTTTTGTCTTCAGCCTCTTCCAAATTGCATTTATTTGGAAAAATCACCACCCATTCTTCAAACTCCATCTTTTTTCTACCACTTAGTTACCATTTAGAGATTGGAATAAACTTCATGCAAATCTTCCAAATTGCATTTATTTTGAGAAAACACCACCCATTCTCCAAACTCCATCTTTTTTCTACCATTTGGATACCATTTAGAGATCGATTTGCTTGCTTTCAGTTCTTTCTCATAATATATCTCAGTATTAGGACTTATACTTGATTCTTTGGGGCATACAATCAAATAGTTGGCCCCAGGCATAACCATAACAGACTTACACACATGTGTGAGTGTGACAGACAGACTGTCAGATGAACAGACATCAGAACTTTTATAAAGCTATGCAGCACAACTCATCATAAATATTGACTGAGTAGACTCGCTAGTATATAGATTGGCTCATTGAAAGGAACCGGAAATAAAATCTAGCTAGCTGAACTTGAGATTAGATTTATTACTCTCTAAGAATGGATGGAAACGTATGTGACTTTACATGAATTAAAGTGAGAGTGAGACATAGAAGTTTTAGCAATTTGTTGAACATGTGAACATGTTAATTTAAAATGCTCTGATATGATATGACTAAATAGTGGTCACCAATCTCTCTCTCGTTCTCTCTGCACCCCCCCTCTCTCTCTTTCTGTCTCTCTCTCTCTCTCTTTCTTTCTTTCTCTACTGACTAGTCATCTTAACATGTATGAAAGACAAAGCAAACCAACTTTTTGGCCATTTCTCAGGAAAGTTGGGTACATAACCAAAGATTATAAAAGGGATCACACAGTGTTTACTTGCTCTCTACGAGGGTTTGATGTGACAAGGTTTAGATTTAATGTAGGAAATATTTAGCTACCTGAAAGGCGGTACTCTAGATGCAACAAAAATAAAAATTCCCCAATTAAGATGCATCTCCTGTTCTCCAACAGAGTTCAAAACAAATTAAATCTCAATCTGAGACAGGTAATTTATCTGCATTCAATTTTTTTTTTTTTTTGTAGTCATAGGGCACATTTCATAATTATTACTATTCGTTTTGGCAATTATCATTCATCCTTTATGACGTCATTTTTTATGACGTCATTCACTTTCAAGTAAATATATATAGAATAAAATTTGCTACCAGAACAATAACAGCAACTCATTATGAAGCAAACGAACAACAGAAGTTATTGTGTTTTGAAAGAAACAGCTTACCTTGCAGGCTTATATATAATCATGGTTTACAGCTGTTTTCACTTGTGAAGTATTTCATTTCGGTTTCCAGTTAATGTTAGGTCATATTGAGAGAATACAGGCCATTTCAGGACCTTCCTCTTTTAGTTAATTCACTTGTAGATTTGTATATAATCGTGTTTATCGTTGTTTTTCAATTATGGAGTATTTCATTTCGACCTCCAAATAATGTTGGTTTATCAGGAGAGAATGTGTACTGTTTCAGGACCTTCCTCTGAATGACTTTTTCACATATATGCCCTCTTCACTGATGTGAGGCCCCATTACTTGAATTGCATTTAAATGAACTGCTCGATACAATAAAAAACTAAACATTTAATAATTTATCGTTTCCTGTTTTGAACAATGTTTTTGACTTTCACGTGTCATTTAAATGTTCAAGGTGTGTATCTAATATATTCATAGAGTTAATACCCACTCATATCGAAAAGAAAGAAGAAGAAAAGCGGATAAATAAAATAAAGAGATATATTTAAAAAAAAAGTAAAATAAAAATAAATAAATAAAATAAAAATAAATTATTAAAATAAAAATATAAATAATTAAATAAATAAATAAATCTACTCACAGAGATAATTACACTATAGACACTTTTTTTTTTTTACATAGGCATCACCACATTATCAAGGCCAAGAGGCCACTCAAGGATAAGGGTTAAAGAGTGTTCAGTAGAAATTGGACAATATAGTAATCAGTAGTAATGAAAATTTGGTAAATTTGATAACTTAGATGGAACGGCTCATCAAGAACTTATTTACGTTAGACTTGAACACAACCATATTGTAGTCAGCCGGAAAGCAGGAAAACGGAAGACAATTCCACAGGCGTGCAGTTCTAAGAAACTTGCTACTATATTATCATGCAGTATTCCTTTCTGCCCTGAGCCACATTGCACATTGTGCGGCTAGCTATATGAGGCATTTCCTGGCTGCAACTCTTTTTTGCCCTTTAATTCCAAGTTGGTTTAAAAGTTTTTTGGGGTTTTTTATGAAAATCGCACGAGGCAAGGCATGAAGCCACTTGATATAAGAAACTAACAAGAACTAAATCTGATTATTATAAAGACAAGAGATGCCTATTGATCTTCGTCTTGAAAAGACCAAACTTGTAGGTAGAAGGAAAACAGTGAGCAGGAAGAGAGTTCCACAACCTTGCATTATTTGGAAAGAAGCTACTGGAATAGGAAGCTGTATTAGAATGAGGTATTAAAACAGTGAATTAATGGAGACCTCTAGACCAATGAGTTAAACGAGCTGTAACAAAGAGAAGCAGGGAATAGCTCAAGCAATTTTGAGAAACAAATGCCATAATATTACTTGTAGAAAAGACTGAGACTAACAACATCACGTTTGTGAGAGAGAAGTTGCAGTGAAGAAGAAAGTGTGGGGCAATTACGGATACATTTCTGCAATTTATCAACAACCTTGGCCTTCGGGACAAGATCAGAGTGTAGTATCTGTTCCGACAGATGCTGCACTTAAGATAATTTGTACCAGTCAATGGAGGGGAAACCCTCTATACTGGGACAATTATTATTTTTGGTAACCAGAGTGCCCCCTTTTTGCCTACTTTTAGGGGAGCTGGTTTTTACCTCACATTAAAAACGGCCTTGTGCCTAATTTGCTCAGTGGGGGAGCAAATAAATACCATCTGTTCCGACAGATACTGCACTTAAGATAATTTGTACCAGTCAATGGAGGGGAAACCCTCTATACTGGAACAATTATTATTTTTGGTAACCAGAGTGACCCCTTTTAGGGGAGCTGGTTTTTACCTCACATTAAAAACGGCCTTGTGCCTAATTTGCTCAGTGGGGGAGCAAATAAATACCATCTGTTCCGGCAGATGCTGCAAGCTATGACTAGCTATGACTAGCAAAGACCAGGTGTGGGGGCAACCCCACATGCCTGACCATTAACCAGCTCCCATTTCCCACCTCTCGGGAGCTGGTCCCTTTTTTCCCTTCCCCTCTCTTCACTCCTCACATTAAAAATCGGCCTTGTGCCTAATTTGCTCGGTGGGGGAGCAAATAAACACCATCTGTTCCGGCAGATGCTGCACTTAAGATAATTTGTACCAGTCAATGGAGGGGAAACCCTCTATACTGGGACAATTATTATTTTTGGTAACCAGAGTGCCCCCTTTTTGCCTACTTTTAGGGGAGCTGGTTTTTACCTCACATTAAAAACGGCCTTGTGCCTAATTTGCTCAGTGGGGGAGCAAATAAACACCATCTGTTCCGGCAGATACTGCAAGCTATGACTAGCTATGACTAGCTATGACTAGCAAAGACCAGATGTGGGGGCAAACCCACATGCCTAACCATTAACCAGCTCCCATTTCCCACCTCTCGGGAGCTGGTCCCCTTTTCCCTTCCCCCTCCCTTCACTCCTCACATTAAAAATCGGCCTTGTGCCTAATTTGCTCGGTGGGGGAGCAAATAAATACCATCTGTTCCGGCAGATACTGCAAGCTATGACTAGCTATGACTAGCAAAGACCAGATGTGGGGGCAACCCCACATGCCTGACCTTTAACCAGCTCCCATTTCCCACCTCTCGGGAGCTGGTCCCCTTTTCCCCTTCCCCCTCCCTTCACTCCTCATATTAAAAATCGGCCTTGTGCCTAATTTGCTCAGTGGGGGAGCAAATAAATACCATCTGTTCCGACAGATACTGCAGCTATGACTAGCAAAGACCAGATGTGGGGCAACCCCACATGCCTGACCTTTAACCAGCTCCCATTTCCCACCTCTCGGGAGCTGGTCCCCTTTTCCCTTCCCCCTCCCTTCACTCCTCACATTAAAAATTGGCCTTGTGCCTAATTTGCTCGGTGGGGGAGCAAATAAATACCATCTGTTCCGACAGATACTGCAAGCAAAGACCATATGTGGGGGCAACTCCACATATAAGACCTTGGTCAATGTAGGGGCAACCCTTCATACCAATTGTCACTATCCAGCTCCCCTACTCCCCGGGGAGTTGGTCCCCATTTCCCCTTCACTCCTCACTTTAAAAATCGGCCTTGTGCCTAATTTGCTCGGTGGGGGAGCAAATAAATACCATCTGTTCCGACAGATACTGCAAGCTATGACTAGCTAGGAGTAGCTATGACAAGCAAAGACCAGATGTGGGGGTAACCCCACATGCCTGACCTTTAACCAGCTCCCATTTCCCACCTCTCGGGAGCTGGTACCCTTTTTCCCTTCCCCCTCCCTTCACTCCTCACATTAAAAATTGGCCTTGTGCCTAATTTGCTCGGTGGGAGAGCAAATAAATACCATCTGTTCTGGCAGATATTGCAAGCAAAGACCATATGTGGGGGCAACCCCACATATAAGACCTTGGTCAATGTAGGGGCAACCCTTCATACCAATTGTCACTATCCAGCTCCCCTACTCCCCGGGGAGTTGGTCCCCATTTCCCCTTCACTCCTCACTTTAAAAATCGGCCTTGTGCCTAATTTGCTCGGTGGGGGAGCAAATAAATACCATCTGTTCCGACAGATACTGCAAGCTAGGACTAGCTATGACTAGCAAAGACCAGATGTGGGGGAAACCCCACATGCCTGACCTTTAACCAGCTCCCATTTCCCACCTCTCGGGAGCTGGTCCCCTTTTTCCCTTCCCCCTCCCTTCACTCCTCACATTAAAAATTGGCCTTGTGCCTAATTTGCTCGGTGGGGGAGCAAATAAATACCATCTGTTCCGGCAGATACTGCAAGCAAAGACTAGATGTGGGGGCAACCCCACATACCTGACCTTTAACCAGCTCCCATTTCCCACCTCTCGGGTGCTGGTCCCCTTTTTCCCTTCCCCCTCCCTTCACTCCTCACATTAAAAATCGGCCTTGTGCCTAATTTGCTCAGTGGGGGAGCAAATAAATACTATCTGTTCCGGCAGATACTGCAAGTAAAGACCATATGTGGGGGTAACCCCACATATCAGACCTTGGTCAATGTAGGGGCAACCCTCCATACCAACAGTTACTATCCAGCTCCCCTACTCCCCGGGGAGTTGGTCCCCATTTCCCCTTCACTCCTCACATTAAAAATCGGCCTTGTGCCTAATTTGCTCGGTGGGGGAGCAAATAAATACCATCTGTTCTGGCAGATACTGCAAGCAAAGACCATATGTGGGGGCGACCTTGGTCAATGTAGGGGCAACCCTTCATACCAATTGTCACTAGCCAGCTCCCTTACTCCCCGGGGAGTTGGTCCCCATTTCCCCTTAACTCCTCACATTAAAAATCGGCCTTGTGCCTTATTTGCTCGGTGGGGGAGCAAATAAATACCATCTGTTCCGGCAGATACCGCAAGCAAAGACCATATGTGGGGGTAACCCCACATATAAGACCTTGGTCAATGTAGGGGCAACCCTTCATACCAACAGTTACTATCCAGCTCCCATTTCCCACCTCTCGGGAGCTGGTCCCCTTTTTCCCTCCCCCCTCCCTTTCTCTCCACATTAAAAAACGGCCTTGTGCCTAATTTGCTCAGTGGGGAAGCAAATAAATACAATCTGTTCTGGCAGATACTGCAAGCAAACACCATATGTGGGGGCAACCCCACATATAAGACCTTGGTCAATGTAGGGGCAACCCTTCATACCAATTGTCATTATCCAGCTCCTCTACTCCCCGGGGAGTTGGTCCCCATTTCCCCTTCACTCCTCTCTTTAAAAATCGGCCTTGTGCCTAATTTGCTCAGTGGGGGAGCAAATAAATACCTCAAAGTGTAGTATCTGTTCTTCAGATGCTGCACTTCAATTTCTTGTTCTCTGTCAGTGGAGGAGAAATCCTTCACGACTGAGAAAAAATTTTTTTTTTCCTTTTCTCCACGTTAAAAAACGACCCTGGTGTCTAACTCTGTCCCGTGGGGAGGCATTGTAAATAGGAACAACCTTCAAATGGGACAGATTCATCAGCCCAAATATGACAATTCTCCATACATGGTCTGATAAAGTTGTAGAGATAGAGAATAGTGTTATGTTGTTAGTTTACCGGAAAACACCGGAAACTATTAAAATGGTCGATTATTATGATTGAAATTAAACAGTCGATTATTATGATTGGTTAAAGTATAATGTTAGATAGAAATATTTTTAAAATGTGAAAAGTTATGTTAAGTTGAATATTTACATTTAACAGTTGTCAGGAATGTTAACTTGATGTTAATTTGACAGATGGAATTTAAGCTAACCATAATAATATAAGTAAATATACGTGACAAAAACCCAGCAAGAATCTTTAGGCTACAAGCAGTGATGATGTAATAAAAGCATAGATTTTGAAAGGTAGTTATGTGGGAGAGAGTTTTGATATGCAAGGTGTTAGAGATGGCTGGGGTTTTTATGACGGAACGCCCATGCAAGAAGGGGGCCACTTAGAAAAATGCAATCTTATACAAAGCATGCAAACTCTGGAAAAGAACCCATGATTATATCAAAATATAATTTCTGTTTAAGTGTTTTCACTTTCGGAGAGAAGCGCCTTTAATTTCAGGATGCATGGAAGGGACACATGGAAGAAAGATTTGAGGTATGTTTTTGCTGGTGTTCCAACCAACAATGATATCTATAAACTGTTAATTTATGTATACACACATCAACATCCAATAGAGAAAATACTAGACAAATCACATATCAGGACGTTAACACTCATAAGTTAAAAGAAACTCATTATAGAAACACACATCTGTTATATATACACACCCTTTACATACAGGACCCGCAATAAAGACCAAGAAGTTTTAGAATCGATTTCTCACCCAGAGCAGAGCCATCCATAAGAATCTCAGGAGGAAAAGAGACAAGCCTGCAAATGAAGGACAATGGTTGATTCTTAACAGGATTAAACGAAACAAGTCATTTCTTAGCTCAATCCATAATAGAAACCAAATCAACTTCTAGATCAATTGCATAGTTTAACAGATCCGAGAAAGATGGGCGATAAACAATACCAAAATAGAAGGTGGTGTCATCAGCATAAATGTTAATTTTTTTAATAATATTCTCTGGAAAGTCATTTGTATAGAGAATAAACAATGTTGGGCCTAGAATAGAGTTCTGCTTCTTGTGAAATCGGTTCTCTCTTACGATACAAACATTTTCTCACACCCATAACTCTTGATGGAGTATCTTCATTTTCTTTTCCTTTCAACAATATATGGACTCTAAGTAAGATGTGGGAGAAAGAAAGACCAAGAAGATTTAAGTCGATTTAGGATTGATTAAAGGACAATAGCTGAGTCTTAACAGGATTAAATCCATAACTGAACACAAATCAACTGCATATTTCAACTGATCCGAGGAAGATGAGCAAGAAGCAATATCAGAATAGAGGGTGGTAAAGTTGATATAGAAAGGCTGTAAGGAAACCCCTTACTTCAATCTCCACATAACCTTCATAGGTCAGCTCTTTTTTTTTTTAAATCTTCATATTTCTCTGTCTTGTATTGATGCTGTTATTCTCAGAAGGTACTGCCAATTCAACGAGATGAGTCTTTTTCTTGTTCTTGACAATAGAACAACAATGTCTGGCCATTGCCCCTTTTCTCTTATAACTTTGGGGTAATTATTGTGCCAGTCATGGAGATTTGTGACTATTCAATCGTCATCAATTCCAAGAATATTTTGACCAGGTACTACTAAGGAGCCAGTTATATGCTTCGATCTGATTTTTCTTCCTTCAGCAAAAACTCATGGCTTATGCTAACTGCTTTGGACTTCATATGATTTCTGATTGTTGTGGTCAGTTCCTCTTGTGCCCTGTTGTACTGTTGTGTATATCGGCCATCAGCAAAGGCCACGCTACAGAAACTAAGAACATGTTACATAGTCTGTAGTTTTTCTTTGCAAAAAGGAGAGTTTGATTCTTCCATCTTCTTCTATTTAGCGAGGTTAGTTATTGACAGAAGCACATCGTAAGTTGAGCGTATTATGAAGCTAATCCTCAGCAGCACCATACGCCAAATGTTATTCCACATAATGGATCTTTGCATGTCCCTTGTCCCTGTCCTGGCTGTCGAACACCTTTTATGGGCCTGTTGCTTTCCTCCTTGCTCCTTATTTCCTCAATGACCAGATTTTAATGAAGACCATCTTTGAATGCTGATTATTCCAAGCCCAGATCTTCTTGTCTGAGTGAGACCGATAACATCTTTAAGAGATAGGTTTTACATAGCCTCATTTATAGCATCTTAGACTTTCCACTTCCTCTCTGCTTTAAGAGAGGGTTGTACTGTCTTTACCACTGAGTCCATGGAATTGTCCAACATCATCTGGAACCCAACTTTTCCAGCTTAGAATTTCTCTGCAATAGACTGAAGCAGTAATTTCAGTTTAGCTTTAGTTTAGCTTGTGTTTAGTTTGTTTTTATATAGGACTATGTTTGATAATCCTGGAGGTGAACCCAGCTATTCTCTGGTATATCTATTGATTTTTGTTTCTATTCAACTGTGCTCATATATGAGAAGAGGCCATAGAAAATTGGAATGAGCATGTGTTGAAAACACCATACCTTGTATTTACCTTGCAGTGGGCAGCATGCAATCGTTTCTAGATTCACATCAATTGTTTTGATTGTCACATTAACTTGTTTAAAGTCTTACAAGGTGTTATTGTACCATCTTCCTAGGATTTTTATGGGTTCTTCTGAGACGGTAGAGTTGCTAAAAGTCTTTTCTAGGAGCAGTATATCTTCAAATGAAAATAGCCATGCTCAGAGTGTCTAGTCGATGAAAGACAGAAGTGAATTCCAACATGTTTTCTTTTGTGTGAATGTTTGTAAACTTTCTGACTGCTTTATGAGTCCCTTAACATCTCTGGATGAAGTTCTTAATGGTCTAGTAGAAATTACTATGGCCTAGAGCAGGGGTTGGCAACCTGCGGCCAGTGAGCCAAATTCGACCCTCGAATGAATTTTGTTTGGCCCACCACCTTACTCAGGACATGATATAAATATAAACGAACCAAGCCCCAGTGACAGTGTAGAAATGAATTTATGTTTTTTTGTTGATTATAATAGTAATTTGTTTGCATTAAAATAAAGATTTATTTT
This sequence comes from Euprymna scolopes, assembly GCF_053919585.1. Classification (NCBI taxonomy): domain Eukaryota; kingdom Metazoa; phylum Mollusca; class Cephalopoda; order Sepiida; family Sepiolidae; genus Euprymna; species Euprymna scolopes. The sequence goes on along the minus strand of NC_136498.1, from coordinate 27,542,387 downwards.
GTAAAATGTGTGTGTAATTTTTTTTTTCTTATAATATTCCCCTTGTTTTTTTTTGTGTGTGAATGTTTGAAAACTTTCTGGCTGTTCTATGAGCCTCTTAGCATCTCTGGATGGAGTTCTTAATGGTCTGGTAGAAATTACTAAATTTTTTTTTATATACGTGTAAAATAAGTAATATCGTTTTAATATATTCTGAGAATCCATAACCTCTCAAGATGGAGCCTTAAATAGTCTGATTGAAATCTCATTAGTCATTGTGTGACCAAATAACCTCAGTAGTAGAAGAAACAAATGTCAGCAACTGTTACAAGACTATCTAAGTTGATAAAGACAAAAAATGACGTTTCTTATCCTTCTGTTATAAAACAAAATAGGACAGATCTCACTTGGTTTACAATAAAAAATGTAAGCGAAAAAAAATGGCAGTGCTGGAAAAGAAATTGTGCTTGTTATTATAATTGGACCGCGTATACCTAACATATATGAAGATGTCAGAGACTATTTTCCTTCAGATTGTTGATATAAGATTATAGTACTAATGCATTATATGATCCGCGCTTTCCACAAAGTTGGCTCAAGCTAATTCAGCAGCTGCCAGAAATAACCAGAAAAAGCAGGGCGAGCGTGCCTCAATTTTTAAAACGTTATGAAAAAAGTAAACATTTATCTAACCCCTAACCTTACCCCTAAACCCTAACCTGTGCGATTAAACTAAAATTTTTATTTCTTTCAATTCATGAAAAAGTCTTAGATTTATATTAGCTAAAATCCAAAGGCACTTTTATTCCTTTTCCGGTTATTAATGTCAGCTGCCATGTAAACCGGAATAACTTTGTAAAAATGGCAGGTCGTATAATGCATAAGCACCAAGATTATATTTTAATTTGACAAAGAAAAGAAATGGGAAAAGATCTAATCGATTTTAAGTTCGAATGAAAGCCACTATTAGTCCAATGAACTGACAAACATTGTATTATTTGAAATAACAAATCACAAAAAAGGCTTGGTAGTATAACTATTTTTGGAGATTTTCGGCGAATGTGTTGGAATTGATATGAAATGGCTACTGTTTTTTAAAAGTGAAAACATTAAATGGTAAATGTGAAGATGAAGAAACACATATGATGTTGAACAGTTGCCATTTTGTGGTCAGCATATCAGTTTTGGTGTATGTTTGCATCTACGTCCGTGCATTGCCTATAAATAGAGACGTTTGGCACATTTCAATTTCTTGGTTTTACGTTTCTGAATTTTTTTAGATGAGGATTGGTTATTCGTATTATTTGGATTCCTTGGACTACTGTTCTCATCTTGAGTGTCATTTTCACAATATTTCGATCAATGTAACCTCCGACCTCCTTCAGGTATACTTTGTCGAACTCTGTAATGTTTCTATCAAACTCAGGAATTTGGACGGAATTTTGAATAGACCCCTTTATTTACTTCATGGAGTTAACATGTTCTTGTCCCTGATTGGATAGATGTCCTAAGTAATTCGCAATTGTAATTTTTGGTCGTCCATACTGAGAATTGAACCATCAAACTTCAGGAGAATATCACTTTTTCCAATAACTTTAACCACTATGCCACGAGTCCTCGCTTATACACCTAAAGAAGGTCGGAGGTCCCATCATCGAAACATTGTAAAAATGACACTCAAGATGAGAACAGAAGTTTGAAGAATCCAAATAATATGAATAACTTCTTGGTTGTTTAGAGCGTTAAGCCAATCACATCGTTGTGCCAAACATGCTCAACCAACCATCATGACAACAGTTCACTATCAACAGGCTAACAGGAAGACACTATTAACACCTCGATACCAAAGTGAGAATAAAAGTATAAAGTATATAAATTTAATCCCTTACTTTATATTTTTCTTGGAATCATACACATATTTATAATCCTCCTTTTTGACTTTTTCGCATTTTCTCCAATTAAATATTACAAGCAAGCATATTACAAGTAATAAGAGAATCAGAAAACAAGAACGATGAAATTTTAGTAGCAAACTAACTGGCTTTCCTGGCTCATTATTGCTTTCTAAAATTCATTACAGGGAAAACTTAAAACATTAATCTATAATGTAAATCTCACCTGTTTGTTTAAATGTATGTATGAATGTATGTAGGTATGTCTTGCAAAAACTTTTGACAGAAGTGATAGATTTTCGCAAGATCTGTATCATTTTAAAGTTTGACCCTTCCACCTTCGCGTCATGGGTTCGAGACTGTCTGCCTATTACAACTTTTTTTTTTTTTTGCTCAACACACACCTACAAACATCCGGACAACGCTGGGCACCCAGGCTAGTCTATAATATAAATCTCACGTGTCTGTTTAAATGTATGTATGTATGTATGTATGTATGTATGTATGTATGTATGCCTAAAACTTTTGACAGGGGCAGCGGATTTTCATGAGATTGGTATAATTTTGAAGCTCGATCCTTCAGATGACAAATATTGAAAAATTGGCTAAAAAATTAATTCCTTCACTCTCAACTGGACACTTTTCCACAGGGAGGGGTCACTTTTTTCGCCAATATTTTCGAAAGTCATCCCTCTTTTCGATTGACTAGCCTTAATTTAAACCTACGCCACTTTCGGTTTGGGGATGGGTGCAACAGCAAACACGTCACTTTTTTTTTCACATTCTTTTCCTCCTTTGCAATACGGGTTCGAGCCTGCCTGCCTACTACCACTTATTTTTTTTTGTTCAACACACCCAGAAAATATCCGGGCACCCAGGCTAGTTTAAAATAATAAACATTTCATTCATGACTTTGTTGTAAACATGAAACAAAATCTTTATCGTTTATTAATGGAGATACAAGTTGACATTTTGATACAAATTGATTTATCATTTAAATGCGACAGTAAAGAAAAGAAAACAAAGAAGAAATCATTTTGCCTTTTTACTTGCAATTTAGAAATACATCGCAGCTTGTGGAAAATTAAGGTAGATTAGAACACAAATCAAATATATAAAAAGCTATATGTCTGTCTGTCTGTCTGTCTTCATATTTTCAAACTCTATCTTCTCTGAAACTAAAAGTCACAGAGCGGCGCTAGAGGCCTCAAATAATTGGATTTTTTATGAACCGTTCTCTTATTGGTCTTTAGGTGGTTAAAATAGATTTAAGGGGTCAAAAATTGGTAAAAATTGAAAAAAAATCGTTATACATTTTGTACATTTATCTTGGTTTATTTTTAATTTTTAATTATTAGTACAGTGGTAACGTCACCAGCTTTGAATGCTATAGTTTTGTTTTCAGTTTCGATTTTGTTACCGTAAATGTTAGCTGTCCTGTTTATTATTTACTATTTATTACTATTATTATTAAACGTTTCTGTTTCTGATCGTTCTCTTTTACGTTTTCTTGTTGCAAGTCAAGTACTTTTACGGGTCTGTGTGTGCTTATCACCGTTCTTACATATACGGGTGTGAGTGTGTATGCTCTTACGTATGTTACGTGCAGTTCACTGTTATATGTGTGTGTGTGGGGGGGGTATCCTTACACCGTTTCTTGCCTTGAAAGTCTTCGAGACGTGTACATGCAAATGTATAATGCATACATACCTGGTTGCCTTGGCCAGTGGATGATATGTTCTGGACGCTGGTCTGCCATCTCATTGGGGAGTGGTCACTGCAGACAGATTTATTAATGGCAACAAGATAGACTAAAGCTTCAATCTTTTATTAAAGGCAAGCCTATATCTCGGACCCTGGTTGTTGGATAGCCGAATCTCCCGTCTGCATTCTCTGCTGTCCAAAACCAACTCTCTGCCCACATGGTCGTCAACCGGAAGCCTACGACCACAATTCCCGTGTCACACCTAATTTCCGGTGCATGTCACCCCTAATTTCCGGTGAATTCTCTCTAGGTTGATACCTGCCAAACCTAACCTTTTGTGACCCTGCCAACTCGCTGATGGAAAATGAAAATATACTTACATAACTTTCTATTTCTAAAACTACCTATATAGCAATTAAGCTGGGATTCCCAATACTACTCTTTTGCTTTTACTTTTGAAATCACGACTCTATAATAATATATACGAAATCTAGACAAATTAAAATATTATATTTAAGCGTATTTTATGGCAGGGCAAAGCTGGGTGCCCTCCTGCTAGTATATATATAATCCTTGAAATAAGTGATAATCCGAGGGAGCTAAGTCAGAGGAATATGCAGGATGAGACAAGATATACACAACTAAATTCTTCTAGATTTTTGAGCAGTAGTGCTACGTTGGGATGAGCATTATTTCCTTTTTGTTCAATAAAGAAAGATATTTTCTGGTCAACATAGTTGAGAATATTTCAAAAAAATATGAATGATGTTTTAATGATCTGAAAGAAAAAATTATAAATTAATCATGGTGATATTATTTAAGTAATAATAATATGCAAAAAATAATTTACAATGGTTTGAACCGTTGTCTGGTTGTAAAATATGCTCAAATATGATACTTTAATTTATGCAGATTTCATATTTATTATTTCGAGTAATTTCTCTATCGATTATATATATATATATATATATATATATATATATATATATATATATATATATATAAAATAAAAATTACAATTAAATTTACCAAAATGATCCAAGCTGGTAAAGCTAAAGTATATGATAAATATTAAAGAATTAATATTTATTAATAAATAGGAGATAGAGCTTATAATACTTGTGCGAATGGAAATTTAATTAACTTTCTTGGATTTATATTTTTGGATTTTACTGTTATTGGATACTTTACCTTTCACCAGACTATCCATTCACGTGAAATCACCTTTTTCTTCACCATATTCACCTTTTGTTATCAAGTAAGATCTTTGACTTACTTGCAGTTTCATCAAATACTTTTGTATGCAAAATCCGATCCCGCATTTTGCTTATTCCTACCCTCTGATAATGTAGAGGCCAGAAAGGAGTTATCTCCCTTTCGCTCAGACTTTGCATAAGTGGAGTTATCCCCTTTATAAAAGGACAGAGGAATCGCCATTATTTGTTTTTACTCATTCACGGCGACACGCTGTCGGATTGGAAAACCATCTTGCTTAACGCAAACTTTACATGGCGCTACGAGCATATTGTCACTTTAAAATGTGAAATACTTATATCGCAGCATTGGACTAAAGATATCGTTACACTATGGAACAAGAAAACGTTCTCTTATTACGTCAACTAGTGGAGTTACAAAAAGAAAACATCGAATTACGGAAGGACATCTTACATGGACGAGTGAAGACGTCGCAAACAAAAAGAATGCAGCGACCTTCTATAGGTCTGGACTCAACAGATAGCGAATGGGCACTCTTTTTAGACACCTGGTCACGGTACAAGGAGATGTGCAGACTCGAAAATCCAGCTGTAATTCGAAACGAACTGCGAGAAGCATGCACACCGGAAACGAACAGGTTACTGTTTGAGCTCATTGGACCAGAACAACTCAACAATGCGGCAGAAGAGTACCTTCTTCGTTAAATACGACTGGTGGCCGTTCAAGGCTTGCACAAGGAAGTCCACCGACAAACGTTTCAGTCCATGAAGCAAAATGAGGGTGAGTCAGTGACCCATTTTTTATCAAGGTTACGTGGCCAGGCGAAATTTTGTGAATTTTGTATCCAGTGTCCGAACGAACCCACTTGCCAGCAGCAGGTTAATTACTCAGACGATATGGTTGCCGGGCAAATGATGGCAGAGTTAAGAAATATCGAACACCAGAGAAGGGTACTGGCAGAGGCAGCTACACTTCCTACCTTGGATCTAAAGTTTTCACGGTTGGTTTGCCTGGAGGCAACAGACGAGGCAACTCCACACTTTTCTGATACCACACAACCTCTCGCGATATCTGGGGTACAAAGGTCGAATCAAGTACAACAAATGCATGAGGCAAAGGCCCTGTCGACCCCACGGGACACCAAACCTTGCAACGGTTGCGGAAAAACATCACACCGAGGTGGATCGATGAACCAGAAAGATTGCCCAACAGTGGGACTCAAGTTCCACTTTTGTGGAATAGTAGGGCACATTAAAAAGGTGTGCCGGAAAATTAATAGATCCAAAACGGAGGCTATAAAAAGCAGGCAGTTGTTCATGTTTTGCACCATGGATAAAGCCCCTACTCACAGACACAATGAGAGACAACCGGCAAACATTCCTCACCTTGAGTGGAATGGGAAACAGTTCCAGGTGGGCGCCCCAGAACAGCCCCCCTCAGTTACAGCAGAGGTAACTGTAATGAACAAGTGCCATGCGACCTTTGGAAGGGTGCCAAAGAAGCCGATGAAAGTGAGCACCCACGCCATCCAAGCCTTTGCGGACACAGGAGCTCAAACTGCTCTGTTGGCCCCGAGATTCAAGGACTCCTCGGGTACCCAAATGGGTACTTGGTTCCAACTACCCATCGGATAAGGGGTATAACAAATAGCCAGTTACACATCAAGGGGGTCCTGTTCTTACATATTAAGGTGGGATCAAGAGAAACACGACAGGCAGTGTATGTGTCTAACAACACATCCGGGCTCTACTTATCACAAATGGCACTTAAGGAGCTGAAATTATTGCCATCCAATTTTCCTACATCATTATCGCAAAGCAGCTCAGCGGAAACAGAAGAGACGGCCCCTTGCGGGTGCCCGCGCAGAGCACCGGCTCCGAAGAAACCAGCAGCAATCCCATTGGAGCCAACCGACATTAACAGTGAAAAATTGGAGCAATGGCTAAAGGAACATTTCAAGGCCAGCGCATTCAATACCTGTCGACACCAACCACTCCAAGTAATGAAGGGTAAACCCTTAGAAATAAAATTCCTCCCAGATGCGAAACCGACGGCAATCCACACACCAATACCTGTCCCCCATCATTGGAAGGAAAAGGTGAAACAAGATATAGACCGTGACGTGGCACTGGGGATAATCGAACCCGTACCGGTAGGCACACCAACTACTTGGTGTTCGAGAATGGTGGTCACACCAAAAAAGGATGGGTCCCCAAGGCAGACGGTGGACTTACAAAAGTTGAACGAGGCGACCATGAGGGAGACGCACCACACTTCGTCCCCATTCAATCAGGTCTCGGTAATACCTGCACATACCAGGAAGACTGTACTCGATGCGTGGAACGGTTACCACAGTTTACCGCTGTCTCCAGCTGCATGAAATGCCACCACGTTCATCACTGAATGGGGTCGATACAGGTACTGTCGAGCCCCTCAAGGATTCCATGGATCAGGAGATGGCTACACCCGTCGATTTGATGATATCACCATGGACATGGCTCGAAAAACTCGGTGTATAGATGACAGTCTCCTGTGGGACAACTCAATGGAATCCTCATTCTGGCACACAATTGAATATATAAACCACTGCGCCGATAGAGGGATTGTGTTTAACCCAGACAAGTTTCACTTTGCTGACATGGAAGTGGAGTTTGCAGGGTTTCAAGTAACAGCGAACGGGGTCAAACCCACAAGAAGAATGACTGAAGCCATGCTGAGCTTCCCCACCCCGACAAATATTACTGGGGTTAGGTCCTGGTTCGGACTCGTAAACCAAGTCTCCTATGCATTCTCACAAGCGGAAGTTATGGCCCCATTCCGAGAGTTGCTGAAAACAAAGGGCATGAAATTTTATTGGGATGAGACATTGGAACAGATATTCCAAGAATCGAAAAAAATAATAGTGAAAAGGATTGAAAAAGGCATCCAAACGTTCGGAATGAACAGAGCAACAGGACTCGCGACAGACTACAGCAAAACAGGGATATCGTATTTTCTGTTTCAAAAGCACTGTAGATGTGAGGGGGAATTAAACATGAGTTGTGGGGATGGCCATTGGAAACTCATCCTGGCGGGATCCCGTTTTACCAACGACGCGGAATCACGATATGCACCAGGGGAAGGTGAAGCCTTGGCTCTGATCTATGGGTTGGAATCATGCCGCATGTTCATACTCGGATGCCCAGACTTGGTGATTACAGTGGATCACTCACCGCTCGTAAAGATATTTTCAGACCGAACCCTGGAGAATATAAAAAACCCACGCCTGTTAAACTTCAAGGAAAAGTCACTCATGTATAAATTCAAGATAAAACATCGACCGGGGAAACTCAACTTGGCCCCTGACTGTGCATCTCGGTACCCAGAGGGCACCCCACCAAGAGACCAGGACCAATCCATTGACACCGCAGTCAAAGCCGCCCTCACATCGATGTACGAGAATGATACTACATTAAGAGCCATCACATGGAGAAGGATTGTGGCTGCGGCAGCCACAGACGAAGAATGCAGGACTTTGAAAGAACTGATTCAAAATGGCTTTCCCCAGTCACATAACAATATCCCAACCATAGTTCGAGTCTTCTGGCCTATGCGTGAGGAGTTATATTGCCTGGAAGGAGTGATCATCAAGGGAAACAAAATCCTAATACCTCGACAACTCCGCGCAGAGGTATTGGAATCTCTTCATTCCGCTCATCAGGGTGTGAACGGAATGCTGGCGAATGCGAGACAACGACTATTCTGGCCAGGGTTGGATGCTAACATCAGGCAAACAAGAGCCCAGTGCCGCACGTGCAATGAAATCGCACCATCTCAGCCCAGGGAACCCTTGATGTCCCCAGCAGACCCGGAATTTCCATTCCAACAAGTGGTGGTTGACTTCGTCCAGATGCAGGGTAGACACTTTATGGTATACGCAGACAGGTATACGGGATGGGTTGAAGTGGCCCTAATGACGTCGGGAAGAGCCAAGACGGTGTGCGATACCTTGAGGACTTGGTTCTGTACCTACGGCGTACCGGAAGAGATTTCGTTGGATGGTGGACCACCATTTGAATCCCAGGAATATGACTCCTTTTTGAGGAATTGGGGCATACGAAAACGTACCTCATCAGCGCATTATGCCCAAGGCAACGGCTGCGCAGAGTTAGCCGTCAAAACCGCGAGACATATACTGGCAGACAATACGGACAGTTATGGACGCCTGTGCCATGATCGGGTGGCCCGAGCATTACTGACCCATAGGAACACGCCTGTCCAAGATCTGGACATGTCTCCGGCCATGATGCTGTATGGTCGGGTCATTAAAGACCACCTTCCTGTCCTGCGGGACAAATACCAGGTTCGAAAACAGTGGACAGAAATAGGTAAACTAAGGGAAGTGGCAATAGCCAAAAGACACATGAGGAATGAGCAGTATTACAACCAACATTGTCACCCACTCCGGGAACTCCAGGTAGGAGATTACATCCAGATCCAGAACCAGGACGGGAACCACCCACGTCGATGGACAAAGACGGGGAGAATCGTGGAGACCCAGGGGTACCGACAGTACCGAGTCCGGGTCGATGGAAGCAATCGAGTGACATTGCGCAACCGTCGGTTTCTCTGCAGAATACACCCGGTAGTGGATGGCCCTCGTAACATCAGACAAGAAATCCCGAACCCACCTATAAATGTGGAGACCCCACAGGCACAACCTCCGGAGGAGGCAATGGAGGTGGAACAACACGCCGACACGGAATCCCCAAGCAAGCATGAGGAAGAAATGGAAGTGGAAGATACCACGGGAGGAGATACCCAAAAATACAGTCCTCCTCCGTTAAGGGAACCGTCAAGTCGGAGGACGAGAGCTCCAAGGGGTTTGTCGCCGCAAATGTGGGGGAAATCGCACGAGTATTTCTCCACATAAAAGATGACCACAACAACTTGCTTTTGTGGTCACGAGGGGGAGGGGCATGTAGAGGCCAGAAAGGAGTTATCTCCCTTTCGCTCAGACTTTGCATAAGTGGAGTTATCCCCCTTATAAAAGGACAGAGGAATCGCCATTATTTGTTTTTACTCATTCACGGCGACACGCTGTCGGATTGGAAAACCAGCTTGCTTAATGCAAACTTTACAGATGAGAAGGAAAGTATTTCGTCAAAACTCCTCGGATTAAGGACTATCCACTTATTAAGTGTTTCCTTTTCAGATTAAATATGTTTTTAACTCTTTTTCAAAGTGTTTTTTTAACATGTTTTAGTAACTATTTGCTCTTATATATATATATATATATATATATATATATATATATTTCAAGATTATAAAATGAATTAGATTACAGATTAGTGAATCTAGCATTTCAAGTCTTACAAAATATTATTGGAAGGTAATATTTATATAAGACAATCCCAACCAAATAAAATTGGTCAATGTACTATATATATATATATATATATATATATATATATATATATATATATATATATATATATATATATATATATATACTAGTAGTTCCACCCGGCTTTGCTCGGACCCTATGTACTGTTCATAACTCTATGTGCATATGTATACATTAACAAGTGTAAATATGTACAGTAATGCTTTCTATATAATAGACTTCCTTAACTACCATCGAGAAAAGTTAGTAGAGACCACAGACGTCAAATCTTTGTAAACTTTGACCCCAATTTTAACCCCTTAACATTTATTGTTTTGGGCTCAAATTAAATTAAAATGTTTGACCCATATCCAAGTAACCTACATCTAAAATTTCAAGTGTTTAGACCCAAAATTGGCGGAGGAGTTTGGTAGAGTTCTCAAAGGGCAAATCGTTGAACTTTGACCCTTGACAGCCAAATTTCTGGCCGAAAACCGATTAAAAAGATTTTCCCGAATCTTAACACCCCTTATGTCAAATCTCGAGTCTGTAGACCGAAAATTGACAGAGTTATTTAGTAGGGAAATGCACACAGACAGACAGACAGACAAACAGACACACACATACATTTTCACTTATATATATATACATAGTAGTGATTTTAAAAGTTAAACAAAAAACAAAAATATGATTAAGGTGCCATCAGCTAGAATCGAAACCAAAGCATACAGCTCTCCAGCCTTATTCATTACCCTCCAAGCCACGTCTATACACATATAAGAAGTTAAAAAAATAACCTTGTTTAAGCTATAAATGTGTACTTGTGCATGCATAAAAGAGCACTTCAAGTCAATATGCTTGCCAAGTTCCAATCTTTTTACTCCTTGACAGCTATTTTTACTGGCTAAAGATCAAATCAAATTTGTTCCACAGGTCCAAATCCCCTATATATCAAGTTTCAAGTCTTTTAGACCAAAGTTGACAGAGGAGTTATATAGAGACTGTTCCTCAAACAGACAGGCAAGGTCACTTTTACATATACACTAACAGGCCGCCAACAGTTGTAAGAAATGCATAAATATTATATTTTAATCAGTATAATTCTAAACCGTTCACTTCTTGTAAGTAAATAAAAAAAAATACTCGAGCTGAGATCGAAACCAAAACGTAAAGACAGTGAGTCAAGTACGATAACTATTAGACCAGCTTGACATGCTCTTTAAGAAGTGTTTTCAAACCTACTTATTTTTAACATAAGTAATCTGTCATGTGAACGATTCACGCATGCACATTCGTGAAACAGTTAGTAAACAGATGAAAATCCGATCACTCCCATGTACGAATATTTCATAGCAGCTCTTTTTTTTCTGGATGAAAATGGATTAAAAAGTTTTTCACGTCTGAATATTCCATATACCAAATTTCAAGTCAATAGATCAAAAATTTGTTGAGTATATAGGTTGAGAAAAATGCCTTCCCACATACACACACATTCTTACCTTTTCTGCCTGGTCATAAAATATGCATAAGTATTATATTTTAATTCATACAGAAACTGAGACATGTGCATGCGAATGTTATATATTTTCTAAACTGTTCACTTCTTGTACGTAAAAATAAATACTCGACCTGAGATTGAAACCAAAACCTGAAAACAGTGAGTCGAGTATGATAATCATGAGGTCAGCTTGACACGATTTTTAAAAAGTGTTTTCAACCCTATTTATTCTTATGTTAACGAGCATCTCTCCCCCCCCTCTCTGGCTTTCTTACTCTTTCTGTTTTCTCTCTCTGTGTCTCTATAAGAGAATAGAGAGGGAGAGAGGGAGAGGGAGAGAGAGAGAGAGGTGAGTAAACGTGGAGGTAGACACGTTTACCAGAACCAAAGGTCAGCTGACCAAATTACGTATGTGTGACGTGGTTGGCTAGATCTGGGAGATTTGATTTGAGCTTTGAAGAAGACGGACGTTTTCCGTGGTCTCCCCCCTCTTAACTGGGGAGGGGGGAGACGAACGCTGACGTGTGTGAAGAAGAACCACACAAGCAGATTTCACTTTACACCTGCTGCAGAACCTCTGGGGAAAGTGAAATAAAAAACTATAAAACCATTTCATCGTCTTGGAGTGATAAATCTTCGTCAAACAGGTATCAAGTCTCCCTCCAGGATGAGAAATTGCCAGATGGTTCAACAGCGAGAACAGAGGTAGGTTCAGAAATTACATGTCACACACACGATTCCCTTTATGATAATCAAATACACAACCATTTATATTAGAGACAATCACACGGAATCTTTCTTATGTTATATAGAAAACGTAAAATGTGCCCCTAAATGAAGAAGTCTATATAACACATTCAAATGTAACGAAAGCTCAATTTGGTACTCCTCAAGGATAACTACGAATATATAACACTTAACATAAGTAATCTGTCATGTGAACGATTCACGCATGCATATTCGTGAAACAGTTGACAAACAGATAAAAATCTGATGACCATGTAACAATTTTTCAATTTTGCCCTATTAACAGCCCATTTTTTTTTGGGGGGGGGGATGAAAACCGATGAAAAAGTTTTCCACATTTCTGAATACCCTATACCAAATTTTAAGTCTGTTTCTTGCTCTTGGACAGGGCCCAAAAGAGAGTTGCCAACCTAATAGGTCCCAAACTGTCATTTAAAATTCAGCCCCTGTCCCATCGACGAAATGTTGCATCCTTCTACCTATTTTACAAGTATTTTAATGGTGGATGCTCTGACAAACTACAGGCCCTTATACTCCCTCGACGAAAATACCCCGACAAACCCGACAAGCAGTGAAGTCCCACCCCTACAGAGTCGAGATCCCTAGATGTAAAAAAGCCTTTTACTCTAAAAGCTTCTTCCCCAAAACTGCAAGACTTTGGAATTCTCTTCCTGTTTCCTGTTTCCCCAATTGTACTGACATGCAGAAGTTCAAGTGTAATGTGAACAGATATCTTGCTACTAAACTCCCTACATCGTACCCCTGCAACTGAGGTCCCTGATAGTAGCCCCCTACATCAAAGTGGCAATGTGCCTTGTTAGTGGTGAAAATGTAATTAAAAAAAAATAATAAAAAAAGATAAAAAATCCGCTGAATATATAGGTTAAGAATTTTCCTCATACACACACATATATTATTATTTTTATAGATATATAAATAATTTTAAACAGTTTAGCTACTGTTATATGTCCACCCATGAAGATTAAAATAAAACCAAGATATAATGATACAATACCTTATGTCTAGAATTCTTGCTCCAATTTTTAACCAAATTCATTATACTGTGATGCTGATCCCTAAACTTGGCACTCCTACAAAACCAGATGTTTCATCTTGGAACACCTTGGTCCTTACTGTGCTGACACCGTTTACAATAGGGCACTTCTAATAAAAATCTGATATTTAACAAGCACAGAGATGCAACACTGCGGCGACTTTTTTTTTTTTTTTTTTTTTACATAGGCATCACCACTTATCAAGGCCAAGAGGTCACTCGAGGATAAGGGTTAAAGAGTGTACGGTAGAAATTGGACAATATAGTAATCGTTAGTAATGGAAATTCGGAAAATTTGTAAACTTATATGGAACGGCTCATCAAAAACTTGCTTACGTTAGACTTGAAGACTACCATACTGTAGTCAGCTGGAAAGTAGGAAAACGGAAGACAATTCCACAGGCGTCCAGTTCTAAGCTTTGATCATGGAATCTACGTTTAAGTTTAGGCACAGATAAAGAGTGAGGGTAATTATTGATAGTGTTTTCTGCTAGACAAGTCTTTCTTGTGAAAGTTTGGTGAGAGGGGGGACCATAGATTGGAGCTCAGTCGAGCACCTTTCATGAAAATAATAATAAAGCAGAGACAAACTCGCAACATCTCTTCTGTGAGAAAGAGGTTGCAGGGAAGAGAAAAGGACATCCCCTACAAGGCTATGAAGTCTATTTTGAACTCTATTAAGGCAGGATAAGTCTTTTCTAGCAACTCCTGCCCAGTTGTGGCAACAGTACTTCATCCTTGGACGTACCTGGCTGTTATATGGATAGAGAATTGCATCAGCAGTGAGATATCTACTGCATCGATAGAAGGATCCCACCATTTTTCCAGCAGCCTTGACAATGGATTTAATGTATGTGTTCCATTTAAGAAATGGACAGGGTTTGGAGATTAGTTGACAAAGTGGGACCTGTTAGATTGAAAACTATTTTTTGGACCCTATCCAAGAGGGAAAGTGGTAGATGCACCAGCCCAGATGTGGCAACAATACTCCATGCATGGGCGAATGGTGGCCTTGTAAAGGTACAGGATACTCTCAGGTGTGAGTAGTTTTCTAGCTTGATAGAAGGAACCCACTTTATAGCAGAATTCGCAATGTCTTCAATGTATTTGTTCCAGTTCATATTGTCCGTGAATGTTAGGCCAAGAAGTTTGAAGGAAGAATTCTCAGGTAGGGTTTTATTTGTCATGGATATTAATTGTTTCTGGTACTTTCCAAAGATTTCACTATTGCCAAGATACCCTATCTGAAGCCAACAGCGGCATTACACTGTCGAACAGCTAAAATATTCAAGGGTTAAACATTTGGTTTTTGTTAGGAGTGCTAAGTTGTAAATGGGGTTTGGTACACCAAGGGCCAGAAAAATACACTGTCTGATGCCAGGAGCGGCACTTACAACACCAACACCATGTTTTAGGAATTACCAACACTCTCCAGCAGAAAACTTTGCAATGTCCTTAATAGCCATATGTCATTTATTATTCCTGATATTCATAACTGACCTCCCTGATAAAATTGTCTCTGAGATGGATATATTTGCTGGTGACCTCAGCACGCTCTATAACAAGCACGAGGGGAAACGAATGAGCACATATCTAAGTCAATGGCAGAAATACTAGAGGAACACTTCCAGTCTATAGTGGAATGGGGACAAAACTGGATAGTAACATTCAATGCTGCCAAGACTAAGCTTGTTTCCTTTAATAATTACAAGAAACTTTCTCAACCACCAATAGCAATGTACCTCTATAAGGCCACAATTCGCCCATGTATGGAGTACTGTTGTCACATTTGGGCTGGTGCATCGCTACTAGTCTCTCACTCCTAAGACAGGGTTCAAAAGAAAGCCACCAACCTAATAGGTCCTGAACTATCACCTAGGTTTCAGCCTCTCTACTATCAACAAAATGTTGCATCCCTCCGCCTGTTTTACAAGTATTTTAATGGTGGATGCTCCCACGAACTACAAGCACTTGTACCCTCTCCATGTAAATACTCCCAACAAACCCGACAAGCAGCAAAATTCCACCCTTATACAATAGAGATCCCCAGATGCCAGAAAGTCTTCTACTCTAATAGTTTCTTCCCCAGAACTACTAGACTTCAGATTTTCCTTCCGTTTCCTGCTTCCCCGACTATACTGACACGCAGAAGTTCAAGTGTAATGTAAACAAACATCGTACTGCTCAACTCTCTACATAGTATCCTTGCAATTATGTCCCTGATAGTAACCCCTTATATCAAATTGGCACTGTGCCTTGTTTGGGGTGAAAATGCAATAAAAAAAACTTTTTGGATATTTATTGAGTACAAAAAAAGTCGTCATGTACAATATTATGGAAGAAATTGCACCAGTTTAACTTTTTTTTTTTTTTTTTTTTACACAGTGATCACCACTTATCAAGGCCCGGAAGCCACTCGGGGATAAGGGTTATTGCAAGTACATTACGTTAGTGTGGAGATTTGATGAAGTGTTTAATTAAGGGGGGGGCGGTTCATTAGGAATTTGTTAACATTGGACTTGAAGACATCCAAGTTGTAGTCCGGAGGGAAGCAGGCAGACGGAACAGAGTTCCACAGGCGTGCAGTTCTAAGAAAGAAACTATTTTTTATTTTTTTATCATTTTGTTTTAGCTGGGGATGGGGCATCCTACCGGATGCCAGATCTTTTTAAGATTCTGACAAGTGAAATTGTTAGTATTTCTATGCACTTGATTAATAGGGTATATTTGCCAGGTAGTTTTTGAAGTTCTTTTTGATGAGAATTTTAAAAATTTTATCTTAATTCAATAAATCTTTAGGTAATTAATGATTTCTTTTTGTGCTCTTATATTGTTGTTAACATTTGTTGAGATTTTCAATTCTCATTGTTCTGAAATTACATTATTTGCCATTGTTCTACGCTCTTCAAAATGAAACCAAAAAAGTTGTTCCACAATAGTAATTTTCAAATAAATTTTGTTCATATGGTGCCTCCTAAAAATCCTTTAAAATACTCCCAAAACTGAACATTGAGGAATATTTATTTATTTATTTTACTGTTTATTCACCCCAAACAAAGCACAGTGTCAGAAAGTTATAAGGACTACTAATAGGGACCAGATTTGCCAGGATACTATATAGGGAGTTGGGTAGCAAGATGTCTATTCACATTACACTTGAACTTCTGAATGCTAGTAAAGTCAGGGAAGCAGGGGGCTTAGGAGGGAATTCCAAAGTTTAACAGTTCAAGGGAAGAAGTTATTTAAGTAGAAAGCTTTACAGCATCTAGGGATTTCTACAGTGTAGGGGTAGGATTTTGCTGTTTGTTTAGTTTGTCGTTTGTTGTTTTCGTTCATTTATTATTGTTACGTGTTCCCATAGTGGCACGAACACCGGCAGCCAATGAGAGAGAGAGGAATAGGGAGGAAGACAGACGGAGGGGAAAGGAAGAAAAAGAACAAGAAAGAAAGAGAGAGAGAGAGAAGGGGTACTAGTGCTTTCAGTTTGTCTGAGCACTTACCATTAAAGTACTTGTAAAACAGGCACAGGGATGCCACATTTCGATGATGGGACAGAGCTTGGGGTTTGCTTGACAGTGCAAGACCTATTAGGTTGGCAACTCTTTTTATTAACCCTTTCTAGGAACAAGAGACTAATGGCAGATACACCAACCCAGATGTGACAATACTCCATGCATGGGTGAATAGTGGCTTTGTAAAGATACAGGATACTCTCAGATGTGTGTAACCTTCTAACACGGTAGAGAGAGCCTGCCTTCCTCGCAGTAGCCCTGGCCTCAATTTATTGGTTCAATTCATGTTGTTTGTGAATGTTAAGTCTAGGAGCTTGAAGGAAGTACTCCCAGACAGTGTATCATTAGCCATGGCAATAATGATTGAAACATAATTTCGACTTTTAAAATTTAACACAAATCAGAGATCTCTGAATTTTAACTAAGAGCTTTCACTCCCTCTTTGAACCCTTTGCATAAAACTGAATTAACCTAAATATAGCCTATGTTACCCATCGTTACGTGTAAGTAGTAGTATTCCAAAATCCATAATTATGTAGAATTTCTTTGAGGGAATTTTTCAAGTTAAATTTAAGTTTTACGGTATTTTGTTTATTAAATATTTAAGTGATAGCACAGAATAGTTACAAAAAACGTCCATCCCTTTCCTCCACGTTACAATGTGATTCTATTTCAGCACGGTCCGTATTCTGTATAAGTACCAAATAGAGATATACACGTCATTTTTTGTTGTTGTTATTATCATATTTATGTTATGGCTTTTTTATAATTATATCTGGTACTTATGCAGAATACGGACCGTGTTGTAATAATAAGATTACTATTTAGGAACCCATTCTTAACATGGGAAAGGGGGGGACGTTGTGTAACTATTCTGTACTTTCGCCTAACAATTTAATAGACAAAAGATACCGTAAAGATTAAATTTAACTTGAAAATCCTACATAAAATAACAGCACGGTCCATATTCTGCATAAGTAGCTTATGTTTTTGAGTTGGTTTTCGTTCATTTATTATTGTTACGTGTTCCCATAGTGGCACGAACACCGGCAGCCAATGAGAGAGAGAGGAATAGGGAGGAAGACAGACGGAGGGGAAAGGAAGAAAAAGAACAAGAAAGAAAGAGAGAGAGAGAGAGAGAGAGAGAGAGAGAGAGAGACTAATCAGTGCGCATGCGCAATAGCACTTCTTCCTCCTCAACACGCGCACTCGACTTCTGCCATTATTTTACAACCAACCAGTCCGTCAGATGTAAAACCCGGGTTGGTATATATATATATATATATATAATATTAAAAAAATAAATACGTCGTCGTGGCATATGCATAAACTGGACTACCTTGTTCATCTGGCGATTTTTGGAGATGCTTCTCAAAACCTGACATTGGAATAATAATAAAAAAAATATATATATTCGCGCAGCAGCAGTTTTCAGTTATCAAAACCCGGAAAAAAAAAAAAGGAAAAAAATAATAGCGAAAAAAATGGTGACACGACATTAAATTGTTTTTTTTTTTTTTTTAATTTTTTTTTTAAATTTTATTTTATGGAAGAATATTTATGTATTGTAAATAATATATGGGGTGGAAGTTGTTTCATTGATTGCGAAGGAGTTAGACCATTTTTAAAGCCTCGTTAAAATTTCCTTTTTTCGTGGAATATTATTTAACAACCAATAATAAATTTATTAGAAATTATTTAAAAGAAATAACAGAAAAAAAAAGTAGGATTTTTTTTTTTTTATCTTAGAATCTTTTTATTGTTTGTTTGTTTCTAACGGTTGTTTATTAATTAATCCATAAATTAAAACCAGATAGTTAACAAAAACGGAGTTTGATTCACGTTTATTTTATTTTTTGTGGCAGAAATTTCACTCCTACGCAAAGAAACTTTTATAAGTTTTCTTATTAATATATTAAACTTGATGATAAATATTTGGATTTCCTATTTTCTGTTCGCTTCTGTTTTCTATTAAAATACTTTTTTACGGGGATGTAAATCTTATTTTAGGTTTAAAAGCAGAGTAAGGATTAAAAAAAAAACTTATTGCATATTAAAAAAATAATTTCCAAATACGCGTTTTTTTTTGTTTTGTTTTAATTAAAATTTCACACACAAAAAATATCCTGTATTAAAATACAGGATACAAGGCAATAAACCCATGTACAAAAGCATAATTTTTATTTAATTAAAAAAATATACATAAGTGTTAAAATTTTGAATCTTATTTTTTAATTTTTTTTTTTTTTTTTTTTTTCAAGAGAAAAAAAAATCCCAAAAAGAAATTAAAAATTCGCTTTCAACTTAACAAAAACAACCAAACATGTTACGTTGGATGTCCGGCGATGATAGGAGGCGAAAGGAACCCGAGGCATATACGTCGGTAGTCGAAGGTCTAAAACGTTTATACAAAACAAAACTTTTCCCTCTAGAGGAACATTACAAATTCCATGATTTCCATTCTCCGATGCTCGATGAACCCGACTTCGATGCCCGTCCCATGATTTTGTTGATCGGACAATATTCCACCGGAAAAACTACCTTTATTCGCTATTTACTCGAACAAGATTTTCCTGGTATTCGGATCGGGCCTGAACCCACAACCGACCGGTTCATAGCCGTAATGGTCGGGGAGAATGAGGGTATCGTGCCGGGAAATGCTCTTGTGGTCGACACGAAGAAACAATTCCGACCGCTTTCCAAGTTTGGCAACGCTTTTCTCAACAGATTCCAATGTTCCATGTTGAAGAACCCCGTCTTGGATAGCATCAGTATTATTGACACGCCCGGAATCCTATCTGGTAAGTACCACCAGTCCAGTCCACCACCTAAAAAAAGGGGGGGGGGCACAGTATTACTTACTGCTAGTCTAGTCAATTATTACTATTATTATTAACTACGGCTTTTCTTGACGATTTAATGATTTAAATATGATTCTAAATTTTATGTCTTTTTTTTTTTTTTTTTTTTCTGGTGGGGGGCGGCCGATCACGCATATTAACTTACTTGAGCTGTTGTCTACGCCATGAGACGTCATATGAAATAGACGGTGTTAGTCAAGCTGGCGATCCCCGCCCTATTACGTTCCATGCTTTCTTGTTTGGATATTTTTTTACGACCTGCCCTAGCGTAGTATAAACAACCTCAGCCACCCATGTTAAGAACGGCTTTCGGAATACCCCCAACATCCCTATGTTAAGAACGGCTTTTGAGATTGGGAAGGTGGTGTTTATTCCGGAAGCCATTCTTAACATGGGGAGGCTGGGGTCTTTATAATACGCTGGGGGTGGGGCACTGGGGCACGTCGTAAAAATTTACCGAAAAGCAAATGTCTGTATGATGTGCGCACCAGTCACGGGGCGAAGATGAAAAATTACAAAAATCACGTAATTTCATCAAGAACTTTTTTATTATTACAAAAAAATCAAAATTTACTGTTTCGATGAGGATGAAAAAAATGAAATCAACGAATCGGTAGACAAGGGCAGACAACCCTAATGCACGTGGAAATTGTCAAAATAATCATTATATTCTCTATAGAACCATGGCTTCGGCTGTCACTTCGGTAAAAAAATGTTTTTTTCATGAATAAAAAGTTTACGAATATTTGTTTAAAGGATATTTTTGATAAAAAAATGTACAAAAATGAAATGAAACGAAACAAGAAATCGTGTTATACCGGGATATATTTTAAATTAAATTTCAAAGTGTCTATTTAGTTTGAACCACAAGTACTATAGAGGTTTAAGTTAAAACAAGAGAAAAATGGCCGACATGAGATGATCATCTCAACAGTCTCGATAATTACTCAAAAATTGAAAATAAAATACTTATAGAAACCCATCCAATGTTATCGTGACATTAAATACGCTGTATTCAATTGAATTTACTTATGGCACATACTCTAGGGATAATATCTGAGTGGGGTATCATATTGTTCGGTTCCTGGTTGTCAACCTCCCAAGTATTACCCCCTCTTTCGTGAAGGGGTTATTAGGTAATGTCGATGTGGCCGATCGCGCTGCCCCCTTATTTTTGGAAGGAGGTTGGGGTCTGGATTAACCTAATATTAACCAATTACGTGTCATATCGGGTCTTTGGGTTAGGATTTATTTTTTTGGGTCGGGATGAAAAGAATTGAAGACGTTCTCCTAGACTGAAGTCCTTTTTATTTTTGTTTTATTCATATGCCCTCCCCCTCTTTTGGGGGAAGTTTGAAACGGATTTCGGTGCTAGTGCAGTCAGTGCAGAGAGTGATCCGCGCTATTTTTTAAATCGTATTTCCAAGTTTAAAGTTTTGATATATTTTTTTATTCAATTGTAAGGTTGAAGTATAGAATAGGTACAAAACACCCTCCCCTCCCCATGTTAAGAATGGCTTTTTAAATAATAACGTTATTATTTACGTCCGGATCCACTCTCTGCGTTAGTACCCGGATTTCAGATCATATCCAGTCTTGGATGATAAAATTGACCTAAAAACCTTTTTATTATTATTATTTTTTTTTTTTTTTTTGATGGCATTTAACCAAGTTGTTTGAGGAGGTTGAGAGTTAAAATGAAACCATTTTTCACCCCGTTTCATATTGGAATCGAAATATACATACGCGCACGCGACACCGGCAAAATCAATTATCTTGACAAACTAAATAAATAATACTTCATTAAACAGGATAGGTAAAAAGTAAATGATATTTAACAATCGCCCCCGCATGTTTAGAATGAATTTTTTTGTTAAATTTTATTTTTATAATAACGGCGTTAAACGCTGAGAAACAAACCTATTAATATTAGGAATGATTGTACTTTCATCGATAGGATGTCTTTTTCTAAAACCATACAGTTTTTTTGGGTTTGTATTACTGTACACATAGATTTGAAAAAGTTGTCAAAAAACAAATATATAATAAATAAATATTATCAAAGGCAAAATAAGTTACTTTTCTACCAAACTGGACACATTTTTTTTTTGTTTTTATTCAATGTAACATGTTTATTCAGCTCGAAAAACATGCAGGGTTTACCGATGTATTGGAAAATTCAAAATGGCGCCCGACACTCTCTTTAACATGGTAAGTTTGGGAAAAGGTGTTATAATTAATAAACTAGACAAAATACTATTAAAAAAACACCGAATATATGTCAAATTATGTCACGGTAACATATAATGAGCGAATTTCTAACAGTATTTCGTCTAGTTTATTATTTATAACAACTTTTCCTGAACTTACCGTGTTAAAGAGTGTCGGGCGCCATTTTGAATTTTCCAATATATCGGTAAACACTGTATGCTTTTCGAGCTGAATAAACATGTTACATTGAATAAAAACACGAAAAATATATCCAGTTTGGTAGAAGTAACTTATCTTGCCTTTGATAACATTTATTTGTTATATATTTGTTTGACAACTTTTTCGAATCTATGTGTACAGTAATACAAACTCACTAATTTGTTTCATCGTACTTTTGAAACGTCAAAATGAAAACTTTGCTGGAAAAAAATAGTCGCCATCTTTAAACTAGTAGCTAGCTATGGAAACTCAAATTTCTCGTTAAAATTATAAACTTGAGTTATCGTTCTTCGCCGCTTTCACAACTTATAAAGATGGCGACTATATTTTGGGGGTCAAGTTTTAATTTTGGCGTGTCACGTGCACAATAAAATTTTCTTATTTTACTTTGGTACTTCTGCATTTTATGAACTGCGCTTTTTTCTTTTTCTTTTTTTAGATATTGAATTTAACTTAAATTCTTTTAACGATAACTTTTAAATTGTTGGATGAAAGTACAGAATAGTTTAAAAATGTTTTTTAAACTGTTATTTCAGCACTGTTCCATTTCATTCTAAATAATTTGCGTGACTGAAATAGGAATCAACCACAAAGATATTTTTAAACGGTACTGCGTTTCTTTGTTTAGACTGAAACGGTTTTCTCCAAAAGTAAGTTCAGAGTTAATTATGTGGGAGTGATTTCTTTAGATAATGACACTCCCAACGTTACTGATATCTGAACTTTTGTCGGAATGATGAACCACTTCAGAATTTTACGAATGCCCATTGACGCCATAAATGTCGGATATTTTAAATTCCATGTATTAACATTTGTTTTCAAAATGCACACATACAGAGAACAATATTACTACTCCACACACACACATAGTCATCCCATCCACATACAGTACTGTTTCGTTGTATCACAACTCACCAGTGCACCTAGACTAGCACTTTTCCCTAGCCGAGAATTGAAGAACCTACCATTGCGTTGATAGTCGACAGTTTTACCACTGGGATCGCAAATGACCTCAACAAATGTCATTTGATATTTAAATAAACACTCGCCCACTGCTTGTACAGTGCTCGAGCTGCTTGTTTCTTTACAAACAAACAGCGAGCCTCGCTTTTATAGCCAATTAAGTAGCTTACGATAGTGCTCTACCCAAATATATATATATATATATATATATATATATATATATATATATTAGTGTCTGTTGGAGGTTACCTAGGTTTCATCGATTTGGTCATGCTGGAATTAGCATGACGAAATTTATGAAACCTGCGTATCCCCAACACACTATAATGTATAATTCTTAAAATCCTACGATTGATCACTATCTTTTTTCTACTGACTTATTGCTAAATATATATATATATATATCTCAATTACAAAAAAATTTGAGAAGGATAAAAAAATCGATTCGATCACAATTTCTTAGATCATCATATCATATAAATCCGAAGATTCTATTGTTGGCATTGGTTTCCCCGATATTTTTATAGTCAGAATTATTTCTAGAAATACATGGGGTATTTATGAGAGGGATTACGACATCGTTGCCAACGCCCTAAGTGCAAGTGATTTTTGTAGAACGAACTGGATTCGAACTAGGAACATCCAGGTTGTCGGTTAACCACTTGAACACCGTCATCTTCCATCTTAGATAGCATGAAACCAGGTAACGCTATAAAAAAGAAACAAAACAAAAAAAAAACGAATAACAACTGATCTTTTTATGTAATGAGTTCTGACTTAAAAGATATTGAGCACTGTATACAAGTGCAAATCGAAACTCTGAATCGGACAAAAAAGATCCATCTTCAAATATCATTTTAGTGCGTGTGAAACAAATTTTTTTACGGAAGTATTTAACTCTGGATCTTGTGATTTGTTTGTGACTTTTTTGAGATTTTGTTTTGTGTATCTTTGTAGAGTACATACGAAATTTTCTTCCGAAGATAGTGTAGTAAACACCGTCTTGAAACTGTAAACAACTATGCTGACTTTTCCTGGTTTCCATTTGCAGCAAGGTTGGACACTGGGGGTGGGGGATCCCACTCCACTACCTTCAATGGATTACTCTCGGAGAGTTACAGAAACGAATTTGTTGGCATTCCAAGGTAATGGTGTCTCAGGCAATAACCCCTCTCACAAAGGGGAAGTAGGTTAATTCTTGGGAAGATAGCATTAATCCTACATCGTTCAGAAAAAAGGGTCAGACCGAGGCCGCCGAGATATTAACATTATGTTAATAATATCTCGGCGGCCTCGGCCAGACCCTAGAATTAGAGTGTGTGTCAAGGATTAATCTGGCTGGTATGAAGCTGGTTTAATTTTTTCGTGTTAATTATGAAAGTTGTTTTAAAGGATAATACGTTTCTGATGCCAACGAAAACGTTTTATCGCCACTAGGTTACCATATAAATTTAGTTTTGGACTTTCTCTTTGCAGCAGAATACATTTGAAATCTCTTGAATTCTTACAGCTTTTTCGAGGTCGTATGAATTACTGGTTTAAAGAGAAATGATTGAGAAAAAAAAAAAAAAAACTGAAAGGGACTCTTCGTGCTCTTTTTTTTTTTTTTTTTTTTTTTTTACGAGATCATAAAGTATTTAAAAAATAATTTCGATTATTTATTTTATGGGTAAAATTCGGTCCTTTTCTTTTTTGCTGTCAGTGTTGACAGAAAGATATTAAAAAAATGTGCGTACGTGCGATTACACGTCAACTTGACGTCAACACCTTGAGAAATTCATGAAACAAATGTGAAATATTTTAGTCGGGGAGGGAGCCTCACTTTAAAGATATAACATAAAATGATCACCTACTTCCTAATCACATGTTTAAAAGTACGAGTAACCATTTTTTTTTTTTTTTAAATTTCTTTTTTATTTTTAGAAAATGGCGTTAATTTAAATTTTATTTTTCAGTTCGGGGTGTCAATACGAGAAAAAAATCTGGGGATTTCGCATAGAAGTCAACAAACGAAAATGGTCAAAAGTTCAAATGTATAACAAATAAATGTTACCAAAGGCAAGAAAGTTACTCTTCTATCTACCTGGATAAGTTTTATTTTAACGTATTTTAAAGCTTTTATTCGTTTGGAAAAACAAATAGTACTGAGTGGGTGTGGGTGGGTAAGTTAAACCGACGGCAACATGGCGTCTTCTGAGCGTCAACAATGGCTCAAAGGTCCACAAGGAAACAAAATAGTGATAGAAACCCACCTAATAAGTGTCATCGTGTCGTATTGTTGTCGGTTTAACTTACCAACTCGACACTACTTGTTATCCAAACCGAATAAAAGCTTTAAAATACGTTAAAACAATTTATTCAAGTAAGCAGAGTAACTTATATTGCCTTTGGTAACATTTGTTGTGTATCTGAATTTTTTTTTATCCCTCCTCTTTTTTGTTCGTTTGTTCGTTTCTCTGCTTACCCCACCCCAATCCAAAATATACTGCAAGTTTTTTTTTTGTCTTAACATTTGTTTAATTTAATTTAACTTGAAAATACTATTTAAAAATAGTGCGGTTCAACAAGTGCACAAGTACCATTTTTCTTTATGTTTATTTTGATGAGGGGAGGGTCTCTTTCTGACCTACGCTATAGGTGGTCAAGAACTGAAGGGATCATTTTAGGTAAAATTATATAGTAAAGTGCTCCCCCCACCCCCACGCGCAAAAATATCTTGTGTTTTCAGGATGTTGACGTGTAATTTCCATTTTTTTCGTTTGACACTTTGGGAAATTTTCCCCATTTTCACACTAATCTGTTAATGAAAGAAAGGAGTGTAAAAAAAAAAAAAAGGAGTGACAAAAATGCTGTTCGTTCACGTGTCAGACAAACCGATTCAAAACTCTGAGACCTCATTTTCTCGATTTGCCCTTAATCTATGGGGAATCTAACTCGTGTCGTTACTGTATTTAATACATTTTTAGCAATACAACAAATTAACAAAACAAAATGACTTCAAGTCTTGTTAGTGGGTGTTGCTTAGGTAGATATGATTAATTACTCGTATTATTAGCTGTCGTCGTGTATGGTGAGACAATCGTGACATCATTCACAGGTGTTGCTTTATTTTTCCTTTTCTTTTTTTTCTTCGCTAAATTTACGTCGAAAACAAGCAAGAATAAAAATTATGCCAATTTCTATTAAAGCGTAATGATATTGACGATATAAACTTTTTCTTTTTTACATGTAGTTGGGGAAATTAGCCAAAAACAATTTATTTTGCTTCACCCACTCATTTGTGAACTGTTTGCGTTAAAAAAAAGTTATTGTAAATACAGATTTAGAGTTAAGTAGCCATCTTTAGTCCATAGCATAAACAATTGGCTAAGCTAAACAAAATGACTAATTTACTCGGAATTGATATTTATGGTAATTAAGTCATAAAACAGTTTTTGAACTGTATTTCAGTTAATGTGTCGTTGATACCATAAAGAATGTGTATATGTATGTATATATCCGTCTCGTCACACGAGGGGTTCGTCTGGCAATCTTTTACTTGTTAATTTAATGAGTAAAAAATTGCTGGACGAATCTCTTTCAAATATTTAGGAAATCTTTATCCATACCGATGTATACGTTTTTCTTTTCCTTGTCTATACTAATTTATACGTTTTCTTCCCCCCCCCTCTTTTCTTGTCAAACTTTCCATGTTTCTTTCCGAACTTCATCATTTCAAACGTTTTATAGTTTTCTTTTGGAATTAACCACAACAGCATTTAAAACATGTTTTACGTGTAGAAGCACCTAAAAGGGTTCACCTGTGATGCTTTATTTATAGGAGCAGTAAAAGTGTTCTATTTTTAAAGAGTATAAGTCGGGTTCAGATTTTTTTTTCTTTTCGATGAGATTATTAAAAGTGGTCGTTATGTGCATCCATACATTCTCTTCCGTTAACCATCATTGGGTCATTTTTTTTTTTTTTTTTTTTTTTTTTTTAATAAAAAATACATTAAAATAGATTTTAAAAGCTTTTGGTTTTTATCAAATGAATTTTGAATAAATGCTTAAGATATTTATTTCTTGCTACCACGCACGACGCTGACAAGTACGAGAAGCCGGCTTATGTCTAGTTGGTTGCTATATGTAGGTCTTTATCTATACCAAAATTATTCTACAAATTGGTGCTAAACTGAGTCTTGTACATCCTTCCCTTCTGACAGCAGGCGAGTGTAGTTGTAGTTAAAAGCCCCTGATATCATCCCATGCCATTTATTAAAAGATCTATCCTATTTAATGTAATCATTTTACCCGTCCCCCTCTCTCAGTTCAGAAGGAAGATTTAGAATTCCAGACTATTGCTTCGTTTGCCGGTAACGAAATATTAAATCGGTCCCACGCTGAAAAGCACTAGGTGTATCAGAATTTTGGGAATTTTTGACACCCCTAACGCGAAACTGCGAATAAAATATATATATATATATATATATATATATATATATATATATATATATATATATATATATATATAAAAAACTGGTAATTTCTCGGGTTTGTTTTACTGTACACATAGATTCGAAAAAGTTGTCACAAAACAAATATATAATAAATGTTATCACAGGCAAGATAAGTTACTTTTCTAACTAACTGGATATGTTTTTAGTGTTTATATTTAATGTAACATGTTTATTCAGCTCGAAAAACATAGTGTTTACCGATGTATTCGAAAATTTAAAATGGCAGCCGACTCTTTGAGGCGGTAAGTTTGGGAAAATTAGTTATAAATAAAAAAAAAAAAAACAGACAAAATACTGTTAGAAACTCGCTCAATATGTTACCGTTACATAGACTGACATATATTCGGCGGGTTTTTAACAGTATTTTGACTGTTTTTTTTTATTTATAACTTCTTCTCCCAAACTTACCGTCTCCGAGAGAGAGAGTCGGCCGCCATTTTGAATTTTCGAATACATCGGTAAACAGTTTTTCGAGCTGAATAAACATGTTACATTAAATATAAACACTAAAAACATATCCAGTTAGAAAAGTAACTTATCTTGCCTTTGATAACATTTATTTGTTCTATATTTGTTTTGTGACAACTTTTTCGAATCTGTGTACACAGTAAAATAACCCCCCCCCCAAAATAATAGAAATATTTCTTTTTTTTTTTAAACAGGGTTTACAAAGTGACGGCGCGCCTTCATGCAGCCATTTTTTTTACGTAATGAAATCAATTGAATTTTACGAGTTAATTTTTTTCAATTTTTAAACTTTTTAAAAACTATCAAAATTTTTCTGTTGGTTAAATTTTTACGATATTTTCAGGGTCAATGTGAAATTTTATGCTCTTTCCAATAAACCGAAGATAATATTTTAATATTTTAGACAAACGTTTTTTTTTAATTTACCCACCCCATTTTGAAATGTCTATTAAAACTTTAATAATTAATTTATGTACCAAAGTTTTATATATCACAAATTGAAGATAAAAGATCAATAAATAATATAATTTAAAACAAGTGTTTTTTAGAAATTTACCTGTGAAGTCAAGTTTAAAACCTTTTTTTTTTTTTTTAAACACGTTTTTTTCTTTAAATGACACCTTATAATCTTATATTGTACAGAAAGTTTCGTTTTATTACAAAAATTATTTCTATTTCATTCAATGTTTTTTTTTTTTTTAATTAAAAAAAAAAAAATTCACTCCATAAAGTGGAAATTAAATATATTAAATCAAAAACTCGTGTATTTTTTGAGAAAAGAAAAAAAAAATTTTCTTGAACTGTTTTTTTTTTTTTTTTTTTTTTTTTTTTTTTTTTTTAAGGCAAAAAATTATAAAATGTGACTAGTTTTCAGGTATGGAGGTACAAATTTCTTTACGTGCAGAGGTAGATGGCGAACGTGTGGTTTTTACTTCCTTCTGTCCACCCGTAATTCAAAACAATAATAAAAAATTTAAAAAATACTTCCGGTTTTAAATAAAAACGTAAAATGTTTGCATCATGGCGGGTTTTTCAAATAGGCGTTTAAAAAATAATTTTATTTAAAAAATAAATGGATTTTAAAATATAAATATCGATAAATTCTTAACAATGAAGAATGCAACTACACATTGATTAGTAATTTTTATAGGTAAGTGTTTTTTTGGAATTTATATCGATTTTTTATAATTGACCTAAGTTAAATTTCGTTTATTTTCAAATTTTTTTAAAGAAAACCGATTTAAAAAAACATTACATAATTTGCTATTAAACCTCTTATTTTTTTTTTTTTAATTGGTCTTTGCTCCTTTAATTGAAAAAAAATTAGGGTTTGAATTATATTTTTCAAGTAGTTATAAACTTGGAAAGACGGGGTCGAATTATTCAATATTTTTTCACGCATTCGTATGGTCAGTTTCTGACACCTAGAAAAGCACCATGTTTAAAGATTGATTCTCCCTGCTTACATGTCTCCCCCAAGAGGGCAGACTAGACGATGCCTGTTTTTAATGTGGAGAAAATCCAGCTCCCTCTAAAGGGGTACTCTTGAGTGGGACAAAAACAAAAATTGCCTCCGTCTAGAAGAATTTTTCGTTCACTGTGGACAGAACAGACGAAGTGTAAGTATCAGAAGAAGGTAATTTATAAAAGTTGCGGCCATGAACGTAGATGATAGAAAAAAAAAATTTTGGTATTTTCATTAATAATCCAGTTAGTATCCTGCATTTAAAATTGAGAAAGCATGCTTGAAAAGTGTCAGCATTATGTGAAAAGAAGCAAAACAAAATGGCAATCGAGTTTGAACTGATGTTGTGTTCATCTAACTAATAATATTTATTAATAATATAAAATAATATGTAACAAAAACGGAACTTTTAATACCTAAACAGATTATTCTTGTATCCTTCCATGGACGTCATCTTTATAAATTACCCAGAACAGATACTACATTTTGCTCCTAGTTAAAAGGTCAAGTGTAAACTGTCCTTATTGTAAATTTACTATATTTTCTTTCGACTGGCCTTTAATTCCTTCCGCTCCCAAGTGTAATGTCCGTTCTATCCTCAGACCGAGGAGGGGAAATCGTTTGGTTAGGGAAATGGTTAATTAAAGGAGTTTTATCCTATCCAGAGATCCCCTTTTGGGGTGCTGGATATCCACCACTTTCAAAACTAGCTCCATGTTTAACACTCCTACGTGAGGAGGTAAGTAAATAGGGTAAATCCTATTTTAGTCACGAAAATTATTTAGTGTGAAATAAGTTTTCGTTCTAGTCTCTAGTAGCTTGATGTTGGTTAAAAACAATGTTTTAACAAAAAATATTCATGTAAGTTAAAAAAAAAAAAAAAAGAAAAAAAAGATAAGCCATAACATTGACTTTTCTGCAGGACACATTGAATTATCATGTACTTGATAAAAATGACGTCCATGTTAAAATTGTTGTTTCAGAAATTTCATATTCATTTCATAGTATTTATAATGTGCTAACGTGACTATGTAGCGATACCTGATGTTTTTTAAGATCAATCTGTATAATTTACAATTAATATTTGGTTTGAAATAAAAAATGTCATTCACAATTAATATAACAAAAAAAAAAGACCTAAAAAAACTGTAAAAATTGTCATTCTTAACCAAATATTCTTTAAATAAAACGAATGTTTCTTATTTGGACATGTGACAATTCTATTCTTTTTAAAACAAATATTCTGTCCTCTTACAGAAAAAATAATTGCCTATTAACATTTTTTGAATAAATAAAATGTCACTTTTTGAAATGTATTTATTTAAAACTACAATTTGAATTTGGAACAATTAATTTTAAAATGAGTAAAGTCGGAATTGTTTACCTTAGCGACATCATATCACCAATTATTTTTGCTCATCGGACGATCTTTTTTTTGTTGTTGTTTATGTGTAAAAAAGATAACATTCTAACATGAAATATTTAGTGTATTATAAAGACTTAAATAATAAAACAAAGGGGTTATGTTTGAAGGCTATGACAATGCTGTTTGTGTGAAACACCATGGACACAAGATGTTTTTTGTTTACTTCTATTCGTAAATAAATATAGCACACTGTCACCGAGTCATAAGGGACTATTGTGAATTAGGGGTCAGATTTATATGGTCATCTTAAGTGGGTAGTTGGGCAGCAAGATGTTTGCTCCCATTATACTTAAACGTCTCCATTTTGGTATAGTTGTGGAGCATGAAGAGAATTCTAAAGGCAAGCAGTTACAGGAAAAAAGCTATCAGAGTTAAAAAAAAAAAAAAAAAAAACTTCTGACAATTGGAGACCTCTACAGTAAAAGGGTGTGATTTTGCTGCTTGTGTTAGTAGGAGGTATTTACATTAAGAAGGCACAAGTCTGGCAAATTCGTCAAAACATTCTGTTGAAGTATTTCAAAAAGAAACACAGGAATGCAAGATTGCAGTGATGGGCTGGAAGCTGATAGACGGTGGAAGATTTATTTTAGATTAGTCTCTTTTTCTAACCCTGTCCAAGATGAAGAGACTATTTCTAGCCCAGTAGAAGGAGCCCATCTACTTTGCAGTAGACTTGACAGTATTCTAGAAAAAAAGTTAACATGTTCATTTAATCTTGTATTCTTAGAGAAAGGTAACCAGGTCATATGTGACCGAACATTGTAATCGGTCTGTTAGGTGTTCCCTCCCTCCTCGCAACACCTTTAAATTCCGGAAAACCGTATGTTGCAGACCAAATCAAACTTTGTGAGTGAAATTGGGCATGATGAACTGCTCAGAAAGGCTGGGTACAACCAAACCTTGTTGAGCTAAGACATGCATAATTGTCTCCTTTTATTGGTCCCTCGACAAAGGAGGGATTGGACCTAGGAATTCACTCCTGTGCGTTCGCACTTTTCTCAACAAACACGCTTTGGATATTTTTGAAATTTAGCACAAACATTAGTCATAATGAAAGTAAATTTTTGCCAGAACTGATTTTATGGGATAACTCTGGTTGCCCACTATCCTAGGAGGCATTATAAAGGTAAGATTGCCCCCAAATTGTTCACTTGTGGAGGAGGACCCGCATGCTTGGCTTATTAATAACAGAGCTAGTAGATGCATAGTCCTGTCTGCATTATTTCTATAGAATATTTATACAGTTTAATCTGTGGGTGACATGGTTAGATGCAAGAATTGTAATGTTCCTGATACTTTTTTTTGTTTATTTTTGTTGGGTGGGGGTGAACTCTTTGAAAAGGAAGAGGTATGAACCCCTGCTTCATTTTAGGCATGAGCCATCTTTACTTAATTGTTTGCAATACACTTTACTGAAATATTGTCAGCGTTGACATTGGTGGCGACTATGATAATCTTATATGAACCAAACCAAGCCTTCAAATTCTTTCTGTAGCGTCCTTTCTGATCTGTAAAAAGAGATTGTGACAGTTTGTTAACCAATTTCATTTGGTTGGATCTTTGTACATCTTTTACACTGGTTCAATTGTTGCAGCAACGCTACTTCATCTTGTTTAGTCTGGTTGATTTTTTTTTTAAATTTCTGAGAGATGGTGTTGACTGAAAATGATTTCTCAACAAATAGCATCCTTTGTAAAGAAGGGACCATGAATATATTAATTCGAAGAAGATTCCATGTTTATCAGATGACTTAACATAATCTGCATGATTTTTTTTTCTTGGCCTTAAAGCCAAGATCACAGTGTAGTATCTGTTCTGATGCACCATTTCATGACCGAGACAATTTTTATTTTTGTTTCTATCCAGAGTGCCCCGTTTTGGGGAGCTAGATTTTCCCCACATTAAAAACCGACCTTGTGTCTAACTCTCTACCCCTGCGGGAAGGCAAGTAAATAGGGACATAATCTGCATGCTTACACAATTTAATTAGTGAAAGAGTTGGTTAGATATGTAAGATAAATGGTTCTTTTTTTTTTTTTTTTCTTTTTTTAAATGAGTTATGAACTATTTCAAGTATACGCTATCTGGCTATTGTAAAGACTAGCAGGAGAAGGGGCGTAAAATAGGCTTAAATATATTTTAATTTGTCCAGATTTCGTATATATTATTAGTCATGATTTCATAAGTAAAACATTACTTGGGTGGTATCAGCTAGAATCGAAACCAAAACTGTAGCATTCAAAGCTGGTGACGTTACCACTGTACCAACGTTACATGCATATAAACCAATTAAAAATAAACTAAGATGAATGTACAAAATGTTTAACTATTTTTTTTTTTTTTTTTTTTTTTTCTGCGATTTTGATCTATTTTTGACCCCTTAAAAACAATTTTAACTAGCTAAAGACTCCTAAAAGAACAACCTGTAAAAAAATGCAATCATTTGAGGCCTGCTCTACGACTTTTAGTTTTGGGTGAGATAGTTTGAAAATATGGAGACAGACAGATAGCTGTTTATATATTAGATTTTCTGCTCTTTTTGACTTCCGGTTTCTGCTGTCCATGAAGCTGATTTGATTTTTTGCATCAGGAAAAGTAAGTTTGAAAAGTTAGTTTATCTAGCTATGGATCAAATGATATTACTACCATGATGATTTTTTTTTTTTTTTTTTAGTTTATAATCGAATATTTCAATCTTTAGTTTGATAGTTTATTTAATTACATCAAAGGTAATAAAATAGTTGGTGCCTATTAAGACAAATCGATTTTCTTTTTTAGATATGTGGTTTTAACCAAACACAACAGTACGTGTCATTTCGAAAATAGTAATATATCCAAAAATTACAAAACACTATTGAGCAGAAAATTATTTCTAGTTAAAAGTAATTTTTACAGAAAATTGGGAAATTGCATTTTTCCTAGATGTGACCACTTTGAAGGTTGCGAATACAGGGACATATTTCCCTTTTCGCCACTGTAATGGCCGACATTTTGTTTCAGACCATAGTGATACTTTTTTTTTTTTTTTTTTTTTACTAAAAACACGATAGCAGTTGTTCTACTTGATGGGTTTCATAATTTTTGGATATATTACTATTTTCGACATGACAATAAGTATTGTTATTTTTGCTTAAAACCACATTTAGAAAATGGATCTGTCAACTCTATACAAGCACCAAATAGTTGATTAATTACATCAAAGATAATAAAACAGAAGTAAGAGTGATAGACAATAAAACTAATAGGATATCAAACATACAGTTAAGTGAAAGCGATCAACATTTTAGGAATAGATGTGTCATTTGAAGGGTTAGTTGCAAGTTATGACTTATTAGAACAATTAAAAAAATACATTTTTCAAATATAACTTGATACCAAAATTATATTTTACATTATTTTGTGGTCATTATTATATGTAACATAAAAGGGTTTATATTCAAGATTGTAGGCACCGCCAAAAATAGACGAAAAATCAAGTTGTTGTTTTTTAAAACGAAATTACATTTATTAAAATCCATTATTTCTGAGTAACTTTTTTTCCAGAAAGATAAAACCCTGAATTTTATCATACAGAAAACAGAATAATGTAAAACTTTTTCTACTATTTTTAATTAAATTTTAAATGTTAAATTTTCCCAAAAAGTTAACAATTGACATTTTTTGTCTTGCACAAAAAACGTACATAAATATTTAAAAAAAAAAAGGTTTTTGAAATAATTAATTTATTTATTTGTTGTCTAACTAAGATTTAGGGTGATTTTCTATGAGAATATGCAAAAATATTATAATATAAGTACCTGGATTTCAAATAATTCCACTTATTCATATAGGTAACCAGTTACTTCGTGTCGATCTAGACAATGTTTACGTTTGTACTTAATAAAAAGCAAACTATGGAAAACCAAACAGGCCAAAAAAAACTTATTTTTCAGTTACGAAAATTTCAATGTATTATTAACGCTGAGGCTGGCCAGTACCAGATGGGTGACCATTTGTATGAGTTTGGTTTTTAATGTGTATGTGTGTGGGGGCCAGGCTCCCCAAAATGGGGGGGGGGGTAATTTAAAGCAGAATAAAAAAAAAATTATTTCAGCGCGTTTGGTCCACCGTAGTCGAAAGGCGGCAATCGTTTTCAAACGGGATCGAAAAAATGATGCTATTTTTAACACAAAGGGCACAATGTTTATCGAATTTTTTTTTTTGTATCGATTCTTCAAAGCATGCCCTGTTTAATAATGGTCATACATTATTCGGCTCGCTAAAAAAAAATTGTTAATTTATTTATCAAAGATTTTAAAATGGCTTTTTTCGTATGAATATTAATTTTTTTTTTTTTTTCTTTTGTTTTGCTTAACTTAAATTAATTATTTTACTTAACATATTCACCGAATTTCACACTTCAAAACTCAAAAGCGGGATAATTAAACAATCGAAGTTCTGATATTCAGACGTCAAAATAAGGTATGCAAACAATTTTTTTTTTTTTTTTTTTTAAATCTATAATTCTGTCCCGTACAACAACAACACAATATGTTTAGTTCAGATTCAGAATATTATTTTAAGCATATTTGGAACCCCCTCAAAACAAGGGAGGGGGGTTGTAAGCAAAAAAATATATATATAAATATCGTTTATGAAAAATAAGTACACTGTTATAAAGTTCATTCTTCTCTTAATAATCGCTGAAAATTTCGTATTGATGGGATAATTACCCGATTTTTGGTAGATTTTTAAAAAGACGGTCCGTCAAAAAGTACTTACCTGCCCCCCTCCCCCCCAGTTTTGGCGGTGCCTACAAGATTGTCACCTCTTTCTGGTCCCCTGACAAAAAGAGGGTGGACCTGTAAATTCACCCTTGTCCATTCGTCCGTCTGTACTTTTCTCAATAACTACGCCTTGGAATTTTTTAAAGTTTTACACAAACATTAAACATAATGAGTAAAAAAGTAACAGAACGGATTTTCCGGGAAAACTTTGGTCCCCCTAGAGGTGTCTTTCTGGTTAAAGTGGCTAAAATGGACACTTTTGTGTGTATTTAAAAAAAATTGATACCTTGAATTTTTATAAAACTTTCTGGAAAGTTGTAACTAACCGATTTCTATATAATTTTCTTGGTCTATACTTTGCGATAACTTTTGGGTGTGCTCCAGGGGCTCTTTTAGGGCTAATAAAAACATTTCATTTTTGGGACCGTTTTACCATATTTGTCCAAAATTTTCTGTGTATGTCTATTTAGCAGTTTTGCATGGTGCCGAACCCAAATTTAAACATGTTAAGGCCTTAGGGACTTTTGAGACTAAATGGGGTGGGGGCAAATGATGGACTTAGTCATTTCTTTTTTTGCATAGTGCAGAACTCCAATTTATATATATTAAGGCCTTAAACTGCACCCTTTGTTCATTTTCACCAGAATTTGACATCTCCTGGGGACTTTAAAGACTAAATGGGCGGGACATGGGGTGCAAATGCTGAACTTAGTCATTTTTTTTATTCCTCGTTCACTGTGCACTCACGGGGGACCATGCGTGCTTCACTTAATTTCTGGTTTCTCCTGTCTATTTCATTGGATAATTGGACACTGTCAAGTGGACAAGAAAGTCATTCTTAATATGGGGGAAGAGGGCTTTCATGTTATCTTAAAGGAAGATAATTGTTAATTAGAAGAGACTTTATTTTGTCACCATCATCTTATCTGTGGAGTAAAAACAGAAAGTCACAAAGAGCAGACAATCTTGACTTTAACCGTTTATTTAAAATTGTTTACAATAACAATTGTTGAAATATTGAAATATCATTGCTATAAAAGTGTGGCAGGGAGAGAGCACCTATAACAGACTGATTACAATGTTCAGCCACACATGACCTGGTTACTTTTCTTCAAAAATATTAAGTTACATGAACATATTGACTTTCTTTTTTTTCTAGAATACTGTCAAGTCTACTGTAAAGTAAACCCATGTTCGTCAATCAACTGAAATTCATTTCCCCATCTCCTCTGCAACACGATCTGCCTTCGACTATGCCAAAGTCACAACTTCCCTCTATGTTCAACTGTCAGCACTTTACCCCCACCGCGACTAAGTCTAAGTATCTTTACATCCATTGTTTGGTCCTTTGGTTACCATCACTACCACACCTTGATCAACATACCCATGTCAGCTTCCTTTTGTGTGCCTTTGTGAACAACTTTTTATCTATTGTTCTGTTGATAAACCCATTTCCCCTTTTTTATACTTTCTCTCTTTTTATCCCACTTCCCAACACTTGGGGATGGGAGAACGCTGATAGTATCACAACATGATATTAAATGAAATGAAGAATCAAATTTATTCTTAGGAAAAAAATATTTTACAAGTACAAAAATTTGCACAGAAATTTTTTTAGCAGCAGCAGTGGTTCACATGTATTCACAGTATAGACATAGATAATATGGTCGAACAGTAAACAACAATTTGTTTACACTCACACACCAATATGGCCACAGACAACAGAAATTTACTACCAACTTATGACTAGGGCTGTGACAACAGAATATTCTTTTCATTCTTTTGACTCTCAATTATATATTTGACACAGTAAGACACAGTCAATCAACCGAGATCAGTCTCTATAAAAACATAAGATATTAACCGATATATACTCAAGAGTCAAAAGAATGAAAAGAATATGCTGTTGTCACCGCCCTACTTATCACATAGAAATATCAACAAATCTTTGTCTAAAAAATTCTGGAACATAAGTAAGTTGTAGTATTTGGATTTTACTGTCCCCCTCTTAAGTGAAATTTTCACATTTTGGTCGATATAACTTCTGACCTTCTTTAGATGTATCTTGTCAAACTTAAGAATGTTTTTGTCAGATTCCGGAATTTCTATGGAATTTCGAATGGAACCCTTTATTTACTTCACAGGAGTAGAATGTTCTTGTTTCGTCAGCCATGGCTGGATAGAGGTCTTAAGAAATTCGTAGTTGTATTTTTGCAGTCACCCACACTGAAGATTATACTACTTTGGTAAATTTTTTGACTAACCTCATCCAGGTATAGTTTGATTGCTAACTTGTTTCCTTTTCGTAAACTGCTTTGGCAATTTCTGGGACTGGGCTATAGTATTTGTAATCATATTTTTCATGTAACATTCTTTCATTGTTCCACTGATTATTTTAGTGTCCCAAATTATACCTTGGAAAATATGCTTATTTTTGCTCTGCTTATGCTGGTTATCTCCCCTAGATTGGAGTTTTTGTTGGCATAAACGCCAAACCGTCTACCTTCAGGAGAATATCATTTTACAATCAAATTTTTCCAAGTACTCTAACCACTACACTACAGGTTCTTATGAAGTGTAGGTGACCAAAAAGCAAATTACTTTGGACCTGTATCTAGTTTTAGCTGATGGAACTAGAACATGCTATCCCTGTGAAGTAAATAAAGGGTTCCTTTAGAAATTCTGTGTAGATTCCTGAGATTGGTAGAAACAGTCTCAAGTTCGACAAGATATACCCGAAGAAGGTTGGAGGTACAGAACATTGTGAAAATAACACTCAAGACGAGAACAGTAGTCTGAAAAATCCAAATGTGAATAACCAATCCTCATCTCCAAAATTCAGAAACATAATAACGATCGATACCTTGTAAACGGACAAACCAAACAAATAGTTCTTATGCACTTTATTACAAAATATTTTTAAGTTAAATTGATTTTTTGTAAGGTAAAGAACACAAACCAAGCTGTTTCGTTTGCTGAGGCCGATCGATCATATCATAATCAGAAATTCTTGTAATTTATGGTATCATATCTGAGAAAGACAATTTTAACTGTTTACTATTTGTTATTTATGGGAGAGGGAGATAGATCTGATGTTATGCATGAATTTTTATTTCTTTGTTTATTATATACTAGTAGGCCACTCAGCATTGCCCGGTCATAAAATATGCTTAAATGTAATATTTTGATATAGGCAGATTTCGTATTTATTATGGAACTAATACTCTATTGATTATTATAAAGTAGTGATTTCAAAAATTTAAAAAAAAATGACTTGGGTGCCATCAACTAGAATCCAAACCAAAACAACCTCTCCAGCCTTATTTGTTATTGTCTGACCTGCTCGTGTGAGCTCTAATCTCTCGTCCCCCCCCCCTTGCCAATCTTTCATGATAAACACCCGTCTAGCTGAAACGTCTGTCAAAAATGTTCCCCACTCTTTATCTGTGCCAAAATCAAAACGTAGATTCCATGAACAAAGTTTCTTTCTTAGAAGTGCACGCCTGTGGAAATCTGTTCCAGTTGCCTGTTTCCCACCTGACTATAACCTGGATGTCTTCAAGTCCAACATAAATAAATTCCTGATGAACCGCTCCCTTAAGTAAGATACTTTATCAAATCTCCAATAAGTATGTACTGTAACCCTTATCCCCGAGTGACTCCCGGGCCCTGATAAGTGGTGACTACCTTGTAAAAAAAAAAAAAATAAATAAATCCATACACATACAAAAACTTTTAAAAAAAAAATAACATTAAAGATATAAATGTATATTCATCCATGTGGAGAAACAATACATTTAGTCGACTTATACCTGCCAAATTCCAATTTCTTTTAATTTTGACCCCTAAGCAGCTATTTTTACCGGCTAAAAACCAAATTAAATTTGTTCTGCAGGTTCAAATTCCCTATATCTCAAGTTTCAAGTTCCAGGAACTGGCGAACCTTGAAAGGTCAAACCTCAAACCCTGCAAGAATTGAAGGAAAACATTAGGAACGAAATAAAGGAGTTAAATCACAATCCAGAGATTCTGCAATCTGTCGTGAATAAAGTTTTGAAAAATAGCATAAATATGTTAAGCTTAAAATGGGTAACATTTAAGACATTATTTTTCATAAAATATTTCCTAATTTCTTGGTCAGATTGTGTTAAAATTATAAAAAGATATCATCAAAAATAATCTATTTAAGCTGAAAACCCTTCAGTGACATTTTGGACACCCTGTAGGTTAGAATAGATTCTTTTAGCAATTTTTGTATGAGGTATCATTAGTAGGAGGGGTAAAAAAAAAAAAATAAATAAATAAAACTTATTTTATGACTAGCCTGGGTGTCCAGCGTTGCCCGGGTGTTTGGAGGTATGTTGAGCAAAAGAATTGGTAGTAGGCACGCAAGCTTGAACCCGTACCACGAAGGAGGAAAAGTATGTGGAAAAAAAAAAAAAAACGTGATGTCTTTGCCGTTGCGTCCATCGCCAAATCTGAAGTGACAAAGGTTTAAATTAAGGCTAGTCAATCGAAAAGAGGGGATGACTTTCAAAAATATCATCCATAAAAAAGCGACCCCCTCCTTGTAAAAAGGTGCCCAGTTGAGGATGTGAAGGAATTAATGTTTTTAGCCAATTTGTGGTCCAAAGGGTTGAGCTTCAAAATGATGACGATTTTGTGAAAATCCGTCACCTCTGTCGAAAGTTTTAGGCAGACATACAAACATACATACATATATTTAAATAGACAGGTGAGATTTATATTATAGATTATCTATCTATCTATCTATCTATATATATATATATATATATATATATATATATAAAAGCGAAAATGTATGTGTGTTTGTTTGTGTGTCTGCTAAAAACTTTCGACAGACACAACAAAAATTCACAAACTTGGTCTCATATGAAAGCCCCACGTTCCGGACAACAAATATCGAAAAATTTGCCCAAAGTGACCATCAGAAGTGCGTCAACTGATCGATTTTCTGCAGGGGGGGGGGCAAAAGAAAAGTGACATTTTAATGTTAAACATTACATATTTTTAAATCGATTTATAACTGCCCCAAAAAATACGGCCGCTAACTTTTCTACATAAAGTATACACGCGGCCGTTTATTTTGGGTCAACTTGTATTTAAAACCCGCTGAGTCATGTCACGTGATCTTGGCGTCAGCAACCTCTAATGGCGGTCTTAATTTACAAATGTTGTTATCGGTAAAAAAAAATTAATTAAAGCTAAACTATGAACCTCTACGCTATGGCAACGTTACCAAAATAGTTAGACTCGATAGTTAAACGAAAAATAATAAGCCAAACATGTGAAGTAAAAAAAAAAAAAAAAAATATGCTTACAAAAAATATTAACGAATGAAGTTTTTAAAAATAAAAACAGCCAGATGCCATTTTCCAGTCTTTGGAGTAAGGCAGACGAAGAGAGAGAGATGTCTAGACAGATTCGACAGGTAGGAGGGTCAACAACGCATGCGTCAGATGACATTGTGACCTGATTTACTTTAAATAGTTGATAAACTGAACAAACTTTATATACGCCGCTTTAGCGTAGGTAGTTAAGGGTTGGTTCATTATCTAAACGTTTTGGGTTCGAATCGTGGTGTGAGATGTCTTTTTTTTTTTTTTCGATTTTTTACATTTAAATATTGAACCCTGTATTATTTAAGCCATTTTTCACGTAATGTTCGTTCGTTTTTCTGTTTTAATTTGTGTTTAACCCCCCCCCCCTGCTTAATTAAAACGTTTTCTTTTCTTACTTTTCTTATAAAAATGCTTACATCG
The DNA here is from genome assembly GCF_053919585.1 of Euprymna scolopes. NCBI lineage: Eukaryota > Metazoa > Mollusca > Cephalopoda > Sepiida > Sepiolidae > Euprymna > Euprymna scolopes. The sequence continues at coordinate 27,500,762 of NC_136498.1, read as the reverse complement.
TCGTCATCGTAACGCTCGACGACTTTCAAACATCTTTCACTTCTGGCTGGCCGATTTTATTTTCAAACTTCGCCTCGGGTTCGGCTTCGATCCTACCCCCCCCCTCCCGGTTTCTTTTTTATTTAACACCACACACCCCTACAAACACCCGGGCAACGCCGGGTACCCCTCGCTAGTATATATATAAAAGCGAAAATGTGTGTATGTATGTTCGCTTTTTGTGTATGTCCAAGAAAGGCTTTTTCAGAGAAGCGCTTGGTTGGCTCACAACTTCTTAAAACTATTTATATCACATATAAATCATATCTCCGAGTTAACAACAGAACTCGCCTGTCTATTTAATTTGCTCAACTTCGGGAAGATAAATATTCAACAGTTTTCGCTCGCCGCGTGTGGATTAGGCTTTTTCCTATAATAAAAGCGACACTAATTCTGGCAGCATTTTTCCGGTCGCCATCGTCAGAAATGTCCGAAAGCAATCAGCTTTGATCAATGTGGAAATATTTTCCTTATATCAGACAATTGCTATTCAAATTGGACAAGGGAAGCTGTCCCCCCCCCCTCAACATCTTGGGAAAATAAAAATAAAAACCCTGCAGTCAAAGTTGACCTCATTAAGACATTAAAACGTGGTCCTGCAAATTCGAAGTATTTAAATAAATTCAAACGTGTTTCCGTTAGTATGTCGCGGTGGCTCAATGGTTAACGTCGCATGTTTTTTTTTTTCACACTTTAATTTCAAACTTTGCCTCAAGGGTTCGGGTTCGATCCTCGTACTCACCTACAAGAATTTTCTTTTTATTTTACCCCCCCCCTCCTCCGGAGTTTTGATTTACCTCCAAACACCCGGGCAACGCCGGGTACCCCCCTCCCCCTAGTAGAAATATAAAGGTATGATTTTGTCATATACTGCAGTCATTTGAAACACTCTATAGTGTTTCCTTCATCAATGTTGATGGCTCAAAACCATGTAGTAAGCTGCTTAAGACATTGAATCAGTTGATGATGACCTGATCCTGATGAATGGAACAATTGAAACAGACAAAACTTGAGTCATTAATGAAACATTTCAAGATCAGTATAGTATCTGTTCTGATACCACACTTCACCTTTTCTGACCTCGATCAGTCGAGAAATCCTTCTAGACTGAGGTAATTTTTAGTTTTGTTCCTATCCAGAGTGCTCTTTTTTTTGGGGGGGGGGGGGCGTTGGATTTTCCCCTATATTAAAAACCGACCTTGTGTCTAACGCTGACCTTGTGGGGAGGCAAGTAAATAGGAACATTTGACCTCAGCAAAAGACAAGACAAAAATGAAAATGATAATACGATCCATGATTTATTTTTTTAATTTTACATATCATTTTATTGTAATTAAGCAATGCGCTCTTATTGTAACAACGCATATCGGCTCGTGATAAAATCGGCAGCAGCCTATGATAGACGACTAGTGAAAATATTAACAGCAGCAGTTGTCAGTACATATGCAAATCAAGCAAGTGTCCACGTGCGACGTCACAGAAAAAAAAAAGAGGCCATGGCTAAGGAAAGGAAGCGATTGGACGTGTTTTGACTCTTGTGCTACAAGAGAGAAAATGCGCTGCATAGTCGAAAAAGCAGAAAGGCAAGCTACGGCAAAGACACGTGCATCATGAATAAATGTCTCTCGACAGACATATTTGACACGTTAGTTATATTTTGAAACACTGTTGAGTGCGTTGTTGGAAGTTACTGAAATAAATGCTTTTTGTATTCACCTAATAAAAATGCTGAGTCGTATTTTTATGTCCTTCCTTCCCTTGTTTGTTCCTGTGATGGTACCAGACGATGTGCAGGTTGGAGTGGTTGAAATTTACTGACACAGTTCAAGTGTAACAGCCACATTATATTATGATAAAATATAATTTTCTCATTTTTGTGATGCCAGAAAAAAATTTTTGGGACGTTTTATAAAGTGAATGGTCTTTCTTTCTCATTTGCTATATAGTAACAAGCCTATGGCATGGCTTGTCTTTTTAAGGGAAATGCTCTAATAAAAGTTGGCATTATGGTAGATTTCTACAATCTAAATCCATTACTAACCTGATTTGAATTGACTTTACCCAGACATGGGCTTAACCAGTATCTACGGTTTACAGCACAACTCTGCTCACTGCACTTTCTCGACTCTAGTTCATAGAAGCATCGGTGATAATTTGGAACCGGTTCCTTGTCCAATGTCAGAGACCCTAGATGTGTGACGGCCAAACATATTTTCTATGTTTGCTTCAAATGTTGCAAGCTTGGTTTTCAGTTGCCAGACCCACCTCCTCCTGGTCCCCAAACATTTTTGCTCATCAAGCATGGGTTCGGAGCCCTATATTGTATGAGAAAGTGTTAATGATTTGTATGGTTGCTGATGAGGCAAAAGTTTTCCACAATCAATGATATGTTTACTTTCTGGGTTAGAGACTAAAAAATGTCGACAAAACCACTTGATTGAAGTGGGAGGAAGTTTGACATCCTCAGAAGAATGTTGCCATGGCGACACTTGAGAGTTGACTGTTTTTTCTATCCTACTCTTGTTGTTTGATTAATTGTCCAGCTCAGCTGAGGTGGTTCTGACTAAATTCTTGTCTCTACTAAAGCTCTTTTATTAGTGTCTTCTTGTTCACTTTTGTTAACTCTGTCGGGATTCTAACGTGTCTGGTTTTCTATTTACTTCTGCTGATATGACAGCTAACTATTCTGCTGGGAAAGAAAGATCGTTTAACATTGTCTCTAGTTCTTAATGCTTTCAGTTAGTAGTGGCTGCTCATCCATAGAAGCTGTGGAACTACAGCACCTCCTATTTATTTGTCACTGACACACACACACACACACACACACACGTACTAAACTATAACTATGCTTGATTTGAAGGTCCAATCATTGTCTAATTCTAATACTTACAGTATTGAGATCTTGAATATATTTACTTGCTTCCCATTAAACTAGAACCTGTTTTTTATTTATCGTCCATGTATACTTCACTCTTATCTATACTTTGACTTACAGCATAATCACGTTGACACACTGGTTTCCGTTGGATCACTGAAGTTAAGCAACGTTGAACCTGGTCAGTACTAAATAGGCGACTATTTGGGTCTTCAAGGTGCTGTATGTGCTCTCCGCTTATCTCTGCATTGTTTCCAGTCGTCCTGGACTTTTCTGGAATCGGGGGGAAAAATCTTGGAATCATCTCATCACTTATATATATATATATATATATATATATATATATATATATATATATTACTGGCTTCGTAGCTGGGTTCAAATCTCTCAACCAGCAGGAATTGTCACCACCTACACTGATGATTGTGTAAGCATGAAACACTAGTCTTTGTAGATAATTATAGAATAATAATTATTTAACTATAATTATCAAACCCCTTTAAGGATACAATAAACGTGTGTGTATTATATATATATATATATATATATATATATATATATATAGATATCTCCAAATTTATGTATTTAAATTTAATGGTTTCAAAAAGTTAATTTTCAAATACAGAATTTTTTGCTGTTTGAAAACAAAGAATACAATTGGATAAATCCATTTCCATAACTCATGAGTTTTTGATGCTTATTTGAAGATTAACTTTTTGAAATCATAAAATTTGAATACATAAATTTTGATTCATTTGCTCTCTCTTGTATATTGAGCAATTTTATTTGGCTGGGATTGTCTGTAATAAAATATTACATCTAATAATATTTTGTAAGACTGAAAATCACTGGATTTGCATATAAGTAGATATATTTCATTTCATTATTCTGAAGTATATATATATATATATATATATACTTCAGAATAATGAAATGAAATATATCTACTTATATGCAAATCCAGTGATTTTTCAGTCTTACAAAATATTATTAGATGTAATATTTTATTAATCAACGTGATTATGCCATATATATATATATATATATATATATATATAATGGCATAATCACGTTGACACACCGGTTCTCATCAGATCACTGAAATTAAGCAACGTTGAGCCTGGCTTGTACCAGATGGGTGACCGTTTGGGAATTCTAGGCGCTGTATGTGCTTTCCACTTATCTCTGCATTGTTTTTGCCACAAAAAAAATTTTACACGCAGGCACCCTTACTGTGGGTATCCATAGTCTGTCAACACTGAAGGAAGCATATATATATATATATATATATATATATATATATATATATTTTTACTATAATAATTATTAAATACCTACAGACACTAGTGTTTTATCCTTTCGGGAATCTGCAGTGCAGGGTGTCACGATTAATACCAGTCGAACGATTCGAACCCTGCATCACGAGACATCTCTGGCTCGATTTAGCGAAGATCTAATCCATTCGGCTACCATTAACCGTGTGAAATAATGTCGAATTTAAACATTTTAATTTTAAATGTTCATTTACGTCAGTCAGAGTGATCTAATCGTTATATGATGATCTATGCATAAGAGCTAAATTAACTGACTTTAATTCAACTGAAAGTGCTCAACGATAAGAAACAAATTTCTTAAAGGGGCTGTCATATATATATATACTAGCTGGACACTCAACATTGCCTGGTCCTACAATACGCTTAAACATATTTTAATTTATGCAGATTGCGTATGTATTATAGAATTAATCTTCTGTTGAATATTCTATATTACAAGCAATAATTTGCCTAGTGGACTAATTTGCAAAAAAGATGATAATGTTGCTTATCAAATTCTGTCTGTATTTGTTTACAATATTGCATCAGCTGATATTTGGGCTTGATGATGAATGCCTTGGAAAAATCACTTCTGATTAATTGTTTAGTTTTAAAATATGCAAACGAAGAAACGGTTTGTGGCAATTTTGGTACTCATGCACTTATTGATCCGTGCTGAAATAACATTATTTAAAAAGCCAGTGTTTACTATGGGGAGGGGAGGGTGTTTTGTACCTATTCTGTACTTTAACCTTACAATTGAATAAAAAAAACATAAAATTTTAATTAAACTTGAAATATGATTTAAAAAATAGCGCGGATCAGTAAGTGTGTTAGCACCGCAATTTTAAATGGTACCTTTTTTTTTTTTTTTTTTTTTTTTTTTTATCATAAATTGAACTCCTAAATAAGAAAAAATTAAAATTAAATTGACACTTTTGTGTTTATTTATAAAAAAATGATGGCTTGAATTTTTATAAAACTTTTTGAAAAGTTGTAATTATCTGATTTCTATATAATTTTTTTTGTCTATACTTCGCAATAGCTCTTTTAGGACTGATAAAACACCATTTCTGGGACTATTTTACCATATTCGTCCAAAAATTTTCTGCATATCTATTTACCAGTTTTGCATCGTGCTGAACTCAAATTTAAATATGTTAAGGCCTTGGAGATTTTTGGGGCTAAATGGGATGGGGGCAAATGATGGATTTCGTCACTTCTTTTTTTTTGCATGGTGCAGAATTCAAATTTTCATATGTTAAGGCCTAAAAGTGCACCGTTTGTGCATTTTCACTAGAATTTGACATCCCCTGGGGACTACTGAGGCTTAAAAGTGGAGGGGGCGAATGAACTTAGTAATTTTTTCATGCCCTGTTCACTGTGCACTCACGGGGGACCATGCATGCTTTGCTTTAAACATTCACCATTCAGACAGCAATTAATCTTTAGCGTTCTTTACAAAGAAACGAACCAAATTTTTTGGTTTGAATTAAATTACCTCCCTTGAAAATTAATAAAAATTTAACAGGTTTTGAATGGATATCTTTTAAAAAAATTTTGTTTTTTATGCAGTTTTTAAAAGAATTCTTTGTTAAAACCAAGCAGGGTCAGACCATTTAAAAAAAAATTATTTTTCTTGATCGTTTCTTGAGTGTTGACTATTCCATACTTTTACAGTTCCACAAGCTGAAAAGTTGAAACTAGGCTGGTAGATAAATTCATGGTAATTTGTTTTATATGAATTGTTTTTGTTTATGTAATAGTTTAAATGTAAACTATTATGTATTTTTGTTGCAACATTTCTATGAGAAAGGAGCTGCAGAGGTCCCCCTCCCCACAGCAGAAGGAAAGAGTGGCTCTAAACGGCACCTTCCTAAATGTGGCTGTAGTGTTCATCCGGTATTCTTTAATCTTCTTTAGTTACCTTTTGTCAGTTGATAACTTGTTAAGTATTTCAAACTGAAATTCTCCGCTTATCGACCGTAACAAAATCATTAGTTTTTATCTATGAAAATATATACATGCTTCAATTTCTCCCCAGCTGTTTTGTTTTTCATCTCCCTCGTCATGCCCCTCTGCATTCGTCAGCTGTTTTCCTCCTCTCCTTCCCCACACCCCTGGCCATTGGTCTGTGGTCAGCTGTTTTTCCCTGTTGCGTATTTATATTTGTTGCATTTGAAGTACGTGTCCACTTAGTTTGTTTTCGTTTCTGATGATTCATAACAAACGTCAATTTACTGACCACTAACAACAATTGGATGGTTGACTCCTACGTCAAGTTACAAACTTCCTACTTGGGCAGTTCATGAAAAGCTGATAAACAAAATCTGATCAACACTAACGTCAGGGAAATCTTGAGATTCTGCTCGGCTATTTTAAAACGTCTTATTCTCCACTCTATAATAAATAGCAATGTGTGTTTATTTTTGTGTGTGTAATATATGTATTAGAGGTACCCGGTGTTACCTAGGGCAAAAGTGTAATATATTTCTAACATTTCTATCTTTCTCCTCCTCCTCCTCCTCCCTTGTTTATTTCTCCGTGACAAAATCTGTGCCAGTTTAGGGTCTAAGTATGGATAATTTTGTCAAAATTTTAGATGTTATTCATTCATACAACACTAATCAAGAAAAAACTAACTTTGTGGGTGTTTGTTTTGTCGTTTTTTTTTTTTTTTAGTTTTAGCCACACGTACAAATATACAGACCTTATTCGTATTATTTGGATTCTTCCGACTACTGTTTTCATCTTTAATGTCATTTTCACAATGTTTCCGTCAATGTAACCTCCGACCTTCTTCAGCTGTATCTTATTGAACTCGGGAATCTGGACAGGATTTCGAACAGAACCTGTTATTTACTTCATAGGGGTAGCATGCCCTTGTTCCATCAGCCATGACTGGATAGAGGCCTTAAGTAAGAGAACAGTAATCTGAAGAATCTAAATAACAATAATGAATGCTCATCTAAAAAAAAATTCAGGAATGTAAAACTGCCCTCTACATTACAGAAGGTATATTATTTCATGTATATTATAAAGAGATATATTCAGTATTTACTTCAATGCTTGATATGTGAATAGATATAGGTAGTAAGGTATAAAAATATACTAAAAGCAATTAAGCTACGTACAGGTGTCCATGTTTCATCTTTGTAAACAATTGTCAAGCTAAGTAGCACTTTGACTGACAATTCCCTATGGAGGATGAAATGTGGATGCCTCTATGGTTAATTGCCATAAATATATTTTTATAATTTACTATATATATGTGTGTGTGTGTGTGAAAGTGTGTGTCTGTCTGTGTACATTTCTATACCAACAATAACTCCGTCAACTTTCAGTCTACAGACTCGAAATTTGATATACAGGGTAGTGAGATTTGGGAAAATCTTTGTAATTGATTTTCGGCCAGAAATTTGGCTGTTAAGGGGTCAAAGTTCAACGATTTGACCTTAGAGAACTCTACCAAACTCCTCCGCCAATTTTGGGTCTAAACAGTTGAAATTTTAGATATAGGTTACTTGGACATAGATCTAACTTAATAACCTGATTTGAGCCCAAAACAAATGTTCATAATAAGGGTCAAAATTAAAAAAAATTTGACCTCTGCGGTCTCTACTGAATTACTAAAGACAATTTCTAGTCTAAACGTTTGAAATATTACATAAAGGGTATTCAGAGATAAGGTAAGCTTTTTAATCGGTTTGGGTCGAAAATTTGAGCTACAAATATAAATCTATGTATGTTTGCATGTCTGCCTAAAACTTTCGACAGAGGCGACGGATTTTCACAAGATCAGTATCATTTTGAAGCTTGACCCTTCAGATGACAAATACCAAAAAATTGGCTAAAAACATTAATTTCTTCACCCTTAACTGGGCACTTTTCTACAGGGAGGAGTTGCTTTTTTCGCCGATATTTTCGAAAGTCATCCCCTTTTTTCGATTGACTAGCCTTAATTTAAACCTTTGTCATTTCCAGTTTGGTGGTGGTCGTAACAGCAAAGATGTCACGTTTTTTTCACATTCTTTTCCTCCTTCGCGGTACGAGTTTGAGCTTGCCTTCCTACTACCACTTTTTTTTTTTTTGCTCAACACACCTCCAAACACCCAGGCAATGCCGGGCACCCATGTTAGTATATATATATTCTTCAGTGCAGCTAGACTAGCACTCATTCCAAGTTAGGGATTGAATCTGCAATCATCTAGTGGATAAGACAGCTTTAACATATATGGGATCTGTGCTTGCAAACGATCTCCTCAAATGAGTATTTATATAAACATTTGACCACTTCGTTTACAGTGCTTGATTTGTTTTTTATTTACAAAGAGCTTCGCATAACACTAAGAAAGCAGACAAGGTCATTTTATGACAGTGCTTTATATTTAGTCATCCACAGACAATGCTTCAGTGGTGCTAGTCAGGGATCGAACCTACGTCCATCTAGTTGATAATTCTAAGCTTCAGCCCATGGGATCAGAACTCATAAACAATCTCTTCAAATGTCTATTTATATAAACATTTGACCGCTGCTTTTATAGTGCTTGATTTTTTTTTTTTTTTTTTTTTTTTTTTTTTTTTTTTTTTTTATTTACAGAGGCCATATACCAGTGAGATTAAAACATTAAATTTTTGTTCACAATAGTAGAATAAAAACTTTAATATGTTGATCATGTGTATGCAATCGAGTTTGTAAGGTTTATTAATTTGCATATTGCTCTGCAAAAGTGAATCTTATTAATTCACTATTCATTTTGATTATTTTCTAATTCAATGAATAATTTCTTCTAGACATAAAATCTCTATTTTCAAATATTTTCACATTATTGATAAATACTTTTTATGATAATTGGGGGGTGGGGAAATAACTTTATAGTTAAATATGTAGAGATTTATAAAGAATCTGAATCAGTAATTGTATGTATGAATTTAGTACAGAATCCATAATTGTATCCGGATCAGGGAAAACATTGGAATTGTCCCATCAGTAAGTACAATATAATAATCAATAGAGAATTCACTCTCTAAAAATATGTACGGAATCTGCATAAATTAAAATATCATATTTAAGCATATTTTACAGCTGGGCAATGTTGGACAGTCTGCTTGTGTGTGTGTATGGGGCGGGGGTCGAAACAGAACTGTAAGTAGATATAGATGTAAAATCTGTCATGATTTTTAATAAGTGCATAAGATATTTTTTTAAGTGATCATATATAGAGTTTCAAAATTTCTTATACATGTTCCACTTTATTTAAAGCCTTAATTTTTTTTTAGTCTGGCACTCTATAATCTTTTTTCTTTTCAAAATCCAAATAATAAAATCCATCCCAATAATTGTACTCACAAAAACATAATACATTTTCTTTTTCATCAAAGTGCTTTTATTTTATTTCCCATAAATTGTATTCCTCACCGTTTTCTCACCCCACAGGTGTAGATTCATACAGGTCCTATGAAATGGACATCTTCAAAGGTAAATACCAGTGACGTTCGAGCTACTGGTGGTGAACTATTTCACACAATGACACATTTTGCAATTTCAGATGGTTTCTGGAGTGTTTTCTTTTTGTATTCTCAGGTTAGGACACCACATCACCATTAAAAAAAGTAAATGACACTTCTTTCATTGTGTGCAGCATTTGTTTGAGGGAATGTGTTCAGGTACCATCATTTTATTATATTTTTTTTTTCACACAACATTGAATTTCATCCTCCTTTAAATCACGAGTTGCATGTAGGTTTTTGGGTCAATTTATCACAACTGAAAAAAAAAACTGGATGGTTCTGTGTTGATGAGCTAATAAATATACCATTAAAACATTTTTTTAATTATTTTTAATTACTTATTTAATTTTAATTACTTAAAGTTATAATTCTTTTTAAATGTGAAAAAAATTAATAGCTTTTAATTAAACATTAATATTTTATTCATTTTTTTTTTTTTTTTACTTTTAAGTTTTTAAATTTAAAAACATTTTTTACTTTATAAAATTGTTACTTTTTTTGAGGAAAAAAAAACAAATTTTACCTTCTGCTTTTATACTATGCACAGAAATAATTGAAAGGTATTTTTTTGTATAATAACCCTAAAAAACCTGAAGAAATTAAGCCAAAATTTTTTAAACTTTAGAATGAGGATTCACTTTACCATGTAAAATGATTGCGTGGTTTTCAGTATAGCTTATGATAGTCCAGTGATCATTATTTCACTTATACTATTTTATTGTAGTATTGCCAACCATTTTTTTTTTTTTTTTTTGTCAGTCTGGACTTACAGGGTTTGTAGTTAAGGTTTTTAAAGAAATTTAACTTTAAAAAAAAAAAAAATTCTATCTTGGAGAATAAATAATAAAATACAGGAAGTCTGTGTATAGGGGGATAGCAGATTTCTATTCCTCCTGTAGTTTTCAGGAAAAAAAGGTAAGAAATATATAACCCCCCCCCCCACACACACACCAAAAAAAAAAGAAAAAACAAAAAAACCTGCACTTCATTTATATTAGTTGGATTATTCAGACTACTGTTCTCATCTTGATTATTATCCTCACAACATTTCGGCCGATGTAACCTCTGACTTTCAGATGTATCTTGTTGAACTCTGGGAATTTTGCTGTCATACTTGGGGAATCTGCATGGAATTTTGAATGGAACTCTTTATTTTTACTTAAGACTCCTATCCAATCATGGTTAACTGAAAATGAACATGTTATCTCTGTGGATTAAATAAAAGGTTCCATTCATAGTTTTGTGCAGATTCCAAAGTTTGACAAAGATTCCTGAGTTCGAAAAGACACACTTTAACAAGGTTGGAGGTTATATTAGTCGAAACATTGTGAGAACACTCAAGATGAGAACAGTTGTCTGAATAACCATATAATATATAAAAAAAAAATAAGGAATTGGCGGTGATTTTGAAAGTACAAATGTTCATTAGCTCTGTTCTACTATGCGGTTAAGTATTGGACGATTATTTTATATTAAATTTATATATTAAGTGAACCTCACTCTGCAGTTTAAAATATCTAACTTTTATTTCTTCCAACTATTTCTTCAGAATCATTTATTTTCTATTGACAGCAAAGGGTAAAGTTTGCTGAAATTGGTTGACACTCTGACCTCCCATCAATTTACAAGAACATGCTTTTTGGTTTTACGTCTTCATTTATCATTTTCATCATCCGCTAAATGTTAGTTCATCATCAACATTTGTTTCACTAGCATTTGGTGATGGGCAATGGCGATTTTTATTTATTTTTTCTTGCATCGAGAAAGACCAGCAGATTCCAACTGACCATACTGAGGCAACACTCTCCCTAGGTGGGTTGAATCGTCTTCCTCTGAAGGAGGAAGTTGCATGGGAGTATGAAATTCACAAGCGGTCTCCATTTGCATGTATATCCGCATCAGGGAAAATGTTAGATTTTTGCAGGCAGATATCGACATCCTCCTACATACAGCGCCTGGTCTGGTATTCCTAAATGATCACCCATCTGGTACTGACCAGTATCAATATTGTGTAAACGGTAACCTAGTGAGAACTAGTGTGCCATATGCAGACTCTGGCCGAACAGTTGGTTATACATGTAAGCATTAGACCTTATTTTAAATAACTCCTATCTTTTTTTGAGACAATTTAGTGTTCAAATCCAGGTAAAGTTTTTATTTTTTTAATATTCATAATTTTAGACCAGTTCTTTGTAATACAATTTTGTTTGCTTTCATTATATATAGAAAAAAAAAGGATTTACTGCCCCAAAATTAACTTGAATGAACATGAAAAAAAATTTCAAATATTTCCTCCAAGATGGAAGGTCACAGAGTAGTGCAAGGCAGGACAAATGATTGCGTTTTTGTGGACCTTTTTATTTATGGACTTTTATCTGGTCAGAATAGTTGCTAAGGGGTAAAAATTGAAAGAAATTAGAACTTGGCAAGCATAAGTCGACTTAAACTGCTTTTCTAGGCATGCGCAAAATATACATTTGTTCATTGTTAGTTTATTTTTTTGTTATTTCTTATCTGACTGACGATGACTCTGATAGCATCTCAGGCTGGAACGCTACAAATTTTGCATTTGGTTTCAGTTTCAATTTTAGCTGATGGCACCCAAGTGACATTTTTTTCCTTTTGAAACGACTACATATTATTGGGTGCAATATGATATGAAATAATCAATAGACTTGACTCTATAATAATATACATGAAATCTGCATAAATTAAAATCTATTTAAGCATATTTTATAATCGGATAACTGGGCGCTCTCTGTTAGTTTTGAATATAGTACTTTTATTTTCTTTTTTGTATTTATATATTTTGATATTTCAAAGTTTAATCAGGTTGTATTAACTTACACTTGTATTGTTTATACTTCAGCCTTCAAATTTTACAAGGTGCAATAAAATTCTAGAATTTGTTATTCATTCATTTAATTGCCAAAAAATAAACGCACAAGCAATTGTCATTTACAAGAGAAAAAAGTCTGTAAGAATTTAGGGGTCCCTGCACAAAAATAAACTATACAGGAGAAAACTCGTGGAGGTGTGACTAGCGTCTGTCCAAGGCCGCGTTGAAGCCCTGTAGTGTGAGCTGGCTTACAACCTCATCGGGAAGCTGGTTCCACAGAGATACCACTCGAATTGAAAACACTGCTTGGCATCGAAGCCTCCGGAACTGTTGAAGGTAGACCTTTTTCACGTGCACACGGAGCCAGAAATTTGAGGCAGGGATGAAGAACAGATCCTGGTCCAAGCCGCACCATCCATGAAAGGTGTTGTAGGCGAAGATGACGTTGTCTCGAAACCTCCGGCACTCAAGGAAAAAAGAAAAAAAAAAAAAATTAGAGCCGTTAAAGAGATAAATGTACTGTTAGTTGGATGATGAATATTATGAGAGGATTGAAAATGATGAATGGAATGGACAAATTCTAATAAGATTGGTTTATGGTGAACGTTTGAAATTATGCCAATTTATCTAACTTTTTCTAGTTTATTCATATAGACGCATAAACACTGGTTATTTTAATCTAAATTTAATTAACTTTTAAATATGACCAAATAGAAAGAAGAAATCAATTTTCATTTTCACTTACAATTTAGAAATAGAATTTAACTTGCTGAAAATCAAGTCAGTGCCTCTAAAGAAAGGAACATTTGAACACAAATACTAAATATTTGTTCAGGAAATAAAACAATATTGCAGAACAGAACTATTTGTTATATTCAAATCAAAACAATCATTAAAAAAAAAAAAACAAGAACAAATAGTTAATAAAATTACTTTTCTTTTCGAAGCCAATATGTAAATTGGTTAATTTTGCAACTGGCATTGCATATATGTAAGCATTCTATAAAACAAATGATGTGTCTATGAAGTTAAGGTAACTTAGGGTGTTTTAATTTTATCGTTAGTCTGAGAAATGGCTGCCACGTTTTGGATGTTTTTCATTTAGACAATGAGAATTCTTTGGATTTACGCAAATAACAAACTGGGATAGTAACCTTTAGCCCCCCCCCCCCCAATAACTTTGAAGGGGGGACCATACGGGTGCAGTCTGTATTGTTTTCCTTCTAATTTTATTTAGATTTAAATCATACAGAACAAGGTCAGCTAGAAGACTTTAAATAATATCAAACAATCTTACAATTGTCCAAAGTTAAAATATTGAATAACACTGGATGTTGCCATACAACAACAGCTTCTAAGTGGAAGGTTAAATTAAGATGGATAGGAGATTTTTTTTTTTTTTTTTTTTTTAACTTATTTAAAATTTTAATTTTATTCGTCTTTGTATTTCTAGAGTTTTTGTTTTTCTTGAAGAAATTAAAGATTTATTCTTTTGCAACACATTATTCATAGCTTTCACTTTTCTTTTCTCCTGAATTTTTCTTTAGGAAAAAAAGACTCTCTGCTTTTACATGGATTCTCATGTCATAAATCAGCCAGTTTTAATATGCAAAAGTGAGTGAATATAGTGAAATTCCCATTCAATTTCAATCTGTGATAACTCATTTATTTTTGGAGTTATTTTGATAAAATTTGGATGTAAACAAATTTGGAGTTGTAAGTCATTTTAGTGTTAGACTAGCAGTAAAGAGGGACGGCCAGCCTTGTAGGGTTGTAAAATATGCTTTTTAACTTGTGCAGATTTCGTATTTATTATTATAGAGCCAATTCTCTATTGAATATATTGTACCTAATATATAATACTGATATAGTACTAATATATAGTACTGATTTCAAAAGTTAAAAAAAAAGTGATTTGAGTACTATTAGCTAGAATAAAAACCAAAACGTTTAGCATTCAGCCGCATTTCCTACCAATGTAGCTTTCGAGAGACAGGTAAGCAAGATTTACTATTAAACGACTTGAATAAATGAATTCAGTTTGAGCATATGCAGAAAGAAATAGAAATATGTTGGCAAGTTGAAATTAACATTTTGCATTTCAATTTGCCGATATGTCTGTATGTGTTATTCCTTCATTTAAACAAAAATTTTACTCGTTATAAACTGTCCTCGTGTAATGCCCTTTGGAAAGGTATGAACCTGTAATTTCCCCATAACTATGGATGAAATTAGCAACTTTTATTCAATTTTTTTTGTATACAATGAATTGTTTATAATAAATTTTTTGCTTTGGTATTAATTAGGGTCAAATGGATGGCCATATTTAAGGTTTTTAGTTCTCTCCCACTGCAAAAACTTTGACATCAGGGTCGGAAAGTGAGATTGAGAAGTCAGGGCTCCAGAAGAGGGATACTTTGACCTGCAAAAATTGCCTGGGCAACCTTGTCGGCATTCCACAGTAAAGGTGTCTCGAGATTAGTAATGAACTAAGCCCTTCTCAAAGAGAGAAGGCAAAGCCTTGGGAGGGTGGACCTAGAACTACACAGAACTAAACTCCCACCACAAAATCAACAGGGACCGGATCATTAGAGGAAAGGTTTAATCTGTTGATTTTTGGATGATCATATTTAATGCTATAAAACTTTTTTTTTTTTTTTTTTACAATGATGATCATGATTAATAGTACCTTTCTGGGAGTTCATTGCCTGAACTTTTTGATATGAAATGGAATAAATACAAAGATAATTGAATTACCAAAATATATTTCATGCTATTGTTTAGCAAATATCTGTGTCCACATTAAAAGATTTTAGATATAGTTTGGAATACTTATTCTAAAGAAGCCACATCTGTTAAATTTATGACTTTTTAATGTAAGCCAAACAGCTTATAAATGTACCACCTCTATTAATGCTATTTTAATATTAAGAACAGATAGATTCCAGATATATTATCTAATATTAGCAGGATATATACCAAATATATTATTTAATATTAGCTGGATATATACCAAATATATTATTTAATATTAGCTGGATATATACCAAATATATTATTTAATATTAGCTGGCCACCTGGTGTTGCCTGGTTGTACAATGCACTTAAACATGATATTTTAATTTATGCAGATTATGTATGTATTATTATAGAATCGATCCTCTACTGATTATTATAGATGAGGAATAATTTGCCTGATGAACTAATTCACCAAAAAATTTTTAAAATAATAATGTCGTTCATCAAATTTCGTCTGTTTATAATATAACATCAACTGATATTTGGGCTTGACGATGAATTCCCTGGAAAAGTTACTACTGATTAATGTTTAGTTTTAAAATATGCAAATGAAGAAATGATTTGCAGCGATTTTTAAATGAGACCTCTTTTATCATAAATTTAACTCCTTAGCAAGAAAACATTAAAATAAAATGGTGAGGTACACCAGGGCTTGAACAGAGAATAATTCAATCTGTAGTCGAATGCTCTATCGCTGAGCTATATCTCCAGATGACAATAAATCTGTTTTTTTTTTTTTCTTTAAGAAGAACTGGTTTGCTGAGATTTTATTATTTCCCTTGACTGGTGTAACATATAATATTCCCTTGTAAAAATTTTCTTTTTTATCTATAATAGAGAAAGACTGTTTTTAAGATTGGAATTTTTCAATTTTTGATGCTTATCAGAAGAATTTCTGTACAAAACATTTAAGAACATTGTCAGACATATAAATTACCTTCGTGTGAAATTTGCAACTGTTTTGGAACCTATGAGAGAGGAACTCACACATACACACACCTCCACACACAAAGTGACTTTTATATAATATAGATTAAAAAAATTCTTATATTTCAGATCGATTCTTATGAAAATCAGTTTCCAAAGCAAAATGAAGCTCAATATTTGAATGTTTGTGTTTTTTTTTTTGTTTTTTTTTAAAGAAATTGCAATAGTTATAAATAAAATGAGATCCAAAGTATATATAATAGTGATTGCATTTTCAATTTTGCAACAAAAGTAATCTTTCACATATTTTTGGAAAAAAAATTCAGAGCATACATGGGCAAATTCAAGTAGCCATTTGAACATCAAGTTTTTAGTGTCAGTTGCCAGATGAAAACCATACAATATGAAGGTGTACATTTATGAAAAATGTTCACAAAACTACCAGAAATATCAAGTGAAATGGAGTTGATATAAGGCAAAAGTTGATTCTCCAAAAATTTAAGGCAAATGATATCCACAAAAACAAAAAACAAAAAAACTGTTTTATTATGAAGAATGGAAAATGGATCATGGGTTTATTTTCAGCAGCTTCATAATTCTTGCTTTCCTTATTTTGTCCTTTGTTGACAAAGGGAAAAGAATTGCTGTTTTCTGGATCAGAATTTATTCGTATAACATTTATTGTTGACCAATTTTTTACCTTGATTTTTTTTTTTTTTATAGTTTAAGTGGCTTCATGCTGTTGGAGTGATTCCTTAAAAGATTTTCATATGAAAAAATATCAAGACTCTCGAAAGAAAGCTACTCATAAGTTGAGTCAAACTCAGTCAAAAGAATGAAGAAATTATCAAATGGAATTCTTATTAGGGTCTGTGGAACCAAAATTCTTTTTATATTAGCAAATATAAATAAATAAATGAATAGAAAAGCCTTTTTTTTTTCTTTCTTCTTAATGTAGCCATTTTCATAAATTGCTTTTGAATAATTTTTTGTAGTTCCTTGGGATCTGGGTACATGGAAGCAAGAAACAAGTTAAGTCACTTGAATTATTGAAGCCTGACTTGATTTCTTGATTTAAGCAAGGCCTCTTTGTTATCTCTGGTCTCTTCCTGGTCACTATTGCACTTCTCAGCTGCCTTATTAATATATGGCTAGATTTTGTCTTTGTCACTTTTTGAATTTGACTACATAATTTTCACGTGAAATTGCTTTTCTCTGTATAAAAAAAGGAAGCTATGGAAGTTACCAGGGTTTAACAAACATAAATGCTTGGAATAATATAACCTTTGCCAAGAATGTGACAATAATACAGCTCCATTTTCTTCGTAAATGCACGTTTTCTGAACATATAATATGCATGCTTATTTTGTTTGTTTTATGTTTCTTACTGGAGGTATAATTAAAAGAGGGGGCGGGTGGAAAATGAAATTGTCAAAAATGTTCAGAATGTAGCTTGCCACTCTCCCAACATACTGACAAACTTTGAATATAATACACTCTCTGTTCTCTAAGAACAAAAGCAATTAAATTTTTCTATTGAACTTGATTTGTTTTCCACCCTCAAACCTACATAATAAAGCTTTCAAAGTTTAACAGTTTTGCAATCCTATTCCGTTTAACATCCGGTTTAATTGCTGGCATGTGTTAGACGGCTTTTAGAAATTGACTTTGAAACTTACGTGTCTAGGTTTCTCTGGAAGTCATTTCCTTAACTGAGGTAAAATTCTTAGAGCTCAGATCCTTTTTCTGACCCTAACCCAGTGCAGTGAATGTGATTAGTGTTTTAATTGAGGCACTATCTCTAGGTGATTATCAACTAAGGTTAATGGGTGCTTCACTTGCCCTTTACTGATGCTAAATCAAAGCTAAAATAAAAAGCTAGAGATGAAATACAATTTTAAGAAAAGAGATTCAGGTTCAATTAAAAACAAAAGCTTGGAAGTCCATTTACTGTTTCTGATTGTTTTTTTTTTGTTTTTTTTTTTTAAGCAAGGCATGATGCCACTTGATGTGAGAAGCTAAAAAAAGGGTCAAAAACTAATCAACAATAAGTATTACATGACTAGATTCTCATCCAGAAAAACAGCAATTCTTCCCTCTTTGCCAGAAACATTGCTCATGGAATGTGAGGACTAAAGGATAAAATAAAAGAAACAAATGTTACAAGGCTGCCAAAAGTAAACCCAAGATTCACTTTTGACTTACGGGACAATTTATTTCAGTAAATGTCATAGGACTCCCACTCCATCTCCCAATCAATGCTGAGTACAACCACCATGTCAAAATGGTATAAAGTTTTATTTTTCTAAAAGATATAAACAATTTTTAGAAAAAAGGTGCATTATATTTTTTATGCAGTTCTTTTGGATTCAGACAATTAAGATTATAGTTATGAGATTTAGTTTGGGTGAAGCATTCTTATTTATATAGAAAAGTAATAGAAGGCTGTCACATTGCAATAAATGGCAATTTGCTGATGTTGAGAAAGCAACACAAAAACATTATTTTCTATTTATTTTTTCAACAGTAAATCTTAAATAGTCAAAACTTCTAAGCCGTGATCTAATGTGTTTTGGATTAATATTTTGAGGAAAAACCTCTTTATCAAATGGTAGGTGTTTCAAATACCTAAAATGTATACTATTTGATAAAAAGGGTTTCTCCTCGAAATATAGTATGGAACATGATCACGCATTAAATCCTGGCTTAGAAGTTTTGACTATTAGTTAGAATTGTATTTTTTTAAATTTTTTTTTTTTATGGAAATTGCTTCAAATGAGGCATAAAACCACTTGATATAAGGAGTTAAAAACAACAAAAGTTGATAATGCAAAGATGGTTTTTAGTCTTAGTCCTGGTAAAAAAACCCAAAAAACAAGGCTATAAGGAGGAAAATGGTCATCAGGAAGACGGTTCCATAAATCCATAATTCTTGAAAAGAAGCTACTGGAATAGGAATATGTATTATGTGGTGCATGAACAGCGAACTGATGAAGACCACTAGATTATCGAGTCAAAATGAGCTGGAACAAAGGAAGAACACTTACCATGATAATAAAACTTAGATAAGACTTAGACGAAAATAGCATCACCACATTTGTGCTGAGAAAAATAAGCAGCGAAATCAACCAAATTACAGATGAGCTTTTAAACCCTATCAACAATTCTTCAAATGGCACTGAGATTTATCAGCTCAAATTTAACGATACATTTTTTTCACCATACAGCAATCCTCACAAAAGCTCTTAAGTTGACAATAACAAAAACTTTGTGTAGATAATGGGTGATGCAACGTCGGTTAATCCATACATCATGAAAAAAATCTATGCAATACTTCTCAAAAGCAAAAAATCTTATTTTAGTATAGTTGTATTCTTAAACTTCGTAAATAACTGGGCATCACCAAGTACAGTAGAACCCCGGATATGACATTAAAAATTAGTAACAAAATACAGTACCGTTGGTTTCATATTTTAACAAAGGGAACCTGTAATAGGTTTCCTTTCTGGACATTAGGTGATTGGAGGTTCGCATATTGGTAGAATTTGCACGTAGAAAATTAAAATAAAGCAGAGAATGGAAAATAATCACATCGCATACGTCTCCATTTTTTCAGGGTTCAGACATAAACAAATTGAACAGAGTTCAGTAAAGAAAGCTTTTTATAGGTCTCCTTTGTTAATTTTTGAAACAGACAATATCAATGTTGTTCTGATCATCTGTAATACATAAATTATGTCGGGCCCCTTTTAAGAAACTTTTTTCTTATCGTTGAGCACTTTCAGTTGTAATAAGTCCGTCAACTTAGCTCATATGCGTAGATCGTCATATAATGACTAGATCACTCTGACGTTAAAAGCATTTAAAAAAAAAAAATGTTAATTTCAACTGTATCTCTCGCGGTTGTCGGTAGCGGAGTGGTTAGGGTCCTTGCTAATGAAGCCAGACATGACTTCTGTTGTCAGGGTTCGAATCTCTCGACTGGCATTAATCGCGTCACCCTGCACTGATGATTCCCAAAAGAATGAAACACTAATGTCTCTAGGTATTTAATTATGGTAAGTAATTATAAAAATATATATATATATATATATATATATATATATATATTTATTATATTTGGTAAAACTGGTAATTAGTAAAAACCTGAAGAGTGCTCAATACTATTGCAGAG
Organism: Euprymna scolopes; assembly: GCF_053919585.1. Classification (NCBI taxonomy): domain Eukaryota; kingdom Metazoa; phylum Mollusca; class Cephalopoda; order Sepiida; family Sepiolidae; genus Euprymna; species Euprymna scolopes. Next base: position 27,480,285 of record NC_136498.1, on the reverse strand, counting down.
CAAATATGTGTTTTATTTTTTATTACAGTTTTATCTGTTTGGTTACATATGTTTCGGATGTTGGACCGTATTTACGATCTAACAGCCTCATCAGACCTACCTTACAGAAGGTTTCTGTAAGGTCTGACGAGGCTGTTAGATCGTAAACACGTCCAACATCCGAAACATATGTAACCAAACAGATAAAACCGTAATAAAAAAATAAAACACACACACACACATATATATATATATAATTAGGACTATTGTGAATTTGAGAAAACAAGTTGATGCAGTGATTTCAGGTGATTAAATCACTTAATATTTTTCCAACAAATGAAAAAATATCAAAATTTAATGTTTTTTACATAGTTTTAAAGGTTAAAAAACAATTTCCAAGACACACACATACACATATATATATATATATATATATATATATATATATATGATCTGTTATTTTTTTTTTTAGCAATGTTAAGTTTGAAATGCTGCTTTTTGTATTTAATTTCGCTTATCTAAGCGATGAGGGAGTTATCTGCCCTTTGTTTTTGCATATAAATCTAGGTAACCGAAATGAAATACAAAAAACAGCTTATCATTCTGTTTAATATTGCTAAAAAAAACAGATCTACTATTTAAAAAGGGATAAAATTGTGCATAAAATTTGACAGGATTTCGTAGCTCCATGGTAAAGCAGTGATGGGTCTGAATCTTGCCAAAAAAAGTTTAGCTATGCTGACGCCAGCTGATAGCTAGAAACACGTGTCCATCGATAACGTTCATACACATAAAAGAATAATTAAATTTTTAGATATTTAAATATTTAAAAAAAAAATAAAAATATGTATCAATAACTTTAGCTATACCTCAAGAAAATCCTATAAACCTGATCTTTAACTGAAAATAAAAGGTTATGAATCTCCAAGATACAAAGACGTAAAGCCCACTTTAACTCTTCTGTTTTATTGTCCAGGCTTCCGGTTAACCTTGGGTAGCCATATATATATATATATATATATAAAAGCGAAAATGTATGTATGTGTGTTCGCTTTTTGTGTATGTCTACAAAAGGCTTTTTTCACCGTGATTCTCGGTTGGCTTGCTCCTTAAAACCTTTTATATGCTGTCTAAATAATATCTACGACTAAGGAACTCTAGTCGCAGCTATCTTTAATTTACCCGACTTTTACAAGCTATTTTCGAGATGTTTTTTGATCGCTGCGTAGCGGGGAAAACAGAAACTGGCTTCCAGCGCAAAACTAGGTCAAACATCATGCGACTTAACGTTGTCGCAACTGCTAATTTCGCTTTATAAACGTCAACTTAACACACTTATCAATTCATCTATTCCCATGATCGAGATGGTTAGGTCGTAGGTTTTTTTTTCCGTTTCCTTTCCACTTCCGTGTCAAAGGTTCGGGGTTCAAGCCTACCTTTCTACTAAAACTTTTTTTTTCTTTTACACCTCCAAACACCCGGCCAACGTTTTTTTCTTTTTTTAACAGGGTTGTTTTGATCTAACTCTACCTCCAACACACACACACACACCTCCAAACACCCGGGCAACACCGGGTACCTCCCACTAGTGTTAGCAATAAAGGAACATTGCTTGTTTTTTATTGTTTAAAACACCATTTGGGTGAATACACTCAGCAATGGAATTATATAGATGAATCTAGGTCAGGCATAACCAATTTTATGATACAAAAACAAATATTGAAAAGTTCTTTTTTTTTTTTTTCTTGTGAAATTATGTGGACGATTCAGAAAGCATAGTGGGTCACATATCAACTGTGGCGGATCTAAGCAAAAAAAAAAATAAATAATTGCCATCTTTATTTTCTTTCATTATCAGAAAATAATTAAGTTAACCTTCAAAATAATCAGAATTAATAAGGTCAGTTTTAGTTTAGTTTCAAATAATTTTTCAAAAAAGGTTTTTAAAATGTTTCTTGAACAAAGTATTATAACTGGAACAAATAAATCTTCTGTATACTTTTAAAAAGTATTGGAGTTTTGTCCTATGCAAATAGAAACGTGATTGGTTGATATAAAAGAATAGGCAGAATACACTTTACTAAGGGAGTAGTTTTACAATACAAGAGTTTGAATGTGTAAGGATTCTTTTTAACTGTTCACATGTTTTCTAAATTTAAAGAGACTAACATGAAAAAAGTATTACATGACTTTTAAAATTTGTTATTTATTAAATCAAACTAGCTTGGGGGCCTGGCATTGCCCAGGTGTTTGAAGGTGTGTGTGTTTTGAACCCCAAAAAATAAGTGGTAGTAGGCAGGCTCGAAGCCATGACGCGAAGGCAGAAGGGAAAGTGAAAAAAAAAAAAACAACAAAAAAAAACCTGATTTCTTACCACTATGCCATAAGCGACTGGAAGTTCGAAACGTTGAAATTAACAGATACGATGACTTGCAAAAAAAAAAAAACGACCCTTCTTGTAGAAAACTGCCCAGTTGAGGGTGAAGGAATTAATGTTTTTAGCCAATTTTTCGATATTTGTCGTCTGAAGGGTCGAGCTTCAAAACCATACTGATCTCGTGAGAATCCATTGCCTCTGTTGGCCCTGTCGGTGGGGCATTAGAATATGCCGACTGCCCCCCTGCAGAGGGTAAAAGTCCCTCAATGGGGGTCCTGGATATGACCTTAAACTATATCCGATGGTGAGGCCCCAGCTTGCGGGCTCTGGGGAGTGTGGAGCCACCCTTTAATTGCCATTGCTCCCAGGTCCACTCTGACCCGGAGTGGTAGTACCTGTTAGGGTTCCAACTATGGGTTAAATAGAAACTGACTTGCAAAAAACAAATATATTCTATTAAAAAAATTTTCTTCAAAATCACCGGATTCGGCATTAAATAACCTGAAATGGGTTGATATGCCATAAAACAAAAACAACCAACCAACCAACCATTGCCTCTGTCAAAAGTTTTAGGTAGACATACAAACATACATACATAATAAGTCAGAGAGAGTTGCAACCTTGATTGAAGTGAGTGTTCCTAATGATGGCGGTTTTAAGAGCTGAAAGAGAGAAACAGACCAAATACCAAGGTCTCATGTATGATATGAAAAGAAACTGGAACCTAAAGGGGATATCGATCATACCAGTTATCATAGGTGCCACAGGACTTATAAAGAAGAACCTGAAGTCCTACCTAACTAATATTCCTGGTGAACCAAGTGCAAAAGAGATTCAGACAATTGCACTTAAGGGAACAGCGAGGATACTAAAAAGAGCTCTCGGTTGGTTTCAATAAAAAAGCGGGGCAATGTTGGCAGCTGGTTTGGCTGCCCCATACCCAGCATTACAATCTTCAAAGGAAGAAAAAAAAAAAATTAAACCGACAGGTGAGATTTTATGTTATAGATGAATTTTTGGGGTTAGGTAATAAAGTCGTTGCTCACATTACATTTAAATTACTGCATGTTGGTATGGACAGGAACAAAAGCAAGGTGTAATGGGGGACCTCCTAAGGATGTGGAGTAAGAGTTGTATGTGTGTTTTTATTTTTTCATAATTTACAAAAAATGTAAACATTAAAAGTATTTATTTAAAATTATTTTTGCTTGAAAATATTCAGTAAAGATGAAAATTGACACGCGCAATTCCTGCACCAAAACCGTTCAAGGAGTAAGTATAAACTCGTTCTAAAATATTAAATTAGATTACTAAAAATAAATTATAATTTGAACACTTAACATTTTAATCAGATTTCTATGCAAAGTTGTGAAGATGTATGGAAACTAAAGCCGTTTTCAGGACTGCCAGCAACCATTGTAAGAAAGTAATAAGGAACGCAAGAGAGTTGTATGCTCAATCTGTTAAGTCCAAAGTAGCTGAGCAGCGGCTTGGTTCCCACCAGTTTTGGCAAATAGCAAACAGAATCCTGAACAGAAGCGTGTGCTCCATCCCAACTATTATCAATGGACCTGAGGTAATCTCGTCAGCATCAGACAAAGCCAAACTCTTTGTCAAGAACTTTGCAGCTAATTCTACCCTTTGCGACCAAGACCGCCAACCCCCAATATTTCCTCCTGTATCAGAAAACACGCTATGTGATATACGTATATCTGTACGTGATGTTGCCAAGCTAATCAAAAACCTTGATTCCAGTAAAGCAACTGGCCCTGATGGTATTCCAATTATAGTACTCAAAAAACTTCAACCTGAACTAGCGCCCATACTTACAAAACTGTTTAAACGTTGTCTTAAGGAGAATAGTTTCCCATCTCCCTGGAAAATCTCATCAGTATGCCCTGTATTTAAGAATTCAGGTGATTGCTCATCCCCCTCTCAGTACAGGCCAATAAGTCTCCTGTGCGTCATGAGTAAGTTGCTAGAATCTGTGTTAAATACAGAAGTAATCAAACATCTCAACAAAAATAACCTTCTTAGTGACACTCAATATGGTTTCCGTTCTGCTAGATCTACAGCAGATGTCCTTACAGTTATATCGCATAGGATTAGCAAATCTCTCGACGGTGGCAATCTTTCTAGGGCAATTGCTCTTGACATATCTAAAGCCTTTGATAGGGTATGGCATAAAGGTTTACTTCATAAGATCGCTAGCTATGGTATAGCTGGAAAAGTCTTCTCAATTATTAAATCATTTCTTTCTGATAGGTTCATAAGAGTAGTAGTTGAGGGGCAAAAATCAGAAGCTCACAGTATTAATGCCGGTGTCCCTCAGGGATCCATCCTGGGCCCAACTCTTTTCCTGATCTACATTAATGATCTTCCAAATCATATCCTTACATCATTTGTAGACATTTATGCTGACGACACTACCATTTATGGTACCACATCTAAGACAGTAAACGAGCAAGTACTCTCCAATTCTCTCTCCTCTGATCTTGAGCATGTAGTACAATGGGGAAAGGAGTGGCTGGTTACTTTTAATGCATCTAAAACCAAGCTTCTCTCTTTACATCATCAACATTCTAATCCACATTTGTCATCAATTGAAATGAATGGCTCTCGTCTTCAGGAGGCCTCAAGTTTTGACAAGCTTCTGGGCTTGACCATTACTCCTGATCTTAAATGGAACACGTATATCAAATCTGTTGCCAAGGCCGCTGGAAAAATGGTGGGATCTTTCTATCGATCCAGTAGATATCTCACTGCTGATGCTATTCTCTATCTATATAAGAGCCAGGTACGTCCAAGGATGGAATACTGTTGCCACATCTGGGCAGGAGCTGCTAGAAAGGACTTGTCCTGCCTTGATAGAGTTCAAAATAGACTTCGTAGCCTCGTAGGAGATGTCCTTTTCTCCTCCTTACAACCTCTATCTCACAGAAGAGATGTTGCGAGTTTGTCTCTGATGTATCGTTATTTTCATGGAAAGTGTTCAACTGAGCTTCAATCTATGGTCCCCCCTCGCCAAACTTTCACAAGAAACACTCGTCTAGCTGTAAACACTATCAATAATTTCCCCCACTCTTTATCTGTGCCTAAACCTAAACATAGATTCCATGAACAAAGCTTCTTTCTTAGAACTGCACGCCTGTGGAATTGTCTTCCGTTTTCCTGCTTTCCGGCTGACTACAATATGGTTGTGTTCAAGTCTAAGGTAAATAAGTTCTTGATGAGCCGTTCCATATAAGTTATTAAATTTACCAAATTTTCATTACTAATGATTACTATATTGACCAACTTCTACTGTACACTCTTTAACCCTTATCCTTGAGTGGCCTCTGGGCCTTGATAATGTGGTGATGCCTTTGTAAAAAAAAAAAAAAAAAAAAAAAAAAAAAACTAAGTGATTATAAAACTTGCCTCTAGTCAAATGTGGATCACTTAGAAGGATGGCTCTGAAATAGGTGCTATTCTGAACTTGTATATTGATGGCAGAATTACAATTTTGCAAACAAAATCCAAATTTTGATACAAGAATATTTAAGCATTTAACAGATTAACAATTTTTTTCCCCATTCAGTCTATTGTATGACATATCAACCGTTTGGATGTTATTTTTTTAAATTTATTTTTATGAAAGTCTCCAGACCAGGCATGAAGCCACTTGATGTAAGGACTAAAAAAAAAAAAAAAGGAAAAAAAAATACTTCAAGGTCAAACATTTAACAATAAGTATTAAATGGATAGATTCTGACCCAGAAACAGCAATTCTTCCACCTTTGTCAGAAACATCGCTCATGGAAGGTGGGGACTAAAGGGCAAAAAAGGCAAGTGAGAGTTACAAGGTTGCTAAAAGTAAACTTAACATTCTCTACTAGGGAATGTCAACAGGGTTGCTCAGGCATATTTTGTAGGCCAGAGTGTACTTCCCCTATTGCATTAGCTCTTCAAAACCTCCCAAAAGATGTTTTAATAATTTTTTTCGTCTTGAGTGATACAAAATAAATTCGAGACATCCCTTAAGACTTCATTTTTGAAAATCGTGCTTCTTGTAGCTTATTTACATATTCCAAACATGATTTCCTTCAGATTACATGCGTTGTACTAAATAGATTTTAAGTTGAAATGATTTCTTATTAAATATTTAAAAAAAAAACAAAACACAAAACTGTTTTTATTGCCTGTACACCATTTTTTATCACAGCATGTTTTACCCCTTCAAATTCACCATTAACCCTCAAATCTTTGGTTCCTCCTTGTAAGACATTCATAGCAAGAACTCTCCTACCTACCAGAATGAAAAGTCTTTCCTTTCTCCATGTGTTTAACAGGAAGTGGAATGTCCATGGACACAGTTTCTTTGTGAGAGCTTCTCATCTTTGAAAAAACATAACAGGACTGCTTCCTTGCCAATTACAACAATTACTTGACTTCAAATCTAATGTCAACAAATTCTTGTCATGGACCACACCATAAATCAAATTCAGTTCATACCATTGATTAATGTTAGTACTCTCATAGTGTTCCTCATCTTCTTGCTGATAATCATTCCATCTCATTAGCTTTTATCCTTGATTGGCTCTTGGTCTTAATAAGAAGTGATTGCAATAGTAAAAAAAACGAAAAATAAACTTGTATATGTTTCCCTCGCCAACTCTGGCCAACTTGCTTACCGCAGTTATATAATTAGTGTCTCGAGGGTTTATGGTCTCGCTGAAGTTACGATGGGTCTGATAAGCTTTGAGGCTACCGCTTTCTTTGACTGATATTAAAGGCAATGCCCTTTTCCTCATTAAAAAGGGATTAAAATTAAAATGAAGATTTTCTAGACACGAATACTACTGTATGGGAAGTACAAGCATTTCAAATGGCATAAAAGATCCCAAGCATAAGTGTGATTATATCAACACGCTAAAATACCTGTCCTAAAGAAGGGTGAAACTAATTCTCCAGTTAGAGCAGTTTCGTACCACTTTTATGCCCCCCTTACTTAGATTAAAATCAACATATAATGCTATTAAATCTTATCTCTAGAATTCTTGTTCCAATTTTTCTCAACATCCGTTAATTAATTATAAAATGTCTGAAGTTTAAGGCTTGGAAGTTGTTTTTATTATTTTGTGTGTTCATATATATTTTATAAAACAACCTCTAAAAATCTGAAGAAAATCAGATTAAGACAGCAGATCTTGGATAAATGAAGGACTCAATATCCTATCTGTTGTGGCGGCAACCACTTATTTGCATATACGAATAACATAACACTATAAATGGCAAGTCTAGGTTGGCCTTGGGGTGTCTTACTCAAATGCCACCGGAAGTGACGCCGAAGAGCGTACATGTCCTCCCACCAAGACTCTCTGACTCGACACCGTCATTTGTGCATATTGTAAATATACCTTTTCCTTAATACACTTATTATTGCGTTATCTTGTTGTTTGCGTCTTCATTGTATTTCCTTACTAATTATTGTTCAACCTTGCAACCACAACACTATCAGATAGAGATGTGTATCTGTTTATATATGAAATAGATCCCCCCCCCCATTGCAGGATTGTAAATTTTGGGCAAGTCCTATCACTTTTTCAACCAAAGATCACGGTAGAAAAAATGTTTAAAAACATGTGCAAGAATGACATTGCCTTTGTTTAAAAATTGATCTCAGTTTTGTCTTCTGTGGATTGCTTTCATAATTTCATCTTTGATATTGAATTTATAAAATTGATATGATGTTATAAATTTCAATTTATTTCACAATAATTCTGTTTTATCCTGAAAATTCTTACGTTGAGCAAATTTGAGATCTGCATAATTTTGAGTAAAAAATGTTATAAATTTTACTTAACTGCCCTTATCTTCAAAGTTGGTTTAATATTTGTTCATTTTTATTCGATATAAGTCTATCACATTTGTGGAATCACACACATGCATATATAATCACGCCGACACACTGGTTCTTGTTGCTTCACTGAAGTTAAGCAATGTTGAACCTGGTCAATACCAGATGGGTGACCATTTGGGAATACCAGGTGTTCTTTGTGGGAGGATGCTGATATGTCTTTGCAAGAATTGCAAAATCCGTACATCGTCATCTCTCCTGACGGGGATATACATGCAACTGGGGACTGCTTGTGAATTTCATACACCCATGAAACTTCATCCTTCGCAGAAAGCCAGTTCAACTTGCCTAGAGTGAGTGTTGCTCCAGTACAGCACAGTGTGTGTCTATATATATATATATGTGTGTGTCTAATATATATATATATATATATATATATATATATATATAATTGGCAATGTTCGAAAGCGAATTTGCTGCCATCATCATAATATATAATCTTGTGTGTGTGTGTGTGTATATATATATATATATATATGTTTCTTTATTTATACAAACATTGGCTACATATGTTCCTACAAGTTTCAGCTGTGATCACTTTTGACATTCATCTTCCTTAAGCCGCAAGTCTCAATCACAAGTCTCTCTGATAAAAATTTAGCTGCTGAAACATGCAGGCACATATGTAGCCAATAATGTTTGAATAAATAAATTTATGGAATAATATTGGTGTATTGTTATTGAGCACTATTTTATACATACCGGGATTTCAATGGAGTAATATGCAAAAAGCCACAGCAATGCAATCATATATATATATATATATATATATACTAGCATGGGTGCCCGGTATTGCCCGGGTGCTTTGAGGTGTATGCTGAGCAAAACAAAAAAAAAAAAAAACGGTCAATTTTTTAAACTTTGACCCCGATTATGACCCCTTAAAATTTGATAAAGTTATTAAGTTAGATCCATGTCCAAGGAATCTATATCTAAAATGTCACGTGTTTAGACCCAAAATTGTAGGAGGAGTTTGGTAGAGTTCTCAGTGGTCAAATCGTTGAACTTTGACCTTTTATCGCCAAATTTCTGTCCGAAAACCAATCACATTGATTTTCCCAAATCTCAGTACCCTGTATATCAGATTTCGAATCTGTAGGCTAAAAATTGACAGTTATTGCGTAGGGAAATGTACACACACACACACACACACACACTTTCACTTATATATATAGTTCTGAAGAAAATAGAAGGGATTTAATAAACAAAGTGATGAGTTACAATCTGTAATGAATTTTGTGTTTCTTATTTATTTCCTACAATAGCATCTTATAACAAATATTCTAGGACACGCATTTTATATATATATATATATATATATATATATATATATATATTAGTGTTGGGACAATTAATTGGAATATAGTAAAATATTTAATGATTTATGAAGAATCGGAATTGGTAATTGTATTGGAATCGTCCCATTACTAATATATATAATGAATGCATTCAGAGATAATATTATCATTTCCCTTTAATGCTAAGTATTCAGTAAGTCTTGGTAATGTCACTCTAGAAATTGATACAAGTTCCTTATCAGTTTTTGTTTTTAGAAACTTCTCTGACCTTGGAGAATTAAGATCTTGTCAAAAGGAAGACAAAAGGCCAGTTTACTGTATAAAGTACAAAAGAGAAAAACACAGTGTCTTTTTTTTTTTTTTTTTTTTTTTAACTTTGTTGTTATATAATTTTATTTAATTGATGGTCAGGTGTTGCTACTTAACTGAGTTTTAGTGAAGTCGATTCTTGGCAAGGTAAACTTTCCTGTTTTTCATAAATGGGATAAAAATAATATTGAGTGTTCTAATTTTAAGACGCAATGGGGTTAAAACTAATGTTGGGATGATTAATCAGAATCAGCAATCACATAATCAGAACATTTGAGGGTATCAGAATCGGGGGGGGGGATGTTATTTTCCAATGCCAAAAATGATTCCTTTAATTATCTCTTTTTTTTTTTTTAATTTGATTTTGTTTAAAACAAAATCTCCCATTGCTGGTTGGTCCTATATATGACCTTAAACTATATCCGATGGTGAGGCCTCAGCTTGCGGGCTTTGGGGAGTGTGGAGCCACCCTTTAATTGCCGTTGCTCCGAGGTCCACTCTGACCCGGAGTGGTAGTACCTGTTAGGGTCTCAACTATGGGTTAAATAGAAACTGACTTGGGGGGGAAAAAAACAAATATATTCTATTAAAAAGTTTTTCTTTGAAATCACTGGATTCGGCATTAAATAACCTGAAAAGAGTTGATATGCTGTAAAAAAAAAAAAAAAAAAAAAAAAAACCCACTGCTGGTAGTAATAATAAAATACACATTAATTAATTTTAAACTAAAATCTACAGATCATCCCCTTCCACAAATGTTTTTTACGTTTGAGAAAATATATGCACATTTAACATGTTTTTTATGGTAATCAGGAAAATGACAACTATAGTTAAATCAGAATCTGGAAAGTGTTGAAATCGTCCCATCACTAGTTCAAACCAATCCATAGTTTGGGGGTTCTTATAAACCTGACAAAGATCCAGTTTGGAATCCCGATCGGCAGATAGTGAAGTTCTGCAGCTACGCTAACACCAACTGTATTGACTTGCTTTTCTATCAGACTCTGTCTGCAACGCCAAGAGGGGAACCCTGGTAACTGGGCAAACCTAAGGCTCCTTAACACCCACCCAAGCGTTCACCTGGAGAGGTCACTGTAGCTTTGCTGTATCAGAAACAACACAAAGAATTAAGTTACTAGTTATGACCCGAAGCTCAATTGGCATAGAGCTTTGTGTAATGTGTTAATCAGCAGAAGAAAGAAAGACAATGGGAAGAAAATAGACCTCTGAGGTGACAGAGGATACAGTCCGCCTCTGTCGCCCCCATCATCCTTACTGCTGACTACACTTGCAGCAAATGCCAATGAAGCTGCAAATCTAGAATTGAACTGTAAAGCCGCAGCAGATGCTCTAGGGCACCAGAATAGATGCAGAACGCCATTATCTCGTGGAACAAAAGATTGCCATCATAAACTAATATTTAAGACAAGAATACTGTTTGAGATGAATCACAAGAAAAATTTGGACTTGAAATTTTTAACAAATTTTTATTTTAGTATTTTAATATAATTCCCCTTTAAAAAAAAAGTACCTTCATCTATAACTGAAGATTAGCTCTCGAATTCCAGGAGCAATGTTTCTGACAAAGAGGAAAGAATTGTTGTTTTCTGGGACAGAATCTATTATTATTATACTTATTATTGGCAAGTTTTTGACCTTGAAGTAATATTTAATTATTTATCTTTTTTAGCTCTGTACATCAAGTGGCTTCATGCATTGTCTGGAGCGATTTCCATAAAAAAAAGTTAATAAAGACATGGCCAGAAATATGTTGGTTTAAAAGTCAATTTCTAAAAGCTGTTCAACATAAATCAGTATGTAAGTCAGACGTTTAACTGACTATGATGATGATTTTTTGTATCGATTTGAACAGATACTACAAGCCGATTATTTATTTGCTCTAATTTAGTTGATTTTTGAATTCTCTTTAATTTTTGATGTTTCCTGGTTTTTCTCCAGATAAAAAAAAATGCATAAAAAATAGTTCTATATTTGTCTCTCAAACCAGGGGTGTATGATTGGTCTAATGAATATTTCCATAGACTATGAAATATTCTGTATTCTTGTGATAATTTATACACCAACCAAGTCACTGTTTTGCCAAGTTTATTATGAACAGAGAAGAAATTTCAAAGGTAAGAAGCCATTATAGTAAAGTTTTACAGTGAAGGGGTGGGGTTTGTCTACTTGATCTGGGAGGTATTTATGTTGAGAGTGTAAAAGTTTCTTAGTTTTTTTTTTTTTTAATAGAGTTGCAACCTTGGTTGAAATAAGTGTTCCTGATGATGGAGGTCTGAACAGAGCTGGAAGGGAGAAATGGACCAAATATCAAGGTCTCATGTATGATATGAAAAGAAACTGGAATCTTAGAAAGATATCAATCATACTAGTTATTATAGGTGCCATAGGGTTTATGAAGAAGAAACTGAAGTCCTACCTAACTAATATTCCTGGTGAACCAAGTGCAAAAGAGACTAAGACAATTGCACTTAAAGGAACAATGAAGATACTAAAAAGAGCTCTGTTGGTTTCAATAAAAAGCAGGGCAATATTGGCAGCTGGTTTGGATGCCCCATACCCAGCGTTACAATCTTCAAAGGAAGAAAATTAGACCAAAAAAAATATGAATTTACACATTCAATATGAACCTACCACTTGCTCGCAGATATGCAATAGATATTTCTCCAAAGGCTTGATACGCAATTAAATGGACAAAAAACACAGCTTGACTCGATGCACTTTTTTGAGCTATAAAAGTACAACTTGTATTAAAGTTAGACTATGTTGCTAGAAATATTAACATTAATAGGAAATATATAATTAGTACATTTACAATTTATTTCCGATAAAGAAGTTAGTCAAATTTGTATTATAAATAAAGGAATTTGAGTTCTTGTGTGTTAACTCAAATATTCAAACATTGTATGAGATTATTTATTGCTGTTTGATTTGTTATAAATAATTGAATAATGAATATCTTACAGGGTGGGATGGGGGGATGAAAAACAAGTTACAAACATTTGCGTCACTCCTTTTTTTCCTTTACATTTTTTTATTTTTACTTTATATATAAGGGTTAAAAGAAAAAAAAATTGAAAACAAACTTTGCTCAATCTCGTAAATTTATTTCAACCCTGTGTTGAGTTTATCAGATTAGGCCTGCACAGAGTTTTGAAAATATTTAACAATATTGGGCTAAGCTTGTGTTGGAATTATTTTTTTTTTAACCCTTATGTATGCTCTTACTCGATACATGAAGTATATATCTATGATTTATTTATATATATATATATATATATATATATATATATATATGTGTGTGACCTTGTGTCTGTGTGTGGAACGGTCACTACCAAACTGCTGTTAATATTAGGCCTACAGACTTAAAACTTGATATATTGGTTATTTGGATATATGAAACGAATTCGATTTAGCTTTTAGCCAGAAAAAATATCTGCTAAAGGGTCAAAATTGGAACTTAGGTGTAAGTCTACTTAATTTGTACCCTCCACATATGCACAAATATACATTCATGTTTAACTGTGTTCATTTTCAAAGTTTTGATAGTCATGTGTCCTGTCATGTGGTACTCAAAACCACACCTTGTCTTGTGTCTAACATGTTGCTAAGGAGATAATGTTACAATAACATGATTTGATAAAGCTTATCAAATGAAATACATGTAGTGGTTGGCCAACGGAAGATGCGTTATCAATAGAAGTAATGCTTCTAATGTATTTCCATGGAAACTACAGATTCAGGAAGTTCAATAATGCAGTCGGATAGACCAAGTCATCAACATTAATATGTATTCATTTGTTTTTTTTTTTTTATCAGTGTTCATAAAGTGTTGATATATTGAAAAAAAAAAAATTGTTGCTACATCTGAGCTGGTGTATCCACTACTAGTCTCTTGCTCTTAGACAGGGTCCAAAAAAGAGTCTCAAATCTAATAGGTCCTGCATTATTGGCCAAGATCTAACCTCTGTCCCATAACAGCAATGTTTTATTTCCGTCCTTGTTTTACAAGTACTTTAATGGAATGTGCTCTAATGAATTCATAGCATTTGTGCTCCCTCCGCATACATGCTTCTGACTAATTAGACAAGCAGCAGAATCCCACTCCTTCAATGTTGAAGCATCTAGATGCTGAAAAGTCTTTTATTTTAATAATTTCTCCTCTTGGACTGCTAGATTTTGGAATTCCCTCCCTATTTTCTGCTTTCCTAACTACTAACCGGCAAAAGTTTAAATTTAATGTGTACAAACATCTTGCTGCTCAACTCCCTACAGTCTCCTGTTTGATATGATCCTGAATAGTAGCTCCTTATATCTAAGTAGTAATATACCTTGTTTAAGGTGAAAAGGAGGGGGAAAAAATTAACCAAATCTGTATCAATATGTCTTCACTTTATTGACATCCATATTGATTTCAATGACTTGTCACATATGGTATAACTTGTCCTTGATACTTCTGTCCACTCTAAATAAACACGTTCAAGTTTAGCCTGGTTGCCATGTAACAATAGTTTTTAATATTTTGTTTCTTTTTCTCAAAGCGTAGTTGATCAACATTTGTTTCCCTAACGCTTTTTTGATTTATAATCAAGATTGTCTGCGCTCTTTACTTTCTGTTCTTTTGCTCTGCAGACTGGCTGGACGATGTTGACAAGCAAGATATGGTCCCTTCTGATTAATGATTATCTTCCCCTTCATATAACATGAAATCTCCCCACTCCTTTCCTAATGTTAAGAATGTCTTTCTTATCTGCATGACTGTCTAATTATTCAACGAAATGGATAGCAGAAACTGAAAATAAAAACTAACAAATTCTATGTATAATCTTAAGACATTCAGTGGTGCAGCCTCAGCCAGGACTGTAAGGAATATGGAGTTGGCCCTTAGTTATCAGTTCTCTCAGGTCTACTTTAGCCGAGAGTGGTAATATGTTAGGGCATCTGATCACAACTAGATCAGGCTGTCTGAAGATACTGGCTTCCTGACCCAAAATGTACCAAACGTTGATGTTATTTTTATTTATTTTTTTTTTTCTTTGCAAAACTCAATCATTTTCCACAATGTCAAAAACAAAAACAATTTCTTTTTCTACAAAACAATCAAAGAAAACCTTTCTTCCAAAATAATCGGATTTAAAAATACCTTTTTACACAAAAGTCTCAATATCATGCTTGATAGATCTTTTATTGCATGTTTAAAACTCATTTTTAGTATAGAAGCGTTCTGTATTTTGTTAGCACGCTTCTGATTGTGTTAGTCAGCACTAACCCTATTCGGGTTTTAACTGACTTCCCCCCGAAGAAGGAAGTTTTGTAGGAGTATGAAATTCACAAGCGGTGTCCAGTCGCATGTATATCCCTGTTAAGGGAGATGACGACATTGGGTTTTTGCAACTCTTGCAGGGAGGTGTCGACGTCCTCTTACACAGCACCTGGAATTCCCAAATTGGGCATCCGTTTAGTAAGCATCCAGGCTCAACGTTGCTTAACGTGATCTGATGGGAACTGGTGTGTCAACGTGATTATGCCGTACTGATAGCATACTTCTGATTGAGTGATCAATGAAACCACAGTAACGTGTTAAAATAAGCTGCTGTTTTTTTTTTTTTTTATATATATACTATTATATATGATGCCTTACAGTCTCTTCGGGGCCAAATTATTTACCTGTGTCTCTTGAGAAAAACAATTTTTACTTCTACTATAATAAAGAAATTTTTACTTCTACTATAATAAAGAAATTTTTACTTCTACTATAATAAATAAATGTTTACTTCTACTATAATAAAGAAATTTTTACTTCTACTATAATAAATATAATAAAGGGCAAAATGTATGCACTCATCAAAAAATTATTGACTTAAAAAAAAAAAAAAAAAAGGAAATGCAGAATGAATTTCAAGTATTTAAGAAAATTGTGAAAACAAATAGGAAGCCAGACATCCCTACACCTTTTATATATTTCCATAATGAGACTTACTTCCGCTTTCTATACTGGTTTTATAGTTTTTTATCTACTTTTTTTTTTCTTTTTTTTTTTTTAAAGAGCTTTGTTTATTTCTTTCTTTTTACAAACTTAAGATTCAGACATTATTTTATTATATAAATTATGATGTTAGGCTGTGTAAAGTGTTAACTCTGGTCAAAATCGCCTGTTCCTTCTTTCATCAGGTTATTTCGATTATCAATACTTATCGAAGACATTCCTATACAAAACCTATCTATAAACACTGCCAGGCACATAACGTACCTTCTTGTGAAATTTTGTAAAAATTGGCCCAGCCTTTTTGGAGTCCATAGGAAACAAACATGCACAAAGTTCCTTTTATATATAATAATAGATTAGTGCAAACACTGGCGAAGCATAATATCCTCTCCCCCATCCGGCATTTTTTAGGGTAGGGATTGTACACTCATTACCATAGTATCTATTCAGGTAATGTATAAGAGCATTTAACAAAATTTAAAAGTATAACAGTGTGCTGGGGATTGAAAAAAAATGGCTGTTATGCTCTTCTGTATATAAAATGCAGTATTGTACACAAGTCCTTGTAAATTAAAGAAAGAACAAATTGTTAGGGTGAGGGGGTAGCCAAAATCTTTGTTAATTAGATTTGTTGTTTATTTCTTTTTTCTGACTGGTGACAATAATTGTTAAAGATAAACAGACAAAAATAGTACTGTTGAGATAAAAAAGATAACATGCCGAAAGAGACTATATATAATGTCTTTCTCTTTGTCTGTCTGTCCGTTCCACGTTTTCTCTGAAACTACTAAGCTGATTTGACTAGTATTTTCCATAGACCTTTGTGATGATAAAGTGTAGCAAACTAAGTATTATGGTATCCGTTCTGATGCACAGTTAGGGATTAATGTAACAGGGCATATGACCGCATTGGAAAATAGCAGCAGCAGCGAAGGATGGCTGGCTTGTGAAGAGAGTAATAAAAAAAATGTGCATATGCAAATTAGAAAGTGTGTGCGAGAAGGAAAAGAGAAAGTCGATGTCGAAGAAAATGCACATGTAAAGTCGAGGACAAGAATGGGCTGGCTGTGGCCAGCATGTGGTTGGAGGAAGAAGAAAAGTGTACACCGAGCAAGATGAATGGTGAGAGACTTTAAAATGGTGTCGAGACGGGAAAGTACCGGTAATAAATACTTAAAAAAAAAAAAAAAAAAAAAAATGCCGACCTGGATTTTTATTTTGTTCCTTTGTTTGTTTGTAACATTACATCAATCGAGATTAGTATTTAATGCTTGGTGTAGTGTACAAGAGGGAGAGAAAAATTTTACAATCATGGTTGGAGCACTAGCACAGATGTGGCAACAACAATACTCCCTGCATGGACAACTAGTGGTTTTGTAGATACTGAAAGGTGTGAGAAGTTTTCTAGCCTAGTACAGGAAGGCTGCCTTCTTTGCAGTAGTCTTAGCATCTTCTAGTAGTTAAGAATTGCACATCAGATCTTATGGCTTACAATAGAAAAAAGAAAAATACTACAAAAATTTAAATAATTCTTCATAAAAAATTTGAAATTTAGATTTAAAAAAAGTTATATTGTGATAGCATCAAGTACTTTGATATTTTCGGTACTTATGCAGAATATGGACCATACTGGAGTATTATTTAGAAGCCTGTTATTAACATGGTGAGGAGGCTGTGTTAACTATTACTTAATTGGTCCCCCGACAAAGGAGGGATTGGACCTAGTAATTCACTCCATTTGTTTGTTCGCATTTTCTCAATAACCACACCTTGGACTTTTTAAAAATTTTTCACAAACATTAGTCATAGTGAATAGAAATTTTTCACTCGTGGAGGGGACACTGTATGCTCGGCTTGTTTAATCAACAAAAGATACCGTAAAAATTAAATCTAACTTTAAAATCCTAAAATTTTACAACCATTTTATTTTTATGATTAATTTTTCATTTGCAAACTATCTAATTATATAAATTTAGGCATGCCTGTGTTGGATATTGGCAGGCGGTCCCAGAAAGAGAAGCATTCGATGGCTTGCACACATGCAGATGCATTCCATGAGAGGAATGTGGGACTTTCCACCATTGTCTATTTGGAAAGCATAATTTGACCCAGAAATATGTGAGAGGATATCGGTGAAAGGAAATATTAAACATTCCAATGAGAAAAGAATGTTTATATAAATCGTCACAAGGAGAAAACAAGGCAATCAGTCAGAAAAAAAAAAAGAACTTTACACTTCTTCACCAACACTCACCTCACATACTTTCAGAGATGTCAAAACATTCAATACTGATTGTTGGTGTGAAATAAAAATAAAATATTATTTTATAGATAAACTGTTGTTTTAGTCATTGTTAGCGTATACATCTCGGACCAGTGACAAAAGTAGATATTAACAATTATATAGACTGGAAAGCACATTTTGGAACAACCGGCCACAAATACATAACACACACACACGTGTGTGTGTGTGTGTGTGTGTGTATATATATATATATATATATATATATATATATATAGAGAGAGAGAGAGAGAGTTATCCACATACAGTGCTGTTTTGCTGTATCACAGCTCATCAGTGCGGCTAGACAGGCGACTACCTCAAGCCAGGGTCGAAACCCGACCACCCAAAGGACAGTCAAGGTTTGTTACCATTATGCTATTTGGCTGCTGCTGTGTGGGTAGTGAATTAACGATGTTTTGACATGTAACATTTATATATTTGTACCTGCAGGATTCACTCCTAAACTAACTGATCATTATGAATTTTGGAACACACCTATGTGTAAGAGTGGATAATGTGGACTATATTTAGTTTAATTTAACGCAAAGTAGGTGGAATCCTTTTATGAAAATTTATGTATCGTTAATTTTTGTCAAATTTTAATAACAACTAAATATCAATTAATAAATATTCCAAATTAGTTTCTTTTGGGTGTGTATAAGTTTTGTTTGGGAAGTGGATATTATTGCCATGGCCCGTCATGTGAAAATTCAAATATATCCATGACGTCATAGATATATATGTGTGTATGTATGTATGTACAAGTTATAGGTATACAAAAGAGAAAACTTATGAATTTAATGAGGTTATTAAGAGTGCTCAATAAAAGAAGAGCAAGATATATTTTTATTGATATAGACAAAGTTAGATGGTCGCGACACTGAACATGCTAATGTTTTGGGCAGATGGTCGGTGAAAACAGGTGGCTTGAAAAAAGTTTGTCTTCCACAGAAGAAAACCAGTTCTCAAATCTTTGAGATTAGAGAACTGATGAGGATTTGTGGTTTTAAACAACCATCAGTTTGAAATGTTAGCATGTCCTGTGTTGCGACCATATAAATTTGTCTATATCAATATATATATATATATATATATATATATATATATATATATATATACATACACACACACACACATGAACAAACACAATTACAGATTTATATATCCATCCATTCATAGCCTTGAGCCCATGGAGGGGCATAGGCCATCCACAACTTTGTAGATGCTTTTGTAGTGAGGAGTTCTTTTTTTGG
Organism: Euprymna scolopes; assembly: GCF_053919585.1. Lineage (NCBI taxonomy): Eukaryota > Metazoa > Mollusca > Cephalopoda > Sepiida > Sepiolidae > Euprymna > Euprymna scolopes. Next base: position 27,460,882 of record NC_136498.1, on the reverse strand, counting down.
GGTGAGGGTGCTGGCCCTGCGCCCAACCTTCCCAGAAGGTACATACAGCACTTAGTCCTCCCAAATGATCACCCATCTGGTACTGGCCAGGCTCAACGCTGTTTAAGTTCGGTGATCTAGCAAGAACCGGTGTGTCAACGTGATTGTGCTGTACTTAGATTACTATATGTATAGATATTTTTTTTTTTGTTTTTTATTGAAGCCATATGTTTAGTTGAAGTGTGTATATATATATATATATATATTATATATTATATATATATATATATATTATATATATATATATATATATATATATATATATAAATTTGTAATGTATTCATTTTTTTTATTTTTAGATTATAGGGTAGCAGACTCTCAGGCATCACCGATAAATAGTTTTTTTTTTTTTTTTCAAGAAAGCATGTTGGGATATCTGTACGCTTATAAATATGAGTCATGAGCTAAGAATTGGTGGGTCGGGTCCTAAAATGTTGCAAAGAAAATCTGTGATATTATTTATCCAACCTCATCGCTTTTGTTAGATGAACGGATTATAGCTGTAACTGCAGTTGAAACCAAATTTTAGTTTTTGTTTAGATTTATTTCTACCCTGTCAAAATAACTTTGTTAGTTTATTAGTTTTTATTTCTTAACTGTTTTTACCGTATCAAAATAACTTCTGTTCTCTGTATCCCTTTGTGCTCCCCCAGGAAAGAAAAACATTTTCACATTTCCAATTTCTTTTAGTTAAAGAAGGAACTTTTAAGAAAGATGATATTTGCAAAAATTTTTCCTTTGAAAAGGAAACTGCTAGATTGCAACATTTGATTTTTTTTCTTTTTTTGTAAAACGATATATTCTGCATTATTGTCTTAGGAAATGACCATCTTCGGTTTCCATATTGTATTGCTTGTATTTTAAAACACAATAAAATAGTTAAGCATCTTTTTAGTCTTAACATTTTGTATTCAATTAACTCTTTCAAAAAAGACAAAGGCTCCTTTGTGTATGAAATGGTAAACTTTGAAATGTTGAAGTTTTAGTAAACCGTTACTTCCTTGTGATAAATAATCTAGATATTAATTTACTTGTCCAGTGTAACAAAAAAAAACAATCATTATTGAAAACATTAATGAGAAACGAATTACCTCTCCTTATAGTCACTTTTTATCAGTTAAAAATCATTAAAACCATTTCCTCTAAAAAAAAATATATATATATATATATAAATAAAAATGAATGTGTCTGTGTGTACATTTTCCAACGCAATAACTCTGTCAATTTTTAGTCTACAGACTCAAAATTTGATGTACAGGGTACTGAGATTTGGAAAAATATTTGATCGGTTTTCGGCCAGAAATTTTGCTGTTAAGGGGTCAAAGTTCAACGATTTGACCTTTGAGAACTCTATCAAACTCCTCCGCCAATTTTGGGTCTAAACACTTGAAATGTTAGATATAGGTTCCTTGGACATGGATCTAACAATAACTTGATTTGAGCCCAAAACAAATGTTAAGGAGTCATAATAGGGGGTCAAAGTTAAAAGAATTGCCCGCTTTTTTTTTTTTTTGCTCAACATACATCGCCAAACACCTGGGTAATGCCGGGCTGAAATGCTAGTTTATAATAAAAACATGGTTGTCTGTTTACAGTTTCAAATTGGCTTTTATTTGATTAAAAAAAAAAGTCATGTTGAGTGGAGACTTTTTTATTATAGTTTTTTTTTTTTTTTTTTTTTTTTTTTCAAATTTAAAAAAAGAATTTCCAAGTGAATTGACATGTTTCTTTATAATTTATTTTAAAAAAATTTTCAGAAAAGTGTTGTGTGTTAAATTTTCCTTGAAAGAAATCATTTTTTTAAATCAATTCTTTTCAGCTTTAAAAGGTTAAAAAAAGAATTTATTAAAAAATTGTTTTAAATTTGTCATTTGTTTTAGTTTATTTTTTATTCATTTTATTAATGTGTTTTAAAATTTTCCAATACCGTGATAAATACTTTTATGAACTTAGAAGTTTGTCTTTGGCGACATATGGTATAATTACGTTGATACTCCAAAATGATCGCCTACTTTTTGACTTTGGCAGCATTCACCCAGGATGGGTTGAGCTGACTTTTCTCATAGAATATGCAACATCCTGGATGAATTTAGTCCATTCACTACAGTTTGCAGTGGTCAAGATAGTTATGGGCAACCAATTCCAGGACCAGTGGCAAACACTGTAGATCTGTGTATCGGATGTAGGTGCGACATCGGTTTATGTGTGTAACCATGTCTTCAGCTGGCATCGCGGTCATCTTCACTAATTTTGGAGTGATTCTGGAGTTATTTCTGTAGATGAACTTTCCTGTATTGCAGTGTGTCTGAATCAACACCGTCTCCTCTTGCAAAGTGCTTGGGGATGATCCTGTATTGCATCCAGATTTGTGGTCACCTAGCACTCTCAAATGGTCACTTATCTGGTAATGACCAAACATTGAATTCAGAAGTGCATTTTTATTCAAATTGTCTGGTATAATCATGTTGACACTCCCAGATGGTCACCTATTTGGTACTGGCCAGATCTCAAGTTGAAGTGACATGGAGTCTGGCCATTATCAGATAGGTGATCATATGAAAGTGCTAAGCGCTGTATATCATCTTCCCACGACTGGGATATACGTCAAATTTTGGTGAAAACTCGAAATAATCCCTTATTTGAACTTTTATAATAAAAAAATGTTTATGAAACGAGTTTTTTTGCCATTTAGTCTAACAGGCCTACAGCAATCATCAGAGGACTTCGCTTGAACCCCCCCCCTTTTTTTTTTTTTAAAAGTTTATTTTTAGTGTGTAATCATTTATATTGGTGGAAAACAGTTCACCGTTGACGTCCTATGAACACAAATTTAGAATAGGGGTGTCAGCAACTGTCGGGACAATGCTCAAAGAAAGGCTGAATTTGATATTTCTTGTAAAATTTTCCCTTTTTGAGGAAGTCAGCAAAGCCCACCCAAGGCTAATTAACTACTTTATAGCTAGTATGAAGAAAAATATTTTAAATTTTGTAGAAAATAAATATGCTGCATAATATTTGCATGAATGAGCAGGTAACTGTGATCAATGTATTTACGTATATTTTAGATAATATTTTAAACACTACTTGAGCAGGGTTAATGCAGTACCTAGATATGCCAAGTTCAATTTTTACCGAGCTAATATGGAAAAAAAAAGAAATACACAGTAAAACCTCGGGATACAGGATTAAAAATTAGTAACAAAATACAGTACAGTTAATACACAGTATATAATACACATAACATTATAAATAACACTGTAAAGCGGGGCAAATACCATAACCAGGACCCGGAAAAACATTGTATTCCACATCATAACCTGAAAAAAACGTATCCTAGGGCCGCTGTACCTCAGGGTTCTATTGTATTACTACATATTTGCATTAGAGAGTAGCTATGATGCCACATAAAAACCAAGGTAAATGGTAGTTTAATGGAGAAGGTCACTTTGTGTCGCTTTGGCCAATGTACAATTCACCTCTGATGTGGGAGAGACCTGTTAAATGATGAAGCAAAATTCTGTATAAATTGCTGCAAGAATAACAACCAAAATCAAATTTTTTTTTTTTTAAGTGAGTTGCAAACTATCTCATAGTTTACAGCAGAATTTGAAGAGCAAAATGTATCTGTTCTGGTATAGCACTTCTGTTCAAGGAATTTTACGTATCCTAATACAGGTATTCTAGTTTAATATTATGACAAATACTGACCCATTGGGTCACAGTGGTCTTGTAATCCAATCTATAACTCATTGCTTTGTAAATTTTATAAATCTAGGTTTCTCTTTTACCTTTTTTGTCAAGTTTAATTTGTTGATTTTTTGGCTTGGAGCAAAGTGTAACATCTGTTTTGAAATCCTCCTAGACTGAGGCAACTTCTAATCTGGAGTGCTTGATTTTCAGGCGCTGGATTTTCCCCCACATTAAAAACAGAATTTGTATCTAACTCTGCCCTCGTGAGGAGAAAAATAGGTACAACACAGCGTGATAGATTTTTTTTTTTTTTTTTTTTTAAGGTCAATTGGCGTAAATGAAAATAACCTTATTTTTGTAGAACCTGAACCACCATAGAAAAGACCAGAAGGTCACAGTAATAGGAATCTAGACAGTTGATAAATACGATGGGGTTACAAGCTCGTGTATCAAAAGCACAGGCGACCAAACGAGAAAAAGAATCACTAGGAGCCTCATAATACTTAGCAATTCTTAAATGGATAAATGTTTATTTGTATTATTTTGATTATACAACCTAGTCACGTTGATACACCGGTCCTTGTCAGATCACCTAAGTTAAGCAACGATGAGCCTGGCCATTACCAAATGATGATCATTTGGGAATGTGAGGCGCTGTATGTATAGAAATTTCCAGATTAGTATCTGGAGAGGGGGGGGGTATAAATCCACTGCGAGAGTTCTAAATAACTTAGTTGTTGTGGTAGACCTCATACGCCAAAATCGATTCGAGTATCCATCCATCATTATTTGGCTTCTTCCGACTATTGTTGAGTGTTATTCTTACAATGTTTCGACTAATGTAACCTTTGACCTCCTTCACGTGTATCTTATCAAACCCTGGGAGTCTTTCTGTTGAACTCAGGAATCTGCACAGAATTTTGAATGGAACCTTTTATTTAATCTACAGGGGCAGCATATTCTTGTTCAGTCAGCCAGTCGAGTAGAAGTTTTAAGTAATTCTCAGTTGTATTCTTAGTATCACCCATACTCAGGATTGATGGTTCAAGCTCCAGAAAAGTGTCACTCAGAACTAAATTTTACTTGGTACTTTATCCGTTTTACGCCACAGGTTCTTGTTTATCTTTGTTTTAAGAAGGAGGGCACCACTCAAGATCCAACACAAGAACCTTGTGTTTAAGTTTACTTTTCTGGAGCTGGTGCTATCAGATCAGGCTGTCTAAATATATCTGCTTCCTGACTTAAATGTACTAAAGATCAATGTCATTTTTTTCTTTCCCTTTGCAAAAACTCAATCATGTTCTGCAAAGTAAAAAAAACAAAACCAACAATTTTCTTCTACAAAATAATTATTTAAAGATGTAAAATACTTAAAGCATAAAACTTTTTTTTTTTTCAAAAATAACTCCTGGGGGAGGCCAATAATAAGAACTGGGTAGACTTTCTTCTAACTAAAATCTTTATCTACTGATGATAGATACCACTGAGATACTTTAGCCCGGGGATTTTTTTCCTGGGGATGGGGGGGCAAATCAAGAGAGATTAGATTGTTCTTGTAATGACCTGTTGATTGCGCTGTAATCCTGGTTCTGTATAGTTGTAGGAGGTCCAACCTCCCAGGCTTTGCCATCTTCCTTTGAGAAAGGATTAGTTTATTGCTAATCAACTGAGGCACTTCTTTTGCAGGGTCAGAGTACTCCTCTTTTCAATCCCACTTTCCGACACTTGTGTCACGTTTCTCACAATAGGAGAAAAATACCAGGAGGAGGATGTAAGGCATTTAAAACTCTCTGCCTCTTTTCATGGCGACTAATGTTTACCTGTGAAGTGAAAGCAGTAATGTCTCTCTCTTTCTCTCTCTCTCCATCGTTGACATGAATCACCTCCTGTAATTACTATCCTCGTTTCTTTGGATCACTGGCATATAAATGCTTAGGCTTTTAATCTTGTCAAGTAATTGCATTGTCTGCACTTGCTAGATTGTCGTCTGGCTTACTGAAGCTGCTACTTATTGACATACTGGGTTGGGCACGGGGTCACATATAGCATGGATTAAAACAGGTGTTTGCATGTTTAAGTTGTCTTCACTGTCTAGTGTTTTTTTTTTTTTTTTTAATCTGTGATCCCTATTTACTTGTTTCCACACAAGGATGAAGAAGACATTGCGAGCCTGCCTACTTTATTGCTATTTTCATGGCAAGTGCTCATCTGAGCTCCAATCTATGGTTCCCCCCTCACTAAACTTTCACGAAAAACTCTCGTCTAGCTGAAATCACTATCAAGTTTCCCCCACTCTTTATCTGTACCTAAACGTAAATTCCATGAACAAAGCTTCTTTCTTAGGACTGCATGCCTGTGAAACTCTGTTCCATTTTCCTGCTTTCCAACTGACTACAATATGGTTGTCTTAAAGTCCAATGTGAACAAGTTCTTGATGGGCCGTCCCCTTAAGTAATCCAATTTACATAATTCCCACTACTAATGATTACTACAACATTTTCCCACTGACTATTGTACACTCATTAACTCTTTCTCTTGAATCGCCTCCAGGCCTCGATAAGTAGTGACTCCTTTGTAAAAGAAAATAAAAAAGTTAGACAAGGTTCTTTTTTTTATGTAAGAGGAAAATGCAGTTCTCCCATGTCAAAAGTTTTTTTCTTTTTTAACCTAAGACCAAACAGATCCTCTCACTACCAGATCATGCTATCTGAAAATAACTGCCTGACTTAAAATGCGCCAAGCATCAATATTTTTTTTTCTCTATGAAAAAACTCAATCATGTTCTTCAAAATTAACTTTCCTCTATAAAAAAACAAATCAGACAACATAAATGTTGGGGTGGAATTCTGACAGATTCTGACGATGGACTATTCTTGACATCATTTCCGGTAACTAGTTTCTGCTATCAAGCCATTTTGAATCTTAGATTCAAAGGAAGTGGGCCGTAACCTTACCTTTTACTTCCAGTTGAGTGGAATCCGACTCAATACGTATCTGTATTTTCTATTAACACATATTTCATTTCATTCTTTCAACATTCAAACCACAATAATAAAGATTTGAAGATTTAAAGAACTTGAAGCATAAAATTTTATTTTAAAATATATTTATTATAAAAAAAACACCAAAAAAAACTGATACTGGACTTTGAATTAGTTTTTGCAAATGAAATTAAAATATATTTCATTTATGAATTAGGCATAAGGGAATCAAGTGTGTGTTAGAGTTTGTCTATACTATTTTTTAATAAGTCACATTGTTTCTTTATTTATCTACTTTCATTTTCGTAAAAAAAAACCCTGATTATTGTTGTGGTGTTATTTGATATATTTCATGCATTGAATAACAAATGGCATAAGAGTCTACTTCACAAGATTTCCAGCTACGGTATAACTGGAAATGTTTTCTCAATCATTAAATCATTTCTCTCTGATAGGCTCATAAGAGTAGTGGTAGATGGACAAAAATCGGAGGCCTGCAATATAAATGCTGGAGTCCCTCAGGGGTCAATCCTGGGCCCAACTCTCTTCCTGATCTACATCAATGACCTCCCTAAACAATACTTAAATCATTCGTTGACATCTATGCTGATGACACGACCATCTACGGCAACACATCAAAAGCTGTAAATGACGAAGTTCTCTCTGATTCTCTCTCCTCTGATCTCGAGCGCGTGGTTCAGTGGGGGAAGATGTGGCTAGTTACCTTTAATGCATCCAAAACCAAACTCCTATCCTTACATCATCAACGCTCTGATCCCCATCTGGCATCAATTGTGATGGATGGCTCTAGTCTGGGTGAGGCCCCGTGTTTTGACAAGCTTCTGGGTTTGACCTTTACTCCTGATCTGAAATGGAACATGTACATCAAGTCTGTTGCTGCTGGAAAGATGGTGGGATCCTTCTACCGCTCCAAAAGATATCTCACTACTGATTCAATTCTCTATCTATATAAAAGCCAAGTACGGCCAAGGATGGAATACTGTTGCCATATCTGGGCAGGAGCTGCTAAAAACAGCCTATCATGCCTTGACAGAGTACAAAATAAACTTCGTGGTTTAGTGGGGGATGCCCTTTTCTCTACCCTGCAACCCCTCTCCCACAGAAGAGATGTTGCGAGCCTATCCTTGTTTTATCGTTATTTTCATGGCAGGTGCTCGTCTGAACTCCAATCCCTGGTCCCTCCTCGCCAATCTTTCACGAAAAACACCCGTCTAGCTGAATCCACTGTGAAAAATTTCCCCCACTCTATATCTGTGCCTAAATCAAAACGCGGATTTCATGAACAAAGCTTCTTTCTTAGAACTGCATGCCTGTGGAACTCTGTTCCGTCTGCCTGCTTCCCTCCGGACTACAACTTGGATGTCTTCAAGTCTAATGTTACCAAATTCCTAATGAACCAACTGCCCCCTTAAGTAAACACTTCATCAAATCTCCTCACTAACGTAATGTACTTGCAATAACCCTTATCCCTGAGTGGCTTCCGGGCCTTGATAAGTGGTGATCACTGTGTAAAAAAAAAAAAAAAATCCACTAAACAACTCATCAGAGGCAAATGTAAATTTTTCAGAAAACAATTGGAAAGTTTTTTTTTTTTCTTTTTTCCCTTAGAATGTAAGAGGATTTGGTAAGAAAAAGAAATGTTCATAAAAAGAAATGGAGATGTTTAAACTTTTCAGAAACATAAGAATAAATAACACATTAGTGTTTATGGGCACTCCCCCCCCCCTCCAAAAAAAAAAAAATGATTTAATCGAAAGCAAAAGTCGGAAATCTATCTTATGCCGCCATAAGAATATTTTAATGTATAATTGAGTTAAATTAACCTAATGTATTTTTGATATGTAGTTTGCATAAATGGGAACAAAAACTTTCACATTTAGATAATTTGTGTGTTGTCTTGTATATTTTATGCATCAGTGTATATATCTGACAGAAAATAAATCTGTCTTGTTCTTAACGTAATGATTGAGATGGGACCAAGGTTTATTAGAAAAGCTAGAAAGTGTCCTCAAATCGTGCAACTGACCTAATAATTGCTAAACGACTTTTGTATCCGGGAGAGGCAGGATAAAAAAAATATATAGTATTTTTTTTTTTTTATTATTTAAATGTTAAATAGTTGAGACATTTTGAAGGTCATCCAAATTTTATTTTAACAAATCATGATCGCCTTCATTTCAATCTTTGTAACTATTTCAATTAGTGGCTTATAATATAAACTAGAATAATACTCTAAATAATAGTGATCGTTTTTTTTTTATTCTATTTGTTTAATATAGGAGTAAAAAATGGTCTGTATTTGAAAAATGAATTTATGAAGAGTAATCTTTCTTGTGGTAATTTAAAAATTATAGTTTGTAAAAAGCTTTACTGAGTAGAGGATTAAGAGATGCCATGTTTGTTTAGTTTTCGACAATATTATTTGAATATTTCACATATTGGATTGACATAAGCCATTCAGAACACAGCACAATTCCTAATCTTGAGAGAAGTTATATGTCTAAAGAAAATTTGATGGAATAACAAAATGAAATCTTAACAGACTGAGCCTGAAAACAGTAAAGGAGAATTCATGGTGATTGATGAGAGAGTGAAAGTAAGTAATTTTGAGTGAGTGAAAGTTATGCCCACTCAAGTGGGAATGATCTATGAGAGTTGGGATGATCGGAACTAATGAAGCAAATTATGAGATCAAATTTATTTCTGAAAACATGCATCAGTTATTGGCAAGCATCATGATCATATTGGAATTATATGTAGCACCTGTGCTTAATCATATGGAGTCTAAATTTAGAGAGAAGAAATCAACTTTATTTTATATTTATAGAATAGACATATATGTTACAGAAGTTCAGATAAACATTAGATTTGAAGCTGAAAGAGCAAACCCAAGAGGAAAATGCTGTTTTCTTGAGTTTTAATTATAAACCGCATCATGATTTTCCTCTACCATATTTAGATCTGACGAAATGGTTGACAAAAGCCAGTGAGTGGTTTATTATTAAAGCTCTGTATCTTTCTCCTGAGTCTTGAAACCTCAGATACCATATTGATCTAAACTTGTGTATTCTTTTATCATTAAATAATTGAGTACTCTATTGGATTACTTTTACCCAACAAAATTAAGACATATATATATATATATATATATATATATATATATATATATATATCATGGACCCTCTCGTTGATTTCAATGCATGAGTTCCACCTCAACAACTAAGTTGTGCGGAAATCAAAACATAATTTTTTTATAGTGGTGAAGGCTTTGTGCAGAACCAATCACACCTTTTGGTACAACTGCTAATTGTCGTCAAGGACAGAGCAGACAGTAGACTTCAGGTTTTACATCAGTTTTTTTTTCTAGATGCATGTCTTACATATATTTTAGAGGCGACAAACCTTTTAATTTATGTACGTTATTTTGAGTTCAACTTGGTTTGATCATGCAATTTCAACAGGACGAGGCTACATACCACACAGCATACGATTTGAGTGAAACATTTGATGAACGAATAATTTTGCAAAATAGACCTATCAATTGGTCATCTTGTTTGTGCAATTTAACTCCATTAGATTCTGTTTTGCAGATATGTAAAGTACCAATTCTATGGTGAGAAAATAGACAATATTAAACATGTTATTGCCAAAATACAGCCTAATTTAATGTACAGTTGTGATAATTGGACCTCTAGATTACACCATATACATACGAGCCATAGAACTATATGCTAGAAATTGTATTAAAATTATAAATGCCAAAAATTAATCTTTAGAATAAACCACATATTTGTAAAATAAAAATATTTTTTTATTTTAATTTAAAATAATCTAAAAATAAATAAATAAATAAATGCACATTTTATACAGAAAATTTTACGATATATTTTCTGAAAGTTGAGATAAATTTTGTATCTATTTTTTCTTTTTGAAATAAATCACTTACCAATGTAAAAAAAATTTACGATATATTTTCTGAAAGTTGAGATAAATTTTGTATCTATTTTTTCTTTTTGAAATAAATCACTTACCAATGTAAAAAAATTTTGCGATATATTTTCTGAAAGTTGAGATGAATTTTGTATCTATTTTTTCTTTTTACTTACCAATGTAAAAAAAAAAAAAAAACTAGCTAAAGAATTAAAATAGTTTTATGCTTCAAATGTACTGGTATTTATCTGGTTTATGATGCAATCTCAGGCAAGTTCATGTTGGCATCTTCCAGCAGGTTACATTGTAACATTTTACACGTTTAAACATGTAAACCTAACACATTGTAGCAGAGTATGTCGCAAGGAACATAGGACAAATAATAACTCGACTCCTTTATTTTATTTTTATTTTTTTAAACATTTATTTCCGGGTACTTTCCCTGAATAATCGTTCGCCTTCTCTCTGACCTCTTGAATGCGCTAGTCTTTAATGTGTTTTTTCCCTTTTTATAGTCTTTCTTTTTCCTTACTGTGACGTCATTTCGCACATGTCTTGGTATTTACATACAGCGTCTGCACTCTGTTGCAACTAGAGCATCCAGAAATGCTGAAATGATTATCCAATTAGCTGTCAGAAGACTAGTTTTAATGAAAGTTTGATATGCATTAAATCAAAAAATTTTTAAACCAAAAATGACTTTCAACATGTTATTTCAACATTTTGAATTTGTAATTTGGCAGTCTTCTCATCAGCATTTTTCGCGATGCTAAGTTACCAAAGATTGGATCGTGAACTGGACAAGTACAAATGTATTAAGTGTTTTATTTATTTTCTACATTTACTAAAAGCCATTCTAACTTTCGCTGTTATTTGCAGTAAAAATAGATTGCCGAAGCGGTGACGCTATTAGTCACTAATGGTTGTGTTAGTTAGCCACGTCAAAACTAGTTCACATTAATAGAAACGACTGTGATAAATATTTTGCTCAATTGTTCTTTTAAAAGGATTACATTGATATGAATAATAGAATTTATTTTTTTAATCCTTTAATTGAATTTAAGTTTTTCTTTTTTTTTTTTTTTACCAGCATGGCTACCCGGTATTTTATAAATAACAATTCCTGTTGTTACATGCAAAACTAACCTTATCGTAAAAAAAAAAAAAAAAAAAAACTTCCTATGATCAAACTGTTAAAAAAAAAAAAGAAAGATACTTTATAGAATAAATAGACAAGTAAAGTTTTAGAAAAAGAAAAAAAAAATGAGTAAAGTTTTACTTGGAAAAAGGACCTAATCCTTACTCGTGTATGTGTACATACACTAGCAGGGATACCTGACCTTGGTTGGAATTGATGATCAACGAATGTTTCACACTCCCATATTTTGGTCATTGAAATCGGAGAAATCTCGCATTTTTCTATCAAATCGATTGATTGCCTGCTCTAGTTGGGGACCCATCATGGTGCACCAGAAGGAAGCTTCACATGTCTCTTGCAGTGCACAGTACATTATAGTCTGTAGAGAACCTACTCTTGATTTTATAAAATTTTTTATATATAATGGCTTGAATTAGTTTAAAATTAAAGTCAAGCATCATAGTTCAGTTGTGCTTTAAGCAGAAACATTTCTTTCGAATTCCCCTCTGCCATATCAAAAAACTTACTGTTGATTTATGTTGGGCCTTTCGGCTTGTGTTCTTATAAAACTTCTCAAATGCACTTGTGATGTTAAACTGTATAAGTCGCCTGTCCCTCCTTTCATTATTTCAATTAAACCTATCTAGGAACACTGACAGGCACATGAGTACCTTGTGAAATTTCATAAAAATTGGCCCACCCCTTTTCGAGTCTATAGGGAACGAACTCACAAGGTTTCTTTTCTATAATAGAGATATATATGTTCATCTTCCTCTCACTTATATATATATATATATATATATATATATATAAACATTGAAATATTATTTCCATAATTTTCCTTCTATATAATTTCATAGAGACTGCAGAGGTCAATTTTTTTTAAAACTTTGATCCTAATTTTGACCCCTTAACATTTATTGTTTTGGTCTCAAATCAAAATAAAATGTTTGACCCATGTCCAAGTTACGTATCTGAAATTTCAAGTCTTTAGACCCAAAATTGATGGAGGAATTTGGTAGAATCTGCAAAGGTCAACTCTTTCAACTTTGACCTTTTGGCAGCTAAATTTTTGCCCCAAAACTGATTAAAATGCTTGCCGCATGTCTGAATTTTCGTTATGTATGAATTTCAAATGTTTAGACACAAAATTGGCTGAGTAGTTTGCTAGACACCGCAAAGATCAAATCTTTTGAACTTTGACCCCCTTGGCAGCTAAAATTTTCGACCCCAAACCGATTAAAAGGCTTACCCTATCTCTGAATACCCTTTATGTAGAATTTCAAATGTTTAGACCAGAAATTGGCTGAGCAATTCAGTAGACACCGTAGAGGTCAATGTTTTAAAACTCTGACCCCAATTTTGACCCCTTAACATATATTGTTTTGGGCTCAAATCAAATTATAAAATTTGATCCATGTCCAAGTAACCTACATTTAAAATTTCAAGTGTTTAGACCCAAAATTGACGGAGGAGTTTGATAAGCTTTCAAAGGTCAAATCGTTAAATTTTGATCGCTTGACACCCAAATTTCTGACCAAAAACCAATTAAAAAGATTTTGTCAAATCTCGAGTCTCTAGACTGAAAATTGACAGTTATTTGGTTGGGAAATGCATGCACACACACACATACACACACTTTCATTTTTAAAGATTTATAGATATATATGGTGTGTTGGGTCCATAAAGGATAGAGTACTTTCTGTAAGAAATTTTAAATATGAGAGTTCAATGCACAGCAGAGCAAAGATTAAAAAAAAACAGCTACATCTTGTTTTAAATTTATTTTAACTCTATAGATAATAGAGCATCTTCAGACGAGTAGACTAGCTGTAGGCTGTAGTTTTAACTGAAGAACGAAAAACCTACCTGTCATCTTGGTTTGCTGAGGAGGATTTGTGAGGAGGCAGGGGAGAAAGAGGACCAAGATACAGTAAAACCTACAAATTTGGGTGAAATGTACTTTTCTCCCAAATGAGTAAGATGGTGGGTAGACTTTTCAATTAAAGCTACAGCCAGACTGCTCGTCTGGAGATGTCCTATTATCTTTAGAGTTGAAATAAATTTATAACATGATATGGTTAAATGATTTTAAAAAAAAATTTTTTATATATATTATACAAACCTGTCTGTCTGCTCTCTCCAATACAGTATCTGTATCCATATATTAATTTCTATTTTAGTCATAAGTTTGATAACAATAGAATGTTTTTTTGTGTTTCTTAAAAATGAAAGAAATACTTTTATTTTTATTATCAGCTAAGATTAACATTCCTCTCCTTTGCTCATAAAAATAAATTTGCATACATGATTATTGAAGCAAGTCAAACGTCGGAATGTTTATTTTATTATATATATATATATATTGCATACATGTATTTACCTGCTTATACATGTATATTTCTTCCAATAGAAAGCTTTGCTGATAGGAGGAAGACCCACCCTCCCCCACACACTTTTTATTTATTTTTGCAAGGGAGTCGCCTGTTATGAAGGCCCCCCAGATCATTTTTAACTAGATGATAACCTTTGATCTGTCAATCTGGGATATGGTTCTGTGTGTTTCTAGCAGGTCCACCTTCCCAGACTTCACCTCTTCTCATTGAGAAGAGATTAGTTTGTCGCTAATCATTTGCCCCCCCCCCCCCACTGGGTTATGCTACTGGGGCTGTTCAAGCATTTTTTGTAGATCAGAATCCATGTCATGTAGTGCGCTAGCTTTTCAAAACATTGCGTAACCATGTCTAACTTTTTAAAGAGGAAGTAAATAAATATGAATTACCTTAATAAATACTAAGTTACAATTATAAATGTGCGCCCCCCCCTTCCCATGAAAACCTGACAAGAAAAACAGGCTTTGAAAATGCACAGCGAGCTTTGGTGAAAATGAAGTTATTAAAATGAAAAATCCATTTAAGGTATTATGAGACTAGATCAAATTCCCAGTGTTTTGAAAAAAAAAAATCTGGTTGATATTTTTATGCATTAAGAAACAAAGCAATTTGAAGTTATCAAGATTCATGCAAGTTTCCTACATCTTGTATATTTACCTGGAAATCTTATAAAATTCACATTTTTTTCTCCAAAAAAGTTTAAAATTTTTGATCCTACTGAATTGGTTTGTGGGTGTGTGTGTGTGTGTGTGTGTGTTTTTTTTATCATTTTATCAACTTTGGAGAATAAAAAGTAGAAAAGTTTACTTTCAGCAGCCTTGTAACTCTTGTTTCTTTTATTTTGTCCTTTCGTCCTCACATTCCATGAGTGTTGATTAGTTTTTGATGTTGAAGTATTTTCTTTTTCTGACGCCTTGTCTAGAGCGATTTCCATAAAAAAAGTAAAATAACATTATTTTCTCAGTTTTCCTGCTGTTTTTAGGGTTTTAAAGACAATTTTGTTACAGTTTGATTCAAAAGTATCTATTTGTGCATAAATTTTGCCTTATAATATCTCCAAAAGTACTGCAGTCCACATACCAAAGCATAGTATTTTCTAAAAGATGATTTTTGTATCCTTTTTGAATCACTAGGGATTCAGTTGATGAACTAGCCTGGTTTTCAAGTTATCAACCGAATATGTGACAGTTGGCATTAATATATCTAGGAGTTACTTAAAATTTTGGAAAGGATTTATGATCATGATATGTATAAATTCTAGAGCTTTTTATTGGTCTTGTTGAATCAATAACTGTAAATCTTAAATATTACATTGCAACAGTGCAATATCGTTCAGTATTTGAGCAAAATGACTTATTTTTTTGTGAGAGTCACCCTCATAAGTCAATATCAATCTACATTAGATAATCGAAAGGAAAAATTATATTTTACAAGTATTACTATTTTTAAGTCTTTATTTATTCACTAGTTTTATAGTGGTTGCACTTAGCTGGTATTCACCCATGCTGCCTTACGCAATATGGCATGGGAGCACAATCATTGACGGGTTCAAATTTGTGAATTTATCGTTTATGTTCCTTTCTCTCTAATTTTGAATAATGATTAAATATATCATTAAGACATGGTTATGATTTTTTTTTTTTTTATGTCAAAATGAATGACAAAATGAACATAGCTGGATAGTAACAAGGCTGAATAGTTCAAAATGATATTCAGTTAAAATAGGGCCTGAATATGTGAAGTTAAAAAATAAAGAAGAAATGAAAAATAGAAAGTTTAGAAAGCAGGAAAATGTTTCATTGTGGAAATAAAAATGTGGAGGAGGGATGATTTTATCTCAATTGCCCTAAATGCATGAAATGGATTCGTCCATTTTTTATTTATTTCATTTCAGTTTATTTTTTCAAGAAGTTTGTCTGGCCTTGTGTCTAAGCTCCTGGAAAAGTAAATACTTATATATTCATTAATCTTCGGAATTCCCACTTTTTCACAGACACAAAAAAAAAAAAATACATCAACAAAACAATTTTATTCAATCAGAATTTTGCAATTTTTTATGTGCGCACAAAATTCCAGTATAAAGTTAGTGCTGCAACATCTGGTTACTTTTTGGATATTTGCTTTCTATTTGTTTATTAAAAAAAAAATATGGTAACATGATTCTGTCAGCTATCTGACAGTTTCTGGGTTGCATAATTAATTATTTGGTTGTGCAAAAATTGGCATTTAATCTCATTTTCTCCTATTCTTCCATGCCACAGTATTTAAAAAAACAACAACAAAAAAAAAAACACCGTCCAACAGCTGGATGCTTTCGTCTTAATATTGGATCAGCTTGGTCATGTAAACTTTTTTTCTCTTATCAATAGGTGTGTAATTGACAAATGGATACATTGCAGACTATGAACTTTTCTCTACCATGTTCAGATCTATCATATACAGCTATAGTCACATTGGTGTATAGGTTTCTGTAAGTAACATTGAACTTGGTCAGTAGTAAATGGGTGACTATATGGAAAGAACAAGTATTGTCTAAGACTTAGAAACTTCGATGTCCTGTGAGGTATAAGGCAACCAACATATACCATCATTTGCAGTCTGAAGCCACAATCCACAGCATCTCTCCAGCTTCTTCCTATTGCAATCAAATCTCTCTCTCTCAATTATTTGCTTGCAGTTCATTTTCAGTCTTTTCTTTTTCCATCAAGGGTTCATTGAAGCATTTGGTTAGCAAATCTCTCTGTGGTAAATCTTAGGACATGTTCAAGCAAGCCTAGACGTTGTTTTCAGATTAACCATCTGTTTGTTAGTGGGGCCTCTGACTTCAGGTTTGGTAGTTTTATCACCCCTATTTGATGTCTGGTTGGTAGTTTGGTCACCCCATTTGATGTCTGGTTGGTAGTTTGGTCACCCCATTTGATGTCTGGTTGGTAGTTTGATCATCCCATTTGATGTCTGGTTGGTAGTTTGATCATCCCATTTGATGTCTGGTTGGTAGTTTGATCATCCCATTTGATGTCTGGTTGGTAGTTTGATCATCCCATTTGATGTCTGGTTGGTAGATTGGTCACCCCATTTGATCTCTGGTTGGTAGATTGGTCACCCCATTTGATCTCTGGTTGGTAGTTTGGTCACCCCATTTGATCTCTGGTTGGTAGTTTGGTCACCCCATTGGATCTCTGGTTGGTAGTTTGGTCACCCCATTTGATCTCTGGTTGGTAGTTTGGTCACCCCATTTGATCTCTGGTTGGTAGTTTGGTCACCCCATTTGATCTCTGGTTGGTAGTTTGGTCACCCCATTTGATCTCTGGTTGGTAGTTTGGTCACCCCATTTGATCTCTGGTTGGTAGTTTGGTCACCCCATTTGATCTCTGGTTGGTAGTTTGGTCACCCCATTTGATCTCTGGTTGGTAGTTTGGTCACCCCATTTGATCTCTGGTTGGTAGTTTGGTCACCCCATTTGATCTCTGGTTGGTAGTTTGGTCACCCCATTTGATCTCTGGTTGGTCACCCCATTTGATCTCAAGAATTCTTCTAAGGCACGTGGAATCAAGTGCGTCTAATTTCTTTTGGTTGATTTTGAGATGCCAAGCTTTGCTTCCATATAGCAGTGTGAACAAGACGTTGTAATTATAAAATCTTAACTACTGCATGTAACAAAAATATTTGAAAATTCAATTAAAGCTACAAACTAATTGTATACAAAACCCATATGTTAAGCAATGTTGATTCTGGCCAGTACTGAATGAGTGATCCTTTGATAAAACCAAATATTTTATGTAACAAAATCTCTTCAAAGTCGATTCAAATTATTAATCAATCAATTCTTCCTAGATGATTTTACATAAAGGTTTTCACTGGTATTAGATATGCTTAATAAGTTAATGACAGGTTTAGATCTTGACAGTATAGGGAGATGTGTGCAGAACAGGAGACTTTGTTAGCTTGTTCGCAAAATGAGTGAGAGTTCATGAACAATT
This sequence comes from Euprymna scolopes, assembly GCF_053919585.1. Classification (NCBI taxonomy): domain Eukaryota; kingdom Metazoa; phylum Mollusca; class Cephalopoda; order Sepiida; family Sepiolidae; genus Euprymna; species Euprymna scolopes. The sequence goes on along the minus strand of NC_136498.1, from coordinate 27,442,710 downwards.
AAGACAGCAGGAGAAGCCAAAGAAAAATCTGACCAGAAGCAGTATGAATGGGTTTGAGAGATGAAGACCTGATAAGAGGTTAGTTTGAAAGTCAATTTCTATAATAAAAGCCATTAACAGCTAACAGCATGTAAAATGGATATCAAACTGAATATGATAAATTAGGTATGGTGATCAAGATGACATCCAAATTGATAAGTATATTTATTACTTGCTTGTTAATCATTTCAAACTATCTAAGGATTAAAAAAGAAAAATATTTGTGGGGTTAGAAGTGCCCCATTATTTACGTAGTTTAACTTTAGTATTAAAGGAGGGTGGTTTTATCAACATTTATCTCTGTACTTGTATATAAAGATGACTTTGAGTTCATTTTCTATGAACTCCAAAACGGCTGGGCCAATTTTATTTTTTTTTAATATCATATGAATCTACTTTGTATCTGAGTGTTCTTAGATAGAAAGCCTCCAATAAGTATCAATAACTGAAAAAAAAAATCCATTAAAGGAGAAAAAAATATGCTTTTGATTAAAGTTAACATCTTAACATCACAAGTGCATTTGAAAAGTTTTATCACAGCACAAACAGAAGAGCCTGGTGTAAAATCAACAGTAGATTTTTTGATAAGACAAAGGTGCATTCGAAATAAATGTTTTGGTTTAGAGCACAATTGAAAAATCTAAAACATTAATTCAAGCTATTATATAAAAATAATTTCATAAAATCAACAATAGGTACTTTACAGTGCAATGTAGACTACAATGAATTGTGAATCAAGACACTGTGGGGAGGTATATGAAACTTCCTTCCAGTGCATCATGGTGGGTTCTGGACTGAAGCAGGCAATCAATCAATTTGATTGAAAAATGGTCGATTTCACAGATTTTGATGTTAAAAGTATTGGAAATGTGGAATATTCGTTGATCCTCATTCAATTCGAGGCAACGTTGGGTCTTTCTGCTAGTGTGTGTATCTATCTATACTCCTATAAATTCGGTTTTTTTCTTTTGTGTGTATTGATATTCATATTAAAAACCCTCTTTTCTATTTATTTAAAAAGAAAATACAATTTTCTTATATATGGGTTGTGGAATTGCATTCATTAGCAAAAGATCTAGCTTATTTGCATATTCTTTTAAACATTCATTTTAATTAATTCCCTATTAGTTGCTTTGGTTTTCTAATGGGATAATCATCTTTAGTTAACTATTACGTGTAATTATATTCATGCAGATATTCTACATGATTTATACTTGCATAATGTTTGCGTAAAAAGTTTATAGTAAACACAAAATTGTTTCCATATACATTTATGTATACGTTTTGTTGAACAAATTTTGCTTACCAAACTCCTCCTAGAGTTTTTGGTCTATAGACTTGAAACTTCATATATAAAAAGTATTTGAATCCATGCAAAACTTTATATTTTAGTTTTACCTCGGAAAAATCAGTGCAAAAGTGTGAAAATTAAAAAAAATGAAATTTGCCAGGTGAAGGTCGAACGGCGACATTACGAATACATAATGTAGTAGCTATTGATTCATGTTTTAATTTTTAGCCTTGCAGTAAACATGTTTTCATAGCCCAGTCATTGACGACAAAGGCAAATAAATCGTGAGCTGAACGTTTTGGTTTCGATTCTCGGTGGTGGCGCATGAGTGCTTTTATACTTTTTAAATCATTGCTATATATTGCATCCAATCAATCAATCTATCAATCAATCAATCTATCTATAAAAGTGAAAAGGTCTGTCTCTATGGTAGTTAAGCAAGACTATTATACAGAAAGGCGTTACTTTACATATTCACACTTTTTAATATATACATATGCACATAACCTTATGAACAGTACATAGGGCTCAAGCAACGCAAGGGTGGAACTGCTAGTGTGTGTATATATATATATATATATATATATATATATATATATATATATATATATCATTTCGGGTAATAAGTACTATAATGGATTCATTCAAATTACAAATATAGTAGTTTTTTTTAATTACACTTATTTACTTTGGCAAAGATGACCAATACTGTAAGGAAGACCTTTTTAATAACATGAATAGGTTAGCCAAAACTTAATCTGGAACAAATAACAAAAAATAATTAATAAACTATTCATTTTTAAGGCAATATGCAAATTAGTTAATCTTTCAACTTGTTTTACATATATTAAACAAAGATGTTCATTGATTAGAACAAAACTGGAAAATCTCATTTGATAATTTCTTCCTGTTTAAATGTTTTCCTTTTTTTTATACAAATAAAACAGTATGTAAAAAAGGTGTTAAATTTAAGTTTTAAATTCATTATTCTGTGGGAAATGATCTTAACTTTGGCATTTACTCATTTAGATTCTTGAACATTTTGCCAATTCATCCAATAGCTTCGACTCTAATCTGACACAGTTGTTGTATGTTGAGTCTGTATAAATAATTATCTGGCTGAAGTATTTTCATCAACACTCTAATTAAGGCCGCTTTGTATAATTCAGCATAAATGCTCTCAGCAATTGAGATGTTATCATTAAATCGTGCTCATGGTGAGGATTTAATACATTTCTGGGGTTTGACCTCAGAGTTGAGAAATTGTGAAAAAATGGAAATAATTTTGCTATTCTTGTGTGGCAGCAACGGTGGGAAGGGCTCAATCTAATGAATCGTTGAAAATTGGGAATACTATTGCTTATATAAATATTATGTACTAGTTGGCTTCATCCACTGATTACCTCTTCACAATTTCTGTCCACTACTTCGAAATCAATAAAACAAAACTAATTAAGAAAGACAATTACTTTTATTGTTATTCAAACTTAAGCTCTCTCTCTCTCTCTCTCTCTCTCTCTCTCTCTCTCTCTCTCTCTCTTTGAACAATCAATCGAGCACTAAAAACAACAATGGAAATCTGAGGGACGTTCCAAAAGTAATGCCTCATTTTTTTTATTTAACCCAGATGGATTAGAGAGAATTGCAAATTGCATTGTTATGATGACTGAACTTATGCATTCATGACCTGAAAGTTTCATCTCTCTGTTGCAAATATTGATGATGTGAGAGTCTAAGAAAGCAACTCATGTCATGTCATGGACATGCGTCTGAAGCAGAGATGCATCATTGAACTCTTCCATGCAGAAAAAATTTGAACGGATCAACATTCATTGGCGTTTGTTGAATGTTTACAAAGTTGATGCAGTTGATGTCAACACAGGAGATGGGTTCAGAGTGGTGACAGATATGAGTTACAAAGCGTGCTCTAGACCTTTACGACCGAGGCATTAAAAAGGTGGGTAGCAGTACATTGGGAATGGTGGTGACTATGTAGAAAAATAAATTCTGGAGTAGGTTGCTTGTTTTAATGGTATCACTTCTGTCATCATAATTCTTGAATGTTTTAATTTTTTAGTTAAAAAATAGGATGCCTCAATTTTTGGAACAACCTTCGTATTTATCAGGTTATTTATCTATCTATCTATAGAAGACAAAACAGCCACACACATTTTTTTATGTCCAGCAAAGACTTTTTTCACTGGGGTTCTCGGTGGGGGGGGGTACTGTGTTTTAGAACTTTCTATATACTCCCTAGATCATAATATCTACGATTTGCGAAGGGACGTCGTCTCTAGATTTATTTTGATCGACTTTAATAAAATTCACGCTATTCCTTCCTCTTGCGCGTTTGTTTGACTTTTTTGTATAAAAGCGAAACTAAACTGAAAGCTGGGATGTCCAGAAAGCAATTAACTTTGATCAATGTGTGGAAAACCCCTCATATCAGACAATTGCTAGTTATTTGGACACTCCCTTTTTGTGTGGAGTTGGTTTTCCCCAACATCATGGAGGGAAACAAATAAATGAAACAACAGAAAGCTCAACTGGCTTCCAGCCAACGTTCATTGACATTGCTAAATTTAAACGCTTTTCACTTCCTATGGTTTCGTAGCGCTGCCGTAAAATTTCACGTTTCTTTCACTTTCTTTCCCGCTTTCGGGTTTAAAACACTTTTTTTTTTCTTTTACACCTGCAAACCATCGGGCAACGCCAGATACCCGCACTAGTATTTAATATTTGAAACAGATATAACAACAACCTATAGCTTAAATTCTGTATTCTTGACTCAACCTTTGAAAGAAGCAGTAGTTGCTAGTCTCTCTATTTTCTTTTTGCTCCTTATTCCTTCTTCTCCTCCAGATATACAAATGTTCATTTTCATTATATAGGTTTGTGTATGTATGAGTGCCCAAACATCAGTTTTCAACGCGTGATCTTCTAGTACAATCAATATCATATCTAATCAGGTTATGCAGTGTTTTTTTTTTTTTTTTTTTTTTTTTTTATAAGGGTTATCAAGGCTTGAAGACCACTTGAGAGTTAATGAATGCAAGTTGGTAGTGTAGTAGTTGTTAATGGTGTAAGTTAGGTATAATAGGATATTTAACGGGGACAGTTCAACAAGAACTTGTTTACATTAGACTTGAAGGCTACTATATCGTAGTTGGGGGGGGGGAAGCAAGCCAGCAGAACAGTGATCCACAGGCGGGCAGTTCTAGGAAAGAAACCTTGTTCATGGAATCTGCATTTAGATTTGTTTGTACGTTATTTCATCTGTTATTGACGCAATTGAGCTAGAGCTTCACTGCACCCAGGGTGCCCACTTCCTACAGAGGTCCAGTCCACTAGACGATTGAGGTTGAGACTAGGATAGCCTGGTGTTGATAGCTGGTCAGGTATCTTTTCTGTCCAGATGTCCAGTTATTTCTTGAAAGTGTCGAGGGACACTTTCCTTATATTTCTTATTGCTGCTGGAATACAGTTGATGTTCTTGTGCCACTGTAGGTGAAGCTGTATTGGATGAGGGACTTGATCCTCTGTATAGTCCCAGGTGTAGTCTTTAGCACTCCCTCATCGCTGGTGGGTCATTTCTACTGCTGTTCTGTTTTAGGCACAGATAGAGAGTGGGGGAAATTGTTGATAGTGGTTGTAGGTAGTCAAGTGTTTTTTTTTTTTGTTTTTTTTTTGTGAAAATTTGGTAAGGCGAACTATAGATTAGAGCTCAGATAAGCATTTGCCATAAATCACTATAGAGCAGAAATGTGCTCGCAACGTATCTTCTGTGGGAAAGGGGTTGCAGGGAAGGGTTTTAGTCTGTATTTACTTGCCTCCCTAAGAATGCGAAATTAGATACACAGTAAGTTTTACTATGGAGAAAATTAGTTTATTTGCAATATTTTGCTAGTGGTGGTGCGCTCAAAACAATATTAGCGTTAAAAAAATACTTTTAATCAAATGCTTTTAAATAACCATATATTTTGTTCAAAACTTAATTTTTCAAATTAAATGATTGCCTGTAATTTATTTTGTCTATGATATAAATCTCATTCGTCCGTTTGTTTTCATATCCGCTAAAAACTTGTCATTGCATTGAACCGACATGAATAAGCGATCTCTCGGACACATAATATTGAAAGATTAGAAAAAAAATGTCAATTATTTCATGTAGCAATGTCATTTTATTTGAAAGGGCAAGGTCAGATAAAAATGTTGGTTTTGACACTGTTCGTTAATCGCGCATGCGTGAATGGTCGATTCGTTTCATTTTAAAAAGCTAAGAGGTGATAACATCTGTCGTCGTGGTCCGATTAATAATGTGTTCGCTTGCGAACTTGCAAAACTTTTTAAAACATTTTTTTTTCTTTCGTATCTTTTAAAATTTTCAAGTATCTTATGCGTGCCAATCATGCGGCATTTTTTTTTCTTTCTTTTAATAACATAAGATGGCATCCAAGTTCCTTTTTTTTTTTTTTTTTTTTTTTTTTTTTTTTTTTTTTACCGTATTTTATGATTAGACAATGTCGGCTCCCCTTTACAATAATATATTAATGAAATAAAGTGGATTTTTCCATGTCACTTCTGTCACCCTAGGAAAGTAACAACACTTTCTATAAAAAAAAACTTTTCTGCTAAGCAAGATTTTCAAGCGTGTTTCTAGAAAATCTGCATTCAAATCATCCTAATTCAGTATTTATTATATTTAATCCATCTTCAGATACTCTCTCAAGCAAACCTTTCAGAGAGATGGTAGCATCATCTTTCACTCACTACTGTTTTTCTACTAACACAGCCACCAGAATCACCGTGTGCTAAATTTCTATTGTTTAAAATGTACAGAAACACATTTAATCCATATTAATTACTGAACGTCTAAAAATATATTAACCCAGAAAAACAACTGTTCAATGTGCCTCTGGATTTCTGGCCATTCCGGCATATATCATGAGACTTTTTATTCCTGCATTACTTCCTCTATTTTTGGAAACAGTGATAGCTAATTTGGTGTCCCCAACGAAACATCTTCCAACAGATATTTTAACAAAAGAAATTTATATTATTAGACAAATTATTAGTAGTATTTGTAGCATTAGTATTATGTTGGTGAAAAAAATGTTTTTTGTTTTTTTTTGACATTATTTTTGCCAGTCCAGTGTGGCCGTAGCCGAGATTGAACTCCCTACATGAGTTTGTAGTGTAATTCAAATCTTGTCGGTGGCTTAATACTTGATGCTTCGCCAGGGCTATCAAGGGTATTTTTTATGATGTCACCACTAGATGGAGTGCCTACCACGGTTTAAGAGAGTCCCATCTACCCTTGAGAGAAGGATAGACTACACCAGTTTCCCAACCTGATATTTTACCTCCCGGCACATACAGCACCTCACTTTCCCAAGTGGTTACCCATCTGGTACTGGCCAGGCTCAAAGTTGCTTAACTTCGGTGATCTGGTGAGAACCAGTGTGCCAAAGTGATTTTGAACCAACCTAATATTTGTATTGTAAGAAGTTTGGCATAAGAATGATAATTTTCTGTAAAAAAAAAAGTTATTTTTATTATTGGAATACTTTGAGATGAGTAATTTGTATATTTATTTGCGGACATAGCTGTTTTATGACAATTATGAAGATGAGGATAATAGTCTGCAAATGAATATAAAAATGTTTATTTACTTTTGAGACTGTTTCACATGAAAAAAAGTTAACCGTTACAAGAAATAAATATTTCACGATGCCAGAATGCCATAAATTATTTAAGTTTTAAGGATTATTTTTATTATTTTATAAAACATAGTTGCATTATAAAGTAGTTGAAAGAAAATCATTTCATAATCATATAATATTTATTTCTTGTAACTGTTAACTATTTTTATGTGAAACATTATTAAAAATAAACATTTTTTTTTTTTTTTTTTTAATAATACAAATACTACTAATAATTTTTCTAATAATGTGATAAATTCCTTCAGTTAAAATATCTGTTGGAAGATGTTTCGTCGGGGACGCCAAATCAGCTATCACCATCTAGAAACCAAGGGAAGTAATGCAAGAATAAAGTCTCGAGATATATGCCGGAATGCCGATTTCTGCATCATTGAACTTTTCCACTTTCGTCATATTTGAACATCTGCTTTTATGCTCTGCATTGATACACTTATAATATTTACTTATTTAAAAAAGAAATAAAAATAACGACCATCTTGATCTGTTACTGTACTAGTAAACTAACACAGAATGAGCATCATATATTTCAAACTGTCGTTAACATTAACCTAAATTATTTTTCAGCTTCCCTGCCCAAGAACATAACAGATTATGTTCATGTTACCATTAAACTACACAATAACATCGTCTTCATATATTAAATATGAAATTAAAACTCTTTGACTTATACAAATATTTAATTTAAAATATTAATTCTAATATTTGGAACAGGCCGAATTTTGCCGTCACAGAAATGCATAAACAGCCAGCGATGGTTTGCTACAAACAAGGGTAAATGCTTAAACTGTTCTGTTTCTTTGTCGCTTTTTAGCAATAACATCCAATATTTTGCTTTTCTTTGATTTTAACACTGTACATTTTCGTTTCTTCTTTGGACGATTTCCTCAGGAAAACACTAACTGAGAGTTAACGAATGCAAGGTGGTAGTGTAGTAGTTGTTAATGGTGTAAGTTAGGTATAATTGGATATTTAACAGGACAGTTCAAAAAGAACTTGTTTACATTAGACTTGAAGGCTACTATATAGTTGGCTGGGAAGCAAGCCAGCAGAACAGTGATCCACAGGTGGGCAGTTCTAGGAAAGAAACTTTGTTCATGGAATCTGCATTTAGATTTGTTTGTACCTTATGGTCAAGACTGTCATCTGTTTCAGCCTAAAAAAGGATTTCTACTCTGAAATAATTTGACTGGCATTAATTGATTAAAACTAAAAATATGAGTTAGAGGAATTTTAGTTTTATTTTTACTCATGTTCACCTCTTACAAAGCATATCGCCACTTGGACATAAGAGGCTACTATTTGGGGCCATGTCTAGGAAAGATTAACAAGATATTTGTTTGCTATATTTAAACTTCTGCATATCAGTACAGCCGGGGAAGCAGGCAGCAGGAAGGGAATTCCAAAGTCTAGCTGTTAGAGGGAAGAAACTATTAGCATAGAAAGTTTTCTGGCATTTAGGGACAACTGTCAAGAGGTGAGATCTTATTGCTAAGCGGGTTTGTCGGGGATATGTACGTCGAGGGGGTACAAGTGAAACAAGTTCATCAGAACACATTCCATTAAAATATTTGTAAAACAGGCACAGTGATGCAACATTGTGGCAATGAGACTGGCTGGAGCTTAGTTGATAAAGTGGGACCGATTAGATTGACAACTCTTTTTTGGACTTTATCTAAGAGGGAGAGACTAGTGCTAGATGCACCAACCCAGATGTGGCAACAATACTCCATGCATGGGCGAATGGTGGCCTTGTAAAGGTACAGGATAATCTAAGCGTAAGTAATCTTCTAGCTCAATAGAGGGAACCCACCTTCTTTGCAGCAGCCTCTTAATGCTAATTCTGACGACTTATTTTAATGGAACAAACTATATGGCATAACTAGCCAACCTGTGTCCTGGCATTGCCCATGTAATTAGATAAATTCAAGAAATTTTATATCCCAACCTTAAACTATTGAATATTCTTACTAATGATTATAAGATTAATAATAATAGGTTATGGTGACTGGGCAAAATAATGTACCTTATTATGGTGTGTTCATTTTGTGTATTAGATACAGAGACTTATGGTTTATAGCAAGGAAGACTCATTTTTTTTTTTTTTTGTTTTCTAATTAACAAAAAATAAAATTCAACCATTAAACTTGCATATCCTACAAAAGAAACATAAGTCGTATCCAATATAAAATTATATGATTGAAAATGGGCATGGTGCAATTCTGCCAGAACTTTTACAGGAGAAAAAAAAAAAGTAATAAGTTAGATTAGTTTGCCCCCGTCACTGTTTGCAAAGTTAGTCGAAACAAATTGCAGAATATTGGTAATCATATTGAATCATTTGAATTTAACCGAATATTAATAATAGTAAGCAAAATAATACTAACAATAAATAACATGATACTAATAATAATAAAAAATAATACTAATAAAAGTAAACAAAATAACATTAAAAATAATGTCAATACTTTATATCTAATCACAAATATGGCCCATTAGTTGGCAGTATTACTACTACCGGTACAATTAGTAATACTACTAATACTACTACTACTAATACAACTATTACAAGTCATACTAAGAAGCAGAAGACTCCAAAACGACAACAAACAACAAAAAAATAAACAAAGAACTTGAAGAGAGAAACGTGAAGATTGAAAACACACTTGGAAGTGACATATGGTTTTATAGAAGGAATAAACATTCAGAAAAAGAAATAGAAGAAAAAGAACCAGCTATGATTGGTAAGAAAGTAAACATAACCACATGTTTTAATTATATGTCCATAACTACTATGAGCTGTTCAGTATGGTGATAAGAGGTTGCTTAGAATATCTGAATGATGTTAGTGTGAGCTCATTATTGATGCGGAGTGTCCGTACGTATAGTCTGTGAAATGCTTTGATGAATTGCTCTTAAGTGTGTTTCCTAGGAATTATATGTAAATATGAATTAGTACTAGTTAATGGAATGTATGGATATTTTTTATGTAGTTATTTTATGTATTTTTTTCTCTGAGTAAGTATTCAACAATTATATTTCTATATTCAGTTAAAAGGTTTGTGAACAGTTGATCAATTTTTCTAGGGTAGGCATAATAGGGGAACTGTAATAGCACAGAATGGTAAAAAAATGTACAATAACATTCTTTTTATGAAAAATTGCTTTAATGAAGCAGATTTTCTGGAGAATGATGGGAGAGTGGTAGTTTTTTTTTTTTTTTTTTTTGTTTTTTTTTTTTTTCAGTGAAATCTACTCCTACCACCTCAAGGCATGACGTTTTTTGAGATGCAGTTGGGTCAGAATCAATGTAGGAAATTAGCAGGTTGAATGAAACTGACTGATAATTTCCATAAATGCACATCAGGTATTGACAGAAAGAATGGCTATATTGGAATGATGTGCGTGCGTTTATAATTCTATGTCTGATTCGAGAGGGAGAAAAAGCAACATAACTTTATTAAATTTAGTAAATAATGTTATAACAACTTTTTTTTTTTTTTTTTAAAGGAGGGGTAACTGGCATTAATTAGATAAAAACAATATGATAGCTGTAGAAGAATACAATTTTTTTTATTTAAAGAAAACTGCAACTTTTTTCATTTAACATTAATACAAAAAAAACGTCAAGATTTTTAACATTGTGACATTAAAAAGTCGTAGTTTTCTTTAAATGCCTCTGTAACTATCATCACATTTTAACATTTTTTTCCCCATAAAATATATAGTTCCTAATTTTTAGTGTCCATTTTTCAAAATTTTTAAAATGTACCCTAAATATTATGAAGAAATGGTATTTTGACTCGCTTGCAGAAAACAATGATACAAAAAATGATTCCATTTTAAACTTTAATTGATTGTACTGTATAATCATTTAGATCGCTTTCAAGCCATCTAAATTACATTTAAAACATTACAATTTCGTACAACAGAAACTAGTCACTGATTGCGGGTTCTTGACAAAGAATTTGGAATGTGTGAACAAGAAAATTCATTGTTGCCAACTTATGTCACAAATTTTTTTTTTTTCCACAAGGAAGTGACCACTTATCAATGCCCAAAGGCCACCCAATAAGGGTTAATGAGTGTACAGTAGCCATCAGGGCATAGTAATCATTAATATTGAAAACTTGGTATAATTTGATTATTTAAGGGGACAGCTCAGCAAGAACTTGTTTACATTGAACTTGAAGATGCCCATATTGTTTTTAGCTTCCTCTCAATCCAATATATCCAAGCTTAGTACAAATCTATTCAAATTACTAACTCCAGTCTATGCCCACTTCAATAAAAATTTGAGTTGATCCATTATGTCCGATTTTGAAAAGTAACTTTGAAACTCTGGTAATGTTTCAATCTCAATTCTTGTTGATGTTTTCAAAGTCATTTTATTTTTTTCTCCTGAAGTAAGAGATGAGACAGCTTTTATCAAAAGTTCAACCAAGAGCACTTTCTTGAGTTTGGAGGAAAAGTTTTGATACATCATACCCCACTTCACCCTACAAATCGCGAGGGAACACTACAAAATAAAAGCTACAAAACCATTATCCAGATAAAAATCGCCTTTTCCAAGCTGCGCAATGACATGGGTCAACTAGTTATAAAAACGTATCTATTTCTTTAGTTCGTACCCTTAAATATTTATTTTTTAATAACTTTTTTTTATTATAATAATAATAATAATAATAATAATGGCAAAATTGTGTTAAAAAATTTGTCAATAAAAAAAAAAAGATACCTGGTATATTTTGGGGGAGATGGAGTGGGGGGGGGCAGAAATTTCATGTGCGTGAAATTTCACGTCTGAATATATGTATGAACCCTTTTTGTTCTAGTAAATTAATTGTTTTTTTAGGGCTCTTTAAAGCCATGAAAGCTACTAATTTCACTAGCCATGATTTTAATATTAAAAATGTGGTATAATTGATGAACACCAAGATAAAAGAATGGTTTATTATTATCTCAAAATATAGTAAATGTTATCAGTTTTTTCTTATTGTCAAAGTTCAGTTTGGTTTCTTAGAATTAGAAAGCAAATCTGATTACTTTTAAATCGTTCATTTTTTATTTGTTCGTTTTAATCTTTCTTGATTGTTTTTGTTTAAATTGTCTTTTTTTATCGTTTTTTTTTTTGTTTTGTTTAAATCGTCTTTTTTTTTTTGTTTAAATTGGTTTTGTTTGGTTTAATTTTATTTTTTTTTTTTGTTTTTTGGTTTAAATCAGATTTTTTGTTTAAATCGTTTTTGCTTAAATCGTTTTTTCTTGTGTTTAAATCGTTTTTTTTATATTTAAAAAAATTTTTGTTTAAATCATGTTTTTTTTTAAATCATGTTTATTTTTAAATCTTTTTTTTGTTTAAATCTTTTTTTTGTTTAAATCTTTTTTTTTTTTAAATCTTTTTTTATTTTTAAATCGTTTCTTTTTTTTTACCTCTTAAAGTAGAAACTAATGTGAACACCCGGTTATGTTTGGGACTGAATGTGGCTCTACATCCATAAATACTCTTTCTTTCAACCTTTTCTATTGATGTGTATTTTTTTCTTTCTTTGCTTTTGTTCTTCTGCATATTCGATCTCATTGATTTGTACACTGTTAAAAGTGGAACATAATTATCACATTTTGGCTCTCCCTCATCGAATTCATTGTATAGTTCTAATTCTTGTGTCTATATTCTCATGCCAATCAAAATCCATATCGTGTCAGAAACAATCGTACACAAAACCGTTGTTTATATTGAATTCTTGCAACATGTCGTAAAATTGTTTACCCAAGATATCATTTTTTGTTTTTTATACTTAGCATAAATGTTATCAGAAAAGTATCCAATTCTTCGGTCAGAATCCATGGGTGTATGAATAATTTTGTTGACACATATTGCTGAATTTTGACCCAAGAATTTAATATTTGTGTGTTGACACTTTTATATTTTAAGTTTATATAAAACAGAAATGAATATAAACCTCCATTCTGAGAAGATTAAATGTGAGAAGAGAAATTAATATTAGTAGCCGATAAAATGGTCTCACCTTTACAACTTGTTGCAATTGTTTTATGAAATTGTTGATGCGATGTTAAGCTTGTTTGTTTTTCTGGGATGTTCTGTTCGTCAATGGTTACATGTTCTAAATCCTGAAGTTTATTTTATTTGTTTTTCTGTAAGAAAACTTTCAATATTTACCATATATTTTTGATAGGATTCGAATCTGAACTCATCGGGTTACTCATTGGCTGAACTGTAATCTTTTTATGGATCCATGCAGTCATTGATTTTAATGCATGTCTTGCTGGAAAGTAAATTGTTGACCTCTATCAAATTTTGTGCCAATAGTACTGGATTTTCATTCCAACTTTTGTAATAGTCTTCAGAGTGTATTATTTCTTTACTCCTCTAGTATGTTTTTAATAAAAACTTTTTTATGCACTGTCAGTAGGGATATGAATTTGCCAATTGCAACCCCATGCAGAACGGTAAAATCTCTTCTGAAAACAGTATTCCGTGGTTGGTGGCCCATGATTCCTTAGGATGGGAACTTGGTCACTAAGCAATTCTTCAGCTAGACAAAAGATCAGAGAGGCTCAATCCGATCATTTGGCCAGTTACATCATATCCTAGTATCAATAAAGATCTCCAACTGTGTTATTTAATCTGATTCTTCAAAAAAGCAAAGGGTTATTTCTCCTTTCTATTTTCTTTCTCAATCGATAGAAGGCTGTGGCTAAAAGTCAGCCATGTTGCAAACATAGATTACCGATGCTAAAGAAAGAGTAAGGCTTTCTAAGATTAATGTTCCCAGTTTTGCTGAATTTTCATTTATTGAGTAATGTTTTCTATGTGTAATGCGATATCTGCTGAGAGCAATGAATGCTCAGAATATAATTATCAAACTTATAGAATTATATTTGACAACTTTATTTGACATTAGATAACCCGTAGATGACTGGTATGCTATGAAACAAAATGAACCAAAAGAAAAAAAACTAAAGAACAATGTGGCATGGCTTGTGAAGACAGGTTTCTTATAGTCAGTTTCATAGAACACATTTCTACCATAATTCAAATAGACTAAAGAACCTGTTACTTGAAAAAGCATCTTAAACTTCATTTAAAAAAACCAGTCTTCTGTAAAATCTATATCTATATATCTATAAAAGTGAATGTGTCTGTGTATCTGTCTACATTTTAAGTCTAGAGACTCGAAATTTGATATACTGAGATTTGGGAAAATCGATGTGATTGGTTTTCGGCCAGAAATTTGGCGATTAAGAGGTCAAAGTTCAACGATTTGACCTTTGAGAACTCTACCAAACTCCTCTGACAATTTTGGGTCTAAACACTTGAAATTTTAGATATAAGTTCCTTGGACATGGATCTAACTTATAAACTTGATTTGAGCCCAAAACAAATTTTAAGGGGTCATAATAGGGGTGAAAGTTTAAAAAATTGACCGCTTTTTTTTTTTTTTTTTTTTTAGCTCAACATACACCTCCAAATACCCGGACAACGCTGGGCACCCATGCTAGTATATCTATAAAAGTGAGAATGTGTGTGAGGACACTTCTCAGCCTATATACTCTATGAAATTTTTATCTACAGACTTGAAATTTGGTATATACGGGATATGTAGAAAACTTTCTAATTGGTTTTCATCCAGAAAAAAAAAAGGGTAGCTAAGGAGGTCAAAATTGAATAATTGGTACGTGGAGGTTCATCGGATTTTTATCTGTTTGGCAATTGTTTCACAAATGTTCACATGACAGATTACTTATGTTAAGAAGAATGAATAGGTTTGAAAACATTTAAAGATCGTATCAAGCTGGCCTAATGGTTATCGTACTTGACTCAGTCTTTAGGTTTTGGTTTCAATCTCAGCTCGAGTATTTTTTTTTACGTACAAGAACTGTTTAGAAATAAAACATAATACATAGTATAGAATTTTTGTTCTAAATTACAGAATAAGGAGTTTATTGGTTTCAAAGTTCACTAATATATATATATATATATATATATATATATATATATATATATATATTAGTGTGTGTGTAAGTTTTAGTTCATTGGAAGCATTGTGTGTAGCACAGATATTGTATTAGGACATTAGCACAAACTACTTTTCTACAGACTAAAACAGGGTCATATTCAAATCTAATGTCCACAAATAATTGTTGAGCTTTTTTAACCCTGCGTTAGTCACCTGCAGGTTCCAAACATGGTTAGTCCCATCGGGTGTTTATACCCCCACCCCCCAATACAAAAATATTTGTAGTGTTATTATTTTGTAAAATATAGTTATCCTCTTGGTTCAGGATATATCTTCAGTTCCTGTTGAACAGCTGGAATGACTTGCAGCTTGTTGATATTTATATAAAATAATAAAATTATAAAACAAAGGAAAAAATTTAAAAAATCTTAGATTTATATCACATTTATGGAAAAAGTACCGACAGTATACACCAGTTTGTTATTTTTTAATATCTATGATGAACATAAAATATTTCCATAAATTGAAATAGCAAGAAAAATGAATACGGGTTCATTACATAAATATTACCTTTTCAATCTGATTCACCTCCAAGGAAAACTGAGATGCAACTGCGCCATACCATGTGTGCTATATCCTCACTGAGTCAGGAGAGTACTGAGAGGGAGGAAAAGAAATAAGTTTCCAACTAGGAATTATGAGCACTTAAGCAAAATTGGTGTGACAAAACACCCCATGGGATTTATGCAAGGTTAAGAAATCAAATTCTGTTTTACCTCTCAAACCTCTCTTGGTGGTGTTTGTTGTCCAGCTGGCAATCGTGTTAATCTTTGTCCTGGAGTGGCTTTTAATCTTTATAAGTATTTACTCATTGTCAGTCTGTCCATTTGTCAAATTATTTTTTTTTTTAAGATGCATGCAATAAATACACTGCAGAATTTGTCTCATTTAGAAATATCAGTAATCTTTACTTTTAGAAATGGAGAATAAGTGGGCCTTGCATTTACTTTTGGCAACCTCTTAACTCAGCTTCTCTAATTTTGTCCTTTAGTTCTCGCATTCTATGAGCAATGTTTCTGACAAAGTGGGAAGAATTGCTATTTTCTGGATCAGAATCCATCTAACACTTATCGTTGGCCAATTTATAACCTTGAATTTTGTTTATTAGCTCCTTAAATCAAATGACTTCATGTCTTGTCTGGAGCGATTTCCATAAAAAAGAAAGAAAAAAAATTAACAAAATGGATGCCAAGACCAGAAATTGAAACTGAAACCTTGAGATCTTCAGTCTGGGGTTCTACCAACTGATTTATTTGGACTTTCTAATTAATAAAGCGTAAATAAATAATGAAACCTTGCCGTAGCATGTCATATTTAATTCTAGTTAGTATATAATAAAATTAAGACAATTATTTTTTTTAATACTATAGTGACTGCTTATCAAGCCCCAGAAGCCACTCAAGGATAAGGGTTAATGAGTTGTTGAGACAACACCGGAAATGGTAATGGTGGAAATTGGATTGGAATTTGTTTAATTAAGAGGACGGCTCAGCAAGAACTTGTAAAGGACCATGTACTAGTCAGTTGGGAAGCAGCCCCGTGGTATTTTGTTCCACAAAGACATGCCGTCCTAAATGTGGTATTAAAAATGGTATTAGTACAGTTAAAGTTACTAGTAAAATGTCCGCTTGATTAAATCTGACTTGGCAATAGACAATATGAGTTGTGCCAAATAGCTAATTAAGTGTGATTTGAATTCATTTATTACTGGGTGGGCTGATGACGTTAAACTCGCTTCATACACCATTTCCTTTTTTTCTCTCTCTCTCTTTGAAGTTCTTGTACTGCTTGTGCAAGCATGATTATCAAATAAATCCTGAATTTTGATATGCCAGCCATCATAATTGCTCTCTCTTTATTATTCATGCAATATGCATATGATATTCAAATGGAGCAATATGCAAGTCATGGTAGACCTGTTTGCATACAAATGACCTTATTGTTATATTTTTACTTTGCTCTATGTATTTTTTTACCCATTATTATGGTTTTTTTTACCAGACAAAATTAAATCTAGACAGTATATAGGGAGACGTGTGTAGTAAAGTAACATTAATTACCTCCCTTTTTTTAAAAGATTATTTCCCTTGATTAAAAAAAGCTCCAGTTTTTAAATATTAATATTCATCTAGTCAGATGACTTCGGGGGAAGATTAAATCTAGACATTATATGTATATATGTGAAGAAGAATAATCTTTGATGGTATGCCTATGTTGAAAAAATGGATGTGAGTTTTTGGGATTAGATGTAGAACAGTTGAGGTAGCAGCTTCATTAGCAGAGAAGGCCAAGAAAAACTTTGGAAAGATGTGATAAGCATAGACTTAACAAAAAAGATGAATAAAGACTTGGCAAGAGATCAGTTAATTTTTAGTCAATTTCTAAAAACTATTCAATGCATGTCAGTATGTAAAATTGCCATTACACTGAAATTGATGATTGTGCTAGTTAATGTCAGAAAACATTGTTTCACATTGCAAAAATATAATCGGATCTGAAGGACCCTGTGGCTGGGAGTGCCGATCCTATTCTGAACTTCCCCCGTGGCTGGGGGTGCCAATCTGAATCTGGGGATTCCCATAGCTGGGATGTCTACCCGATCTGGAGGTTCTTGTGGTTGTCGTACCTTTTTTTTGAGAAAAAATATATTTTTGGAAGATAATTCAATCATAAAAAGCTTTTATAATGTTGAGATAAAAATCTTAGTTTTCTTTTTCAAAATTTATATAATACAAAGTATATATTTTTTTAAATCAGATTTTTCTAAAGTTCAATTACTTACAAAGTCATGTGGTCAGTAATCAATAAAATTTAAAATTATAGCATATGTAAAAGAGGTTACTTTAAAACTTATGTTTGAACGTGGATTGCCACATTTTTTTTTTCTCTTCATCCAAATGATTTTCTGCATTGATGCTGAGAAAGGGGGGGGGGACGAAAGCTCTGCTAGTCGGGAGGAGAAAAGCATTCGAAGAATTTAGGTTGAAAGGAAATTTATCTGTTTGTCAGCTGTGGAAGTATCTCTTCAAACACAAATAGTTCAGTCATCCAGTTTTAATTCCAGAATACAATTTTAGGTTATTTAAAAAAACAAAACAAACAAAAAAAAACATTGAAATGTCCGAGGTTAAATAGTGAAAATTGCTAGCATTTCTAGATGTGACTAAGCAATCCATCGAACAGGTTAAAGATTCAGTCTTAATTAGGTTTGACTATTCGTTGTTACTCTGCAATTATCACATCTATTATTTTAAAATCTGATTTTTAATTTGAAAATATTCTTCATGTATCAGGTCTGTTTTTGCAGACATCGATGATCATGGCTCTCTGGTTCTTTTTAATGAGGTGTAATATCATGCTACCATCCCATCTGCTCACATCATATGTCTAACGTGGATGATATTTAAAAGTTTTACTCTGCCTTACACATGACGTCTTCATTTGTCGTTCTTGAGTTGTAAGCCATGTTTAGTTTCAGTAGAGTTTCCAATGGGTAGTTATTCTGTACAAGTCCTGGACAAATTCTCTGTGGACAGCTGTTGTGCCTAATTTTGCAGCCAAAGAGCAAAAGATCCTTCTCATGTTGACACGAAAAAAATTATGTTCTGATTTCTTTTTTCTTTTTTTTTTTTTTTTTACATGGAAGTCACCACTTATCAAGGCCTGGAAGCCACTCGGGGATAAGGGTTATTGCATGTACAGTAATCAATGGGATAATATTGTAGTACTCGTTAGTAATGGAGATTTGATAAAGTGCCTTACTTAAGGGGGCGGTTTATCAGGAATTTGTTTATGTTGGACTTGAAGACATCCAAGTTGTATTCAGGTGGGAAATAGGCAAACGGGAGAGTTCCATAGGCATGCATTTCTAAAAAAAAAAAAAGAAAAACAGCTTTGTTCATGGAATCTGTTTTGATTTAGGCACAGATAAAGAGTGGGGAAAATTATTGACAGTGGTTTCAGCTAGACAGGTGTTTTTTGTGAAAGATTGGCGAGAGGGGACCAGAGATTGGAGCTCAGACGAGCACTTGCCATGGAAGTAACGATAAAACAAAAACAGGCTCACAATGTCTCTTCTGTGGGAGAGAGGTTGCAGGGTAGAAAAAAGGGCATCCCCCACTAAGCCACGAAGTCTATTTTGTACTCTGTCAAGACAGGATAGGCTGTTTTTATCAGCTCCTGTCCAGATGTGGCAGCAGTACTCCATCCTTGGATGTACTTGGCTTTTATATAGATAGAGAATTGCATCAGCAGAGAGATATCTTCTGGAGCGTTAGAAGGATCCTACCATTTTTCCAGCGACCTTGGCAACAGACTTGATGCACGTTTTCCATTTCAGGTCAGGAGTAAAAGATCGATCCCAGAAGCTTATCAAAACATGGAGCCCCCCCCCCCCCTAGACGAGAGGCATCCATTTTAATTGATGTCAGATGGGGATCAGAGCGTTGATGATGTAAAGATAGGATCTTGGTTTTAGATGCATTAAAAGTAACCAGCCACCTCTTCCCCCACTGTACCACATGCTCAAGATCAGAGGAGAGAGAATCTGAGAGAACTTTGTCATTTACGGTTGATTGGTTGATAGCAGAATGTTAATTTGATTCGTCACTTCCTAGCAGAAGCATTTATAAATAGAATTTCCCAACTCTGAGGAAGCATATCTCCATTACGAGTCAAAAATATTGCAACATTGTCAATGAGACGTTTTAGAATTCTTATGAACCATATCTACGCTGCTTCCAAACAACTTTCATCAGTTTTTGTTAGTCTTCAACATTTGCAGCCATAGATGAGAATTGACCAAGCGTCTGATTTTTGTGCTCAGGTTTATGCTTGTTTGAAGATTCACGTCATACTGTTAAACGAGGATTTTGCTATCGCGATTCTGTTGATATTTTTTTTTTATTAAATGATTCAAATGATTTTATTTTCCTGAAGAATTTCATTGAAAAATATCTTTTTCAAAGAAAATTTTTTTTTTTCTTCATTTTGTTGGTGGTATTAACCCCAGGCGTTGCCCCCTCATGGAGAGCCAAAGTATATGCCTGATATATGTATAACATCCAGCTATAACATTGGACATGTACTTTTCTCTTTCCACAAGGGGTCGACCCCGCAGAGTTAATACCACCAGCAGAAAAAAAGGTTTTAAAAGTTTTTACAAAAAAACTCTCAGAAAAAATTATTTTCATCATTTAATATAATATTTAATTATGAACAATTATATAACATTATTTGGTTTTCTAATATTTTCGAATTAACTTTATGAAATAATGTTTTTAAAAACACCCGTCTAGCTGAATCCACTGTGAAAAATTTTCCCCACTCTTTATCTGTGCCTAAATCAAAACGTGGATTCCATGAACAAAGCTTCTTAGAACTGCACACCTGTGGAACTCTGTTCCGTCTGCCTGCTTCCCACCTGACTACAACTTGGATGTGTTCCAAGTCCAACGTTAACAAATTCCTAATGAACCACCCCCTTAAGTAAACACTTCATGAAATCTCCACACTAACGTAATGTACTTGCAATAACTCTTATCCCTGAGTGGCTTCCGGGCCTTAATAAGTGGTGACCACTGTGTAAAGAAAAAAGAATGTGACAAAGTTCCATTTATTTTTATTTTTGATATGAATACTCATATGAATCATGTTTGTTTTTTTGGTGTGGAATAATTCTGAGAGTTTGATAGTATTGATACTCACATGATCGAGGTAGCAGTTAGTTGTCCAAGGAACGTATAGGGGGATGTGAGAAGGATAGACTTGAGAGAAAGCGATACAAAAAAGACCTGGCCAATATTTTTTTATTTTTTTAAGTCAATTTTTAAAAGCTATCCAACACAAGCCAGCATATAAAATAGTAAATCAAATAGGATTGTTTAATACATAATTTACCATATTTTTGATGTACTCTGGAGAAATCCAAACGTTAAGTGATAATTTGATACATTTTTATTGCGTTTTGCAGCATCATCTTAGTTGTACTTTAAACCGTTGGGTTATAACTAGGGCTATGACAACAGAGTATTCTTTCCATTGTTTTGACTCGTGAGTATATATCTGGCACGGCTAGACACAGTTAATCAATCAAGAACCACATCACTCTATATATAAAAGCATATAAGGTATCAACGGATAAACACTCGAGTCAAAACAATAAAAAGAATATGCTGTTGTCCTAGCCCTAATTATGACATACACTTAATAAATGCATTGTATATGCTCTTTTGTTTACTTTTTCTTTCATTCACATTATACAAACGTTGAACAAAATAATCGAAACCCCTTGAAATTTATCATTCCTTTTAATACAGTGTAGCCCCCCCTCCCCTTTTTGCATCAATAACTGATTGAATGAAATGTAGAATGGATTCATACAATGCTTGAAATATTTCTAGGGGATTTTTAATGTGGATACTCGCAAGTTTCATTGTTCAATCCCTCCTCCCCGTGTGGAATAATTCTGATTTTATTGTTGGCATAGATACTCACATGGTCTACTTCTGGACGTAGAGATAAGATGTATATATAAATGTAGACACATCCAGTATGCATTAAGAAAGTATGTAGACCATCTTTGCGTACTCCTGTCACCAGTCCTGAACAATGTACTACCATTGTTATAGTTCATCACGTTCTCTCAAATTCACTCATGTTTTCTTTTCTTTGTCTTTAATGTTTATGAATATTACATGTGTGAATAATCTGATTTGTTGGCGTGGATACTCATGGTTTGTTTTTTAGCACACATACTCATGACCTTCATGGTTAAACTTTTGTTGAAGAACTCTGATTTGATTGTTGGCATGGATACTCACATTGCCATCCGAGTGTAGAAATTATGCATACATACTACTAAAGACACACCCAATATTAATCAAGAAAGTATGTAAACTACTCCCTTGTACTCCTGTCTTTAACCCTGAACACTATATTACCATTATGTTTTATGCCTTTCTCTCAAATTCCTCATCATTTCTGCTTGTTTTCCTTCCTTTATGTTTTTAATGTTTATGGATATCCAGTGTGAATTCAAACTTGAAAATTATTATTGTAGAAACACTGTTTATGCGTGTGTTTGTGTGTGTATATAACATAAAATTGTTATTTTATTAGCAAATACAATCTGCATTGCTTGGGTGTCGAATATCTCCAAACATTTCAGATTTGACGCTTATTGTTAAACTACAGTGACTAACAAATAAATGGCATTCTTTAAAGTCCTCTAAAACTTGGAAATTCTCTAAAACTACTGCATTCTTTCAACTTTTAAGTTTTCCTTAAATCCAGTCTGATCTATCTTTGTTTACATTGTGATACCATGTTATGGGTGGCATGAACTCCCTCTCCCTCCAACTATTGGTAAAAATAACAACTTTCTTGACTGTGTAGGAAGATGTGTGCAGAACAGGAGACTTTGTTGGTATGGTCACATTAAAAGAATGCAAGGAGATAATGATATGATGGATATAGCTTTAATTACTCGGATACGATGAAATCCTTTGTTTTCAATTTTTTAGGTTGCGCATTTTTAAACTTGTACAAAAAAATAAAATTTTAGTTTTAAGATAGAAGACTACAGAATGGCCACTAGAAAAGTTTTTATTGCTAAAATTTTGTTCAAACAAAATTTCAAAGAAATAAAATTTTGTGTCTGGCTTTTTCATTTCTCTGATTTTGATATCTACGTTATGGCAGAAGAAAACTTTTATACTTTCAAAGGCAGGTTATTATTCTTTTCAGAAATGAAAATACAATTTGGCAACTGACAAAATATTAGTTAAATATTTTGTCAGTTGCCAAATTGTATTTTAATTTTTGTTTTTAATTTAATTTTTATATTTTTTAATGATTACAAAGCATCAGTTTGATAATGTTGATGCAACTTTCAAACCAAAAGATCATTAAGCAATTTACCGAAAAAGAAATGAGTCACACACTGAATTTCCCATTTTTGTAAAAATAAATTATTTGACAAATTTCTCGTTTTTCTGGTGATCACCTGGTATCATTTTCTATTTAAAATGAGTTATCTCCCTTGCTAGTTTTTAAATAATCATCTTTAGATGATTATTTAAAAACTAGCAGGACCTGTAGAAATTCCATGGAATGAGAAATATATTGAATCAACAAATGTTTTGACCAATCTGATATTTTTTCTGGGTAGCACAAAAAAAATTAGCTTTTGGATCAGAAAACCAATAACATGAGTAAATATGAGTTTACTAACATTTCTATAAAAAACTGAAACAAATGAGATAATTTTGAATAAATATTGAAAGTAATATTGTGCTACAT
The DNA here is from genome assembly GCF_053919585.1 of Euprymna scolopes. Taxonomy (NCBI): domain Eukaryota; kingdom Metazoa; phylum Mollusca; class Cephalopoda; order Sepiida; family Sepiolidae; genus Euprymna; species Euprymna scolopes. The sequence continues at coordinate 27,419,320 of NC_136498.1, read as the reverse complement.
AGTCCAATATAAATTTTTTAAAATCACATTGTGAGAGCCGATCTTTAATTTATTCTTTCAGTCCAGCACCTCTTCGCAGACAGTGTTTTTTTTTTCCTTGTTTCTTTCAAATGTTCCCTTTTTCATATAGCATTTTGCTGATTTCTTTCTCTAATGAAAAACCACTGCACGTCGAAATTACTGATTTCCTTTCTCATACATTTACAACAATAATCATACATTATTATAATTCAAAGACGGGACTACATTAATGGGATGTCACTCATATTTATTTCTTTATTTTTTTTTTTATTTCTGTATTTTTTTTCTATATTTTTTATTTTATTTATTTTTTTTTTTTTAAAGCAGTTTGGCCTTCAAAATTTGTATCTGGTCTTTTTCCAAGCGTAACATGCAGGCTAACTAAGGAAGGAACAAAAGAATATTATATAGATTCATCTTACTAGTCATTTGGACTGGACTAATTTTTACAATAAATTATAACTAAATATTAGTAATGAAACAATTTCAATATTTTTTCAGATTCCAATACAATTATAGATTCCATACTAAATTCCTGATTCTGATAAAATTAGTTATTCCAATTCTTCATAAATCTCTATATACTTAACTATAAATTTCTTTTTTTCCTGATTACCATAAATACACGTTCAATGTGCAGATATTTTCTCAAACATAAAAACACTTGTGAGGATGGTTATAGTTTCACTGATAGTTTAAAATTAAATCTATATATTAATACGATAGCGTGTCTGTTATTTTCTGTGTCATGCTTACATCCGGGTTGTTTAATCTTTATGTACTTCCATTTTTTGTAAAATAATTTTCCCAAGAATTCTTCATAAGTTTCAGTTTCTATTATAGCTGATGGCACTTAAGTCATTTATTTCTTTTTTTTTTTTTTTTTATTAAGAATTCTTCATAAGTTTTGGTTTCAGTTTCAATTATGGCTGAAGGAACTTAAGTTATATATATTTCATAAGTTTTTATTTCAGTTTCGATTCAAGCTAATGCAACCAAGTCATATATATATATATATATATATTTTTTTTTTTTTTTTAAATCGCAACTATAATATATAAAATTCGATTGAACATTTACTCCATAATAAAATATACGAAATCTGCAAGAATTAAAATATATTTAAGCATATTTTACAACTGGGCTTTGCCGGGTTTTCGTGCTAGCGTAGATAAAATTTTTGCAGTTTTAACAAAAAAGCTACAATAACATCAGAGCGTCTCCATTTACACTGAACATCTACAGAATGCCAATATCAATATATTACATATTGTTACATAAGGGCTGTCCCCTTTTCATGTAAGTATAAAAATAGAGAGATTAGTTAAAATGAAAATAAGAGAAAGCAGAAATCGAACCCTGGACATAAGTTTTAAAGAACAATAGGTTTAAATGGAATGTCCAGTAAATTGTTAATTCGGATGAAATAAATAATAAATAAACTATTCAATTGTTAAAAGAATGTGGATAATAAAATATTGGTTAAATAAATTAGATGTGTAGGTTGAATTCTTTTGTGAAAACAACAAAAGAAAAATAGTTTATTGGGAAATCATAATGTCGAAACGTGCAAAGTCCACGCATGTTGATGGCACGTGAATTTTAGTCACGTTGGCCGGACATGCATGGATTTCTCAATATAGGAAGTGAGAGTTAGTTGGTCAGAGAGACAGTCAGTGAGAAACTCAGAGAGGGTCTGGGAATTCGAACGTCTAGGAAGCGAGACGATCACTTTGAAACTAAAATGTGAAGCTTTGAATTCTTGATGAAAATCACGGCCGGTCGTGTGAAGAAATAAATTCATCATGTGTTTTGTGATAAAGCTCATCTTTGTGTTTGTGATTCTTACAAAAAGGTAAAGTGAAAATTTTATTATATATCTGTGTTATAAAATGTCATTACATACACGTCTCGACATCTCATGTCTACACAATGTCTGAACAGTGAACACATACTCATCATTCTAAGAGCTTTCTTCTTCTACACGTCTAAGGAATGAACATTTAAAATATAAGAATCGTAATAACATGAACAATCTCTCTAAGACTCTTACAACAACATCTCTTTATCTCTAAGACTCTCTTTTAATGAAACCCTTATATGTAACATATTCATATTTTGGTGCCCGTGAACCAGTTTGCATCAGCAATGCAAAAACCGAACCTGGAGTCTATATAACAATATGAATAAGTCCCCTGTGGAATTTCCACAGGTCCCACTAGTATTTATTATTATTAATAGCAGTTGAAGATTTTGTTTTAAACAAAATCAAATAATTAAGAAAAAAAAAAAAATTGTTTTTAGCATCGTAAAATAGGTACACATTATTACAATACTGATACCTTGAAAAATTCCGATATATATATATATATTTTTTTTTTTTTTTTTTTTATTCGGATTGTGTCAACACTGCTAAATATATTATTGTTAATAACAAATGAAAATTGTCAGAAGTAAAGTTTGATTTGACAACTTAAATGCTGTTTGGGTCTGACTTAGAAAATCTGACAATAACTTTATATGGTAGATAAGTTTTTGTAAGTTTTGATTTTTTTTTTTTTTTTTTTTTTGTATGAAAAATAAAAAAGGAAAATAAATTTAGTTCACTGCTATATATTGTACTCGCTGTAGCAAGTGTTAACTTACAAGTGGACTTTTGTTTTAAAAAAAAAAAAAAAAAAATGCTTAAAAAGGAATTTGTGCCCTGACAGAAGTTACTAAAATGTGTCTAGTTTTACACTTTTAACTGGGACACGAGTTTCCATGACAACTATGTCTTCTACTACGACAGTCCAGGAAAATAGTTTCCAATTATTGCCGGAATTGAATTTCACACTTTCATTTGTTTGTTATCAGGAATGTTTGATTTTTTTTTTTTTTTTTTTTTTTTTTTTTTTTCTCTCTTCTACAGAGATGATTTTCCAAAATATTTTTGGGTTGGTCAAAAATTTGTTCAGCCTTATTTAATACATAAAAAGTAAAGATTTTATCCATCCCACCCTTTCTTTAGTAACTTAATTGAACAACAATATTTAATGTTTATTTCTCGATCTTAACATCTTTCCTCTGATTTCACAAGCTTAAATTCCCAGGATATTTATTATTTTAAGTTTAAAAGAATAAATTTTATTTATTTTAAGATTCTCTTAAAACCAGAATAAATGGTCATCCAAAATAATCTCTATTATATAAAATTTCACACGAAGGTATTTGGTGTGTCTGAAAGTGTTCTTGTGTAGGTTTTATATCAGAATGCAAAAGTAACAGAAATATGAAACTGAAAGTTTAAGGTAATTCTTTCTTTAAACGGAAAACAATAAATATCCTAGGAATTTAAGCTTGTGAAATCAGAAGAAAGATGTTAAGATTGCGGAATAAACATTAAATTAAGTTACTAAAGAAAGAGGGTGGAATGGATAAAATCTTTATTTTTATTTATTAAATAAAGCAAAACAAATTTTTGACCAACCCCAAAACTGATGAGCCATTGCTCAAAACAACGAGGTGTTATAAAAAAAGCTGACTGGGAAGCCATCAGAGATATCTCGTGGGGAAATATCTTTTCTCTTCCTGCTAAACAGTGCGCAAATGAGACCGCTGAATGGTTCAAAACAGTAATTGAAGCACATGTTCCCACATGGAAATTTTATAGCGAGCCCCACTCTCCCCAATGGTTTACTCCTACTTGTGCAGCTGCCATTGCTCAAAGGCAGCATGCGTACTGCAGATTTAACTGACATGTCTAGTTTAAACAGACAAAAGTTTATAGAAGCTAGAAGTAATTGTAAGAGAGAAATAGCGACAATTAAGAGAGAATATATCGAAACCACCAGAAAATGAATCGAAGCATAAAAGTCTGGAACCTGAGATTTTTGGAAAATCTACAACAGTGTAGTAAATAATGGGCAATCAACAATTCTCCCACTATCCAACAATCATGAGGTTGTTTGCATGGCAACCGAGAAGGCTAACATGCTTGCCAATCATTTTGCTTCTAACTTCACGTTGGACCAAGCAAACCACTCCCTCCCTGACTTACCTTTGCAGACATGCCACACTAGATGATCTGAAAATCACCCCTTCTTAGGTACATGCTATAAAAAACCTTGACACCTCAAAAGCATGTGGACTCGATCTCATCCCGGCTGTGCTATTAAAAATTGCTCCGCCAAGGTTGCTCTAATTCTCTCCAAACTTTACAACAAATGCCTTAATGAATCTTGCTTTTCTGACTGCTGGAAAACTGTTTCTGTGGTACCCGTTTTCAAGAATTCCGGAGAAAGAACTAACCCATTAAATTATTGTCCCATTAGCCTCCACCGGCTTTTTCCCAAAATATTTGAGTCTTGAGTCCATAATTAACCAGCTCTAGTCCATCACCTTACAGATGCTAAACTTTTGACTGATCAACAATATGGATTTAGTCAAGCCCGTTCTACAGCAGATATCCTAACTATAATCTCCGAAGATATATATACTGTACACTGGATAAAGCAAGGGAGATTAGAACGGTAGTCCTAGATACATCTAAGGCTTTTGACAGGTTATGGCACGATGATCTTCTCAGGAAAATCAGATCATATAATATCACTGGACGAATACTTAACATAATTAAATCATTCTTAAATAAGAGAAGAATCCAGGTTGTCCTCGATGGTTGTACATCCAAACAATATGATATTGATGCGGGAGTGCCTCAGGCTATTCTTGAACCTTTATTATTCCTAATATTCATAAATAACCTCCCTGATAAAATTGTCTCTGAGATGGGTATGTTTGCTGATGAAATTATGCTCTATAACAGGCACGAGAGGAAAAACAAATGAACACATATCTAAGGAAATAGAAACACTAGACGAAGACCTCCAGTCTGTAGTGGAATGGCGTCATAAATGGATGGTCACATTCAATACTGCCAAGACTAAGCTTGTTTGCTTCAATAATTACAAGAAACCATCTCAACCACCAATAGCAATGGTTAAAGATACATTACCTGAAAGTACTTCTTTTAAACTCCTCTGCCTAACTTTCACAGGGAACATAAGTTGGAATGGATACATTGAGAGCATTGCCAGAGCCACTGCGAGGAAGGTAGGCTGTCGCTACCGTGCTAGAAAGCTACTCATGTCTGAAAGAATCCTGTACTTCTATAAGGCCACCATTCGTCCATGTATAGAGTATTGTTGTCACATTTGGGCTGCCACTAGTCTCTCTCCTGGACAGGGTTCAAAAGAGTCGCCAACCTAATAGTTCCTGAAATGTCATCAAAGCTTCAACGTCTGTCCCATCGACGAAATGTTGCATCCCTCTGCCTGTTCTACAAGTATTTGTACCCCGCTTCGACGTAAATACCCCTGACAAACCCAACAAGCAGCAAGATCACACCCCTACACAGTAGAGAACTCCCTTCCGGGACTCTGTTTCCCCAACTGTACTGACATGCAGAAGTTCAAGTGTAATTTGAATGGACATTTTGCTGCTCATCTCCCTACATAGTATCCCTGCAACTTATGTCCCCGATAGCAGCCGCTTACATCAAAGTGTCACTGTACCTTGTTTGGGGTGAAAATGGAATTTTAAAAAAAAAAAAAAAGTCGGCATTTCAACTTGATGACATTTCTTTGTATGTGCTATTCATCCATCCAAACAAAGATTTTACTCATATATAATATAGTTTAATAGTTTATTAATTAAATATTTGCACACACACACATACATCTGTTTTATTTATGGCATATTTCATTAAATAGACGTTTTTTGTCTATTAATTTTATTTTCGATCCTTTCCAACTTTTGAATAACAGTCTTCACTTGTGGCGAGAACTGGCTGATGTAATCACCATATTTATCATACGTCAGAGTACTTTACAATCCTTCAGGATTAATCGTCAGGGATAAATTAATCTAACTGGTTTTGAACAATTTATAAAGTGTTTTTTTGTTTTTTTTCCTCTTCATTGGTTAATTATTTTATCCTTTTTTCTATTGGTTAAACTGTTTGGTTATTTTGATTAATAATTTTAACTCTAATCCTTCCCATATCTACTTCGGTCTTTGACTGATATAACTAAGGCTTATGTAAGAATTTTTTTTTTTTTACACAGTGATCACCACTTATCAAGGCCCGGAAGCCACTCAGGGATAAGGGTTATTGCAAGTACATTACGTTAGTGTGGAGATTTGATGAAGTGTTTACTTAAGGGGGCGGTTCATTAGGAATTTGTTAACGTTGGACTTGAACACATCCAAGTTGTAGTCCAGTGGGAAGCAGGCAGACAGAACAGTTCCACAGGTGTGCAGTTCTAAGAAAGAAGCTTTGTTCATGGAATCCACGTTTTGATTTAGGCACAGATATAGAGTGGGGGAAATTTTTCACAGTGGATTCAGCTAGACGGGTGTTTTTCGTGAAAGATTGGCGAGGGGGGGACCAGAGATTGGAGTTTAGACGAGCACCTGCCATGGAAATAATGCTAAAATAAGGATAGGCTCGCAACGTCTCTTCTGTGGGAGAGAGGTTGCAGGGTAGAGAAAAGGGCATCCCCCACTAAGCCACGAAGTCTATTTTGTACTCT
>NC_136498.1:27367727-27407727 GCF_053919585.1 Euprymna scolopes | reverse complement strand
TACATCTTTGCACAGCATGACCAGTTCCTTGCACATACAGAGAAAGTCATCCCTTTAAATAAAGTTTATCCATAGTTTGCTTAAGGTTTTCGTTGGGTTTTAGGCATCATTAATTCTCTCTCGAGAATTAATTATACGGGCTAAGTCCATCAGCTAGAATTGAATGCTTAACTAAAAGGAGTATATGAGCCATATTTTTATATATAAAAAATATGAAATTTATGTTTCTGCTTCTGAAGAAACAATAATTCAAAAGTCAGCGGAGGTGGGGGATAGACTGTCATAAACAAAGTCTAAGTTTCAACTGCAAATCTTGTAACAAAAATGAGAGAGTGAGGTGACAAAACAAGTAGATGTATCAAAAAGAAAGAGATAGACATTAAGTTCACTGTTCCTTTCAATTTTTAACTTTTAGTGAAGCCAATGTCAGCTAAAATTGATTTGACTCTTGTCCCCGCAGTTGTTATTTTTTGTTATCAAGCTGTCATCTTTAGTTGTGTAAGAGTGTGGTGTTGGCCATGTTTCAATGCTACAATAACTTTGATTTTATGTGTCTCTTCATGAAACTACAAAAGTAGCACAAGGCTCCTCGAATGTGAGGAACTCCAGCTCTCACAAAAAGAGGTTTATCGTTATGTCACAAGCATTTTATCTGCCAATTGATTCCGTCCACTCATTGATTTATGGAATTTTTCATTCCATGTATTTGTGTGCGCACACAAACACATGCGCACACACACACACACACATATATATATATAAAGAGAAAGAAAATTAAAACTAAGTTGAACTTTACAATCAAAATTTATTGTTCGACTGAATACTCCAAAAAACAATTTACAAAGTCTTTATCTCGCAGAGTTTCAAAGAATGCTATTCTTATTATTCTTCTCATAAGACATAAAGAAATCAGCAAATTATACTTGTAGCAATGCTAGAATTTGCTAGTTAAGGCATTAAGTGAAACCACAATTTATTGTAGTTATTTTAGTAAATTCATTAAGGCAATTAAAATGAAATAAAAGAAAACAGTACTCATTGTAATTTAGATAGATAAGCTTGATAGGCATATATATCCTAGAGCTATTTTAATATTGAGTAAGATGATTGATAATTTGTAATTAAAAATCTGTTTCACAAGTTGATTTTGTTTGTTCTTCCTTGTGAAACCAATATTTAATTTTAATTATAAATTATCAATCATCTTACTCATATATATATAATAATAATAATAATAATAATAATCTCCTAAACTAGTGAACAGATCAGGATTAATTTTTGAATATATATTCTCGGCAACACTTGGACACATTTCTTTTGTAAAATATAAGTTGCCAATCCAAACTCATACCTTTCCCTGTAAAAGCTTAAAGAAAACAGATGCAGAGAATTTAATATAGAAAAGAATTGCCTCGCATTAATATATTAAGTAATAAATGTTTAAAAGAATCAGGGCACACACAGTAGCATCAATAATATGCTTGCTAAAATCTTTAACATTTACGATTTATCTCCTTTTATGGAATATGAGTTAAATATGGATCTAATATTAAAGAGATGGAATTATTTGATCTTATTTTTTAAAAAATGTCCTATTTTAAATATTAATGTCCATTGTTCGTATGAAATAACAATTTGGACTTTTTTCATGTTATAATGACATGACTAGTTTTTATTTCAACATAAAATGTTATGTTCCAGATATAAGCAAATTTCATAGTTTTTTTTTTGTTTTTTTTTTGTTTTTTTTTTTTGTTTTTTTTTTTGTTTTTTTTTTTAAATCCATCTTCTTGAGGGTGCCAGTAAAAATGACAAAAAGTTAATTTAATATCAAAACCTGTTTTATTTTCGATTATATATATATTATGAATTATATATTCTAGGAAGCAGGGTGAGTCATGTGGGCACGCTTTTTTTTTTTCTTTTTTTTCATGAACTTTACCATTTAAGGAGTAACCAAAACCTTACCATACTCCTCCAAAAAAAAAAATAAGATTAAAAAAATGCTATATTTATTATTTATACCTGTCTTGGGATGGGTATTTTATTAGTCCATATATAAAATAATGTGCCGCGAGATAGGTCTATTTGAGAGCGTGTATGTAAAGTTATTCCCACACTAATAGTATGTGGCCATTCATTTCAAGGAAAACCAATTTTCAGAAGGCAAGAAATAGTCTAACATGTCCTAATTTTGATACATCTGGTTCGGTGTGCGTTTCATGGTTGGAATTCAAATCTCTTGCCAGAATAATTTTTATTTATTTTATTTTTTTTTTACAAATTGCTGTATATTTATCTTAAAGCAAGAGTTACTCTTATAACCAGGTGTCTCAGCTTTAGATTGTCGCAGCATAGGCCATGTTTTGATTTTTTTATACGAGTTGTTTTTGATCTAGTTTAAATTAAATAATGTGATGCGAAACTGTCATTAAGTGTCTCGAGCTACAATTTTATTTTTATTCTATAAAAAAAAAAATTTATGTGAGCACGTAGATCTTTAGAAAATTATTTTTGTAGCACAATTGGGCACCGAATTATGACTTTTCAAAGTTTATTGGAAATTGGCTGTTGTGTGTGCTATTGGTCCGGAAGCCAAAAATGCAGACTTTGGATTTTATAAGAGTTGTATTAGATCTAGTTTAAATGAAATAAAGTGACATGAAACTATTAAGTTTCATTCTAAGAAAAAAAATTAGTGCAAAATATAAACGATAACAAATTTATTTTGGTAGCACAATTAGTCACCAAATTATGACTTTTCAACATTTGTTGGAAATTAGGAAATTTGCTGTCTTATGTCTGCTATTGGTCCAGAAGCCAAATTTCCTATTTATGACTAAAAATGCAAACTTTGAATAGCAATACACATGAAAAAATTGAAATGGCTTGAAATATTTCAATATTGGTATGCATAGAAAGAGCTTGATGAGCTAAGAAAGAATCTTTTTAAATTTTTTAAATCTGATTAAAATTAAGGAAGTTATGGCTATTTTTGTGCCTCACACGTTTGGATATTTTTCCCCGCTTTAAGACCATATGCGTTTCGTGACATTTTTTACACTACTTTTTCAGTAAAAATGTCATATCTTTGTTAAAACACAAGACTAAGAAATGAAATTTACCATATAAGTGTATTTTTGTACAAGGAATCAGAATATGCAACTGAAAATCTCCCAAAGTTTATGGTTTCCAAATAATCTGCAGTAAATGTGCATAAATATGCAGCAATTCCTTAAAAATGCCATGTATCCATAAATAGAAAAGAAGTTGGAGAACTCAAAGTTGAATTGTAATGTGCTTTATGTACAAAAAACTTAAATCTAAACATAAGACCATTTAAAAATGAATACATTGCAATATTTCTTTGGTATTATTGTAGATTAACACCTTCTGTTTAACCCCACTCAACTCCTTCTGACCACCCCTCCAAAATGCGATTCTACCTTTTTAGGAAATTATGTATAAAATGCTATGAAAAACTTTAATGAAAGATAAACAAATTATTTTAGAATTGAATGTAAAATAATTTCCTATTACAGGTCATTCTAGCATTTTAGGGCAGTTAACTGTTTTTTTTCTATGGGAAAATATGCATGCTTTTTTTTTTTTTTTTTTTTTTTTTTTTTTAAGATGATTATGTGTAGTTTTAAGAGGGTTTCTATGCAATGAGAATATGGGGAGGGTTGCCATTCGGACTTTGAATTAATTGTAGGGCTAAGGAAAATTATGTGTGAACATACTGAAAACTTGACAGAGACAAAGCTAACAAAAACAATATTAGAGGGGGGAGCGGTTAGTTTCACAAAAATTTAATGTAAAATAATTCACCATTTCCTGGCCATTCTAGCATTTTAGGACAGTTAACCAATTTATTTTATGTGTATTTTTCTTTAAGGAAGGATCTATTGTTTGTTTGTTTTAGATGCTTGTATGTGGCTTACAGAGGTATTTTGTTGGAGGGGGAGGGGGGCTTGCCACTCGAACTTAGTGTTATTGTTAGGGTTAAAGAGTGTTTTAGGAGGAGACTTGCCACACATAATTTGGATTAGAGGTGAAGTTAAGAGAGCTTTTTTTCAAAAAGAGCGTTCATCACTCATATTTACTGTTAGCGGTTCATAATTATTGGCTTTTGAAAATGTTATGGATTAAATTTGGAATATCACATTACTATTAAATATGTAAGCTTATGTAAATAAGGATGTGAAATTTTACAAGAATTAGGACAAACAGACAAAAATAATTTCTAACTGCTTTTAAAATTTCAAGAATATTGATATAGATTTTGAGGGTTTGTATTACTATACACATAGATTCGAAAAAGTTGTCAAAAAAAACAAATATATAACAAATGTTATCAAAAGCAAGTTACTTTTCTACCTAACTGGATAATTTTTTAGTGTTTTTATTTAATGTAACATGTTTATTCAGCTTGAAAACGGTGTTTACCGATGTTTTGGAAAATTTAAAATGGCGCCCGACTCTCTTGAAATGGTAAGTTTGGGGAAAAGAGTTAAAAATAAAAAAAAGTAGACAAAATACTGCTAGAAACTCGCTCAATATATGTTACCGTGACATAGGCTGACATATATTCGGTGAGTTTTTAACAGTATTTTGTATAGTTTTATTTTTATTTTTAACTCCTTTTCTCAAACTTACCGTGTCAAAGAGAGTCGGACCGGGCGCCATTTTTAATTTTCCAATACATCGGTAAACACTGTACGTTTTTTGAGCTGAATAAACATGTTACATTAAATAAAAACACTAGAAAATTATCCAGTTAGGTTGATAACATTTATTTGTTATATATTTGTTTTTTGACCACTTTTTCGAATCTATGTATAAATGAGATTTTGATACTTATTTTGATTTTGAAAAAAAACATTTGTGGCTGTTCTCAGTAAAACATTGTTTTAATTCGCTGTTCAAAACTAATTTAAAGAATAAAAGTGCATGCAAGCTATATATCTACAAAAGTTTTGTTTTTTTAACCATGTTTTTAAATTTGACGAGAAATGTGAGAAATTGCAACAGATTCATAATGCCGAATGGGTTGGGATTGTTGTTATTATACATTCTGAAAACCGAATAGTTCTAAACTAATGTTATTCTGATAACAAAATAGCTCCAATTAAAACATATAAGAACATTTCTATTCACATTTTCATGTTTTTCTTAATTCGTTCTTGAATAAAAATTAAAGAACGCGTGTTGTTTACACTGTACTATCGCTGATTGTACAGGCTGGAGTTGCTGCTGCTTCTAGTAATACTAACTTCATTTGACCAAATTCAAGAAATAGAAACAATTTTTTTTTCAGGTAGGTCCTTTTAAATTATCAATTAACGCGGTCCTACTCAACATAAAATAATACTTTTAATTGATAAAGATAGTAAAAAGATTGATTTACTTACTACTGGGTGTCCGAAGAATTTTTTTTTCAAAATGTTCAATACTCGTCATATTAAAGTCTTATTTTTAACACGACAAAAAAAGAAATGGTCAAAAATATTTTGGACACTTGACAGTATTAAGATTAACACCTCTTCTAATTGGTTCCCAAATTTCATGACGAAATTCTTCATACAATCACGGTACGGACATTTAGAAAACGGGGGGGGGGGGGTCATTACAAAACCTTACCGAAAACGCCATTTTATGACGTTCACATTTTTATCACTTTATTTGCTTAAAACTCTTAAAATATATAATGTACATTCATATTTATTAATTCATTTGAAAATATATTCATTTCCGAACAAAACAGTAGTAATTTGAAGACTTGAAGTGCTTTGGTTTAAAAAATATGGCTATTTTAGTAGAACTACCTTGAAATCTGTGATTATCCAAAGCGTTTTTTCGTCCGTGTGTATTACTACTTTGAACAAATGAGACCTCTTTACCAATAAAAAGCGAAACTAATTCAAAGTTAACAATGTTCTCGGCATCGCGCCGGGAAACGTACAGAAGCAATCAGCTTTGATCAATGTGGGGAAAAATTCCTCTCATATCAGACAATTGCTAATCAATCTGGACAATGGGGAGCTGGTTTTCCCCTCCCCAACATCTGTTGGGGGAAAAAACGTCAAAGTTGGGTAAACAAACCCAAGTTAACTGCGTGACTTCTATTTGACCTTAATAATTAGGTCAAATAGAAGCAGCAGAGTTAACTTTTATTGTTGCCACCTGTCAATAGTTAAATAAATAAATTCATACATGTTTCCCTTGTATGTCTCCGTGGCCCAGTGGTTAACGCCATACATCTTTTTTTCACACTTTAATTTCTAACTTTGCCTCAAGGGTTCAGGTTCGATCCTCATACTCACCTACCAAAACGTTTTTTATTTTAACCCCCATTGAGTTTTGATTTACCCAAAACCACACACACCTCAAAACACCCGGGCATCGCCGGGTACTCTCCCCCCACTAGTTGATAATATAAATCTCACCTGTCTGTTTAAATGTATGTATGTTTGTATGTCTGCCTAAAACTCTTGACAGAGGCGACAGATTTTGACGAGATCAGTATCATTTTGAAGCTCAACCCTTCAGACGACAAATATTGAAAAATTGGCCCAAACCATTAATTCCTTCACCCTCAACTTGGGGCTTATCTACAGGGAGGGGTTGCTTTTTTTCACCAATATTTTCAAAAGTTATCCCCTCTTTTCGATTGTCTAGCCTTAATTTAAACCTACATCACTTCTGGTTTGGCAATGGACACAACAGCAAATATCACATTTTTTTTTTTTTTTTCACATTCTTTTTCTCTTTCGCAATTGACTATTTTATCTTATCTAAAACTTATTTTTCATTATAGAAAAAATTGTTTAAATGCAGTTTAGAATTCTTTAAATTCTAGAGTAGAAATTAACAAAAAGCGTCAGTATTCTTTTATTATGGTTTGTGTTATGTTTGTAGGTACGGACAAAAATTGGACAAATAAAGGTAGGGGGACTTAGTTTTGAAAGCCGATTTATAATAATTTTCTTTCTAGATTTCCAACTACTTTTTGAGTACGGGTTCTAGCCTGCCTGACTACTACTTTTTTTTTTTTTTTTTTTTTTTGCTCAACACACACCTCCAAACACCCAGGCATCGCTGGGCTCCCAGATTAGTATATAAATATATATAAGAAGAACAACAGTATAACTACATTCCAAGATCTAAATATTTATTTTTCTTACCTATGATAACTTTTTCAGCATATTAATATTTCAGTACATTTTTTTAAAGATCAGTTTTGTTATGCAGAAACAATTGATTATCATGTTAATATTGCAGCTTATTTTGTGCATATACTCATCAGAAAAATGGAAATTTATATATATATATATATATATATATATATATATATATAGTAATAAGTAGGTAGTGGTAATTATATATTATAAATAGTGATATTTATATCTAGAAACAAAAAAAGGCTTAAGGCCCCTAAAATTTGTACTAGAATTGTCTGCAAGGACCCACGGCAAAGTGGATTGTGTACTTGGTAAAATTCAGTTGTGCTCTTCTGGAGGATGAAGGTTCAATCCTCAGTGCAGGCGACACTCAGAAATACAATTGTGAATTACTTCGGATTTCTATCCAGTCATCTGATGGAACGAGAGCATACTACACCTGGAAAAGGTTAGCACGTTGTGAAAATAATACTCAAGATGAGATTAGTATCCAGAGAATACAAATAGTACAAACAATAAATTCTCATCTCAAAAATTCAGAACCGAAATGAAAAAATTTTTTTTTTTTTTTTTTTTAACTTTTTTGCATATTTTTTTTATGAAAGACAACTTAAATTCATATTGATGTGTCTCCCATTTTCTTTAAGATAAAATTGTTTTAGTTGATGTACAAAATGGTGCAGATTAAATTGAAAAACACCAACATTAACCCTTTACCACCAAATTGTACTTTCACATCACCTTTCAAAAAAAAACAAATATAACAAATGTTTCTTATTCTTATGACTTGTCAGCCCAATCGGTCTTCAGAGTACTATGCATGGTTCAACAAGTAAATGAAGGGTTTGTTTATAGTCGTGCATCAGTTGCACGCTAACTTCCGTCACGTGTGGGTTTCATGATTAAAAATATTTATTGCACAAAAAAAATTCTGGCGGTAAACGGTTAAAAAATAAATCACATTAAGAAGCATGAAAAAAAATATTGACACAAGAAAAAAAGATTAAATTTTGTTTATAATTAAATTTTATGAAAATAAATTTAAAAAAAAAAAATTAGTTATCCTAGAGACTCTTTGCTTTGGTTACTCATTTGTGTTTCCAGACTGAAGTGCCTGAGAAATGGACCAAATATCAAGGTCTCATGTATAGCATGAAAAGAAACTGGAATTTTAGGGAGATATCAATCATACCAGTTATCATAGGTGCCACAGGGTTTATGAAGAAGAACCTGAAGTCCTACCTAACTAATATTCTTGGTGAACCAAGTGTAAAAGAGATTGAGACAATTGCACTTAAGGGAACAATGAAGATACTAAAAAGAGCTCTCGGTTGGTTTCAATAAAAAGCAGGGCAATATTGGCAGCTGGTTTGGCTGCCCCATACCCAGTGTTACAATCTTCAAAGGAATAAAATTAAAAAAAAAAAAAAAAATTTTTTAAATGGCTGCACAACTCTATTCTAGAGGCACAGTGTGTATCACTGCTGTTGATGCTCTGTGGTGCTGCTCATCAATAAGCTTCTGGCAATAAGCATCCTCAAAGTTGACAGTAATTTTGTCGGCGGTGACTTGCCAGTTTGATCAATCACTGGCATAGTCTTCCAATTCCTTTGGTTCAAGTTCACACTAGATTGGTCTTCACTTTGTCTTTGTGGCATTTTTTGCTGACCATGGTTTCTCTTTCCTTTCTTAAGTTCTCCGTACATACAAGTATCTTGGCATATGGTATTCTTCCATGTGAATGACATGATCTACCCACTGCAGTTGGAGCCTGATGAGCATACCTTCTGTTTGATGATTTGACTTGGTTCAGGATCTGAAGATTAGCAACAACATGCAACTTGTTAACTTTTACAAGTTAAATACAGAATTAAAATAAACAACAAGAACAGCATAACAAAGTTTTGGCATTTTTTTTTCTGTAACAACAAATACTATAACGAAGTTTGCTTCAAATAAACCTTCACGGATATTTCCATACGTGCAGATAGCAAGCTACATAAATGGGGTGCATCTTCTCAAGCTGCATGTTAATCAGCTTTCTCAATCAAGATCACTGGACCTTAGGATGGATTTCCAAGAGATGCAGTAAATATATCAAAGATGCAGGCATTCAAGGCGGATTTAGACAGGTGCTTGCCCACCATACCATCTTCTGTGTAAACAATTGAAGCCCGTTTGTTTTATTTTTTGCCAAATTTATTAAATAAAAAAGAAAATGAGCTTATTTTGACTTTTCTTATTTTATCCTTTAGTCTTCATATTCCATGAGCAATGTTTCTGACAAAGGAGGAAGAATTGCTGTTTTCTGGGTCAGAACCTATCCATGCAACACTTATCCTTGGCTAATTTTTGATTTAGAAGTATTATATTTTTATTTATTTTTTTAGTTCCTTATATCAAGTGCTTTCATACCTTATGTGGTGCGATTTCTACAACAAAAAATTAATATGCCATCCAATTATATACAAAATACCTGTACGTTTTCGGCATAAAATGACCCAATGATTGTTGATATGTCATAAAACCTAATCAATTGAATATTGTACTGTTTTATTCAACATCACACATCTCATGTTATCGATTAAGCAATGTTTGTGAAAAAAAACGGTTTGTAGGTGATTATATTTACTTATATTGCAAATCAATAAAAAAGTATTTTATGTGTCGGTGAGCAAAATGTCTTTTAAACTTCGTACCAATTGAAGATGTGGCCTTGACAATCATGCCCTGCCGGTAGAGTAACAAATTTGACAACTGCAAACCCATGCCGAGAGATAAATCCTCTCCCCTGAAAACAGGGTCATTTTTAGGCTTTGTATGGTAAACCATGAGCCATTATTCCACTTTCGTCTGTTCTGGATATGACCTTAAACTATATCCAGTGGTGAGGCCCCAGTTTGCGGGCTTTGGGGAGTGTGGAGCCACCATTTAATTGCCTTTGCTCCCAGGTCCACTCTGACCCGGAGTGGTAGTACCTGTTAGGGTTCCAACTATGGGTTGAATAGAAACTGACTTGAAAACAACAAATATACTCTATTAAAAAATTTTTCTTCAAAATCTTTGGATTCGGCATTAAATAACTTGAAAAGGATTGATATGCCGTAAAGCAAAAACAACCAACCAACCAATCCACTTTCGCCCCTTACTTTGGCTAGACAGGAGATTGAAGAGGTCTGATCTGGTCAATCAGCTGGTCACGTCATGCCTAATCATGACGATAACAAAGATTACTAATGCAAAGAAATAATGGTTTCCAAGTATACTGCCGTGTTTTCTGGGAGAAATATATTTGAGGAATAAAATAACTAGCAGGCCATCCGGCATTATCCGATTATAAAATACCCTTAAATATATTAATTTATGCAGATTCTGTATTTATTATTAAAGAGCCAATTCTCTATAGATTATTATATTGTACCCTATATAAAACAGTGATTTCAAAAGTTTTTAAAAAAAAAATGATTTGGGTGCCATAATTTAGAATTGAAACCAAAACAATATCCCCAGCATTATTCGCTACCATTTGTGCTAAGTTCACATGCCTATCAAAACTTTACAAATTGACCCACTTATGAAAAAACGTATAAATTTGTATAGATTTCACATTGACAATTTATTTTATTAATAAATGAGAGCAATAAATAACTAATTAATTAAAAAAAATACAAACCAAACAAACACCTGTTGTTTTTCTTAAAGAAAAACGAGACGTATCTATGTGCTGTTTACTTCTTGCAACGGATATTAAGTGTTTTAAGATGTCCGTTCGTTATCTCTTGTTCTGGTACCTTTTTTTGTGAGTTGTATATTCCTTAAGTGATGATAGCTGAGCTCAGTCTCTAGTCAGCAGATGGCAGGAGAGAGCGTATGCATCTTTCTTTGTGGCTGTCTGGAAGTTTTCTGTTTTCTTTGCGATCCCTAAAGACCTCAGGATGGAGTTTGAAAAAAAGTCCTGTAGAGATTATTACACCGTATATTTTGTTTGGTCATTGTGTGACCAAACAATGTCATTTAAGATTGTTCTCCGCCAAACGAAATAGATACCAATTGTTATCATTGCTACAACGTCTGCAGATCTCATTCAATTAAAAAATATTGGCAAAAATTAAAACAAGCATTTTTCAGCTGCAAAGAAGGTAGAAAATTTACACAGGAGAGGATACAGTGATAAAGCACCTGTTTAGTTTCATCTAGAATTGCTAGTGTAGTTGGCACAATTGATATTTGTATTCCGAAGTGCAAAGATCCTAATTGAGAAAGTGTCCCTTTTTATCGAGATTTGTGATGAAATAGATTGTGCTAATGCCCTTGCTGACCTCTTTCTGGTACAAGAGTAAGTAGTAGATCCTGGGGGGAGAGGATAATGACTATTAAGGAGGAGATTGTAAGCCAAGATGAACTCATCACGTAAATATTGACACTCGAGAAAAGGCTTAATTTCTTTAGAAACTGAGCACCCCCTACAAATATTTAAATATTGAATTAAAATTTTTTTTTTTTTTAATAATCTGTGATAAGCAATGGATAAAAGTGCACACAAGTTATACATTTAGAAAGCTTATTTTCTTGTCTTTTCAACCATAGAAATATTTTTTAAATTTGATCAGAAATATGAGAAATTGCAAGTTAAACAAAGTTCACAATGCCGGACTGGTTGGAGTTGCTTTAATTATATATTCTGATAACTGATTAGCTCTAATGAAACTAATTATATTCGAACAACAAAATAATTAAACATGTAAGAACATTTTTTTATATTCATATTTTCAATTAAAAAAAAAATCCCTATGTGATAAGTCAATAAAAAAACGTCTGTTTACAACCGTGCTATCGCTGCTGCTGCTAAAACTACAGACAGTTTTTCAAACTCAATAAACAGAAACTTTCTTTTTTTTTTTGTCAGGTTTGGTTATTTTAAATTGCTAGCTACTGCAAGAAAAAGCAAACATACAATTATACTTTTAATGGATGAAAACAGTAAAAAGACTGATTTGTGGGTGTCCGGAAATTTTTTTAATTTTCAATACCCATGTTAGTTTTTTTTTTTTTTTTTTTTTGTCTTTTTTAACACACAAAAAAAAAAAAGTGTGGGCAAAACTATTAAAAGTGACATCTCTTCTGATTAGTTTAAAATTTTATGACAAAATTCTTAATACAAACACAGTACAAGCGTTTACAAAATCAGGGTGGGTCTTTACAAAACCGTATTGAAAACGCTATTTTATGATGTTCACATTTTTATCACTTTATTTGCTGAAAACTCTTAAAATATATAATGTACATCATTATTTATTAATTCATTTGAAAGTATATTCATTTCCAAACAAAACGGTGGTATTTTGAGAATTTGAAATGTAGTTTTTCAAATATGACTATTTTAGTAGAACACCTTTTGAAATCCAAAGCGTTCTATATATATATATATATATATATATATATATATATATATATATATATCAATAAAAGTATTTCTGTGTACTAAAACGTTTCCATCTTAAATTCAATGCAATTATGCATGTAGTGGTTGATGGGCAAAAATCAGAGGCTTTTGGTATTAATGCTGGAGTCCTTAAGAGGCCCATCCTGGGTCCAACTTTCCTCCTGATCTACATCAATGATCTTTCAAACCGCATTCTTAAATCATTCATAGAAATTTATGCTGATGACATTACCATCTATGGTAGCATTTCGAAGACCGTAAACGACCAAGTTCTCTCTGACTCTCTCTCCACTAATTTTGAGCGTTTGGTACAATGGGGGGAAAAAAGTGTCTGGTTACATTTAATGCATCTAAAACCAAGCTTCTATTTTTACATCATCAACGCTCTGTTGCCCAGCTGCCATCAATCGAAACGAATGGGGTGTCTTCATGTTTTGACAAGCTTCTGGGCTTGACCTTTACTCCCGATCTGAAATGGAACACGTATATCAAATCCATTGCCAAAGTCACTGGAAAAATGGTGGGATCCTTCTCCTGCTCCAGTAGATATCTCACTCCTGATGCAATTCTCTATCTATATAAAACGCCAGGTTCATCCAGTGATGGAGTACTATTGCCACATCTGAACAGGAGCTGCTAGACGCAGCTTATCCTGTCTTGACAGAGTTCAAAATAGACTTTGTAGCTTAGTGAGGGATGCCCTTTTCTCTTCCCTGCAACCTCTTTCCCACAGAAGAGACATAGCGAGCCTGTCCCTGCTTTGTTATTTTCATGGCAGATGCTCATCTGAACTTCAAACTATGGTCCCCCCTCGCCAAACTTTCAGCCAGAACCACTATCAACAATTTTCCACACTCTTTATCTGTGCTTGCGCCTAAACATAGATTCCATGAACAGGGCTTCTTTTTAGAACTGCTCGCCTGTGGAACTCTATTCTGTTGTCCTGCTTTCCAGCTGATTACAATCTGATTGCAATCTGATTGTCTTCAAGCCCAACGTGAACAAGTTCTTATTGAACCGTCCCCCTAAGTAATCCAAGTTACAAAATTCCCACTAATGTGTACTACGCTAAAATCACAATGACTAATGTATACCCATTAACCCTTATCCTCGAGTGGCCTTTGGGCCTTGATAAGTGGTGACCCGCATGTAAAAAATATAGAATTCAGCATAATAGTGAAATGAAATTAATCATAAATAATTAACGCTCGTTTTTCAAAGGGATATGAAAATTAGTTAATGTAAACGCTTGCATATCCATGGTTGAGTATATTACAAAGTTTGTTTTAATAACTTTTAAATAGAAAAAGTAGGCTTTTAATATCCTTGTCAGAGCAAGAAAAAAAAAACTCAAGTAATATATATATATATATATATATAATATATATATATATATATATATATATATATATATATATATATATATATATATATATATATATATATATATATATATATACCAACATAATTGTTAAAGATAATGTTGCTCAGACTCTTTAAGGAAGATAACATATGTAAATTATCTCCCTTATGTCTTGTCAGCCAGGACCCATTAATTTGCAGATTCCATCCCAATTCTAATGTGTACTCTTCCCTCTCTCAAAAATGAAATAAAATGTAGGCTGAGAGTCACAATCTGTGTTGCTTTAGGATGGGATCCTGGTAACAGCAGTTTGTGGTCAGGTGATTTGCAATGCTCCACAGCTAGATGGGAGATCAGAGAGGCCCGATTCGATCAATCATCAAGACTCTAGTATGTATAAGTTCATCCCCCAATCGTATTATTCAATCTAATTTTTCCAAAACAAAAGGCAAAACATTATTTCTCCTTTTTATTTTCTTCCTAAATAGATGCTCAAAAGCGATGGCTGAGAGTCGATCATGTTGAGAACAAGCGTGATGTTTTCTAAGAGTAGTGTTTGCTGAGAATAATGCCCTACACTTTCTGTAAAATTTCCTTCTGAAAGTAATGTTTATCAAGAATATAAAATGGTTATTCTACCTATAGAATTACATTTGACAACTTTATTTGGCATTAAATAACGTGACTGATCTGCCTCAAACCAAGCCATTTTATTTTTTTATGTCATTAATGTTGGCATTGAAAAGTTAAGAATTTCACTTAATCATGTCTTGTCATGAAATGATTCAAGTCATAAAGATAAAAGCTTCTGTATACAAAAACGTTTTATAAGCAAGGAAATAGACATGACACTCATTTCCGGAGTTTTGCTTGTTTTTCAATGGTAGTATTTATTTTTAAATCTTTTTTGCTTCTTTCCATCTCTTGTAATTACAATAAATGACACCTTAAATATCATTTGAAATTAATGATGCTGACAATAATCTATCTCTCTAGGTTTAAGGGTGTTCTTTCTGGTTTATCAGGATTGTTCTTTTGCTTGGTATTGGAATATCTTTTATCAGGACTGTGAAGTGGTATTGAATTAAGACAGGGAGTGTCGCTGAAGTTCAGGGTAATTAAAGGTGAGGTGTTGCTGAAGTTCAGGGGAATTAAAGATGAGGTGTTACTGAAATTGACGGGAATTAAGGGTGAGGTGTTGCTGGAGTGAGATGGAATTAAGGGTGAGATGTTACTGAAGTGGGAAGGAATTAAGGTGAGGGAGGAAGTGCTGTAATGGGAAGCAATCAAAGGGTCTGAAAATTGTGAGAAATTAAGGGGGTTAGGGTTCCATTAACTTCTTCACTAGTTGAAATTGGAAATGCTGTACGTAAGTGGACAGTGAAAACTTCCTGCAAAAATAAATTCATCCCTGAAGATATTTTTAGCAAGTACTTCAGTTTAACCTGCTAATACACACAACGAATAACAACCACTCTTGGCAAATGTTTTGTTGTCAATCATATGGTGAAGCTCTCAAGGGTGAGAGTATGCAATTTATCTTCGTCGTCAGTTAAATTTACACTTTATTTAGTTTAAGTATGTTTATATTTACTTTTTTTTTTCTTTAAAGAAAATCGCTCCAGACGAGGCATGGAGCAACTTGATGTAAGAAGCTAATTAAAAAAATGCTATTTCAAGGTCAAAATTTAGGCAACAATGTTAACTGAGTACATTCTGATTCATAAAACAGCAATTCTTTTCCCTTTGCCAGAAACATTGTTCATGAAATATGAGTGCTAGATAAAGGAAAATGAGAATTACACAGCTGCCAAAATAAATCCATGGTCTACTTTTTAGTTTCCTTATTTATGGAGGTAAAGCTGTTATAATGATGTAGGCGACATCGGAAATATATGATAGTCTTAATGAGATAATAGTGGGACTTGTGTATGGACTTGTGTCCAAGAAAATTAAAGAACCTAAGAATAAAACAAAACCTATTCCAAATAAAATGGCTACTTCTAGCACAAAAAGCTCTCAACATATAAAAAGCCGGGTTTGTATTACTGTACACATAGATTCGAAAAAGTTGTCAAAAAACAAATATATAACAAATAAATGTTATCAAAGGCAAGATAAGTTACTTTTCTACCAAACTGGATATATTTTTTGTGTTTTTATTCAATGTAACATGTTTATTCAGCTCAAAAAACATGCAGTTTTTACCGATGTATTGGAAAATTCAAAATGGCGCCCGACTCTCTCCTTAACACGGTAAGTTTGGGAAAGGTGTTATAAATAATAAACTAGACAAAATACTACTAAAAAAGCACCTAATATATGTCAACCTATGTCACGGTAACATATATTGAGCAAATTTCTAACAGTATTTTGTCTAGTTTATTATTTATAACACCTTTCCCAAACTTACCGTGTTAAAGAGAGAGTCGGGCGCCATTTTGAATTTTCAATTACATCGGTAAACACTGTATGCTTTTCGAGCTGAATAAACATGTTACATTGAATAAAAACACGAAAATTATATCCAGTGTGGTAGAAAAGTAACTAATCTTGCCTTTGATAACATTTATTTGTTATATATTTGTTTTTTGACAACTTTTTTGAATCGAGTGTACAATAATACAAACCCAAAAAGCCTTTGCTGGGTGTGACACAAAGGGTTGCTTCACAAGTTTGTTAGCTATGGAACATCTGGCAATGTTTTCTCAACCATAAAATCCTTTTTCTCTAACAGGTCTATAAAAGTAGTTGTTGATATGCAAAAGTCTGAAGCATATAGTATTAATGCTAGGATTAAATAGTGACCGAGACTATAGTACCATGACTCCAAAGGAAAAGGAGCTAATGACTGGGAGAATAATATTATTATAACAGGTAGCACACCCCTCAAATGGAGAAGATAATCAGAGGAGCATCTTCTATACTGGCCCCATTATAAAGAGGTAATACCTGATATGATCATTTCCATAACAGGAGAAGGTAATGCCTGTGAGTATGATATCTTGGAAACAGAACAAATATTACATTAACTCTTCTCCTCCACTACCACCCAAAGGAAAAAGAAAGAAAAGGGAAAGGTAATCCTTGGGAAGACAGCTATTACATTACTGTTGGATTGTGTAGTGGACTTTCGGTCAGCGTTCAAGTTGTGGATAACTTGACAAAGACTAAAGTTACTTCTCATGAAAGAGGAGAACTATTAATGGCACAATGCGAGATTCCATTGTGCACACATGGGCCAGTCTATTCCTTGGATTGTGATTGGCTGAATCACCTGATTGGATATGCTTGTACATAAATACAAGCCTTCAGTCCAGCTCAATCTGGTGTCTGTATTGTGCATAAGCTGGATCCTTGGTAAGTGTTGCTGCTATTATTATTATTGTTGTTGTGTTATTGACTAACACAGTTCTTTTGATTATTCTACAATTACCTCCTCCAAAGGAGGATGTAATACTTGGGAGGATTATCCCATCCCCTTAAAAAAGAGGATGTAATTCCTAGGAAGATTGTGCTATGACTACAGAACCGATACTACACTTAAAAAATAATACACAATAGAAGAAAAATCAGTTTTTTGTTTTCATTCTTTAAAAATGCCTTAATATAAAAAACACAATGTTTCAGTTTACATTGACTGAGACCAAAGTGTAGTATCTGTTGTCCTTAATATTTGTTCTTAGCATCCCAGCAACCTAAGATGTTTTACTATCGACAGAAATATTACATATTTCTCGTACCTGAGAAAATATGAAAGGGCAAAATATTACAGTATACAGTGGAACCTCTAGATATGAAAGACTCTACTTGCAACATTTTCAGCTTACGAAAAATGTTATGTGAAAATTTTTTTGTTATTGTAAAATTAATCAGGATATGAAAGATGCTCGTACGAGTGGTAGACTATTTATCAGCAATCTAATTTTTCGAAAATTTTAAAATTGGGTTAATTCGATTTAAAATAGTTTTTAGTCATTTTCTGGAAATATTTGTGTCGAGTTTAATTTGGAAAACATTTTTTTCTTGGCTTTGAATTTATTTTTTCTAATTATCACCCCCTCTCCCTTCATAAATTAAAATTATTTTAAAAAATGAAAAAAAATTAATGTACGCATTACAATTTTTTTTTACCACAATTGAAGAATATAGATTGAATAAAGATTTTTCTGTTTTAGTTTTTATTGTATGCTCTCTGGAATTTTTGTAAGAAGTGAGGGAATTTATTTTATTTTAGAAATCACAAATTATTAGCTGCAAGAAAGTAAATAATTCATTTCACTTTGAATCATCTTTTCAGCATCTGCATGCCCATAGATTTGATTGAGGTCGTAACCTTATGGGTAATGATTAAAATACTGGTTAAAAAATAGTCATGTCTGTTGCTTATTTTTTTATTAAATAGAATTTTATATTTGGATGTCAAAGAAAAAAAAAAATAGCAAGTGAAGGTATTAACGGTTATGTTAGGTAGTATTTCACTCTTATTTCGTTCTTTTTTATAAAATGTAATGAGTGTTTTTATAGGGCCTGGAACAGATTAAACCATTTATGTGTAAAATGTTTTATAGGATACTAGCGGGGTTACCCGGCAATGATATTTGTAGGTGTAAAAGAACAAAAATGAACCTAAAGGTGGAAAAGCAAGTGAAAGAAAATGTGACATTTTACTGCTACTCTAGGAAGACATAGGAAGTGAAAAGCGTTGAAATTTAGCAATATCAATCAAAAAGTTGACTTGCAGAAACGCTAGCTGGAGGCCAGTTCAGCTTTGCGCCGTTCCATTTCCCCTTTTTGTGAGGAAAACCAGCTCCCCACAAAAAGGAAGTATCCAAATGAATAGCAATTGTCTGATATGAGGGGTTTCCCCCAGATTGATCAAAGCTGATTGCTTTCTGAATGTCCCGACACCAAAGGCCGGGAAGATGCCTTCGCTGTCGATTTAGGTTTGTTTTTATACAAAAAAAAGCTGAACAAACGCGCAAGAGGAAGGAATAGCATGGATTTTATAAAAGTCGATCAAAATAAATCTAGATACAATATCCATTCGCAAATTGTAGATATTATGATCTAGGGAATATATAAAAAGTTCTAAAGAATAGTAACCGCCCGAAGAAGCCCAGCGAAAAAAAAGCCTTTGCTCCAACTCCTGTTTCGAGGAGTTTAAAAGATGTACTCTCAGATAAAGAGTTTTTGGCCATTGCTATTGGTGGTAGGGAACGTTTCTTGTAATTATTGAAGGAAACAAGTTTAGTCTTGGCAGCATTGAAGCTGACCATCCATTTTTGTCCCCATTTCACTACAGATCGGAGGTCTTCCTCTAGTGTTTCTGCCATTTCTTTAGATATGTGTTCATTTGTTTTCCTGTCGTGTCTGTTATAGAGCGTGGTGTCGTCAGCATACATACCCATCTCACAGACAATTTTGTCAGGGAGGTCATTTATGAATATTAGGAATAACAGAGGTCCAAGGATAGACCCCTGAGGCACTCCCGCATTTATATCATATTGTTTAGATGTACGACCGTCAAGGACAACCTGGATTTTTCTCTTATCTAAGAAGGATCTAATTATGTTATGCATTCTTCCAGTGATATAGTATGATCTGATTTTCTTGAAGACCCTCATGCCAAAAAGCCTTAGATATATCTAGAGCTACCATTCTACCCTCCCCTGCTTTGTCCAGTGACTGGTATATACGTTCTGAGATTATAGTTAGGTTGTTTGCTGTGGAACGAGCTTGCCTAAATCCATATTGTTGGTCAGTCAGAAGTTTAGCATCTGTAAGGTGATGGACTAGAGCTTGGTTAATTATGGTCTCAAATATTTTGGCGAAAAGTGGGAGGAGGCTAATGGGGTGATAATTTACTGGGTCAGTTCTTTCGCCAGAATTCTTGATAACTGGCACTACAGAAGCAGTTTTCCAGCAGGCAGGAAAGCAAGATTCATTAAGCCATTTGTAAAGTTTGGAGAGCTGAAGCTACTTCGGCAGCACACTTTTTTAATAGCACAACTGGGATGAGATCAGGTCCACTTGCTTTTGCAGTGTCAAGCTTTCTTATGATAGCATGCACCTGAGCAGGGGTGATTTTCAGATTGTCTAGTGTGGCATCTGTCTGCAAAGGAAAGTCAGGGAGGGGGTGGTTAGCAGAGTCCAGTGTGAAGTTTGAGGCAAACCGTCTGGCAAGCATGTTAGCCTTCTCAGTTGCTGAGCAAACAACCTCATGATTGTTAGATAGTGGGGGAATAGTTGATTGCCCATTATTTACTACACTGTTGTAGATTTTCCAGAAGTCTCAGGTTCCTAATTTCTGTGCTTCTATGCGTTTTTTGGTGGTTTCAGTAAATTCTCTCTTAGCTGTCGCTATTTCTTTCTTACAGTCATTTCTGGCTTCTATGTACTTCTGTCTGTTTGAACTGGACTTATGACGGTTAAATTTGCAGTACGCATGCTGCCTTTGCACTATGGCAGCTGCACAAGTTGAAGTGAACCATTGGGGAGAGTGGGGTTTGCTATAGAATTTGCGTGCGAGAACATATGCTTCAATTGCAGTTTTGAACCATTCAGTGGTCTCATTTGCGCAATGTTCAGCAGAAAGTGAAAAGACTTGAAGACGACCATATTGTAGTCAGAAAGCAGGAAAACTGAACAGTTCTTTGTTCATAGAATCTGTGTTTAGGTTTAGACACGGATAGAGAGTGGAGGAAATTATTGATAGTGGTTTTAGCTAGACAGGTTTTTTTCATGAAAGTCAGGCCACGGCAGAACCATAGATTGGAAGTTAGATGAGCACTTGCCATGAAAATAATGATAAAGCAGAGACCAGCTCTCAGCGTCTCTTTATGCAAATTAAGAAAGCAGAAGATGTTTGGATATTTGCAGTTTACTATGTATATTGTATTTGAACATGTCATCCCATAATTAAATAAGCACAATCTGTTTTGATGTCAATATACATAAAAATACACAAAAAAAAACACATTTGTTCATTTAGATTAACTGTTGGTACTATGCACAGACAGTAGTGAGTGGGTACAGATATGATCTTTTAGATGCACTGACCAATAAAGTGTGGTTGGCGGAGAATAACTTAGCTTAAGTTTTGTGTGAGAGACAGATTGTCGGTGACTTAGTTTAATCTTGCATTAATTTGTAAAACAAGTAGACCCTTTCCATCTTCTGATAACACCCTCACCTCCACGAAGTTTAACCACGCTAGCAATCAGTGATGCTAACTTAATAAAAAGCAAGATTAAATCTGTTGATTAAATTTTCCATTTTGTAATTAGTTTTTCAATGAATTCTTCAGATGGGTTCGTGTAGCTAAAAATAGAAGCTCAAATTAACTGGAATGTCAAAGCATTATTTATTATTATTTATTTATTTTTTTTTTGCATCTGTGACACTGGCATCGTTATTTGCTTAAAAGGCTTTCAAGTAAATTTGAATTTGGTTTCATAAGCTTGCCAAGACACGTTACTCTGTTATTACTTGTATCTTTGCATCTTTTATCTGCAGCCCCCCCCCCCGACTCTAGGCTGTAAGACAACTTTTAGTCCTGAGTATGACATTAAATTACATCTGATGATATTGACTGAACTTGGGAATTAAGTGTTCAACCATAGTTGAGGGAAATCTAAAGGCTTCATTTCCATTAATATAGGGCAGGGATCTCCAAACTATGGCCTGCGGGCCAAATCTGGCCCACCAAAGTCTTTAATCCAACCCACTGAGCTCCTTTGGAAAACATAAAAATATCCAAGAATAAATTTTAAAATGATAAATCTGAAAATAGCGTGGTGGTTTTCCTTTTTGTTCAGGAAATGATAAAAAAAAAAAATGGGGTTTTTGGAGAACCAGTTTAACTAAAAAAAAAAAAAAAAAAGTAAAGCTAATGAGCAAAGCAGTATAAAACACGTCCAGGTCATTTTTTGGGGGAGGGGGGCATAGCTCTAAAAAGTCAGTAATATGACTGTCCATTCAAAAACTTTGGAGACCTCTGGTGTAGGGGATAATACCATTCCTTTTCAGGTTTAATTCATGTACCCTTGAGCCTCAAGTTATATTTAGTGTTTTTTAAGCAAGAGAACATTTTTTTTTTTTTTTTCATTTTTTTTTTTTTTAAGACTTTGGTATGACTTGCTCAAAACTTCAACCTTAGTCCCTCCATCCCATTAGAGAGCACTCTAATCAGTTATCAAAACCAAGTTTCTATCTTTTCATCACCAATGCTCTCATGTCCACGTGTCCTCAATGCATATGAGTGGCTCTTGTCTCGAAGAAGCATCCTGCTTTGACAAGCTTCTGGCCTGAAATAAGACATACCAAATCTATTAAGGTTACTGAGAAAATGGTTGCGTCATTCTATCACTCCAGAAAGTACCTTTTTCCTGAAGCAATCCTTTACCTGCATAAGAGCCAAATATGGCTTAGAATTGAGTACTGCTGCTTCGACAGGGTGCAAAACTGATTTTTAAATCTAGTGGGTAATGCCCCTTTTATCTTCCCTGCAACTTCTTTCCCATGAAAGAGATTTGCGAGTCTGTCATTGGCTTATCATTTTCATGGCAAGTGCTCATCTGAGCTTTAATCTATGCTCCCCCCCTTCAAAATTTTTTACAATAAGCACTCGTCTAACTATAATCACTATCAACAATTTTCCCTACTCTTTATCTGTGTCTAAATCAAAATGCAAATTCCATGAACAAAGTTTTTTTTTCTAGAACTGCCGACCTGTGGAACATAATATTGCAGGCCTGCTTTCCAGTTGACTACAGCATGCTTATCAAGTTCAATGTAAACCAGTTTTTGTTTTGCTGCTCCCTTAAATAATCAAATACTACGCAATTTCCACCAATGCTCTCATGTCCACGTGTCCTCAATGCATATGAGTGGCTCTTGTCTCGAAGAAGCATCCTGCTTTGACAAGCTTCTGGCCTGAAATAAGACATACCAAATCTATTAAGGTTACTGAGAAAATGGTTGCGTCATTCTATCACTCCAGAAAGTACCTTTTTCCTGAAGCAATCCTTTACCTGCATAAGAGCCAAATATGGCTTAGAATTGAGTACTGCTGCTTCGACAGGGTGCAAAACTGATTTTTAAATCTAGTGGGTAATGCCCCTTTTATCTTCCCTGCAACTTCTTTCCCATGAAAGAGATTTGCGAGTCTGTCATTGGCTTATCATTTTCATGGCAAGTGCTCATCTGAGCTTTAATCTATGCTCCCCCCCTTCAAAATTTTTTACAATAAGCACTCGTCTAACTATAATCACTATCAACAATTTTCCCTACTCTTTATCTGTGTCTAAATCAAAATGCAAATTCCATGAACAAAGTTTTTTTTTCTAGAACTGCCGACCTGTGGAACATAATATTGCAGGCCTGCTTTCCAGTTGACTACAGCATGCTTATCAAGTTCAATGTAAACCAGTTTTTGTTTTGCTGCTCCCTTAAATAATCAAATACTACGCAATTTCCACCACTAACAATCATTATGTTGTTGCCTCAATGACCACCTTACACTCATTAACCTTTATCCCCAATTGGCTTTCGGGCCTTGATAAGTGACTTGTAAAAAAAAGGGGGAGAGGCTGTCAACAAGTCAATAAATACACTCCAGTATTTAAAAAATAGTACTCAATAACAAGTAGAACTGTATTGTATATAATTTTCTTTATTCATACAAACATAATTTACAAACCCATCGTATCCAAATTCGCTTTATATCAGGGGGGAGGGGGCTTTCTCACTACAATTTATAGAAAGCCGACATTTACAGGCCTATATGTGAACTGGTTGTCTTTTGTACCAAAATCACGTAAGGTCAGCCTAATTAATACTTTGGTACAGAGCCCTCATGATTCGTTCCCCTAACAGATTAGACGCCGAACTCTATAAGATCAGGGAAATATTCATCATTAATGGTTATCCTGTTGACCTTATTGATGACTGTATTTTCAAAAAGGTTGCGGATTTTAAATCCCCTAAAAAGTTTGGGCCCTTGAAATGCCTGGTTTATTTAAAATTGCCGTGGATTGGGGAAAAGAGTAATAGACTTTCCAAACAGATTCGCAGAAGTATTTACGACTGCTTTAATTCTGTGTCCTTGCGTTTGGTATATACTACGAGACCTGCTTTTCCATCATTTCGCAAGGATAGTTTGTCTTACATCCAAAATAGCAATATTGTATATCAATTTAAATGCCAGTGCGATGCTGGTTATGTTGGCCGAACATCCTTGCACCTTTTGACTCGTATAAACAGCATGTTCCATCGAAGATCAAACAAGGGAGGATGGGGTCTGGTGGTCTCGTTGTGCCAATATTTTAATCGTTTTTTTTTAAACGTTAATAAATTTATTTTAGTGTCCCAGTACTTTTGGCACATTTAATAAGTTCCCCATTAGAACTCTTTATTTTCGACACAATATCATTTTGTACGCTATCGATTTTCTCCTGATGAGATGATAGCCGTAAGAGCTCTCGAGAAACTTCCGCTTATTATTTTCAAAACTATATATAAATTCTGTACCTTTGAACATTTATTATATATATATATATATATATATATAAAAGAAGAGCACTAATTACATAGAATAATAAGCCGTGGACTAGAAAGGATAGAGAAAATAATTTTGATATTACAATGGGAGCTCCTGATTCTGCTTAGTTAACACTGGAGATGAGGAAATGAATTGATCAACTGACTGAAAACTAAGATGCATATAGGTGTGTCACACACACACACACACACACACATATAGTGTGACTAATATTTATAGAATATGTTGGAATTTGTGTATTCTTTTTTTTGTGTTATTGATACAAATTTTTATATAATATTGCTATTCGTTATACCTTCAAAGTTATGTTTTTATCTCACACTTAGAGCAACAAGGTCTAGCAGTTGAGGTAGGTTTCGCCAGAACACACGAGATTGGTGGTTCCACATGCATGGAGACAACATTTTTATCCTTGATATTTATCTCTTTCCCACAGCATGATGAGTGACACAAGGGTTGGAAAGTGAGATTTGAAGAACCAGTGCCCTAGAGGAAGAGCACTCTGCCCTAAAAAAAATGCCTGGGTAGTGCCATCTGCATTTTCCATTAGGGGCGCCTCAGGCAATTAACAATCAACTAATCCCTTAAAAGAAGGCATAACCTGTGAGGATGAATATTGTAGAATTGCACAGGACAAAAGCCATACCACATTCAACAGAGAAGCCATCTCAATAATGATCTGTACTCTGTTTGCTTTGGTGCCAAGGACCCCGCCGGCCCTCACTTTATGGATTTGTATCCGACATATAAGCACTATCTGCCATAAAGACAAAGACGACCGGAGTATGCCAGCTCTCGGTGTTGACTCCTAAATTTTTACCAGAGCCTTGTTAGCGAGGTCATTTTTTTCACTACTATGGTGATGAATACAGGAAACAAACAATCCAGGAAAATTACCAGTTTTTTATGCATAGACTAGCAAAGCTACCTATCATGGATGGGGGCAAAAGTGTAACATACTTTTATTAAAATATCTATTTTTCTACCTCTCTTTATCCATCTCTCTTGTACCCTTCCCTCTTTCAATTCCCTCTTTCTCCTCCACCCAGCCCATTCCTCTCTAGCTGAACATTTACACACACAACTCTATCATACAATGAATTCTTCAAGAAATATGTTGATACTTTCTTTCCCAATTTTACTAGGCTAGCTAAGGGTTTCTTTTACTAGGCTAGTTGAGGGTTTTTTTTTTTTTTTTTTACTAGGCTAGTTAAGGGTTTCCTTTTTTTACTAGGCTAGTTAAGGGTTTCCTTTTTTTTACTAGGTTAGTTAAGGGTTTCCTTTTTCTTACTAGGCTAGTTAAGGGTTTCCTTTTTTTTTTTACTAGGTTAGCTAAGGGTTTCATTTTTTTTTACTAGGTTAGCTAAGGGTTTCCTTTTTGTTTTTACTAGGTTAGCTAAGGGTTTCCTTTTTGTTTTTACTAGGTTAGCTAAGGGTTTCCTCTTTTTTACTAGGTTAGCTAAGGGTTTCCTTTTTTTTTACTAGGTTAGCTAAGGGTTGTTTTTTTACTAGGTTAGCTAAGGGTTGTTTTTTTTTTACTAGGTTAGCTAAGGGTTGTTTTTTTTTACTAGGTTAGCTAAGGGTTGTTTTTTTTACTAGGTTAGCTAAGGGTTGTTTTTTTTTACTAGGTTAGCTAAGGGGTGTTTTTTTTTACTAGGTTATCTAAGGGTTGTTTTTTTTTTACTAGGTTATCTAAGGGTTGTTTTTTTTTTACTAGGTTAGCTAAGGGTTGTTTTTTTTTACTAGGTTAGCTAAGGGTTGTTTTTTTTTTACTAGGTTAGCTAAGGGTTGTTTTTTTTTTACTAGGTTAGCTAAGGGTTGTTTTTTTTTTACAAGGTTAGCTAAGGGTTGTTTTTTTTACTAGGTTAGCTAAGGGTTGTTTTTATTTACTAGGTTAGCTAAGGGTTGTTTTTTTTACTAGGTTAGCTAAGGGTTGTTTTTTTTTACTAGGTTAGCTAAGGGTTGTTTTTTTTTTTACTAGGTTAGCTAAGGGTTGTTTTTTTTTTACTAGGTTAGCTAAGGGTTGTTTTTTTACTAGGTTAGCTAAGGGTTGTTTTTTTTACTAGGTTAGCTAAGGGTTGTTTTTTTTACTAGGTTAGCTAAGGGTTGTTTTTTTTTACTAGGTTAGCTAAGGGTTGTTTTTTTTTACTAGGTTAGCTAAGGGTTGTTTTTTTTTACTAGGTTAGCTAAGGGTTGTTTTTTTTTACTAGGTTAGCTAAGGGTTGTTTTTTTTTACTAGGTTAGCTAAGGGTTGTTTTTTTTTACTAGGTTAGCTAAGGGTTGGGTTTTTTTTTTACTAGGTTAGCTAAGGGTTGGGTTTTTTTTACTAGGTTAGCTAAAGGTTGGGTTTTTTTTTTACTAGATTAGCTAAGGGTTGGGTTTTTTTTTTACTAGGTTAGCTAAGGGTTGGGTTTTTTTTACTAGGTTAGCTAAGGGTTGGGTTTTTTTTTACTAGGTTAGCTAAGGGTTGGGTTTTTTTTACTAGGTTAGCTAAGGGTTGGGTTTTTTTTTACTAGGTTAGCTAAGGTTTTTTTTACTAGGTTAGCTAAGGTTTTTTTTTTTACTAGGTTAGCTAAGGGTTGTTTTTTTTACTAGGTTAGCTAAGTTTGTTTTTTTTACTAGGTTAGCTAAGTTTTTTTTTTTACTAGGTTAGCTAAGTTTTTTTTTTACTAGGTTAGCTAAGTTTTTTTTTTACTAGGTTAGCTAAGGTTTTTTTTTTACTAGGTTAGCTAAGGTTTTTTTTTTTACTAGGTTAGCTAAGGTTTTTTTTTACTAGGTTAGCTAAGGTTTTTTTTTACTAGGTTAGCTAAGGTTTTTTTTTACTAGGTTAGCTAAGGTTTTTTTTACTAGGTTAGCTAAGGTTTTTTTTTTACTAGGTTAGCTAAGGTTTTTTTTTTACTAGGTTAGCTAAGGTTTTTTTTTTACTAGGTTAGCTAAGGTTTTTTTTTTACTAGGTTAGCTAAGGTTTTTTTTTTTTTACTAGGTTAGCTAAGGTTTTTTTTTACTAGGTTAGCTAAGGTTTTTTTTACTAGGTTAGCTAAGGTTTTTTTTTTACTAGGTTAGCTAAGGTTTTTTTTTTACTAGGTTAGCTAAGGTTTTTTTTTACTAGGTTAGCTAAGGTTTTTTTTTTTTTACTAGGTTAGCTAAGGTTTTTTTTTTTTTACTAGGTTAGCTAAGGTTTTTTTTTTTTTTACTAGGTTAGCTAAGGTTTTTTTTTTTTTTACTAGGTTAGCTAAGGTTTTTTTTTTTTTTACTAGGTTAGCTAAGGTTTTTTTTTTTTTTACTAGGTTAGCTAAGGTTTTTTTTTACTAGGTTAAGTAAGGGTTATTTTTTTTTTTACTAGGTTAGCTAAGGTTTTTTTTTCTAGGTGATCACAACTTAATCAAAGGCCACTCAATGATAAGTATTTTCTTTTAGGGTTTTAACAAAGTTCTGTGTTGTCCAGTTCAAGAGCAGTACCAGTACTCCATATTTTAGGTATGACCCCTCACCCATCCTACGTCTTGTTTTTATGGAAAAAAAATAAATGCACATCAGAAATCAAAGACCATTACATTTTCCACTTTCATGTTTATTTTTTCATGATTTCCGTCTAATCATGGTTTCATTATTATGCTGCAGTCAATCAAGAGCTGAGCGGGAGTTCAGCATACACTGCTATATAATATGATGCTCTTAACACAGCTGCTTTAGAACTTACTCTGATCTAGAGAAAGGTAGCTCAGTTTGATATCAAAGACAACAACTCAGAAAATTTTTGTCAATACTCTCTGTATTATCATGGTCATACTGAGTCCACATTTACCATAATAGACACCATAGAAACAGTTTATTTCAATAAACATAATTTTATAGAGCAAAATCAAAAATAAATGGTAACAAATCTAATAACTAATACTTGGTTGACATTCCCTTTGCTGTTTTTTTATGCTAGGACCCTTCGAGGCATGGCATTGATCAGTTGACGAATATCATTTTGAGGAATTTCTTGCCATATCTTTAGCAATAATGTTAAAAGTTCAGACTTGGAAGATGGGTTCCTTTTCATTTTGTAAAGGTTCCAGTCTAATATACCCCAAAAGTTTTCAATTGGATTCATATCCAGGACTGACTTGGCTAAGTTAATTCCATTTTGGCTCAACCAATGTTGTCGAGAAGCTCTGTCTTCCATAAATTAATAAAACTAAATAAAGTTAACTTGGTTCATTTTACCACTTGAGAATATTGGTAGGAGTCCTTCATGTAATATTGAAACATATTTAGCAGAATTGATGTTTCTTTTGCACTCCACCAGGTCTGACCGAACATGACTCCAAATTGCACCCCATACCATAACAGAGAAACCCCCATGTTTCAGCATTGGTTGCAGTCTTTAAGTCAAACTCTTGCTGAGGGAGCCTCCATATCCATACCCTTCCACTGTCAGGAAATAATACAAATCGTGAATCATCAGAGAAAATAACATTGGTCCACAAAGTCATAGGTCTCTCCACCATCTCACAAGCCCAATCTTTTCTACGCTTGATATTGGCAGGACAAAGAAGAGGTTTCCTTCTTGTAGATCCACCATAAAAGCCCAGCTTGTAAAGATACCTAACAGCTCTTTTGGGACTGACACCAACTTGTGTTGCAATGTCAGAGGCTTTGCATCAAGGATCCTCTTCAACATTTCTTTCCACAAGACACAAGGTTCTTTCAGAGCGCCCGGGGTACCTGAATGAGGTTTTATGCACTCTTTGTCTTCTCTTGCGAATTGTACGATCAATCTATTGACAGTATAAATGGGTATTGAAAGATTTCCTGCTATTTTGCATTAAGACTACCTTCATGTTTATCCACGATTCATCCTCACAGAAATTCTGATAGGTCTGATGCTTCTTTGGTTCATGGCATGCTTCAATGTTGTTAGATGCAACTTTAATGAGATACTCTAGTTATTTCAGCACTATATCTGTAAATATAAATAAGTATATATTAATCTCAGTAAAACTATTTATCTTAGTATCTATTTTTTGTCATGTTTATGTATACACACACACACACACACACACAATGAATCGATTTGCAGTTGAAGAAAAGCAGCTGAAAAGTGATGAATCAGATTAAAACCAAAGTTTTTTTGTTTTGTTTTGTTTTTTTCACCAGGCTCCATTTGTTTTTGTCACCATTGAGACCATGTGATCTAAACCGCTGTAAAATTCATTAATATATGTAGATATTATACTAAAGCTAATTAACGTTTGTTTCCCCAAAGGATTTTTTTTTCCTCTCTATTTTAATCACATCATATATAGTTCTCAATTTTGGATCATGTTTAAGAAAGAAAAACGTTCAATTTTAATTGTTCTAATTATTTGCACTTTGTAATTAACTCGACAAGTGGCACATCTCTTACTAACTTTAGATTTATTTCTCTCGCATTATGTTATTTGGTTCGCCTACTCTTACTTTATACTCTCTCTCACACACACACACACACGCTCATTGTTTCTCTCTCTCTCACACACACACACACATGCTCATTGTCTCTCTCTCTCTCTCGTAAACTCACTTTTTCCCTGATCCAAACAATCTGATTCCAGTTTTCCTACTTTATATATTTGTGTGTTTGTGTATATCTATATCTATAAAAGTGAAAGTGTCTGTGTCCGTGTGTCTGTGTACATTTCCCTACACAATAACTCTGTCAATTTTCAGTCTATAGACTCGAAATTTGATATACAGGGGAGTGCGATTTGGGAAAATCTTTGTAATCGGTTTTCAGCCAGAAATTTTGGTGTTAAGAGATCAACGTTCAACAGTTTCACCTTTGACAACTCTACCAAACTCCTCCGGCAATTTTGGGTCTAAACACTTGAAATTTTAGATATAGGTTCCTTGGACATGGATCTAACTTAATAACTTGATTTGAGCCCAAAACAAATGTTACGGGGGTCATGATAGGGGTCAAAGTTTTAAAAAAATTGACCTCTGCTCTCTCTACCAAATTACTTAGACAATTTCTGGTCTAAAAATTTGAATTTTACATAAAGTGTATTCAGAGATAGGGCAAGCTTTTTAATCGGTTTGGGTCGAAAATTTGAGCTACAAATATATAAATCTATGTATGTATGTTTGCATGTCTGCCTAAAACTTTTGACAGAGGCGACAGATTTTCACAAGATCAGTATCGTTTTGAAGCTCGACCCTTCAGACGACAAATACCGAAAAGTTGACTAAAAACATTTTCTTCGCCCTCAACTGGGCAGTTTTCTACAGGGAGGGATTGCTTTTTTCGCCGATATTTCCGAAAGTCATCCCCTCTTTTCGATTGTCTAGCCTTAATTTAAACTTACGTCACTTCTGATTTGGCGATGGTTGTAACGGCAAAGACGTCACGTTTTTTTTTTTTTTTTTTTTTTTTTTTCACATTCTTTTCCTCCTTTGCAGTACGAGTTCGAGCCTGCCTTCCTACTACCACTTTTTTTTTTTTTTTTTTTTTTTTTTGCTCAACATATCTCCAAACAGCCGGGCATATATATATATATATATATATATATATATATAGGAGCAAACACTTAATAAAACATGTTAAAAAAACACTTTGAAAAAGAGTTAAAAACATATTTAATCTGAAAAGGAAACACTTAATAAGTGGATAGTCCTTAATCCGCGGAGTTTCGAAGAAATACTTTCCTTTTCATCAGAGGATAGGAATTAGCAAAATGCGGGATCGGATTTTGCATACAAAAGTATTTGATGAAACAACAAGTAAGTCAAAGATCTTACTTGATAACAAAAAGTGGAGCAGTGAAGAAAAAGGTGATTACACATGAATGGATAGTCTGGTGAAAGGTAAATAATCCAATGACGGTATAATCCAAAAATATAACTCCAAGGAAGTTAATTGAGTTTCCATTTGCACAAGTAAAATCCAAGGAAATCACGTAATTGGAAGATAGTCCAAAAGGCCGAAATCCATGGGATAATTCACAAATATGTACAAAGAAAAGAAAAGGGGAAAATTCCAATAATATTAATAAAAGAAAAGTAAGATATGCTTTTCACATGACTTTATTTTATATATATATATATATATATATATTTAAAGGAGATTAGAACAATAGTCTAAAGAGCTGAGTGTATTTTAATGTAACAGTGAAATTACTAGTTTAATTAAAATACAGGAAATAGAAAGTGCTCGTTGTAATTTAGATATATAATAAGCTCGATAGTTAAATGTCCTAGAGCTAATTCAATATTAAGTAATGTGATTTATAATTTAAAATTTAAAAATCAAATTTTAATTAAATTAAAAATCAGTTTCATAAGAAGGAACAACAACAAAATCAATTATCTGTACGATCGTTTCGGAAAACAATGCTTTTTATTGTGGTATACATCAAGTTATGTAGAATAATTATATATAGTTTTTTGGTAAGCAAGGTCTCCTCATCAGCAAATTTAGGAGGGTTTTTATTGAATTTAAAAGACACCATAAATAAACCTAGCATTAAAAGTAAGGCAGATGAATCTGAAAAATTGAAATAAAAGGTCTGGATTTAAAATTTATAAGAAAATTAATATGGGTTAGAGATAGAAATAAGTAGAGAAAAATATATATTTTTGAATTTACATAATAAATTTGCTTTAGAAATATATAGAGATATTTACCTTTTAATTTTTCTTTTTTTGAAATCAGGAACTGTGGTTAAAGTATTCATTTAGATGTTTGCTATAGCTTTTTATCTTATTGAATGATGAATTTTAAAAAGGGGGGCGCTCGTGCAATAAATTGTTTCAGTTAGCGTATTTTTGATTTAAAGACGCTACGGTTTATATATAGAGAGAATATTTTTATTACAAGTTTTAAGGGGAGATAATTGTCATGTGTTCTTGACTTTATTTATTATTTATTTTACGGGTCTAAGGGAGGTAATTAGTC
This sequence comes from Euprymna scolopes, assembly GCF_053919585.1. Classification (NCBI taxonomy): domain Eukaryota; kingdom Metazoa; phylum Mollusca; class Cephalopoda; order Sepiida; family Sepiolidae; genus Euprymna; species Euprymna scolopes. The sequence goes on along the minus strand of NC_136498.1, from coordinate 27,375,249 downwards.
TAATTTAATTGATTTAAAAAAAAAAAAAATTAAATTCAACAAAAACCTTCCTAAATTTGCTGATGAGGAGACCTTGCTTACCAAAAACTATATATAATTATTCTACATAACTTGATGTATACCACAATAAAAAGCATTGTTTTCCGAAACGATCATACAGATAATTGATTTTGTTGTTGTTCCTTCTTATGAAACTGATTTTTAATTTAATTAAAATTTGATTTTTAAATTTTAAATTATAAATCACATTACTTAATATATATATATATATATATATATATATATATTCCTGTCTGTTCGCAGTTGAATTAATATGTACTGAAAATATTCATATTAAACGAATTACAAAAATAAGATTTTAACATTTAAGGTGGGGGATCATTTTCATATATATTAATTTAATGTAAAATGATAACCAAAATGGTTTCTCAATTTCGGAACAGCAAAATTGAAATGTTGGGATTTTTTTTTTTTATCAATTTTATTTTTTTTATTTTAAGTAGAAAAGATGGGTGGGGGTAATATTTTAATTTTTTATTTTCATTTTTCTTTCAGTTAAAAAAAATTCTGCCCATATCTGGGGAGGGGGGGCGATAGCAAGTAATTTATTTTTTATCAATAACAATTGATTTATTTATTGTTATACATGCAAGATCTGCAAAAAAAGTGAAGCAATTTCCTTTGTTCACAATTTAATTAGTATATTTGGGCAGCATTTTTTCTCTTATGCAAGTTTCGTTTAACAGCAGGGATAATTCCCGTTTTTCTTGCAATCCATTTTCTTTCTTTTGACAGGCCAATGTTCAAATGTTCTGTTTGAATGTAGAAAGAACATACATAAACACATTTAAGCTATTGAAAAAAAACTCCAAACTTAGACTCAGTATTTATTACAAAAAAATATAAAACAATCCAATTACTAATAAACAATAACTCTACACCTGCCGGCAATATGTTGGTAGTAGGCGGGGGTGAAACAACAGTAGGCAGTTTGGGTAGAGAGAAAGAAAAAAAAAAGTGGTAGGCAGGCAGGCTCTGATCCGTAATGCGAAGGAGGAAAAAAAAAAAAAAAAAAAATGTGCCGTCTTTGCCGATGTCTCCACAGTCTGACCGGAAGTTTGGAATGTTGAAATTAAAGTCAATCCAACTGATACGGTGACTTGCAAAAATGATGACACAAAAACTCGACCCGTCCTTGTACAAGACTGCCCAGTTAAGGGTGAAAGTATTAATGTTTTAGGTCAGTTTTTTTTTTTATAATTTATCGTCCGAAGAGTCAAGCTTTAAAACAATACCGATCTTGTGAAAATCCGTTTCCTCTGTCAAAAGTTTTTATGAGACATATAAACACACATTTTGCCCTTTATATATATACAGACTAGTGGGGGGGGGTACCCGGCATTGCCCGGGTGTTTGGAGGTGTGTGTGGTTTTGGGTAAATCAAAACAAAAGAATATTAAAAATTCGTTTTAGTAAGTAAGTAGGAAGAATTGAAGTCGAAGCCTTGAGGTGCAGTTGGAAAATAATAAAGTGTGAAAAAAAAATGTGCGACGTTAACCGTTCGCTGACCAAGAAATAGAAACGGAAAGATGTTTGAATTGACAGGTGCCCGCAATAAAGTTAACACCTTACTTCTATTTGACCTCATTAATAGAAGTAACGGAGTTAACATTTACTGCAGGGCAGGTTTCTTTTTTTGTTTTTTCTTTTTTGTTTGTTCACTCAACTTTGGCTGGTTTTGTTTCCCTAAGATGTTGGGAAGAAACCAGCTCCCCATCAAAAGGGATTGTCCAAATCGAATAGCAATCGTCTGATATAAGTAATTTTCCTCGCATTAAAGCTGATTGCTTACATTCTTGGCGCGATTACCAAGAACAGCGTCTTAGCTTTCAATTAGTTTCGCATTTTATACGAAAAAAGCCGAATCAACACGTGAGAAACCAAAATAGGAATAATTTTGTAAACGTCGCTGCAAATAAATCTAGACATGACGCGCGTTGACAAATCCTAAATATTATTATCTAGGGGGTATATGAGCACTTTTAAGTGATAGTAACCCCCCCCCTTGGGACTGTCAGCGAAAAAAGCCTTTTCGAAACATACAAAAATGTGCGTGCCACATTCGCCTTTTATATATATAGACTAGCGGGGGGATACCTGTTTGGATGTGGGTGTGTGTGTTAAAAAAAAAAGTTTTAGTAGGAAGGAACCCCGAAGCCTTGCCACGAAAGTGAAAACAAGCCAGACACCTAACCATCTCGGCCACAATGGAGAGGAACTGATAAGGGCATTATGTGAAGGTTTATAAAGCAAAATAAACAGGTGCGAGAAAGTGGCGTGATATCTGACCTAGTTTTGCACTGCAAGCCAGATCATTCGCTTTTAAAACGTGGCAAGCTCATAAAAGTCAGGCAAATTAAATACACACACAACCCTCCATTATTAAGTCGTGGTTATTATGATTTAGGCGTGATATAAAAAATTTTAAGAATAAGCGAGCCGACCGAGAATCACGGCGAAAAACCTTTTGCAGACATACGTAAAAAACGAACATACATACATACATGCATACATTTTGCTTTTTATATATATATAGATTTCATTTATTTTCAATTATAAATAGCTGAAAATAGTTACGTTTATAACCTGAAAAAAAACTTATTTAAGCTATGAGTTATTTTGCATTTGATTTTCATAGACCATGTTGTATGTATTTTATGCTTTCGTAAATCCAACATATGATCACTTTTCGTAACAATTTAGGACATTTGGTGTATCTTGAATAGTATGTGACTAAATCCTCCACTGCATATATACAGCTAGTAATGTGTGTGTGTATATATATATATATATATATATACACACACACCATTATATAAAAGAAACTTTGTGTGCGAGTTCGTTCCCTATGGACATGGAAATGGCTGGGTTAATTTTCTTTCTTTTTTTTTTTTTTTTTTCACACGACGGTGCTTAATGTATTTCGGAGTTTTCATATGTAGGTTTCAATAATCGGAAAACTGATTAAAGAAGAATTGTTATGTAATAACTGTTCATATTAGATCATATTAGTGTGAAATATACAGGGTATATATAAAGAGAGAGGGTACGTTTTAATACAGCCGGGAACATATAATACACAATGAGAAGGGATTTAGATATATAGATAGATAGACAGAGAGATTGATAGATGGAGGATAGTGATGTTGACATTTATACTGTTGACAGTTCTGGGAGTGATTCTATAAACATTATCTTTAACACATTTTTGAGATGAGGATTTTCACAAAGTTCTTATAATATAAATTCACAATACCTTTCTGTTGAATAACATAACACGAAGACGCAGATACAAAATTGTGAAGTTGTTCGTTTATTCCATTTGACCGGTCAATGGCTTTGCATCAAGGAATTCAAAGTCTCTACATGATTTCCTTCTCACCTTCGCTTCCCAAGGCGGAATGTCAGCTCTGTCTGTCCAACCCTGTCCCCGCCTCTGACTCCCTGACTCTGACTTACTGACCGAAAGCTCTCTATATTGAGAACTCATGACGTCATAGCATGAACAAACATGTGCATATCGGACTCGTAGCCCGACATGCCTCCGTGTCTAAGCATGCATTTTTCTTTACATTTTTACAATGACCGATTTCTCTCTAACCTAATTTTCTTAACCCACTTTACAATATGTTTAACATTTTCTATTGTTCGGATCTAGACTCCTTATTTTAATTTTATTTCATTAACAGAAACAAAATTGCATTATCACATTCCTTTTTCAATAAACAGATATCTAACTATTTCATGTAAACTAAACAATGGTAATTCTACATTCCATTTTCAATAATATTCTGTATTATTTATTTTAACTTATGATCGGAATTCTCAATTCCAATCCTAGCTTCGCAGGTTCGAATCCTTGGCTATCCTATCTCATATTTACTCACTTATGAGAAGCGGCAACTTGTTCTTGTAACAGAATGTCTGATTTTGACCAAAGGTAGCACTTTTATACAACTTAACATAACAAGTGCATTTTAAGATTTATCACCACACAAGCAGAAAAATTCAGCATCTAAATTAACTGTAGGTTCTTTTTTAAGATGAATCTTTCTGTTTAGAGCATAATTGAACCATGATACTTAAATTTGCTATTTTAAAATTTAAATGAAACCATTATTTACAGATAATTTCATAAAATCAACAATAGATTCTCTACAGTGCAATATAAACTACAATAATTGTGGACTGTTATTGCAGGGAAGCATGTGGAGCTTACTCCTGGTAGTGGTGGGTGGGGGTCCCTAACTAGAGCAGGCACTCAATTGATTTGATTAAAAAATGCGCGATTTCATTGATTTTGATGAGAAAAAAAGTATAGGGGGATGAGACAATTGTTGATCCTCATTTAAACCTGGACAACAGTAGGTCTCCCTACTTGTGTGTGTGTATATGTGTGTGTAATGTTTTGGGAGAATCCACTATTGTGAGTATATTTAATTCATTATGTATACCAGTCTTTTTCGTTTTGAAAACCTGTTTGTTAAATATAACAAAGCATATATAAATATAAATGAAAAACAATGTAGCTATATTCCAAGATCCAAGGTTTTATTTATCTATAATATAGCTTAACCCCTCTTTTCAGAGGGCCGGGCTGCATCCGTCGCTATCCTGGTTCACGGGAGCATACTTGTGATGTACTTCTGGCCGTGTTCGTCGCTCTCAGCTCACAGGACCATAGATGCAACCCAGCAGGGCTACATTCTTACTTGTCTAGTGGTGGACCCCTCAAGGGTGACCAGGCGCTCACTGGTCACTGGAAAATATCTTCTGCTGCTCAGGGCACGCGAAATGTGCATGACCCTAAGTCCGTGTGGCAACATTGTCGATTTCGGCCGTCACTCTGGTTTCGTGCTGGATCCAGTCCATCTCCTTCATCATCTGGCGTCAGGGCATACCTGAAATAAACTGTATCTTCATCCAGGCCGACAATCGAGAAAGAAGGAAAAACTCTGGGACATTTTTATATTACGAAACAAAATAATTATTCATAAATCGTTTTACACTTTTTTAGTCGAGTTCTTTGATTCAAGCTTCCAGGTTGCATACTTAAGTTCCACTAATCAATTTCCCAACTAAGAACAAGAGCTTTTCAACGTAGCTCTTATGGATGTTTGGCCCCCCCCCCCCATCCAGGCAGGGTGAGAGCGATGTGGACGCCTCGAATCCCAACCAGCAAAAGGACTCTGGACCCTATTCTAAAAAAGACAATCGTTTTTATCAAATCAGAAATTCCTCCCTCCACCTTTTTGGAGTTATTCTTCTCTTTTCCATTCTCTTATTCTTTTCCATTCTCTTATTCTTTTTCTTCTCTCGTGAACTCATTATTTTATTCTTTTCATTTTCTCTTTCTTTTCTCTCTTCTTTGTCTTTCATGACCATATCTCTCCCTAGGTTCAATTTATTTATTTATCTGTCCAACCAACCCATCACTGGCTGGTGATCTGGCAATTAAACACAACAGGTGGGCAAAAACGACAACACCTCCCAGACACCAGAGCAGACCTCCTGAACCCAAGTCATTGTACCTGTCTTACTCAATTAGTAGTTAAAATTCATTTTTTTTTTTTTTTTTTACCAAATCCAACTAGAAAAACAATCTCTTGTTCCACGAATCATATTATCAGATCTTATATTTTCTTTTCTCATTGAAATATTTACTCTTTTCTGGTGGACAGGAATCTCATAAACATCTGTTTTTCCTCTCCCATCTTCTCTTCCTCTATTTGAAAAGCAAGATCATCTGGTGTCGCCAGGGATCTCGTCATAATCTTAAAAATCAGTTCTTTCAACATATCAAACTTTGGTACATTTTACGAAATATTTTTATGTTAATATTGAATTTTTCCTTAAGTGTACTCATAAGAAACAAAAAACGAAATTTCTCTTAGAAAGTGAAGTCTTGAAGTTAATGTTTGCCTTTGAACTGCTATCATGAATTGTTTGTGTAAAAAAAAATTTTCTTCAGCTTGCAACGTTTTTGGCACGCACAAAAACGACAATTCTTTTCCTTTTCATGGAAAATCCATATTTATTCTCACTGACATGCGAATTAACCACGTGTTCAAACGACTTTAAGTCAAAAGAAAAGAATGTCCTCATGAATGAAAGAAATATTAGCTTTTTATATGCTAAAATTCGACCGCGTTTTAATTTGCATATGTCACTTTTTCGTTTTTTTATCAGTCAGGTTTCGAGTTCGAGTGTTGGTGACTTTTTACAATACACATGCACAACTCTTGGACACTTGTTTCTATGACCGTTGTCACAGAAAGAAATAAGACTGACCATATGTTGGAAATAAAGTGTGGAGAAGAATTCACATCACATGTTTATTTAAGTTTTCATCTTAGTTTTACACAAATGCGTGGGGGTGTAGGGTGTAGGTATTTACTTGTCACAAAATTATATTTATTGCTGTGTGCCCACCATCTTTAGATTCCAAGACCCATTGTCAAAAATGGCCTTTGCTCCATGGCATTCCTCCATAAAATGGTGTTGCCACAGGAGACATAGGACCAATATCAATCTCGGTTGTTTGTGTAAACTTTTTAATCTGTTGTCCTATCAAGTACGAACTTAAAGTCAACTGTCAGGAGAGCTGAGCATGTGACATTTGTGATAAAGAAAATGTTTATCTTTAAAAAAAAAAATCTTTCTGCTATCAATTTTACGCATAAACATTTTCATCTCGCAGTTATTTGTTAAAGGGGAGGGAATATTTTAATGTAATTTTGATCTTTTTTTTTTTACTATGTTATCAGAAAATTTCATTTTCAAGAAATAAATTTTTAAGAATCCTGTTCACAAATGATTAAGAAAAGATTCCATTGTAGGTTAGGAGTTAGCAAATTTTTTAACAATATGAGTCTGTTAATTAGTCTACCTATAAGACTGAAAGTAATGATAAAAAGAACTGAGAAAAATTTAAAGATCTGCCCAGTTGTGTAGAAATCAATATGCCGACATATAAAACAGACATTAAACTAATCATATTGATATGATAATGTAGATGTCAGAAGTTGAATTTGTTTGAAACTAGCATTTCAGCCTGGCGTTGCCTAGGTGTTTGGAGGTGTATGTTGAGCAAAAAAGAAAAAAAGCGGTCAATTTTTTTTTTACCATTGACTCCTTAACATTTATTATTTTGGGCTCAAATCAAGTTAAGTTAGATCCATGCCCATGGAACTTATATCTAAAATTTTAGACCCAAAATTGTCGGAGGAGTTTGGTAGAGTTCTCAAAGGTCAAATCGTTGAACTTAGCAGTCAAATTTCTGGCCGAAAAGCGATCACAAAGATTTTCCCAAATCTCAGTACCCTGTATATCAAATTTCGAGTCTGTAGACTGAAAATTGACAGTTATTGCGTTGGAAAATGTAGACACGCACACACACACAGACACATTCACTTATATATATATGATTTGTTGGGATGCAACACCAGAATAAAAACAAGCA
>NC_136498.1:27247727-27362727 GCF_053919585.1 Euprymna scolopes | reverse complement strand
CAAAGTTAGAATAAAGAACAGTGGTCAAAGAATGTGAGAACTGTCTGGATATATATATATATATAATATATATATATATAATTTTTTTTTTTTTTTTTTTTTTTTTGCCTTTTTCATTTTTTGGGTTTTTTCTTTGTTTTTTCTTTTTCGTTTTTTCTTTTTCGTTTTTTTTCTGTCGTTTTTTTTTTCGTTTTTTTTTTTTCTTTGTCGTGTTTTTTTTTCGTTTTTTTTTTTTTTTTTTTCCGAGTTAAAAAAAAAAAAATTTTTTTTTTTAAATCTTCATCTTAGAGTGTCCTTTCAAACCGGTAAACATGAATCTGATTTAGATACAACCTAAAGATTATAGACAGCGTAGCGGGGGCGCCCAGCATTGCCCGGTTGAAAAAAAGATTGTGACAACTGGGATGGGGGAGGGGGGCATTACCCAATCGTTAAAATAAATTTGTGAGAATCGGGGAGAGTCGTAAGATTTGGTGGAACATGATAAATTGTTAGTTACTTTCAAATAAAACGACATTTGGACATGAAATAATTGACCATTTTTATTTTATTTTTTTCTAATTTTTGGATATTATTTGTCCGAGAGATCACTCTTTCTTACGATAGTATGTCCATGCCACAATGATACTGATCACAAAAGTTGTTAGTGGAAATATGAACACGCACACACACGCAGAAGTTTGAGATTTATATAATATATTGTTGTAATAGGGTATAACGCCATGGTTCATGCTGTTTCAAATTTATTCGTCGCTGGTTGACAAAAATATTTCAACTTTATCATTGCTGAATGTAAAATGCTATTTTAATGTATTACTATACCAGATGCAGAATTTCGTTTCAAGCGTAATGCGTGTGATATGGCAGGGTGGAGAATGTCGTTTCAAGTGTATGCGCGCGTAACCTGGCAGAATGTCGTTTCAAGAATGGTCTGTGCATGGTTGACAGTGCTAGACAGGGACTGTGATTCCATGCATGTGTGTGTGTGTAACGCAATACATGCAGTTTTATTTCGAAATATATGGACACTTTAATGATCGAGTTATTTATGCACAAAGATTAACTTTGCTTCAATTTTCGATTTTCTTTTTACAATGCGCCTTTTTTTTTATACTAACTCCAAAGATTACATTTGTTTTAATTTTTTTGTATTTACTGTATTTTTCACCTGAATTTTAATAATTTGTTGTGAACATTGAACCTTTTGTTGAAACTAATCGTCTCGTTACAAAGTTCCTCAATCTAGAACAGCCCCCCCCCTCATCCGGTGTTAACTAGGACAGGGTTGCTAACAAAACTTTTTTTTTTATCAGATTCCTTATCAAAAAAAAAAAATCGATAATTATTTGAGAGATATGAACTCTAGATCTAAACAAAATATTTATTGATGCTATCCACCTATCTCGCCCCACCACTTAATACATTTTTTTAAAAAATGGTTTATTTTTATTAATTTCAAAAAAACATATATATAAAAAGTAAAATATCTCATTGGAATATAAATTTGTAAAAGTGTTTATGAATAATGCATTTGATATTAACGTTGTAATCATCTCAAAAGACAGGAACATTTATACCCAAATGCTAAATATTTCTCCAGGAAATAAAACGATATTACGAAAAAGTATTTCTTATATTAAAATCAAAACAGTCATTGAATTAAAAATTTAAATAATAGCAAATAATAAGTAATTAATCAAACGTCATTTTTCAAAACCAATATGCAAATTAGTTTGCTATGGCTGGTACTGCATTTTTTTACATGTCTGAATGCTCTATATACCAAAGTTCAACTCTGTAGATCAAAAATTTGTTGAATATATAGGTTGAGATTTGTCCTCACACATATATTCTCACTTTTGTAGATACACAGATTATGTATTTTATTCTAGTGTGTGTGTGTGTGTGTGTGTGTGTATATATATATATATATATATATATATACACAAACACGCACACGTTGCTCTTTATTATGGAGTGGAGGATGTTAGGAATGTTACAAAGAATTCTAAAGACATATATTCATATATTAGATCGATATGCTTGTAAAAACGTTCACCTTTTTTTTTTTTTTCCTTATTTGTAGTTGTGTACCAAAATAATAGTTGGCAAGCCTTAAAACGGATTGGCAACAAAAGAAATCAAAAATAGTATTTGGCTGACTAATTCTAATTGTCCAAATTTGGTGAGTGCCACTTCATAAGAAGTGATGCATATCAAGATTGTGCATAAACAAGAAGCCATATAAAATCATCCAAGAACTAAGAAAACAATGTACAGGAAGATACACGCCTATAATACTCATTTATCTATATCAGGGATCTCCAAACCATGGCCTACTGGCCAAATCCGGCCCACCAAAATCTTTAATCGGGTCTGTGGAGCTCTTATTAGAAAACATACTTGGAGAACCACTATGTCTTAACAGCTTCTTGGGCTGACCTTTACTCCTGATCTGAAATGGAACGTACATTAAATCTGTTGCCAATATCACTAGAAAAATGGTTGGATCATTTTAACGATCCAGAATGTATCTCACTGCTAATGCAATCCTCTATCTGTATGAGAGCCAAGTATGTCCTTAAATGAAGTACTGTTGCCACATCTGGACAGGAGCTGTTTGGTGTCCCCTATATTGCCTTGATAGTGTTCATAACCAGCTTTGAAACCTAGTAGGTGATGCCCTTTTCTCTTCCCTGCAACCTCTTTCCCACAGAAGAAACGTTGCAAGCCTGTCTCTGCTCTATCATTATTTTCATAGCAAGTGCTTGTCTGAGCTCCAATCTATGGACTCCTCTTTCCAAACTTTCACAAAAATACACTAGACTAGCTACAACCACTATCAGCAATTTCCCCCACTATCTCTCAGTACCTAAATCTAAAAGCAAATTCCATGAACAAAGTTTCTTTCCTAGAAACTGCCCGCCTATGGAACACTGTTCCGCTGGCTTGCTTCCCAGCTGACTACAGTATGATAGGTTTCAAGTTCACTGTAAACAAGTTCTAATTGGGGCGTCCCCTTAAATAATCAAATTCTGCCGAACTCACACTGTTAATGAGTATTACACTACCATCTTACATTCATTAACCCTTATCTTCGAGCGGCCTTCGAGCCTTGATGTGTGGTGACTCCCTTGTAAAAAAAAAAAAAAAAAATTTAGGAAGAACTTAAAAAATAGAAATGTGTAAAAATATTGTGATGGTTTTTCTTTCTGTTCAGAAAATGAGTAAAAGAATAAGGTTTCACTAAAGGCAAAGATAATGAGCAAGACAGTATAAAACCTTTTAGTTATTTATTTTTTTATTTTACCCCGTATAGCTCTAAAATGTTAGCAATATGGCCCCCTTGTTCAAAAACTTTGTAGACCTCTGATCTATAGAATAAATAGCTAAGGCAATTTTGTGTTTGTACGTTATCACCCTCCACCCATTATTTTTAAAGAGGGATCGCACAAGATGAAATGCAAAAATGAATTTTCATTCACTGTGATGTCAAAATTGAAACTAACTAAAGTACATTTTTTTTTTCGTTTGTTTATTCTCTGGATTTCCCCTTCTCCCATTTTTCCTTTTTCTTCATTTAGATCCCACCCTCACTTAGTGATTGGCCTGCTTGGTCAAAACAAACCGGAAAGAGTGGGCGATATATTATTTAGAAAAGATTAGGAGGGCTTTACTAACTAAATTTTGTCTTCCCCTCACCCTACTATGCAATTAAATTGTCTATAGCCGTATTTATTTTCAATAACGCATTTTTAACCGTTTGGGAAATTTGGAGTAGAATGGCCCCTGAAGTAAATGTGGCATTATGGTGATTTAATGATTCTAGTTAAGAGTAAGAGCGACATTTTTTTAGTTATTATGACAAAGGATGACTAACGACACTCATACGCCTAGTTTGTTAATATAATTTTTTTTATATTGCTGCAAATAAATATTTCAAAGTGTATTTTTTCCTCAGCCTCTCCTAGATTGCATTTATATTTGAAGAACATCACCCATTCTCCCAGCTCCATCCCCTGATTTTTATCTTCCACTTACATCCCATTTCAATTTAGAGATTGGTCTGCTTGTTTTTGGTTCAGTCGGCAGCCTATGATTTTGAAAGGGTTGGGAGAGTCTTAGTAAACAATTTTTTTTTTCCTCACTCCTTGTTTCATTCTCATGAAATTCTTGTATATATTTATGAACAAAATGTTTAAATGTTTAATCATTTTGGGGATGACTTAACTAGACCCCCTTGTGTGAATGTGGTATTGTGGTAACTGAGATGATTCTGTTTAAGAATAGGGCAGACATTTTTTATTATTTATGACCAAAGATGACCAATGGCATCCATTTTGTTTCACAATTTTAAATAACATATACTAATAAGGTTGCTAGTCTTTCTTTACTTTATTATTATTTTCATACTTAAGTGCTTGACTGAATTCCAATATATGGTCCCCACCCCTCTGTAAAAAAATTCACAAAAACTCATTTAAAACCCACTATAAATAATTTTCTTTTGAAAGTCGATTGTTTCTGTTATATAAATATTGTTTAAATTTTTTAAATAAAATATGTATAAAAGACGTTTATAAGCCAAATTACAACACAATATTATGAAAAATGAACAAATATTTATTTGTTTAAAGTTAATATTTCGGAGTTAGACTCCTTCCTCAAAATTTTATACTTTTTTTCTTTTCCTTGCCATGATAGTAAATTAAAGAAAAAAATTAGTACAAAGTTTGCATGTTTGTTTGTTTGCAGTGTTATTTTCAAATGTTGGAAGAATATGCATGGCACACATGATATGAAAGTCGTTTAAAAGTTGTTTAAGTTTTAAAATAAAATGTGTGTAAAATACGTTTATAAGCCAAATTACAACGCAATATTATGAAAAATTTATTTTAAAATTTAAATAACACTTATAACATGGAAAACACAACTCTTGACTTTCATATCGTGTGTATTCTTCCGACATTTGAAAATGACAAAAGAACAACATTCGAATTCTGTACTGACTTCAATTTACCATCATGGCAAGGAAAAACCAAAACGATGTATAAAATTCTGAAGATGTTGTCTATCGTCAAAATATTAATTTTAAACAAATGTTTATTTTTCATAATATTGCGTTGTAATTTGGCTGATAAATGTATTTCATGCGTATTTTATTTTAATTTTCTTTTGTTTTTGTGTACCTAAACTTAAATGGAACGTCCATAAGTACAAGGTTTTTTGGGGGGTTTTTTCAAGAAATATCCACCTGTGACACAATACTACTTCTCAGCTAACTACAACACAGTCATTTTCACGTCCAATGTGAACAAGATCTTGAGATGTTCTCTTAATCAAATTCGATCCCGTTTCAATCGTTGTTACAAATCCTCTATCGTTTCACTGTGCATCTGTCAAACTCGTTAACCCTTATCTTCAAGTGGACTTTGGGCGGTGACTCGTTAGTACATAAAAAAAAAATTATTTCTTTTTATTGACTCTCTAATTAATAAATCACGAAGTAGTTAGCTTTTTATTTAAGTCTCAAGTTTGTTTTTATCTGTTCAGAAGATGTTCTCTTCTATTTTGTCAATTGTTTTTATCTGTTCAAACATCAAGTTATTTAATTCTTATAAACCTTTTTTACATTCTTTACTGAGATGTTCTTTATTTAATTTTATTCTGATTTTATGAAACTAAGAAAATGAATTTAAAAACAAAAAAAAGTAAATTCCATTTTTTTTTTTTTAATAATTCAGTTATTTTATAGGAAAGTATTGTATCTGTTCTGTCCAAAGATAGTGCAATAATATTGAGGAGTCTCTGTTTATGCCAGACGTCCATTGAATGGAAATATGTTACAAACTTCTAAAAGGGTTTTGTAGATAGACTTCTATAATCCGATATATTCTAAACTTCTATAGGTTTTTTCTTTTTTTTTTTTTTATAGAGATGGCGACCTTTAAATTAAAATAAATCACAAAAAATATTTTTATTATACAAATATTTTTTATTATAAAAATGTGGTTTATTCCAAAGATTAATTTTTGGTATTTATAATTTAAATACAATTTTGGCCATATTGCCCTGCGGCTCACGCGCATATAGTATTATCTAGAGGTCCAATTTTCACAACTTTACACATTAATTTGGCCTGTATTTCAGCAATAACGCATCTAATGTTTTCCAAGTGGTCTATTGTACCTGATCTATCAGCATATCCATAGGACTTTACATATCTCCAAAGAAAATAATCTAATGGGGTTAAATCGCATTGGCAAGATGGCCAATGGTCAGGTTCATTTCATGAAATTATGCGTTCATCAAATGTTTCTTTCTGTAAATTGATTATATTGTGCTGTGTGGCATGTGACTTCATCTTGCTAAAACGATATGGTGAATTGCTAAACCAAACGGAACAAAAAAATAACCGATAGTTGCCAAATCTGCAAGAGAGAGATTGTATTAGCAAGACTAGCAAATATACTCGTCCTTTGCATGGGACTTTGCTGTACGCTTAGATATCCAATTCGTTGGCACCCTTGCAGTAAGTGGATGTAAGAGCTGAACCAAATATAACCTTAACCTTTGACTTTGAAAAATGGTGTGCACAGTCTCTAGGTTGGAGACCATCATGTCAGGTTTGGTCATGATGGATCCAGTCGTGTGGGCTGTAGGAGAGTATATATACATATGCTATGATCTTGACCGTAACCTTGAAAAATAGTGTGCACCATCCCTAGGTAGTGGACTATCATTATGCCAGGTTGGGTCATGATCGATCCAGTGGTATGGACTGTAGGAGAGCTGTACATACATACACACATGAACGCTACGCTAGTACTTTATATATATATATATATATATATATATATATAGAGAGAGAGAGAGAGAGAGAGAGAGAGATTACTTAGATAACTGTTTTAGTTTGAACAGATAATAATAATGTCTAACGGCCATAAAATGGAAACATTTTTAAGCACAACATCAATATGTAACAGATGAAGGATACAACAGTCCTAGGTGTAATATTAGAATTACATGTCCTAGGTTTTACTAGATCAGACTGTCTGAAGGTACTAGCTCTAATGTCATTGCCCCCCCCACCTTTTCCTTTGTAAAAACTCAAATCATGTTCTACAAAGTCAAAAACAAAAAAACAATTTTCTTAATTAAATCAACCAAACCAAACACCATGAATAAATAAAGATATAAAGAACTTTTTCCAAAATGATGGCATTGAATAATCCAAAAGAGGTTGATAGGCTAAAACACATCAACCAAACCATGTTAAACTACATACGTGTTGTATTTAAATGTTAAACTATATACGTGTTGTATTTAAATGTTAAACTACATACGTGTTGTATTTAAATGTTCAGAATTATTTTACAATCTAAACTGAGATATTCTTTGGTTAAACTGAGAAAATTTATTTAAATAATGATGATTTTTGACATTTCTGAATTTTTGAGATGAGGATTGGTCATTCGTATTATTTGGATTCATCGGATTACTGTTCTCATCTTGAGTATGATTTTCACAACATTTTGGTTGATGTAACCTCCGAACTTTCTTCAGGTGTATTTTGTCAAACCCTGGAATGTTTCTGTCAAACTAAAGACTGTGTACAGAATTTGGAATGGAACCCTTTATTTACTTCACAGGAGTAGCATGCTCTTGTTCCATCAGCCATGACTGGATAGAGGTCCTAAGTAATTTGCAATTGTATTTTTCGGTTGCCCACATTGAGAATTAAACTTTTAACCTTCAGGAGCATATCACTTTTAAAATTGATTTTTCCAAGTACTCTAACCACTGCGCTACGGGTCCTTGCTACTCCCATGAAGTAAATAAAGGGGTCTGTTCAAAATTCCACTCAAATTCCCAGTTTTGACAGAAACATTCCTGAATTCGACAAGATAAACCTGAAGAAGATCGGTTTACATCGAGCAAAATGTTGTGAAAATGACGTTCGAGATGAGAACAGTAGTCGGAAGAATCCAAATAATACGAATATTAATATTTCTTTGTTCTAATTTCTCCTATGCAATCAAAGAAAATTTTAGTTGTCTTTGGATTCTGTGAAAAATGTAAATTTTATTTGGATGATCAACATATCTATTTCTATAACATGCAAACAAATATCAATTATATATATATATTAACTGTCTTTGTTAGTTCACTATTGTTTCAGAAAGTTAAAACAGGAATTTAAACTAATAAACATCTCGTTTACAACTTTGTAAATGTGAAACAAAAACCTTCTGATTATCTATATAATTAATAGCATGTGTTTTTTGTCTGTTATGCTTAAATATTTTTATTCCGAGTGTTTGATTGATTGTTATGACCTATTTGTTCTAATAATTTTACCAAGAATTCTGCATAAGTTTTGGTTTCGATTATAGCTGAAAGAGCTCAAGTTATATATATATATAGTAGTACGTGAGAAAAATATATATATATATATATAGTAGTACGTTAGAAAAATATATATGGCAATTAAGCTACACAGAATATTCCGCGTTTCATCCACACTAGGAGTCGTCAAGACTGACGACTCCTAGTGTGGATGAAACGCGAAATATTCTGTGTAGCTTAATTACCATATATATATTTTTCTAACTTACCACCTAGCTCTACCTATGTATTGAGCACTGTTGAAGTAAATACTTAAAGTTTACGCATAAAATTATACTTTCGTATACTTTCTTATATTAATTTATGTGATTAAATGAAGTAGTCATATATATATATATATATATAATGACTACTTCATTTAATCACACACATATATATATATATATATATATTATTTTTATTTTTTTTCTTAAGTTTGGGTTTTGATTTCAATTCAAGCTGATGCACCAGTGTCATGAATATTTTTCTTTTTTTTTTTTAATCACAACTTTATAAGAATCATTAGAAGATTGACTCTATTATAATATATACAAAATCTGCATAGATTAAAATATCATATTTAAGTGTATTTTACATACCTGTTAGCTTAGATAAATACTTTTGCAGTTTTAGCAAAATAATATCAGGGCTGAACATCCACAGAATGTGAACATCCATATTAAAATCCATATTATACTGAGTATCCACAGAATGCCAACATCAATATATTACATATGAAAGGAATTTCCACAGGTCTTGCTAGTTTCATATAAATAGGTAAACATTAAGATTTTTCGTAATTTTTTATCCAAATTCATTTCTTTTAAATATGACTGAAAAAAATATCTGTTCACTTGTTTTTTTTTTTTCTTACAATTTAGAAATGAATAGTGACTTGTTGAACATCATTCCTTCTAGAGAAATACCTCATTGGTATATCTTTCTTTCTAACTACAGGGTGGTCACAAAGTCTGGCTACATAATCTACAGGATTTGGATTATCTTATATGAATCAAGCATCAGTTTTTGAGTGGCATAAGAGATTCAAGGAAGGCAGAGAGTCTTTTAGGGATGGTGAGAGATATGGGAGGAGTAAGGAAGTCAGAACACCAGAGTTGGTTGGTCAAATGTAGATTATGTAGCCAGACTTTGTGACCACCCTGTAGTTAAGATATATTAGTTTCATTTAAATTGTCTCCCTTGAAAATTAATGAAAATGAAATTTTCAGAAGGGTTTTCATCATTTATCTTTATGATTAAATCACTTTTATTAATTACTGTTCATATTGACAAAAGTATTGAATATATATAAATAGTAAAAATAGGATAATAAAATTCGAAATGAATAACACCAACCCTTAATTTATTATAAGCTGTTTAACAAATAGTTATGCAAGTAGATGGCATTGGGGCGTTGGTCTCTACTGTATATACAGTATTTTTTAAGGCTGTTTTATTATCTGTTTAAATAACAGTAAGCCGTTTCAAAATTTTATTCCAGATATATATGAAAAAGTAGGACAATAAAATTAAAAATGAATAGCACAAAACATTAATTAATGATAAGGCATTTAAAAATAGTTATGTAAATTATGCATACAAATATCTGATTAGCCTCTACTATATATACAATATTGTTTTAAGAATGTGTTAGCTATTTGAATAAAAGTAAACCATTTCAATGAAAATATACATGCGATAGATTAACCAAAAAGCTTTCAAATTTATTCATTTAAATGTAGATAGAAGATTAATTACTGCCAATCTCAAACTTGTTGCATATATATAAGAAAAATAGAACAATAGAATTAAAAATGGATAACATCCAATATTAATTTATTACAAACTGAATCTGCATGCAATGAAGAATGCAAGAGTGATATTAGAAAAGACAGAACAGTCAGTACGTCTGACAGAATTATTCCACAAGTGCTTAATATGTGGGAAATACTTCAGAGTTGGAATTGGTCTAACAAGACATCTTCGAACCCACAGAATGATTGCATGATCATGGTCATCTTTACGAGCAATGGATGAACGTCATCATAAACTGTTTAAAAAATAGTTATGCAAATTATGCATACAACTAGTTGTGATTGAATCTTTGGTATCTACGATATATAATATTTCTTTTAAGACTTGTTTTATCAGTTTAAATGACAGTACTTTTTTTTTCTTCTGCAGGTGCACGCCTACATCATCAGCCAGCTTAAGAAAGAAATGCCCTCTGTATTTGGTAAAGACACTAAAAAGAAGGAACTCATCCACCGATTAGGGACCATCTACGAGCAACTGCAAAGAGAGCACCAAATTTCCCCCGGAGACTTTCCAAACCTGAAGCGCATGCAAGAACAGCTCCTTCACCATGATTTCAACAAGTTCCACCCTCTTAAACCAAAACTCTTGGAGGTCGTCGATCAAATGTTGGCGGAAGACATTGCAAAGCTCATGCAGATCATTCCCCTCGAAGAATCCGTTTCAACAACTGAAGACTTTAACCAATCAAACACCGTGAAAGGTGGAGCGTTTGAAGGCTACAACGACAGTCCATTTGGCTTTGGGCGTGGTGAGGGTGTTGATCAAGGCCGGGGTGAAACAGAGTGGGTTGTGGCTCAGGAGCGCTACGACTATGATGACACGTTTGACACTCTGAACCCCATAGATGGTAAAATTACTGGAAGCAGCGCTAAGAAGGAAATGGTCAAATCAAAACTACCGAATTCAGTTCTGGGGAAGATTTGGAAGCTGGCCGATGTTGATAAGGACGGCATGCTAGATTCAGATGAATGGGCGTTGGCTAACCATCTTATTAAAATAAAACTGGAAGGACATGACTTGCCCACGGAATTACCAGATCATCTTGTGCCCCCATCAAAAAGATAGTCCATTTAAATTTACTGGAATCAGTCCAGGGGATTATGCTATAAACTTTTTTTTTGTTGTTGTTTGTTTTATTATTATTATTATTTACCTTCATTCAACTGACTTAAACGAAAAATTGAACAAATAATTAAAGAAAAATGTTTAAAAAAAAAAATAAAAAAAAGATTGAAAAAAAAAATCATAACTACATAAAAAAGCAAAATAAGATGATAAAATGTTTAAGTGTCTTATCTAAAACAAAATAACGTAATACAATTCAAATTAAAATTCAAAAGAAAATTGAAAGAAAAAAAAAAATGGAAACTCCCTGAAAGATATTTTTAATAACTCAGGATTTCAAAATATTGGGAGAGGAAAAAATTATCAAGTATGTTTTTTTTTTATTTGGAAAACAAACAAAATTGATTAAAATATTTTTTTTTAACCCTAATATACAAAGTTTTATTTTATGTTTGAGAATTTTACTAAAGACTTAGAAAAACTGAAACTAACATTTTCGTTTAAATAATTTTTATAAAATAATATTCATATAATATATATATATATATATATATATATATATATATAGTAATTGTGCAATACCGTTAACAGTTGAGAAATCAAAATATACAACAAACTTTTATCAAATGCATTAAAATATAATTTTCTATTGACCTGTATATTTTAACTTTCTAAAACTGTTTTCAAGGTTTTTTTCTTTTTCAAAAATTAGAATTCATTCAATGTTACTTATCTTGGCAAATGAGAAACAAAAAGGCTGTTTGTCCTTCTGTTAATTGATGTCATTTTATGAAAATTTGGCTACAATAACAAATTCGGAGATAATAAATCTAACGATTACTTTCTACAGTTTCAAGATAGATGGGTCAGCAGAAAATAAAATTTTAATGTCTGATGAAAGTTATCAGTTGTAATTTTTTTATTTTAATTTTTCGATTTCTCTGCTGTTTATTATATTGTAAGATATATATATATAATGTGTGGGGATGTGTGTTACAGAAAATAAGAAAAACATTGATTCTTTCGGTTTCAAATCCCAGGTAAGCAAAAAGCAATTAAAAAAAATGTATATAAATAAAATAAAAAAAAACACTATTGTGAATTACAAAAAAAAAAAACAGTATTTTACACAACGTGTGGGACACTGTTCCTGGTGTGATGGATATGAACAAAGGTTGAAGAGTTTAACATAAAAGGACCAAAGACTGGTCTCTTATTTTAGGTTTGAAACCGATGGTACCAATGATTTTTCTGATCTCTTATAACACACATACATAATTACTCTCTTATTTTGAGTTTTCTTTATAATCAAGCACTTTGCGTGGGTTCCCCCTACAAAACCTTACAGACATGCACACGCATATTTATATATATATATATATTAGTAAGAATTTATGCAGATCATTGAGCAGTTCGATGTTAACATGTTTCGTCGAGGTTCAAAAGTGATCCATATGAATAAATATTTATATAAATATTGTCCAATTAACTTTAAAACCCTGATGAGACATGTTAACATAGGCTGGTCCACGTAGGTTCTTCCTAATGTTAATACAATTTTATTAATAAAAGCTTAGTAGTTGTACAATTTAATCAGGACATTAAAAAATGAAAATATCAAAAAGTTATATTGTATCTATCCGTTTTGGACTGAAGATCTCCGGAAAAAAAAACTTCACTCAATTTGATCAAGTAGGTTTTTACAGCGGAAAAACACGTTCTTATGACAGCACGTTGAAGGTAGACATCTTTGAATATTTTGAACACGCCACAGGGAGATAACTCAGTTGAAGGCGCTGACACTCCCTCAATACATCTTTAATACTAGCTTTTCTTCCTAAAAATCGAACGTTTTGCTCGGTATCGTAACAAAATGTTTTTTCGCTGTAAAAAAAAACAAACAAAAAGCTTCTTGATGAAATTAAGTGAATTTTTTTTTTTTTTTCAGAACTTCATTCCATAATGGATACGTACAATATAAACTTTTTTCGATAATTTTCATTATTTTTTTAATGTCTTCATTAAACTGTACAAGTACCAAAAGCTTTATATGTGTATTGAGCACTTTTGAAAAAAAATACTGGTTCATGTGAATTAAAATAAAATATATTATTAATAATTTTTGTTACTGATTGTTGCAAACAGAAACTAAATTACCATTTCCCTCCTGAGCTGCTTTTCCTTGTCAAAAAAAAAAAAAAAATGGAATGTTCTATAAAAAGGTGCATCTCAAATAACATTAAGGACCAAAAAAACTTTTTAAAAAATTTTTTGTTTTGTTTTTTTATTTCTCTGGATTCTATCGGTCCCTCTCTGTAACTATTCTAGTCCAATTGTGCAATATATTGGTTGTTTTCCAAATGATTCTATGATACGAAAAAAAAATGACAAACCCTAATTATTCCAATACTGTTGTATTTTTGGCCATTTTTTTTAGCATAAAGAAAAAATTTTGTAAATATGACACAAAAAATTCTTTCTTTTATTACAATTGTCACAGTGCTTATTTGCAGTGTTTTATTTTATTTTGATGTTTTTGTTTCATATATATATATAAAGAAAAAAATATTACTATTTTCAAAGAAATGTTGGTTATCGCCAAGATTGTCTGCTATTTTTTACTTCTTGTTTCTGTCCATTTGACTGGATAATTAGACCTGGTCAAACAAACAAAAAAGCTATTCTTAACCTGGGGAAAGGGGTGGGGTGGGGAGTTTTCACATTATATGAGGGAAACGATCATTAATCAGAAGGGACCATATCTTGCTTGTCACTGTTGTCTGTCTGCAGAACAGAAACCAGAAGTCAAAACGAACAGACAATCTTTACTATAACCGAAGCATTTGATATTTCACTGTCGACTACACTCTGACCGTTGTTTCCTCTGGCCTTCCGGTAAAAAGTGTTTTTTGGGTTTACTTTTGTAGCTCTCGCTTCCTTTATTTTGTCCTTTAGTTCTCACATTCCACGAGTGATGTTTCTGACAAAGAGGGAAGAATTGCTGTTTTTCATAGTCTTAATCTATTCTAACACTTAGCATGGTCAAATTTTTGACCTTGAAGTACTAATATTTTTGTTTTTTAGCTCCTTACAAGTGGCTTCATGCATTGACTAGAGCCATTTCCATTTAAAAAAAAAAAAAATACACCAATTTGTGATTTTTACTTGTATTTTAATGGTTTTAGTTTGTGTATGCAGATGGTTCTTGCATATTTAACCCGTATAAAATCTCAACTTGCACAAATCAATAATTGTATATGAGGGGGATTTTGTTTTGTTTTTTAACTTAAAGAGCTGAAAAGCTATGAAAACGGGAGTGGTACCATTAAAATGAGCAGCTTTTTATGCTCCACTTTTTTTCCACATAGTCACCACAATTCTCAATACATTTTTACCAAGAATTCAAGGATACGTCATTTCAATATAAGGACCGAAGTACAACAGGGATACCTTCTGTTGGCATTCTTGTTTCTCCTTGAAATTGATTGGGTGATGAGGTGGACAATGGACCCTCTGGATGACCTTGACTTCGCTGATGACCTCGCTCTGCTCTCCCACAAGCAGCAACAGATGCAGAACAAGACCTCTAGCATAGCCACACATGCCTTTCAAGTTGGCCTCCACATCCACTTCAACAAGACCAAGATCCTGAAAATCAACAATCCAGCAAATTGGGCAACAAAAATCTGGAAGAAATCAAGATCTTCACATACCTTGAGAGTGTGATCAACCAGCAGAGAGGAAGAGATGCAGATGTTAAGACTCGTATTGGAAAGGCAAAAGCATCGTTCATAGCCCTCAAGACCATCTGGCGATCCAACCTCATCACATCTTGCAATAAAATCTGCCTGTTCAATTCCAACATCAAATCAATCCTACTGTATGGAACAGAAATATGAAGAACAACAAAGACTACCATCAGAAGAGTGCAAACTTTTATCATGCGTTCAGAGAATGCTAAAGATCCCACTGGCCAATTACCATCAGTAACACAGATCTCTTGGGGGAGAACCAACCAAGTACCAGCAGAAGAAGAGATAAGAAGATGGCAATGGATCGGACACACCCTGAGGAAACAACCAACAAACATCATATGCCAGACCCTGACCTGGAACCCTCAGGGAAAGGGGAAAAAAGGCTGACCAAAGAATACCTGGAGAAGAGACCTGCAGGTGGACGCCAAGCAGACCGGCTACTCCTGGGGGGAGCTGGAGCGATTCACCAAGGACCATGGGCGTTGGTGGGCTGTTGTGGCTCAGGTGCTCAAGGCTCTGATGATGATCTTGGCTTCTGATGCACATCCATAACAGAGGCTACTTTCGTAGTCTCACAGCATCAAGCTTCTATCTTTACATCATCAACGCTCTGATCCCCATCTGGCATCAATTGAAATGGATGGCTCTAGTCTTGAGGAGGCTACATGTTTTGACAAGCTTTTTGGTTTGACCTTTACTCCTGATCTGAAATGGAACACGTACATCTGGTCTGTTGCCAAGGATGCTGGGAAAATTGTGGGATCCTTCTACTGCTCCAGAAGATATCTCACTACTGATGCAATTCTCTATCTGTATAAAAGCCAAGTACTTCCAAGGATGGAGTACTGCTGCCACATCTGGGCAGGAGCTGCTAAAAACAGCCTATCCTGCCTTGACAGAGTACAAAATAGACTTCGTAGTGAGGGATGTCCTTTTCTCTTCCCTGCAACCTCTCTCTCACAGAAGAGACATTGCGAGCCTGTCTTTGTTTTATCATTATTTCCATGGCAAGTGCTTGTCTGAGCTCCAATCTCTGGTCTCCCCCTCGCCAATCTTTCACGAAAAACACCCGTCTGGCTGAAACTACTGTCAATAATTTTCCCCACTCTTTATCTGTGCCTAAATCCAAGATCAGTATCGTTTTGAAGCTCGCCCCTTCGGACGACAAATATCGAAAAATTGGCTAAAAATATTAATTCCTTCACCCTCAACTGGGCACTTTTCTACAGGGAGGAGTTGCTTTTTTTCGCCGATATTTTCAAATCATCCCCCTCTTTTCTAGCCTTGACTAGCCTTAATTTAAACCTTTGCTACTTCAGATATGGCGATGTATGCAACAGCAACGGTGTTATTTTTTTTTTCACGTATGGGTTCGAGCCTACACCCCCCCTTTTTTTTTTGCTCAACACACACCTCCAAACACTAGGCACGCTAAAGCATATATATATATATATATATATATATATATATGAGAGAGAGGAAAATTGGTGATTAAATTTAAAACTATTCCATATACAGAGGAAAAAACGGCAATTAAATTACAACTGAATAACATGAAATGAAATTAAGCTGTTATAAAAAAGAATAGGTAAACAAATGTTTTTTGGTTGCTACTGTATCTTCTGTAGTTCAAAAGATTTATACATTGAGATAAATTAAAGTAATCCATTTTAATTATAATATAATTGTGATAAATGAAAAAAAAACTCATTATTCATTTCAATGAACAAGTGTTATAATTAATCAACAAATATTGCATTTATATAATCAACAACAATTAGAAAGGGAAAATATAACTCTGAATGTAAAATACACTTGAAGGCAATCAAAACTTACATTCGTCGAAATGTAATAGAAATTTAAATATCTGCATTAAGAATAGTTTTTCTTCAACAATTGACATCACAGATCAAACAAGCCATGAGACTGCAAACTTACACCTGACAATGCAAGTTGAAATGCTGTTAAACTTGACAAAATTTTCAGGACTTCTTTGGCTATAATATGGGCTAAGTAGTGAGTCACTATAGTGAATAAGACCAAAGTTAGAATCAAAAGTGTAACCCTCACCTATGACATAGACATCTCTAAATTACACCAGTTCCATGTTAGACCAAGAACTATATTTTGACATAGTTTGGTGACGGTGGGCCAAGCGATGTAGATGTTCGGCTGTGCATAAACATTGGACTGAATGCATAATCTCCTTGGCTGAATGAAGACTGATTGCAACACAAACCTTGAGCAACGTTAATCTTAAAACACTTTGGAATGATGAAACACATATCCTTGGGTCAAACAAACATTATGACCTGAGTAAACGTGTTGCTCTTGACAGATGAGCTGCCAGATTCTTTGGACTACTATTCTCATCTTGAATGTTATTCTCACGTTTCGGTCAATGTAACTGCCAACCGTCTTCAGGTCAAACTTGGAAGTCTACAATGAATTTCAAACAATCCTTTGTTTCTGTGCAGGGTTTTGAGTTCGACAGGATTACAGAATTTGGCAAGAAACGCCTAAAAAAAAAAAAAAAAAAGTCGGACATTACATCATCTGAAATATTGTGAAAATAATACTGAAGATGAGAACCATAGTCCGAATAATACAAATTATCCTCATCTCAAAAATACATTTTCATGAAAACGTGATATTTTTTTTTTTTTTGCTTGTTTTACTTGAGAACAAACAAAAAAAAATATGATAGATCCTTATCAATAAATTGTTTGAGGTGTAAACTTTGATACTATCTTTGGGAATTAACATTATCTACAAAGGTCAGTGGTTTATATGTCCAAAAACTCTCTGACCTTTATAAAATGAATTGATTTTACTTGGAATCATCTTCATCTCTAAGACCTTTCTGATTTCATCAATATTTTTTGGATTCTACGTTTGCTACATTTCTCTCTCTTCTGTAATTAAAGTTTACGTAATGGTAATCTCCAAACAGTAAACTCTATTACGTTGATATCCGGAATTTTGAAGGTCCATTCATTTGGTTCAATGAAGTCAGAAGTTGTAAGAAACCGGAAAATTTCTATGTGACACAACAAGGTGCCAATGATAGTTTAAAACGGTTTCAGAATATTAAAAGTGTATAGGTGTGTAGACAGTTGGATTTTAACGTGTTTGGTAAAAAGGTTATTTTCCATTTCAGTGCATTCGTGTGAACATTGGTTCAACTTGGAATCATCTTTACCTACAAGACATTTCTGTTTTCATCAAATTTATTGGTTTGTGGTACCTGAAGTGCAGTGGAATTACTGGTAGATTAAGAGAGGATAATGGAGATGGATAAGAACTCTGATGTGGAGAAAATTTATCTGAATGGTGAAGCTATTAAGGTTGTTCAGAAGTGTTGTTAGCTTGGTGACAGCATTGAAACCCAGATAGGAACAGGTGCTAGTGTGATTGCAAGGTTTAGCAGTGGATGGAGTAAGTTCGGAGAACTTCTGCCATAACTAACCAGCAGAGAATTACCCCAATCAATTAAGAGAAGAGTCTATCAGGCATGTGTACAGGGATGATGTATAGAAGTGAAGTGAAACCTGGCCAGTGAGAGTTGAGGACATGTGTTGCATAGGGAGAAATATGGTAGATATGGACTGTGAGTGTTAAAAATAAACTTAGTTCTGATGCTCTTAGAGGAAGTTTAAATCTAAGGAATATATATCTACATATATATATGTGTGTGTGCAAAAGAATAGACTTTCATGTTACGACCACATTGAAAGAATAGATGAAAATTGTCAAGTTAGATCTAGAAAAGTTCAATTCACAGAAAGTTAAGGAAAAAATGATAAAGATAGACTTGAGGAAAAGAGGGATAAATAATGGCTTGGCCAGAGATATGTTAGTCTAGAAGTTTAAATGTCTGCTTGTTCGTACAGTCAGGGGAGCAGGAATAGAAATCCAAAGGCAAACTTTCTGAAGAAAGGAACTATTAGATTAGAAAATCATTGTGGATCTCAATAATGAAAGGGTGGGATTTTGTTGCTTTTCATTGAGGTGGGTCTAAGTGCAGTAAGTTCATTCCGGCATTGTGACAGGGACTGGAATTTTGTAGACAGTGCAGGATTTATTAGGTTAGAGACACTTTCTTGCATCCTAGAGGTTAGCATCAGCTCAAATGTGGCAACAAGACTTTGAACTTATTATTTACATAATCAAGATCCAAGAAAAAGTAATCTTGGCAAGGGCCAATTACTGTCAAGGTTCAAGAGAATCAAGGAAATTATCAACAAGGTTAAACACTGAGTTGAGCCGAGGATGCTCTGGTTTTTCTCAGGACAATGTGTAAAACAATAGATCGTTAGCTTGGGATACTCTGGCTCAAATGACCTTGCGCAACATGAGAAGTTATGAGATGAGTAAGAGGATGATGGGGGGAGGGTTCAAAGTCTTTTGAACTCTCGAGACAGGAGGATGCCTATTTTTTTTTTTATTTATTTATTTTTTTTTTTTATGGAAATTCCTTTAGACAAGGTAAGAAAGCCACTTGATGTAAGGAGCTAAAAAAAAAAAAAAATACTTCAAGGTTAAAAATTTGCCAACAGTGTTAGATGGAGTAGATTATGACCCAGAAAACAACAGTTCTTATCTCTTTGTTAGAAACATCGTTCATGGTAAGTCAGGACAAAAGAAGAGAATTGAGAGCCTTACGACTGGTGGTCAGTTTCTAGGTTGAAGGTGCAGGAGAGGTTATATCAATTTTAAATTGGATTTGAAAACAACCACATTGTAGTCTGTGGAGAAGCAGTCTCATGGTACACAGATGGAGGTTCTTGGAAATAAACTTCATAGAAAACTCCACTTGATGTTAAGCACATGAAGCAAGAAAGAAGAGTTTTTTGCAGCAGTAATAGAAAGATTTCTAACAAGTCTTCGGTGTTAAAAAAGGCTGTAGAGAACAAGGTATCTCCCCACTAGATTGTAAAACTAATTTTGAACTTTGTTCAAGGCAAGAAAGAGTGCTCTAAGTAGCATCTCCCCACATGTGGCAGCAGTACTCTATCTTAGGACATATCCCACTCTTCTAAAAGAGGATTTCATCAGACATCATATCTTCTGGAGCAGTGGAATGATTCAACTCTTTTTTCCAGCAACTTTAACAACAGTCTGCATCTATACCTTGTAAATGTGAAGTTATTGGATGATTTGAATATGGATCTCAAATTAGTTTTCTAAATAAATATATATATTTTAGAACCTAGCCCAAGGATATGTTTTTTTTGTTTTTTTTTTCGGGTTGCAATGTAGAATAGAATGTTTTTCCGGCCCCTGATTACGGTGTTATTTATAATGTTTGATTATATACTGTATTGTATTTTGTTACTAATTTTTAATATCGTATCCCGGGGTTCTACTGTATATTAGTATACTTACATTATTAAGAAAAATCTGTATCTACACCAAAAATAAGGGAAAATTGAGTAGAATTTTAAAAATATAAAAAAAATTTTTTTTTTTATCCTGTATTTATCACTGATAAAACAAGGGTGATAACTCAATTTGTCTTTTGTCGGTAAGTGATAATTAGGGCTGTGACAACATATTCTTTTCCTTGTTTTAACTCTTGAGTATATATCCGTTAATATCTTATGTTTTTATATAGACTTATGTGGTTCTCGGTTGATTGACTGCGTTTTATTGTGTCGGATATATACCTGAGAGTCAAAAAAATGAAAAGAATATTCTGTTGTCACAGCCGTAGTGATAATGAATGGCAAATCTATCTTTAAAAGTGAGAATGTTTGTGTGGGAACTAACTATATTCTAGGTATTCAACCTATATACTCAACAAATTTTTGATCTACAGACTTGAAATTTGGTATATAGGGTATTCAGACATGTGGAAAACTTTTTAATCTGTTTTCATCCGGGACAAAAAGGCTACTAAGTGGTCAAAATTGAAAAATTAGTACGTTGGGTTCATCAAAGTTTTATCTGTTTGTCAACTGTTTAACGAATGTGCATGCGTGAATCATTTAAATAGCAGGTTCCTTATGTTAAGAATAAGTAGGTTTGAAAACACTTTTTAAATACGTGTCAAGCTGGTCTAATGGTTATTGTACTTGACTCATTGTCTTTAGGTTTTGGTTTCGATCTCAGCTTGAGTACTTCTTTTTATTTTTAATTACAAGAAGTGAACTGTTTCGAAAAAACGTAATGTTCACATGCACATGTCTCAGTTTCTGTATAAATTAAAACATTGTATTTATGCATACTTTACGACAAGACAATGCTGGGGGGGGGGGGACTACTTGTTGGAAAAATAACTCTGGTTTGCCTTATTTTGTTCTCCAGTCCTCAATTTTCCCTTATTTTGGATGTAGATATTTGTTTTGTCTTATATTATAAGTGTATCAGTTTTCCTGTTAATTTATTTGGAATTGCAATTTTTAACTTGTGTGTTTTTCTTGACAAGCAATGAGTAAATTTAAATTATTTAAAAAAACTATTTTGAGATCCATATTCCAGAAGAAGAGATAAAGACTAAGAGAAAACTACGGAGTACAAGCCGTAGTTATCGGGGTATGAATATGCTTTTACAAGTTTCCAGTCAGAACATGAAGTGACTGGTCAAATGATTAATGACACGGACTAACAATTAACGTGTTTCAAGTTCAAATCCAGCTCGTTCCACAAAAATCATTTTCACTTCAGATATTGGCAACCTTCTTATAGGCTTTTCTGTAAGTATCCGATATCTTTCTAGAAAGAATTCTGACTAGAAAAATATCAGGGAAACCAATGCCAACAATAGAATCTTTGGATTCTTACAATATGATGATGATGACAGCATAAAGTCCTTTGTGTCATGAAAATCAAATTGGATATGTTTCCAGTAAAGGTCACGTCTTTGAAAAGGGACTCAAACCTAGTCCAGGGTACTATATTGAGATGAGAGTGACTGCACAATGGCTATATATGTGGATGTAAGACTCAGGTCGGCATCACATTTCTGGAGAAAACCTTGAAATGGTTGTCTTAAAATTTCTACAACATCATTTCAGCTCACCTAATTGCAACCATGTGATGTGATACAATTAAGAGACCAACCATACTGTTTGTACAGGAAGGATTTGAGCTGTTGCTAGGATAAAACTAATGTTTGAAGGTCGTGTTCTTCAAGCTCAGGTTGCACCCGGATGTTGTGGATGAAGCTTATGACACTTTCTTTGAATTTTTTACATAGGAGTCACCACTTATCAAGGCCTGGAGGTCTCTCGAGGATAAGGATTTATGAGCACAGTAGTCAATGGATAATATCGTAGTAATCGTTAGTAGTGGAAATTTAGTTGATTGGATTACTGAAGAGGATTTTTAATCAAGAATTTGTTTACATTGGACTTAAGACTACCAAATTCTAGTCAGCTGGAAAGCAGATAAACGGGAGAGAGTTCCACAGGCAAGCAGTTCTAAGAAAGAAGCTTTGTTCATCGAATCTATGCTTAGATAAAGAGTAAGGGAAATTATTGATAGTGTTTTTCATGAAAGTTTGGCGAGGGCATAGATTGGAGCTCAGATGAGGACTTGCCATGAAAATAACTATAAAGCAGAGACAGGCTTGCAATGTCTCTTCTGTGAGAAAGAGGTTGCAGGGGCATCCCTCATTGGTCTTTCTAGCAGCTCCTACCCAGATGTGGCAAGAGTACTGTATCCTTGAACGTACCTGACTTTTATTTAGGTAGAGAATTGCATTAGCCGTGAGATATCTGCTGGAGTGGTAGAAGGATCCCACCATTTTTTCCAGCAACCTTGGCAACGGATTTGATGTACATGTTCCATTTCAAATCAGGAGTAAAGGTTAAGTCAAGAAACTTGTCGAAACCTGGAGCCTCCCTAAGATGAGAGCCATTCATTTTAATTGATGCAAGATGGGGATCAGAGCGTTGATGATGTAAAGATAGAAGCTTGGTTTTAGATGCATTAAAAGTAACCAGCCACCTCTTTCCCACTTCTATCACATGTTCAAGATCAGAGGAGAGAGAATTTATGTCATTTATGGCTTTTGATGTGTTGCCATAGATGGTAGTGTTATCAGCATAAATGTCTACAAATGATCTTAGGATGTTATTTGGAAGATCATTGATGTAGATCAGGAAGAGAGTTGGGCGCAGGATGATGGATAATGATGTATATGTGATTAAATGCCTTAAAATTGGTACAAATCTGTTTTTATGCAGCCTGTAGTATCCGTTAGCAAACAAAAAGAAAAGAAAAATGCGGTTACTTCTTTTTATATGCTTGCAATCTTGTTAACTGATATGCAAATTAAATGGATTTGAACGCCATTCAGTTTTGATTTGGATGTTGGAGTAGCAACTTTTGATAGCAGCAGTGCATCAAGTTTTCAAGTTGCAAGTCTTGATAACTGAGTGTCGCCTTTGGGATAACAAGTTTTGACAGCTGTGTCGAGTCTTGGAGTGATAAGTTTTGAAAACAGTGTGTCAAATTTAACCCCGGAAATTGTATTTGGAAAGGGTAGAATAGTTAACTCTTGACTGTTTAACCATAAGCTATTCAGGCGAAATGGAGAAATGAGTGAGGTTAAGCAGTGATATCCTGAGACCGTTTAATGGAGAAAGTGATGTAGTCACATAGCTTAATAAGCTGAAACAGGTTGCAAAGTTGAAAAAAAGTTGATGACCCAACATTAATTTTGATGTATTGTAATGTTATGACCCTTTAAGCTGTGATCATAGCGTAGTATCTGTTAGTATCTGTTAACTGTCGCAAACGGGGTCAATGGTCAAAACATTATTATTATTGTTATTGTATTCTTATTAATTGATTTGAGTGACGGATGGTCGCTGGATCAGTTATTATGATTAGAAGAATAAACAATTAAATTGCGGAAGAAATGATTGACGTGTGAATCGCAAAAGGAATGTGAAAATAGAAAATATATGTAAACATTATTTTGGGGTTTTGAATAAACAAATAACTAGTTGTGGAGATTAGGTTGGTCTGAGACACGTAATTAGGTGACGTAAGAGAACATGTGATGTAGTTAGTTTTGGAGAGATTCAGAGAGTTGAGGATTGACCATCAGAGTGGACAGACGTCTAGACAGGGGTGGACAGACAGCTAGGGAGCGAGCTGTAAGTATAGAACATGTAGACGAACTGCAGATCCTGTGAAAACCATTTGATACAATTGTAATAAATTTATATAATAAAAATATAAAGAGTTGTTTTATGGTTTCACAAATAAGAACAGATGTCTCAATTGGATGGTGCTGATCATTTCATGGTTTGTTACGGTGCAGCGGAAAGATACAGAAGAACTCTTCAAGAAAAAAAGGTATGAAGCATATATTATTCTTCTTACATATGAACTGTAAAAATATCCTGTGCAGTAACTCTGATACAACATAATTCAGTTTACACGTCAATATCATGTCCTCCTGACTAAACAACGTACATACGATTTATACGTTTATTATCTGTCTGTTAAAAGAACAATATCTCACATCCACTAGATAACTCATGACACGTTTTAATATATCATCTCTTCCAATATAAACCAATATACAACAGTATCTGGAGGGGCATTGCCCTTCAATTGTGGGAAACAAATAAAGGGGAGCTATTGCACCAGCAGTTCTTCGGGCCAAGATCAAAGTGTATTATCTGTTCTGACAGATGCTGCAATCAAAGACCATTGTCCTTGTGGCAATGGGCTTCTAGTCCATGTAGGGGCAACCCTATATGCCAAGAGGCTCTCAGAGCTGGTCCCCTTTTCCCTCCCCTCTCCACATTAGAAACGGCCTCATGCCTAATTTGCTCAGTGGGGAAGCAAATAAACACAGCCCCTTTAATTCTGAAAAGGTGTGTGAGAGTTTGTTGCCATAGATAGTAGTCACTGTCAACAGGAAGAGGGCTACAGATTGTTCATACTGGCTGTATAACTACACTCATCACTAAAAGTGCCGTTGATGGAGCCATCAATATTAGAGCAGTAGATGGCAGAGAGGTGGAGTGTTGTGGGGACACTGATACTGAGATCGTTGTAAGGGAAATACCACTATGACAACAATTGACTGTGCTCGATAGACTGATCATAGAATTCTGGGCCTGAATCTTAGAGATTGGCTGGGAATAGCTACAGTTGTTGCTAAGGGTCAGGTAAACTTCGGCAATGAGTTCATAACTAGAATGGCAAGAAATGTAACCAACAGCAATGCTATTCAACCAGCAAAACCCAGACCATGTCTGATTAAAGGTAAGGCTTTCAAGTGGATGGTAGATAAGCAATGGATCGCATGGCCAACAATGTTGACAAACCGGGTTTAGGGTTACAAAAGCACTCTATTAGAAGAGATAAAACTGCAGTTTGAGAAGGAAGAGGAAAGATGGATTGACAAAGGAATTCTAACATCATGGTCAGGAAAAGTTCAAGGAATTCTGCCACTCATGGCAGTGGCTCAATCTACCAAGAAGAAAGTCAGGTCAGTGTTGGACTTCTAAGAGTTGAACAAGTATGTTGCATGCTGCACTAAAGATGGAATTGATGTATGTGAAAAAGTCATGAGAGAGTGAAGGAGAATTGAATTATAATTAAGCAATTAAGATCGTTGACTTAAAGTTGGCCTAGTTTCAAATTAATGTGGACAAGAAGCTGTGGCAGGACAAATTAATTGAATATAAGGGTCAAAACTATGTGACCAGGTAGGGATTTGAACTAAATTCTGCACTAAAAGTTATGACAGCAGTGTTTAAGACAATGTTGGTCAAAGATGATGCAGTGAAATATATACTGCTCTTGTATCGATGATGTACTGCTGGACGAGACAAAGGCGATTGCGGAAAGGGTGAGATATCATGTCAATACATATGGACTGACAGCTACACCATCACAGCCGTTAGAAAATGGAGTGTATTTGGGATTAAAATTACAGCAGAATAAAGCAGGATGATTGATGTTTGGACAAGGAAATGAGATCAAGGATGGCCTAATCAAATGAGAACTTTTCTCGGTGTGCAGGAGATAACTGGATCATTACTTTGTGGTTTTATTGTTGCATGCAGCTTTATTAAAAGGCAGACTAGTGCGGACTGATGGGAGGATGCAACTGACCAAGGAGTGTTGCTCATGATATTAAATTTAACACAAGACAAACTATGAACATTTTGACGAATAACTTTATCAACAATAAAAGACTAGATTGAATGTGTGTATTCAAAAAAAAAGCTCACCTTTCAAATTAATACAAAGTAAGGTGTTGGAATAAACGGAGGAAAAAAGGGAGAATGTTCATAAAGAGTATGTATTCCTTGTTTCTTCTTGTTGGTCAAGTAGCGGTCATAGAGAGAAGTGTTTTCCGGCTTTAACAGCAAAAGCAGGGTAACATCTCGCTTGAGTGTACTAGTGTCCTGTTTCCTTGGTGTCTTGTTTCTTTCTCTCTCGTCGTTTACAAAAAAATCCTGGGTTTATATTTCTCCTTGCCGACTCCCACTGACACGTTGGTTGTTAAATCGGATTTTTATCGCGTCCCGCTCCCATTGGCTAATTAATTTTTATTATTTTTCTCTTTTTGACTGGATGGATGCGTCGAGCCTATGTGTAGTGACACATTTACACTCTTTGTGATAATCAACGAGTAAACATCCGGTTGGGAGTTTGTTACTTTCTTCAATCCCCACAAATTTATTTCTTTCACTATAAAAAAGCACAGATAAAATAACAGTAATGTCACTACTAAGAATAATGGCAATTTGTTAGATTAAGGCCATCAGCTAAAACACCCACAAAAAAAGAGATTCTATCTTTTTAGGTGAGTACGTGTGAACACCTTGGAAACTTAGCGAAAAGAAAAATAAACAATCATTGGAGAATTTAGGTTGGGAAATATATAAATTTAACAGAAAATGATCAATTCAAAAAGACTACTGGTTTGAATAGCTACCCTCTTTCTTTCCTCGCTCCTTTGGGATAAACGCCTCCCTCTACATCCAAAGGCAAGTTAGAGTTTTCACAGGAATGTGTTAATTATTTTTTCACTACAAAAATTAACAAATAGATTTATTTATAGATTAAATCCGACGCACCTTGAACAGAACCTCGAACATATACCCCACTTCATGCATTGGCCAGGGAAGGCGAAAAGGAACATTTCAAGATTTACGTATAAGTTTCAGCACGTCCGAGTCACAAACAAACTGACTAGTCAAAAGGTAAGCCTGTAATATGTTATGTAGCCAAGGCCAAGGACCACGTCACATATTACAGACTTACTTTTTCGATAGCTTGTTTTGACTCTAGGAGATTGAACGCTGACGGTGGAGTTTCTTTCAGGGTTGGTTTGTTTGATAACCGATGCAAAAGAAAAATAAACGATGATTGGAGAATTTAGGGTGGGAAATATATAAATTTAACAGAAAATGACCATCATTTTCGGGCTATTTTCATGAATTATTTTGGGTTTGTTTTACAATAGAAAGAGACACGAAAAAAAAACAAACAAAAACAAATATATAACAAATAAACGTCATCAAAGCCAAGATAAGTTACTCTTCTACAACTGAATAAGTTGTTTATGATTAAATAATCTTAACAATTATTACTTTTAATTTAAGTACACCATTTATTTTTTCAAGTTATAAATACGATTGAATTTAGGAGACACAGAACTTAATTATTTTGATTTATGAAAATCAAAAACAAGTAAACAATTCGTTTGGCAGCTTCGACATTTTTTTCTTTTCAAAAATAAACAAAAACAGAATTTATATATTTTTCTTGTATCATGATAAAATTATCGAGTTTTTTGGGGGTTTTTTTTGTTAGCCACTCAACCAGTTTAGGGGTAGATTGTTTTTGGAGTCAGCCTTGTAATCCCTTCCGACGGTTCTTCGTTATAAAAGCGAAATTCAGAATATTAAATTATCATTTTTTGTAATTTTTGGATATGTTACTAAATTCGACATTGCAATTAAGTTGATAGCATTGGTATTACTTCAATGCTATCAACTTAATTGTAATGTCGAATTTAGTAACATATCCAAAAATTACGAAAAATGATAAGATAGAAAATTAATTATTAATGAAAATAGTTTTCGAAAAAATTTCAAGTTTATACATACATAAACAGCATTAAGTCAAGGGAAATAGCCGCAGTCCATCTTGATACAATTAATGGTGGATATCACTGAATCATTGATTCGTTAAAATACATGTTTTGTATAATAATACAGTAATACTTAGCTAATTGCGAAATGGTAATTAATTACATAACATTGCGTTTAGTTGAAATTGACATAAAAGTAAGTAGATACTATTGACTTTTAATGGAAATTCAATTTTACTTTCGGATTTCGCTCTTATAACGAAGAAGCACCCCCTCTATTGGGCTCTTGAAGGGCTGGTTATGAGATCGCGATGCAATTCAAACGAAATCAAAGAAACAACTTTCTTGAATAGCTACCCTCTTTCTTTCCTTGCTCCCTTGGGATATACTCCTCTCTTCATATCCAAAAGCAAGTTAGAGTTTTCACAGGAATGTGTCAATTATTTTTCACTACAAAAATTAACAAATAGAGTTCTCTAGAGATTAAATCCGACGCACCTTGAACAGAACCGCGAACGTATACCCCACTTCATGCTTTGGCCAGGGAAGGTGAAAAGAAACATTTCAAGATTCCTGTATAAGTTTCATCATGTCGGAGTTACAAGCAAACTGGCTAGTCAAAAGGTAAGCCTGTAATATGTTGTGTAGCCCTTGGACGACAATAGAGTCTTTGGGTATTGCCAAGTACCCTGCAAGCAATTTACATTAATTGTGGTTCTTGGCAATTCTTAAGGTACTATCGTTGTCCAAAATGGTCCTCCAAAGCCAAGGACCACATCACATATTACAGACTTACCTTTTCATTAGCTTGTTTTGAATCTCGGGGATTGAACACTGATGGTGGAATCTCTTTCAGGATTGGTTTGTTTGATAATCGACAGATAATGAAGTTAACAAAGTTTTAGTCTTGGTAGATGGCACTTTTCAGAGACCAAACTCGGAGGTAGCTTCTTGAGAGGCTTTTCCACACTAAATATCAGGGTATTGTGCATGGATGTGCATCCCCTGAAGTATTTCCAACGGAAATGATTGGTTGAGTTTTTGCCATGTTGCTGTTTCTTGTTGCATCAGGTGAGCACTGTCTGAAGATAGCGGTTTCAATCCTACCCAAATCCGGACAGAGGATTAGTTGGCCAAAACATAGTAAGACAACAACAACTATGGAAGGCAGTAATTACTGAGGATACAGTTAAGAGACTCAGCATTCCTATCCCGTCGCGGTTAACCACTTGATGAAATCCAGAGAAATAGTTGGCCGAAATGTCGTAAAATAGAAACTATGCAGATGAGAATAACAGTCCACAAATAAATAAATATACAAATTACTCATCTCAAGGGAGTCCAGTAATAAAATAATATACCATTCGGTCCATCGAATCACTCCGTTCAGTCTCGAAAGACAAAGGATACCCCTGTAGGGGCAGTTGCGCATGTAATTGTGAGGCAAGGGTCGCGCAATCCCTAACCACACCTCTCCTGAATAGATACTGTTTGGGTCCAGTGGCAAGGAGAAGACCAGAATTACTGGAAACAATGCTGAGATAAGCAGAGAGAACATACAGCATCCGGAAGTCCCAAATATTCAGCCATCTAGCACTGACCAGCTTCAACATTGTTTAACTTTGGTGATCCAATGGAAACCGGTGTATCAACGTGGTTATGCCGTGTCATTCGGTACAGACTCGACGATGGAAGACGAGATAAGAACAAAAACCTTGGATTTATAGGACCAAAAACTCGAACCTTGATCGTTCTCCATGACCCATGGCGCAGTGGATAGAGGCGTGGATCCCTGCAGTTCCAGGTGAATGCTGTCTGAAGATAGTGGTTTAAATCCTACTAGAGGAATAGTTGGTCAAAAATGCAGCGAGACAACAACTATGAAAGGCAGTAATTACTGAGGATACAGTTAAGAAAATCAGCATTCCTATCCCATCGCCATTAACCACCTGAAGAAAGTCAGGGGAATAGTTGGCCGAAACGTTGTGAAACAACGAATATGAAGATGAAGACAACAGTCTGCAATAAATAAATAAATAAATATACAAATTACTTATCTTATTTGAATTCTTTCTAAAACACATGTGAATGTTGAAACAATCTCTAAGTAAAAGTGTTTCTCTGGATTCGAACTTTGCACGATCCGAGTCGTCGACCACTTAGCTATCATAACCTCCCTGCTGCCATTTCGGCTTTAGGTTCAATAATATTTGTAACATTACACAACATTTACACATGTTTACCCAAAATTTCGCATGCAGTTTACACCGCAAAGGAGACCAGGACAATGAATAATTCAAACTCACTTTCTCGTGCAACAACGACATCTATTTTTTTATTCTCCTGTTACGTGTGACTTCTCGTTATGGCTGTGACGCCTCTCACGTGATTGTTTTCTTGAACGTGCTTTCAAAAGTCATCCAAGTCTCTAACGTGATCGTCGTCTCGAACGTGCTCTCTCCTTTCTATAGTCTTCTTTGTCCTTACCGTGACTCATACCAGTTCGGTATTTGAATATAGCCGTCCACACTATGTTACATATTGTCTCTAACTTTACCACCGTCGGTTTTGAAGTGGTTCTATCTTCCTCTCATTTTTATTATAATACATTTTAATCATATTTCGTTATTTTTTAAAGTCTTTATATAAAATGGCTTCATGTATTGTCTTAAAAGTGACTGATTTATTTATTTTTTTAATTTGTACATCTGATTTCTTAGTCATTACCACTAGAAAAATAAAACGATACCCCTCTCTCCACGTACAATCTCAAGAAATAGAAAAAGAAGGAGAAAAAACGTCTTAAATAGAGAATTGGAATTTTCGCAATGTTCTGAATTCGTCGGAAGTTTTGTTGTTATCTGCGCTGAACGCATTGAGTGTTTGTCCACCGGATACTGGCGAATATAGTTTCGCCCAGCTGAAGAGAGCAACAAAAATCCGCTCGCTGGTGTGTGTGCCCGTCTTTTACGCCAGTTCCGCCACCACCGCAACCACAGGAAATGAATGATTGCTCTTCAATTTCGTGTTGACCATTAAAGCAAATGTTGCCGCTATTATATTCTCTTTCCCTTATTGTAATTAGCTTCAGCTGAAGTCAACGCCCATTGTTATGCTCCTTTCGCTCAGGCGCAGGCGCGTGACTTCTTCACAGTACCATTCCTGTCACCCTTCCCCCTATCCTATAATAAAGATCAATCCGTACTGATTTTGTCATATAAATAAATATAAATCCGTCTCGTCACACACAAAAACAAACGTTCCTTTTTTTCTGTCACCGGGACGAAATCATTTCAAGTGGTGAATGGGGAAGCGAGAAAGCAAAAAGAAAGAAAAGTAATTCCTGTTGTCTGAAAGGAATTCGGAAATGAATCTAAATGAAAAGTAAACTGTTGAGGTCATCTTTTTGAGATCATTAGAAATGATAATACTATTTTATGCAGGAAAACTTAAATTAATAACGTAATTCTATGAATTTATAAGTTTATATGAAGTATAATATTTTTCTGTCATTTTCAACGGCGGTGTACACCCTCTCACACACACACACACACACACACATACACACACACACACACACACACACACATATATATATATATATATATAGAGAGAGAGAGAGACAGAGACAGAGACAGAGACAGAGAGAGACAGAGAGAGAGAGAGAGAGGGGGGGGGGGAGAGAAATAAAAAGAAACAAACCAAGTTATGTGTTCATCAACGTTTCGTCTTTATTTCGAGGAAGTCTTGAAATAAAGACAAAACGTTGATGAACACATAACTCGGTTTGTTCCTTTTTATTTCTCTATTTTACCGGAATACTATTTCCGTTATTCGCATTATATATATATATATATATATATATATATATATATATATATATATATATATATATATTATTTTTAAAATATGATTATCCACTGACATGTGTTTCGTCGTCTACGACTCATCAGAGTGGCTGAATCTAGCGAGATTCGAAATCGGGATCCCATGTTAAGTAGCATAACCCCCTACCACTAGGCTATCTCGCACAACTTGTTGGTTGCTGTTTTGTGATACTTTTTGAATGAATTCAATGATATATACGAAAATGCATTTTTATCTAAATGCGAATTGGGAATAATTTTCCCTTTAACCAATTTTGGTACCCCCAAATGGGGAGCAGCATATGTATTGCCTGCATATTGTAAAAGAAAAGCGAGAAAGTACAGTGTATTTAGACAACAGTGGAAACAACACTGTCTCTTTGAACAAAAAAAAAATCTTGTACCATTTCAACCAATATTAAAAAAAATATATATACATATGAGATACATGGGTAAAAGTATTATTTTATTTAATGACCGGTAGTCTAACCTGACTACCCTGTTCAAATCAGAGAAAGTCCCTTTTTTTTTTCTTTTTTTAATCAGACGGAGAAAATGGAAGTAATTTTTTTAAAAAAGTAAACAAAAAAAATATTGTATTTTTTAACCAATATTAAATCGAAACCTTTTTTCTTACTTTCTTTTTTTTGGTTGCAAATCAGAGAAAGTCCTTTTTTTGTTTTGTTAATCAGAAAATGGAAATAATTTTTTTTTTTAATAAAAAAAAATCTTGTATTTTTCAACCAATATTAATCGTTGTCTGCTGCTGCTACTGCCACCGATTTAATGCCTCTCACCACCACTTTGCCTAACAGCTGCTGATGCTACTCCCACCGATTTAACTCCTATCACCACTACTATTTTTGTCTACGCTGCTACTCTCACCGATTTAACTCCTATCACTACTACTACTTTCCATTTTCTTGAATTTATTTTGCATTTCTATACAGCAAACATGGATATATATACCACTAAAACATCCGCTGGGTCATAAGCTTCATTTTGGTACCTAAATTGCTTGGGTAGGTTGCCTGTAGGCTGACTTAATCCGCGTCACACACCCACACCCACAGACAGACACTACAGAAATGTATAATAGGATAATAATAATAATAATAATTATCCACTGACACGTGTCATATATATATATATATATATATATATATATATATATATATATATATATATATATATATATATATATATATATAAGGACTATCCACTTATTTTGTGCTTCCTTTTTAAAATTAAACGTTTTAACTCTTTTTCAAAGTGTTTTGTAACATGTTTTATTAGCTACTTGTTTCTTATATATATATATATATATATATATATATATATATATATATATATATAATTAACCACTGACACGTGTCATATCTCTCTCCTCTCTCTCTCTCTCTCTCTATATATATATATATATATATATATATATTATAAAATTTTAATTTTTTTGATAAAGACGGTATGAACCACCCAACATACCAAAATTTTAATTACATACATTTATATTTTCCATGAGACTATTTTTAATTTGTCATCTTTAGCCGAGAAACATACCAAAGCACTTGCGCCAAACACACACACATGCACACACACACACTATATATATATATATATATATATATATATATATATATATATATATATATATATATAGTATTACTTCGGGTCACCACTTATCAAAGCCCGAAGGTCACTCGAGGATAAGGGTTAATAAATGTATGATGGTAGTGAAGTAATCGTTAATGATGTAAATGGGGTAGAATTTAATTATTTATGGGGACAACTCGACAGGAACTTGTTTACATTATATTTGAAGGCTATCATGTTGTATTTAGCCGGGAAGCTTGCCACCGGAACAGTGTTCCAAAGGCGGGCAGTTCTGCGAAAGAAGATTTGTTCATGGAATTTGCGTTTACATTTAGGCACAGATATAGAGTGGGGAATATTATATATATAGTGGTTGTAGCTAGTCGAGTGTTTTTAATGTGAAAGTTTGGCAAGGGGGGGCATAGATAGGATTTCAGATAAGTATTTACCATGAAAATAAAGATAGAGCAGAGACAGGCTCGAGACGTTTCTTCTGTGGGAAAGAAGTTGCAGGGAAGAAAAAAGGTCATCACCTAGGTTTTAAAGCCGGTTTTGAACTTTATCAAAGCAGGATAGGACGTGCTGAACAGCTTCTGCCCAGATGTGGCAACAGTACTCCATTGTAGAGCGTACCTTGATCTTATACAGATAGGGGATCGCATCAGCAGTGAGGTACTTACTGAAACGGTAGAGTAATGCAACCATCCTTACAGCGCTTGGCAACAGATTTGATGTATGTGTTCCATTTCAGATCAGGAGTGAAGAGCAGTTCCAGAAGCTTGTCAAGATATGGGCTTCCTCACGACTAGTGCCATTCATTTCATTTGAGGCGTGGTGAGGATCAGGGTGATTATGATGAAAGGAGAGAAGCTTCGTTTTCGATGCATTAAAATTAACCAACCGCCTTTTTCCCCATTGCACTATGTTCTCAAGATCAGAAAAGAGAGAATCAGAAAGATCTTTGCAATTGTGGCTTTTGAAGTGTTACCATGGATTGTCGTCTGCATGAATGTCTACAAATGACCTAAGAATGTGATTTGAGAGATCATTGATGAAGATCAGGAACAGGTGTGGGCCCTGAATGAAACCCTGAGGGACACCAGCGTTAATATAGTGAGTTTATGATTTCTGCTCGTCAACGACTACTGTTGTAAGCCTATCAGAGAGAAAGGATTTTATAACTGAGAGAACATTCCCAGCTATTCCATAGCTGGCGATCTTGTAAAGTAGACCTTTATGCCATACTCTATCAAAATCCTTTGATATGTCAAGAGTCATTATTCTAGAGACAAAGCCTCCGTCGAGCGATTCACTAATCCTGTGTGATGCGCAGTCGTGAAACCATTGACAAATAGATAAAAATCCGATGTCCACCAAGTATTAATTTTTCAATCTTGACTCCTTAGCAGCCTTTTTTCCGATGAAAACCGATTAAAATTTTTCCACGTATCTGAATATCCTATATACCAAATTTCAAGTCTGTAGATAAAAAAATCGTTGAGTATATAGTTCGAGAAGTATCTTCACACACATTCTCACTTTTACAGAAATATAGATATCAATAGCAAGAAACAAATATTTGGCGTGCGATCGGTTTTGAAACGATTTGGATATTTTTTTTTTTTTTTGCTAGCAGACCCTTTTCCCGACGTTGCCAAGAAATTTCACGTTCAACCTTGAACGATCCGTCGGGAACATAGACCCCACACTCTTATAAGCAGATTTCTAGAAAATTATTAATGTTACGTATTATTAGTAATAGTATTTTCACAAAAACCATAGTTAAGTAGTTAAAAACAAATAGTTTATTACTTGTTTTCATTAAGAAAGAAACCGTAATGAAAAGAAAGCAGTTGAAAGTTTCGTATGCGATTGTCATATTTTATTTTAGAAAAAAGAGCGGTCCTTAAAAGATATATGTACCTGTGTAGTTTACGGACAATGCTGAAATAATGACATCATTATTTATAAAGTCATTCTGAAAATTTGAAGGATGGGCTTAGCTATCCTGTAATTGCACGCAAGGATTGAATAAACAGAAGTTACCGTAAAAAATGAATTTAAGTTGAAAATCCCATCTAAACAAGTAGCACATAAACTGAATAAGTACAAAGTTAGGTGTATCAAAATTTTTGACACCCCTAACACGAAACTGCGAATAAAATTTTTAAAAAAAAACAAACTCGTAATTTCTTTTTTAAAAGTGGGTTGTTTATTTTCTTTATAGATTATACTTCCAAAATAAACTATTAAAGTAATAGAAAGTTTATTTTTTTATTTTTTAAAAAAACATTTTTTTTACGTAATGAAATCAATTGAATTTTACGAGTTAAATATTTTTCAATTTTTAAACTTTAAAAATCTATCAAAATTTTTTTATTGGTTCAATTTTTAAGATATTTTCAGGGTCAATGGGAAATTTTATGCACTTTCCAATAACCCGAATATAATATTTTAGACAAACTTTTCTTTTTAAAATTCACGCCCCCCCATTTTGAAATGTTTAATTTATTCACCAAAGTTTTATATATCACAAATTGAAGATAAATGATCAATAAATAATATATTCAAATTTAAAACAAAAAAGAAGTGTTTTTTGTAAAGTCCGAAGCTTAAAACCTTTTTTTTTTTAAACCACTGCGTTTTTTTTTTTTAATGAAACCTTGGTCCTTGCTCCTTTAATTGAAAAAAAAATAGTGTTTGAATTACATTTTTCGAGTAGTTATAAGCTTGGAAAGACAGGGGGTCGAATTATTCAATATTTTTTCACGCATTCGTAAGGTCAGTTTCTGACACACCTAGTACAAAGTTAGTTATGAAAATTGTGAGAGTAAATAAGTTTTAGTTTTGGTTTTAGGTAAAAAAAAAATTATCAGATAAAAGGAATTCTGCTGATGAAACGTTGTTTTTGGGTTGTTGTTTTTTGTTTTGTCGAAAAAAAACAGTCTTCATACTTGGTTCTTAAAAATAACTTAATCGAATTAGATTTTATGTTAGTTGTCGGTCGTTTGATTTATTAAAAAAAAATCTTATTAAGTATTACATTTTTAAAATAAATTTACTTTTTTCGAGCGCTTCATTTTAACAGCGAAATATGGAAACTGAAAAAAAAAAATAGAATTTTTATTAAAAATAATGTTATCTACCTTATTGCCATTTCGTAATCGGTTAAATATTACTGCATTATTACATAAAACATGTAC
This sequence comes from Euprymna scolopes, assembly GCF_053919585.1. Taxonomy (NCBI): domain Eukaryota; kingdom Metazoa; phylum Mollusca; class Cephalopoda; order Sepiida; family Sepiolidae; genus Euprymna; species Euprymna scolopes. The sequence continues at coordinate 27,325,961 of NC_136498.1, read as the reverse complement.
TTTGACTAATCCATTATTCAGTGATATCCGCCGTTAATTGTAACAAAACAGACATCAGTTACTTCCTCTGATTCATGACTTAAGATTTCTTCGAAAACTATTTTCATTAATAATTCATTTTCTATCTTATCGTTTTTCATAATTTTTGGATACGTTATTAAATTCGACATTACACTTAAGTAGATACCATTGGTTTTACTTGAAATCCAATATTTGGATTTTCGGATTTCGCTCTTATAACAAAGAAGCGCCGAAAGGCGGTTACAAGGCTGCCTTAAAAAAACAACAACAAAAAAAACAAAACAATCTACTCCTAAACTGGTTGAGTGCTTAACAAGAAACCAGTGATTTTATTGCTGTATTCTATTATATTGATACGATAAAAATATATAAATTCTAAGGTAAGTAGGTATTATTGGTTTTACTTGAAATTCAACATTTAGATTTTCAAATTTTGCACTTATAACGAAGAAGCACCCTTTTATGTTATAGTTTAAACAAAATCGGTCGTTTAAAAAGAAATCTGTCTCTGAAAGTTAGTCATTGATTTTGTCGTTCTTTTTGTATTGTTCATTTTCTGGAAAGTTTGACCTCTTTAGTTATATTCAGTATGGCACATGTGGATTGCGTTCAACAGCTGATCTATTAGCTGTCGTAAGTAAAGGGATTTGTCGGTTCGGTTTATGGATAAGCGAAGATAGGGCCGTTGTGTTTGACATTTAAGAGGCATTCGACAGAGTGTAGAATTCTGATCTACATAAACTTTTTAGGTTATGATATTGGTGGTAAAGTTCTTTGCATTGTGAGGTCTTTTCTTTCTGATCGAAGCTTGCTTGGTGGAGTGTCTTTATTTCCTTTTCCCATCAATGCCAGTGTTCCTCAGGGCTCTATTCTAGGTCTAACACTGTTTCTTCCAGAGAATATTAAGAGAATATTAAGAGAATGATCTTCCAGAGAATATTAAGAAAAATAACATTAGTATTTAGCTGGAAATGGCGTGAAAGATGTGCATAGTAATTGCCTCGTTGCTTTCCTATACTGTCAGAAGTTATACGGGAAAATCGTTTCTATTTTATTATATACTAGTAGGACCCGTGTACCGGCGTTGCCCAGTGGAAATATGCTCCGCCACCTCGCCTAAAAAAAATCAATTAAATTACGGTTGTTAGTGGGAGCCGCTGCCGTAAAATAACGGGCCAAAATGAATGTATCGCACTGAAGTAACAACGTTAGTATCTATAAACCAATTTTTAACATGGGGATTTGATTATGTGCTGTGATTATTCTATGCTTTCACCTAACGTGTCAAATAAAACTAGGATAGTGTGGCCTATGAGATAGCAGTTGTTACTGTCCGCCTGTAATGTATAATGAAAATAAAAGAATGAACTAGAAATTAATTATAATCCACTGCATTTATTCCGGATGGAACGTTGTGTAACGAGGAAAAGAAACAACCAAAAAACACTGCGGCGGATCTGAACAATGATTCTCGTAGCCTTTAAATTTTTCCTTTTAACTTTGTCGTATTTTTGCGGCGATTATCATTAATTAATTTCCAGATTAAGAATGAAATTTATGGTAACATTTTTAATGACTGGAATAGTCGGGGATCAATTTGTAATGATAACGTTCTAATAAATGGAACACACTTTTTTTGCAACGTCAGTTGATTATGCTGCTCCTAGCCATTAAATGTTTCCCTTTTCTGTTGGTGAGGTATATACAATTTTTTCCAAGGTATTTTGGTAATATGAAAGCTAAGTGTGTAATCTATGATAAACGCCGTAGAAATTTGCAAAAAATTGAAAAGATAAATCTAAATGCTAGTGACAGCATTAACAACGGGAATGGCTAAAAGTGGAAGTAGAACGGTATAATTCTATATTTAAGCACATAAGCGTTGATAATCGCCTGAAAAATTTACGAATAAGTGAAAAATAAAAGTAAAAGTAAATGGTAGGAGCAACATTGTTCTGATCCACCAACTTTTTTTTTTTTTAATTATTCTGCAATCTGAAAATTATGTGCATTTTAAAGAGTAAACGTGTCCAATAGCTGACCCTTATTGGGTTGTCATACTCTACTAAATATTTGAAGCTAAATTTTTCAGAAAAAAAATGCCAAAAAGGCCAAATTGATAACTATAGCCAGATTTTCACAAACAAATAAGCCAAATTGAAAAAAAAAAAACAAAGAGTGTGTGCGTATGTTGCCACATCTGGGCAGGAGCTGCTAGAAAGGACTTGGCCTGCCTTGATAGAGTTCAAAACAGACTTCGTAGCCTCGTAGGAGATGTCCTTTTCTCTTCCTTGCAACCTCTATCTCACAGAAGAGATGTTGCGAGTTTGTCTCTGATGTATCGTTATTTTCATGGAAAGTGTTCGACTGAGCTTCAATCTATGGTCCCCCCTCGCCAAACTTTCACAAGAAACACTCGTCTAGCTGTAAACACTATCAATAATTCCCCCCACTCTTTATCTGTTCCTAAACCTAAACGTAGATTCCATGAAAAAAGCTTCTTTCTTAGAACTGCACGCCTGTGGAATTGTCTTCCGTTTTCCTGCTTTCCGGCTGACTACAATATGGTTGTCTTCAAGTCTAACGTAAATAAGTTCTTGATGAGCCGTTCCATAAAAGTTATCAAATTTTCCAAATTTTCATTACTAATGATTACTATATTGTCCAATTTCTAATGTACAATCTTTAACCCTTATCCTTGAGTGGCCTCTTGGCCTTGATAATGTGGTGATGCCTATGTAAAAAAAAAAAGATATAAAAACATATATGCATTTTACACGTATTTTATTATCACGACTGAATTGTGTTCGAAAGCTACATAAGATAATGTATTGGATTTGAATATGACATCTGTTGTTGCAAAACTACGATACTTTCGTTCAGAGGGGAATTTCTGTAGTCATTTTACTATATATGGAGATATATAGATAACAGAAACTGTAATATATAGTCTTTGAATAAAACAGTTCATATTTTTACCTCCCGACAATAGCTTACGCAATCATCGGTGTAAAAAGTGATAATTACTGTCTTCCTTTACTTTTCTTGTTTCTTCTATTTAAAAACAAAAGGGAGCTCTTACTCAATTCTATTTACGCTACTGTACTGAAGCGGCACTAATCCTCGGCAGGTTGAATCAGCTTCCTCCAAAGGATGAAGTTTCATGGGAGTATGAAATTTGCAAGCGGTCCCCAGTCGCATGTATATCTCCGTTAGGGGAGATGACAACGTTAAATTTTTTGCAGATCTTGAAGGGAGGTGTCGACGTCCTCCTACGTGCAGCGCCTGGGATTCCTAAATGGTTACCCATCTGGTACTAGCCAGACTCAATGTTGCTTATCTTCGGTGATTCAACAAGAACCGGTGTGTCAATGTAATTATGCCGTATATACAACACTTCTATTTACTTGTATTCAAAAAGTTTTTCAAATCTACAGATATATTTTGATCATTTGATTTTTTTTTCGTTCGTGATGTTCGAGCGATACATCATTACATATCGATGAATGATTGATTTTAGACTTTCGTAATAGTACATCTATTTTCTTCTCTTTACTTTATTTTCTATATGCATCACAGCTCTTCAATATGGCTAGACCAGCACCTATCCCAAACTCGGAATCGAACCAACGACCATCGAGTCGATAGGCAGTAGCCCTATCCAGTAGGTCACCCGAGCAAGCACTGTCAGCAATGATATCTAACACTGCTTTATTAGCGGGTTGCACCCGAATGACAAAAGGAAAGACTCAGTCTACAATCATACATTTTTAATTAATTTTTTTTTTCTTTACTGCATTTCGTGCAACCCGAAAAAAAAAAATTGTCTTAATTTCTTCGGTTGCTTTTCAGAGACTAGTAATTATTAAAAAAAAAAAAAAAAAAAAAAAAACACAGCATTCTAAAGCAAAGCAAAAAGCAAGAAAACTGGTTCCCCGACAAACCTGCTTAGCAGCAAAATCACACCTCTTCACTGTTGAATCCTCTAAATATCAGAAAGCTTTCTACTCAAATAGTTTCTTCTTTCAAACAGCTAGAATTTGAAATTCTTTATCTGCTACTCGCTTTCCTGGCTGTACTGATATGCAGAAGTTTAAATGTAACGTAAACCAATATCTTGCTAATCTTTCCTAGGCATGGTATCCAAATGGCGTGAGTACCAAAAAAAAAAAAGAAAAGAAAAGAAAAAAGATGAGACGAAACGGCAAATAAAAAACACGAAAAACACACTTTAAAGTGGCTTTCAGAGAAAAGTCGGGCTACCCTAAAACAAATAGAAAAAACTATCTGATACAATGTTGGGAAATTCTCAAACCGCCTTCTTAGATTTTCTGATGCCATTTTATATTAATAAAGAATGTAGTACAGGGTGGAACGATAAAATTGTCGCCATAGAAAAGACATTTCCATTTGATGAAAACTGAAAAAAAATTGTTGCAGACCATCTACTAGTTGGCCAGTTGTGTACAGATCTCAGGAGCGATAGGATCTTCTATCATGTCTGAAAGTGACACAATGTTCAACGAACGAGATCGGAGATGTGCCGCTGCATAACTCATGCTCTCTACCGATCCAAGTTATGACAACAGAACAAATTCCAGCATCCTTATAATGCATTGCTGGGTTGCCACGAATATCAAGGACGTGCCCACGGTGATGAAAACAACGTTTCCGGTCACGGTTTGGTGTGGTTTCAAGCGAGGGCCACATCATGCCACCTCACATCTTCGAAGTCGGCTTGAAAGTAAACACCAAAATGTACCTGGATGTGCTGAAAGGTGTGGTGATACCCTGGTGCAATCAGGTAGCCGCTAGCAGACCGTAGGTGTGGTAGCAGGACTCGGCACCGGCCTACAAGTCCAAAGAGACCCAGGCTTGGCTTCAGAAGGCGTGTTCCCAGTTCCGGACCTACATCGAGGCAATGATTAGGGCTGAAGGAAGCTACATTGAATAGATGTCAGCTCTACTACATAATCAAGTTACCTGAATTGATTTTTTTTCAAGAAAAGTTTTAAAATAAAACAGTAGTGTTGTTTTCTGTAAGGCGACAATTTTATCGTTCCACCCTGTAGAACAGATACTGGAACAAAATTCGATTTTGAGGTCATCATCCGAGTTTGTGATACTAAATCGGCATGTTTTGTTTGGGCTCAAAGTTTCTTGTGTATGTCAAATTTTAATTTATTGCATTCAAGTCTGTGGGAAATGATAATACTTTGTCAATTTGGTAGCGTAGTTTTGCCGGCCTTTGGAATCGGTTTAGCATTCATTGTCCAATGTAATTCAAGTGGCATAATCTTAACAAACGCAAATAAAAAAAAAGAGTCCTAGAGTAATATTTTTGTTTTGATCTCAAAATAATTTATATCAATTAATAATGCAAATTATTCATATCTGTCTGAAGTCGAAACTATGGCACATAGTGTTCAATAGTAGAGGGGAAGTGTAGTAGAGAATGAAAAAATAGGACGGGATTACTATTTCACATTCGAAAATAACATTAATTTTAACATGTAAATACTAGTGATACCCATGTTCCGGCGTTGCCCAGGAAAATTATATCAACTCAAGTAATTTTCGGGCCCTAACCTTGAACTATTGAATTGTTTATTACTTATGTTAATCCGGCGCGAATGCAGATCACACGAAGTTAATGTAAAATATTTTTTTGTGGAGAGAGGGAGCTTGCTATCCAGGAATTATGAGACAGATTTAAATACCAACCGGGGTGGTCTAAATTGATGTTAGACTTAACGAAGAGTATTTTTTTTTAATTATTATTAAAATAGACTTAGAACCGTTAAAAAGTAAATTTCGACCTACGAAAAGAAGAAAAACTAAACTAAAAGAAATAAATCGATAAGGAAGGTTTTCTTTGGTATTTTCCGACGCCAACGCAGACCACACGATGTAAGTTTTTGAGGGAGCAGAATTGGATAAAATAAATAGCATTTAAAAAAAAAGAAAGCAACAAAAAAACACGAACAAATTAATTGTAATAAAAGAATGTTATGCCTTGGAAAGCCTTCGATTCTTAGCAGAAAGAGGGTAATGCCTGGGAAGACATTTTATGATAACTAAACAGATGATACACGACTCACACCCTATAAAAAATAATAGAATAATAGATTTCTGATTCAATCATTTTTTTATTTTCATTAATTTAAAATTCCTAATCATAAAATGTTATTTTTTGTTTCTTGGAATTTTAGGTAAGATCAAAGTGTAGTATGTCTGCAAGCGACCCCATATGTTAAAAAGTAGTGAATCTTGTAATAGTACACTACCCATCACAACAGAGGAAATACAGAGTGGGAGCTTGCTATCATGACGAACAAACAGACAGACCTCCAAATATTTATTTAATAAAGTAAAGTAACTGGGAATTATAATTTTTAAGCAACGAAACAGTATATGCTAATTCACTCTGGGAACCACTTAGGCCAACTTCTTTGGCGTGTTGCCAGAAAATATGCGTTCATTTCGTTCCCTTTCAAACTTCCTTGTATTTTTTCTTAGTAAGCTGCCCTTCTCAACATATTTTATAGTAAAAGTCGCAGTCATTTTGCCTCTCACACTAATCGCTACTTCTACCTCATTCAGTCCCATCGGGGAACTGTTCTTAATAGGGTGAACCTTTTTGATAAATCGCCGCTATAATGTCTTACTTACACTAGATTATACATCTGAATACAAATCGCACCATTCAAGTATTCTTTATTTATTCCTAGTGTTCTTTTTTTTTTTTTTTAGAATGATGGAATGTAGGAATAGTGTTTCATCATTGTAAAATAAAACGTTTATTTATATAAAAGTACTTGTTGATTTTCTTTTGCCATTTCTAACATGATATAATTCACAACAACTATTGCATGCCTGCAACACATTAAATTCTTTTTACATTTTTATCTTTATTCCTCGATGTCTGCCTACTGACATACCTTTACAAAAAAAAAAAGAGTCATAGGAATATACTAAAAATAAAATATACGAACATACAACGTGAAAGAAAACGCGTTTTCGTAAGATGGCCAATAATCTTATTTTAATTCGCTTCTTAATTGCAGAGAAGAAGATAGAACGAGATCTATTAAATTGCAGATACGTTTCTTTACCTTATTAAGAATTCTCAAGTGGGACAGAGATCCACCAACCCAAATACGACAACAATACTCTATACATGGTCTAATAGTAGATTTGTAGAGATAGGGAATATCCTCGGGTGTGAAAAAATTGTTTAGAACGATATAGAGAATCTACTTTACAAGAAGCAGGAAAAGCAATATATGTACCTAAAAATATTTGCTGAAAAAGGGAGATCAAGAAGTTTCAGAGTTGATTTTTCTTCAAGAATAAAGACATCTATGAGAATCTCAGGAAGAGAAAGGGACACGCCTACGATCGAAAGCTTTAAAATCTATTTCATAGCTTCTCTTTACACAGAAACTTAAGAGAAAAAAAAAGATATTTAATTTTAGTCAACAAATTCCAAGTACACATATCTTTTACAACTCGTTGTTCGCCGCATTCGTTCATATAGGTGTATTTTCTTCCCCTTTTTCACCTCCACCGTTTTCTTAACAGTAACTTATAGAATTACTCCTGTCTTTATGATAGCTTAACCTAATAGGTCCCCCACTATCTACCATATCCCGGCCCCTATCCCATCGCCGCAATGTTGCAGCCATGTGCTTGTTTTACAAATACTCTGACGGTATGTACTCCAACGGACTTGCTGCACTTGTGCCCCCTCAACTACCAACTTACTACTCATTTTGGATGTTATTCTCTCCGCAAGACATATGTCCTAACGGACAGAGTGCTAAAGAATAATCAGTTTTATATTACAGTCTTCTGGAGGTTGAAGGTTCTACTCTTAGTGAGGGCGATACTAAGAATACAATTACAAATTACTCAAAACTTCTACCGACTAATCCAACAATCAGCAAAATCACCCATCTTCATTGTCGAGGTCCCCACATGCCGGAAACCTTTCTACTTTAATAGCTTTTTTTCATCGAACCGCTTGCATCCAGAATATCCTTGCCCCCTGTTTTACCGACTGTGCCAACATGCAGTAATTTAAATGGAAAGTGACTAAGCATCTCACTGCACAACTCCCCATTTAGGATATCCCTATAAATCTGACCTCTAATATTCGGTAGCCCCTTACATCTCAGTGTCAGTGTGCCTTTTTGGAGTAAATTCAAGTTAAAAAAAAAAATTTTTTTTAATGAACTGATAGTGTCGTCCGTGTTGTTACTAAACTACCCCGTCATGTATTGCTCGATGGGTGATGCTTGCAACCTAATCCCCGTCCTGGTCTCTCCGTTACACACACGCCCTAGAGCATTCCACACATTCCATGAAGTAGAAACGCCCAAGTTTGGCCGACGGATATGTTTAGGGGAAGCGACCAAATTTCCGAGACTAATCCATGACCCATTTAATTTCAAGGACAGATTGTGTTGCTCGGGTTAGACTAACCCATGTTAACAATTAACATTTTATGTTTCGGGATTTTTTTAGATGAGGATAAATATTTTGTATTATTTGAATTATTATAACTACTTGGATGTTATTCTCTCTACAAGGATCCATGACGTAACGGACAGCGTGCTAAAGAATAATCAGTTTTATATTACAGTCTTCTGGAGGTTGAAGGTTCAATCCTTAGTGCGGGCGATACAAAGAATACAATTACAAATTACCCAACCATTCTTCCTGATTGCGGCCGTCAGAACGAGATCAAGCTACTCCTGTGGATTAAATAAAGGGTTCCATTCCAAATTTTGTACAGATTCCAGTTCGACAGAAAGAGTCCCGAGTTCAACAAGAGACACAGAAAGGAGACAGGAGGTTAAATAGACCGAAACAGTGTAAGAACAAACATCCAATGATTACAAAATATTATTTAACTTCGGAAATCTCTCTCTAATCAATAGGGCTATGACAACAGCATATTCTTTTCCTTGTTTTGATTCTCAGGTATATATCCATTGATATCTTATATGATTTTATGTAGAGTGATGTGGTTTTCTCGGTTGATTAATTGTGTCTAACTGTGTCGGATATATACTCGAGAGTCAAAACAATGAAAATAATATGCTGTTGTCATAGCACTACTAATCAATCTTTCTATAAATACGTTTTCATAAGTCACTAATTTTCGGTGGGCTTTTCCGAGGCAACAATCACGTGGATGAAGAGCCAGTTGATGGTCTATTTGTTTGCATGTTTGACAAATTAATTTTCGTACTGTTAACTATTCTCTGCCGTTCTTCTATGACGGAATGTTCATATTTTTTCTTCCTAATTATAAAGATTTGGTCGGTAGTAATATTTATTTGCTTTATTGTAAAAAGAAAAACAAAACACAGATAATAGTAATACTACTATTATTAATAATGACAAATTTAGAGATTAACACATTTAACAAAATTAGATTCGGCTTTTTACATGATTACGTAGCGGAAGGAAAAAGTACACTTATTTTAGAATTTCGAGTAGGGAATCAATTTCATACATTAATTTAACGTCAAATTGTAACCGAGCGCATACGAAATGCGAAATTACGTCACTATAAGGATAAAGATTATAAAAAGACCTCATTAGAGAATACGATCACGTTCGAGACGTGGTTGGCATCACAGCTGTGACGAGAAGTCACACGTGGCGAGAGAATAAGCAAATAAATATCGTTGTTACGAGTTGAAGTTCTTTCCTATTCTTCGTCTTCTTTGCGACTGAAGTTACATCGTCTTGGGTTTACGTGTGTAAACGTGTGTACTAGGTTGCAAAATGATCATCATTTCCAGCCCATTATAATTTTTTTAGAGATATTGACTAAATTTTTTACCACTAATTTTATCTAATTAAATCGCTAAAAATCGAAAATTAAATAAAATGCTGGTAGAATATTACATTTTCGAACAATTGTCGACATTTTTTCGGGTGTATTTTTAGCAGAATTTTGTCTAATTTGAGTTTGAGCAGTTATCAAGGATCCTTAGAAGGGTGAGCACTAGAGTTGTTTTGAACTAAAAAAACTTTAAGACAAGTTAAAATACAAATAAACTTATCCATATCTTATCTATATTGTATTTCGTAACATTTATTTTTTGCATATTGTTTTTAAACAATATGCTCGTTAGCAATAAATACCCAAATCTCATTCTTCTATTTTGGGGTCGCGTGGGGGGGGGCGTACTTTTAAAAAACTTCCACATAATTTTTATTTTGTTTAATTCAACAAGCTCCTAAATGTTCGCACTTTGTGATGTTTATCAAAAATTTTTATAAACTTGTAGCAGCCGAAACTCGCTACAATCACAGGCAGGAGCTAATTCTCGCGGTTCGAGATTTGAAATTCATTTTCTCCCTGGTTTGACTAATCACAAGCCAGCTCTCAATCACGTGACCGAGTACATAAAAGGCGAAATCTGAAACTCTTAAGTCCCTTACTCCCTGGCTTCAGCTGGCAGCAGACATTAACCTGTGGCGTTGGCCCTAGGCCGAACGTGAGTACAACAAGCTAACAATGGTACTCTTCAAACTCATATTTATTTCCACGTGCGGTACCCAAACGAACTTTGGTTGTCATGCTACAGAACTGTTCTCGTCGATACACCGATAAACACACACCCACGGCAACAATAAATATACTGAAGACTTTGCCCTTTCTTTCTCCTTTAACTGGTCCCTTCGTCCCGACGACTACTAGCCATAAACAAGTGTAAACGGAACTGTACTCTCCTCAACAAGCCGGCAATATATTAATTATATCTTTACACAAGAACACTTCCACCTGTTTCTCTCTTCTACAAACGCTACTAACGAAAATGACAAATTATAATGTTCATTAATATAGAATGAAACTCCAGTCCGTTGTCTCTTATTCTATAAACTCATTGTGAGATTTTCATGTATATTTTCGCTTGTGGCTAAAACGAAAAAACAAAAACAAAAAAAAACCGCACAATAAAACACCACTTATTTCAAAAGTAGACGATGATCAGACAAAACAAAATCCACCAGCTCTATTGAAAAAAATGTCCAGACCATTATATATCTTTTAATAATCAACAGTGAACTCCCTGAGATGCGGCATATAAACGTTTAGTAAATAAATATGAAGAGAAATTAAAACATTTCAAACAATTTACAATGGAAATGAGCTAAGTGAAATCTATATTTACTTTCTCTACAGTAATTTGCCAATAAAATAAAATAAATTGCACTTGTAGAATAAATGCTAAATCTGGGAATAGGATTTGTAATATGCGGCCTTTGACTCTTAGTCTTATGTTGTAAATGTACAATCTTCTAATAAATAAATAATAATACATTTTTTTACAAAATTTAACAAAATTAAAAGAATCGATTTATTCCGATTCTGTTATCGATATTATAAAAAGCTCCGATTTTTTCGATTCCCGATTCTAATTATATATATATATATATATATATATATATATATATATATATATATATATATAAAGTAGTAGCGTTCGTGTGTGTGTGTCTACAACTTCCAATCACCAAATAAATATAAATGACCTATGCGTGTACACCTCTCCTGGTCAAGAAATAATGCCTATTTTACGATTGTATACGGACTTTCAATATATAGCATTCTTCAAACATTTCTACATTATTGAGTTACGATCATTAACATATCACATTAAATGAAATCTATTTAAATAATTACCTCGATGACATTACTTATTCGACATAATAGCTTTGTTTCAACTGTACTAATTAAATTGTTTTTAATTATTTCAAGTTATATTTGATTAACCTTATTTAATCTGAAATCTGAAACCGTTTTATTTTCAGACCAAAAACCAGAAAACGAAAAGGGGAAATAACTGTGATAGTTTAATTGAAAAAATTGTTTTAAACGGAGCGCGTTATTAAATATTTCGTGTTTTTGTTTTAATTTCGAAATAGTATTCTAAGCGGAATTATTATTTTTATTTTTAATTCGGAGGAAATATTTTCGCTTGTTCTTAATTTTTAAGTAACCTTTTTTATTTGTTAGAGAAAAATAATTAAAACTAATGTCCTCATTTGCTTGCATCCTCACGAGGGCAGAGTTAGTCATAGATACATGTGAACAAAATCCATCATCCTCTGCTCTTTTTGTTTTTTGTTTATGAAATTTAATCAGTGTTGCCCAGGATTTATTATAATAGTTATACCATAGCAAGTGTGTTTAATTGCCTGCGAAACAGATTTTCTTTATAATTTATTTAATATCTTAAATTAAAAATGGTAAATTTGTATGACGTGACCCAACGTCGTTTAATAATTTAAGAAAAAAAATGGTCAATGTAAAGTTTCTTTCCAACTCCTCCAAAAAACTTGAAAATGACGACTTTTAATGGTTTTCGATGATGCTGAAAACGAATATCACATTTAAATTTGGGGCAGATAAGTAGTTTTCATGATATGAAAAATTATTTTTTCAAAAAGTGGGGGATTACTTTCCTATACAAATTTAACGTAAAATGGGCACCCACTTTCTAACCAACTAATAATTTCTTCATATCATAAAACAAATTTAACTGTGATATTCGTTTTCAACACCACCGAAAACCGGCGCTGTTTTTTTTTTTTTTTTTTTTTTACTAAGAGATTCGTTTATTTTTCATAATTTAGGATGTAAATAATGCTGTCAGTAAGCTTACACGAGCGATTTACAAAAATATGTTTTTGTTCTTCATTTTTTTTTTTTTTTGAGGTGGTATTTAGTTATAGAATTTGGGTTATGGTTAACTTTCGTCACCCGTTGTTTACAAAGCCATTTGCCGGAAGTGACGTTTTATCTACGGATGATCAAAACCGTATAGAATTAACCTTTTTTTTTTATATATAAGTTTTATTCAAACAGGCTTTATTTGAACTTAATGGACTTTTTTTTGTATTTATTAACTGTTTTATTCTTTTTATCAAACAAAAATAGAATTTTTATATTGACATATTATGGACTGTTTTTCAAACATCGAAATTTTAAAATTAGTTTTATTTAAAAAAAAAAAAAAAAAAAGAAAGACGGTGTTTTTTTTTTTAAAATTAAATTCTAAACTTTATTTGAATTTTCAACAAACTTTTACAGACATAATGGACTGTTTTTCAAACATCGAACTTTTAAAATTAAAGTTTTAAATATATTTAAAATAAATTATAAAATATCTATAAAGTCTATTTTTTATGTCTGTAAAAATTTGTTAAAGAGTTAAAATAAACAAAGACTTTTCGTTAATATCTATAAAGTCTATTTTTATCTCTGTAAAAGTTTGTTGAAAAATTCAAATAAAGTTTAGAATTTAATTAAAAAAAAAACGCCGTTTTTCTTTTTTTTTTTTTTTTTTTTTAAATAAAACTAATTTTAAAATTTCGATGTTTGAAAAACAGTCCATACTCCATAATATGTCAATATAAAAATTCTATTTTTGTTTGATAAAAAGAATAAAACAGTTAATAAATACAAAAAAAAGTCCATAAAGCCTGTTTGAATAAAACTTATATAAAAAAAGGTTCATTCTATACGGTTTTGATCATCCGTAGATAAAACGTCACTTCCGGCAAATGGCTTTGTAAACAACGGGTGACGAAAGTTAACCATAACCAGAATTTGTATAGTTTTTACCAGGTGCTTCTGTAGTTTACTTAACCGCCTCCTAATGTAAACAGAATTTTTGTGAAATGTTAAACTGCAGAGGCACCTGTTCACAACCATACAAGTTGTATAATGCAAAAAGAACGAAAAACAAAAGTATGCTTTTGTAAACAGCATAATTAGCGTCCTAAATTATGAGATGAAAAAATGAACGCATCTCTTAGTAAAAAAAAAAGCAGCGCCAATTTTCGGGGGTGCTGAAAACGAATATCACAGTTAAATTTGTTTTATGATATGAAGAAATTACTAGGTGACCAGGAAGTGGGTGCTCATTTTACGTTAAATTTGTATAGGAAAGTGATTCCCCACTTTTTGTAAAAAGTAATGTCTTCATATCATGAAAACTACTTATCTGCCCCAAATTTAAACGTAATATTCGTTTTCAGCACCACCGAAAACCATTAAAAGTCGTGATTTTAAAGTTTTGGGGGGAGTTGGAAAGAAACTTGACATTGACCAAAAAAAATTAAGACCTGTTATTTTGTGGCCTAATACATTTAAGCAGTCTTTATAAATAATATGAAAGAAGAAATTTTGAAAAAAAAATTAACATTTTAGCATGGGGGATAATTTTTCTATATAAATTTAACGTAAAATGAGCACCTACTTTTTGGCCACAAAGCGTTCAACCAGACATGTAATCTCTAGCATTTTTTCAAGTTTGATGATCGAGGGTGGGGGCACACATGACAAATACAAATTTTTTTAGTTTTTTGTGGTTGGGGGGGGGCGGGAATTACATTTGAAACATAAAATAACGATAAATTTAATTAATTTTTATGAAACCATTCTGTACTTTCACCTAACAATTTTATAAACAGAGCGAACCCCAAAATATGACAAATTCAATATTTTTTTTGGGGGGGGGGGATTACATTAGAAATATAAAATGACGAAAAATTTCATATAATTGTTTTCGGAATTAATTTTTGGTAGATCATTTTTTTTTCTTTTCTTTTTTCTTTTGCGACCGCACGGACATTCACTACTATTTTTTATTGAAACAAAAGTTGTAATGGTTTATTTTTAATTATCTTTTATTTGGGGGAGGGGTCTTTTCAGTGCTCAATATCCGGAGAATAGTTTCTTCTCTTTGTAGCCCTTCTGCCGAAATATCTGGTGGAGAGAGTATCACATACTTCTTTTTTTGGGGGCGATTACATTTACTTGTTTTTATCAGTTCTTTTATTTTTGTTATGGGGGTATTCACGTTGCCCATGATGAAAATGATTAGTATACCGGTGTGTTTCAAACAGAACTTTCTGTCAACCCAGACAACGTTGGGTACCCATGCTAGTATATATATATATATATATATATATATATATATATAAATATATATATATATATATATATATATATAAATTTTATTCTCGTAACATTTATATGCTAGTTAACATGTCACAGAACATATCTTGTAATCTTGTTAAATTTACTTATGTATATTATTAATATTTTATTTTTATTTTTTTATATATTAGTATAAATAGTAGCCGTATTATTCTTCATTTTCGTATTGGGGACATGGTATTATCCACTGGAGAGCCATGCATTTAAAAGCTGTCTTGTTTGTAAATCTCCGAAACAGCTACATGGTAGGCAGCTCAGTATACCCGTTTTCTATTTTAAAAAAATTAGTTAAGGTTTTCTTTTTTTTCATCCTTATATAGTTAAATTCTTTTTTATAATTGAAGAATTTTGAGAAATCGATTTATGCAAGTACTAAATCTATTTCTATTTAACAATTTTACTTAAGGCTTTTTTTTTCATCCTTATATAAATGAATTCTCTTTTGTAATCATAAACGTTTTAGAAGTCGGATTTGTTGGTGCTAAGTCTGCGATAGGTTAAATTTAGTTTGAATTCTTTATTTTTATTTTTACATTTTTTTTCATCAAAGCTTCTTTTGACTATACATACATACATACATACATATATATATATATATATATATATATATATATATATATATATATATGGACGTGTGTGTGTGTGTGTGTGTGTGTGTGTGTGTGTGTGTGTGTGATTTATTTAGTTCATCTATTACACGGTTGATTTACTCTTTCCGTATGTATTGAATGGTTAGTATCACAGAAGCTTGTCACCTTTGACCTCATCTAAATGAAGCACACTTAATTAGGCGTGCATACACTTTTGTTTGCTCGCATCTACGACGCGCAGTTTTGTCTGTGACGCATGCCCACCATTTCTACGCGTTACACGTCATCCGATAGTTTCATTCTAATCGTTGTGATTATCCCAGCGGCCATATCCGAACCGAGATTTAATTGCAAAATAATGGAAGAACAACAGGAAGAACAATTACAGTGTGCGTACTGCCACCCGGGGTATTTAGAAATTTAAAACAGGGTGCAGGAAACAAAAAATGTTGTTTAAAAAAAAAAAAAAAAAACAAAGAATAAAAAACTATTGTTGAAAGGTGCTTTTTATCTTGGGCGGAAGTTAAGACAAGTTAGACATTGAATTCCTCTCGTTCCTCTCACCATACCCGAAAACTCAAGCTATTTTTCTGGACTCAGGAGATAACAATATTTGAACGAGAAAATCGTCAATCGTTGCAAGAGACGTTTCGTTGACCGATATCTTGACCAACCGGTGGCCTTTACTTTACATTTCCAGCTCGACGGAAACGTGGAAGAAATTGGAGAAAGCTACAAAGACAAAAAACAAAAAAACAAAGTTGCCTCCCCCCAAATAATAACCAAAAGAAATCAGTGTAA
Organism: Euprymna scolopes; assembly: GCF_053919585.1. NCBI lineage: Eukaryota > Metazoa > Mollusca > Cephalopoda > Sepiida > Sepiolidae > Euprymna > Euprymna scolopes. The sequence continues at coordinate 27,309,515 of NC_136498.1, read as the reverse complement.
TCATACCTAATTATGTTTGCGTAGATTCTCTATTAAGGATGGAAGGATATTGTCAACAGGATAACGCAGAACATATATAATTCTAATATAATTTGTGTGTTTTTTTTCAGATGTTTTCTTCAATCTCTATGAAAGGTTCGTTCCGTTTGTCGGTTAGGCATGCATTAATTTCAAATTCTTTTCTTTTTTTATATATAGAAATCATTTCAGACAAGGCATGAAGCCATTCGATAAAAAAAAAAAGCTAAAATGATCAAAAGATGATTAACACAAAGCCAGAATATACCTATTGGCATTGGTCTTGAAAACAAAGAAAAAAAATGGCAGTAGATAGGAAGAAATAGTCAACAGGAAAAGAGTTCCACAAGCCTGGAGTTTTTGAAAAGAGGCTACTGGAATATGAGGATGTAGTAGCTAAAACTCGATACAATCACAGGCAGGAGCTAATTCTCGCGGCTTGAGATTTGAAATCCATTTTCTCCTTGGCTTTTCCAATCACAAGCTCTCAATCACGTGACCGAGTATATAAAAGGCGAAATCTGAAACTCTTTCTCACTGGCTTCAGCTAGCAGCGGACATTAGCCTGGGCCTTTGGCCCCAGGCCGAACGTGAGTACAATAAGCTGAAATGGCGATCTTCTAACTCCCATTTGTTTCCACGTGCGGTACCCAAGCGAACATTCTTTAGTATGCCAAAGAACTGCATTCGTCGATACATCGACACACACATACACACACACTTGACAACACTTAAATACACTGAAGACCTTGCTCTTTGTTTCTCCTTTAACCGGTTTCCTTCGTCTGGACGATTATTAGTTATAAACACGTGTAAACGGAACTATTCTCTCCTCAACACGCGAGCATGATATTGAATCTATTTTTACACAATAACACTTCCACATACTAACGCGGTTCTTTATTCTACTAACGCTACTAACGAAGATGACAAATAAAGTTGTTTATTAGATGTTAAAATGAGACTTGCTTTCGTTGTCTCCATTAAACTAAAGAATATATTAAATCGAATTGATGAAAAACACGAACACGTTCTATAATAGTAATTGTAAAAGGGACTGAGACTAGTAACATCACTTATGTGTGTGACAGAAAGAGAAAGAGAAACAACAGAAACAGGGTAAGAAACAAATAAACAGCAAATAAGTGTAGAATATATAAATATATAAAGCAACAGAAAAAAATAATATTCCATCGACCTGCATAGTTTTAAACTTTTGGAAACTATTTGTAAGTTTTGTTATTTCAGAACGTATTTCGTTACTTTCACTTAACCGATTTCGTCAAACAAAAATGGCGGTCGATTTTAGGCCCTGTTTCTTAGTGTTTTGTCCGAATGAAATGAAACTTTGGTCATAACTAGTTTATTATATTCAAAACATCACATCAACTAGAGTCTTTAGCCTTTTTTTTCTCCTTTGACTGTAAAATGCTCAGAAAACAATTGAATGCCCTCTGTTTTTTTTGGCTCACCTATATATATATATATATATATATATATATATATATATATATATATATATATATATATATATACACCAGGGGTGTTCCCAAAGTAAGGCCTCCTATTTTTTGAAAAAAAAAAACTAAAACATTGAAGAAGTATGAAAATAAGTGTAGTACCTTTAAAACGAGCGATCTTTTGCACTCCAATATTTATTTTTCTACATAGTCACCACCATTTTGAATGTATTTTTGCCAGCCTCGTTTGATGCCTCGGTTGTAAAAGTCCGGAATGCGCTTTGACATTCACATCTCTGTCAACACTCTGAAATCGACAAGCCCATCTTCTAACTGTACTGACATCAACTGCATCGGATTCGTAAGCGTTCAACAGGACCTGGTCAGTGTTGATCAGTGTAATTGTTTCTGCACGGAAGAATTCAATGACGCATCTCTGCTTCTGACGCATGTCCATAATGTTCTTCAATCCTCTCTGTTTCATCCGCTGGAATAAAATATAGGTGACATAACTTTTGGAACGTCCTCCTAAGCAGTTATATGCTGCTACACAGTGATGAGCATGATTCAGTCAGCTAGTTACCAGTAACTAGAGACCTCTTCAGACGATCAAGCTTATACGAAAGCATAATTTGCAATGAAAATGAAACTTTGCTTTCGTATAAGCTGTATCGCCTGAAGAGGTCTCTAGTTACTGGTAACTAGCTGACTGAAACACACTCATGACTGTGGAGCAACATATTACTGTTTATGTAAAAACAAATAAAGAGTCTACCCTGCTCTACTTCGGTATTGAGCACTCTGTTATTAACCTCGTTAAACTTCATTGGTTACTAAATTTCTGTAAAACAATAACCTCAGAGTATATATAAATTTGTATCTCTCTCTCTCTCTCTCTATATATATATATATATATATATATATATATATATATATATATATATATATATATATATATATATATATGTATATATATATATATATATATATAAGACGGGGCAAATACTGGAAAAACATTGTATTCCACATCGTAACCTAAATAAACCGTATCCTGTGCCACCATGTACAATCTTCTATTGTATATATATATATATATATATATATATATATATATATATATATATATGTGTGTGTGTGTGTGTGTGTGTGTGTGTGTGTGTAATCGAGTACACTAAAATAAATTGTTTGGAGTGAATAAAAATAAGAATAAAAACAAATACAATTTTTTTTATTAATTGGCCAATGAGAGATACTTTTGGTGAATATCCGGGAACACGATGTCCAGGGTAATTCCAATTTCTAATTCTATTTGTATGGATTTAGTTTGTTTCGTCACGATAATTTTATTTGACTCATACTCCACTTAATCTGATATTAGACCACTAAGTAATACGTGAACATCCAAAATGTACTGTACTAGTTTTATCCACCCGGTCACGCGTTGCCGTGGCTGAGTCTGGTTGACGTAAATATTAGATTGATTTGTATCGCACAGACAAACGCATAGACAGATACACACACGCATCACGCACACACACAGACATGCACATGCACAAAAACACACACACACATGTAATACACACACGGACACACACGCACACACACACGAACACACTTTGCAAATAGTCAGGAATAGACAGTTTAAATACTTCAAAATCACACATAAGCAGAGTTTGAAGTATATGAACTGTCAATTTCTGGTTATGATTAAATGTTAGAGTTTAGTTATATAGGTCACTGTGTAAGTTTTCGACAAAATTCGGGTGTCGGCTATGTTATTCGCTTAATCCGTTTTATTTTTTATTTAGCGTAAAAAGAAAGAATGTCAGTCAAATAGTCGAAAATAGACAGTTTAAAGGCTTCGAAAGCATACATAAGGAGAGTTTTTAAGTAAATAAACTGTCAATTTCTGGTTCGTCCAAATCCTAGTGTCGGCTAAATTAATCGCTTATTCCGTTTTATTTATTTTTTTGTTTAGCATAACCAAAGAATGAATGTTAGTAAATCGTACAAAAAGAAAAAAAAAATGTTAGAGTAAAATGTTTTCGGTAACATCCGGGTCTCGGCTATATTATTCACTTAATCAGTTTATTATTATTATTATTATTATTATTATTATTATTATTATTATTATTATTATTATTTAGCGTAAAGAAAGAATTTTAGTAAAAATAAGTGTCAGAGTCAAGCAATATAGGTCACTTTTTAAGTTATCGGCAAAATTCGGGTCTCGGCTATATTATTCGCCTAATCTGTGTATTGTTTTTTTAGCGTAAAAAGAAATGATGTCAGTGAAATAGTCAGTTATAGACAGTTGAAAGGTTTCCAAAGCATACATAGGGAGATTTTTTAAGTAAATAAACTGTCAGTTTCTGGTTCGTCAAAATGCTGGGTCTCGGCTATATTAATCCGCTTTATTTTATTTTTTATTTAGCGTAACTAAAGAAATAATAATAGTAAATCGTAATAAAAAAAGAACGATTTATGTAGCTTATAAAAAAAAATAAAGAAATAATTATTTATCAGACTATTTGTCGGAAAACAGTATTTAATAAGTGATGCCATATTTGAAAATTTCTGGGGCGTTCGTTTTTGTAATAAGATTTAGATTCTGGAATGAACGAATTGTCAGCTGTCAGCCAATGAGATTTGGCAGAATGTGAGCAAGGAGAATTTATTATTTTTGAATTTGTTAATGGAAAGATCATGGTATGTCTATGAGCATACGATCCAGTTTATAAGGGTGCAACCCCAGGTCTGTCGAAAGTGCAGAATTCCTCCTGGTGATGAGTGAGGACGGTAGAAGGACTTGTTAATTAGAGGGAAAAATAGGAAGTACTTCCTCTAAAAATGGTTGTGATTGTGATGATGTTGCTCCTAGGATGAAATGTAGAATTTTATTATAACGACTAAATGTGTCTAAAACGGCGTTCTAATTTACGTAAGGTAGTGGCTAATAGTCTAGACATAATAAATTTGTATGTGGCATCTGTTGCTGCAAACCTACGGTACTTTGGTTCACAGGGGAATTTCTGCAATCAAAATATTATATAGGAGATAGGAGATAATAAAGACCAATGTTTCCTGATATATATATATATATATATATATATATATATATATATATATATATATATAATCAAAGATTGCGTATATATCACAAAACACAATTGCAACTGCTCTTCCGATTGTTTTTGATTTATGCAATCATGTCCATATTCTTTTTTATTTTATTTTAAAGTTAATGAGTTGTTAATTTTCTGATGAGTTAAGGCAAAAAAGATTCAAAAATGACATAATAATTATATGAATGGTTCTGCGTTACGAAACAGGTTCTGTCAAGAATTGAACATTCCAACATGCTGAGAGAAATAAACGGTAAGATGGACAACATTTTGGCATTTGGAATATAGACATTTGTCATATATATATATATATATATATATATATATATATATATATATATATATACTAGCAAAAGTACTCGTCGTTGACTGGGTTCAAAAACAGCCTACAGAAAATGGACTCTGATTTATGAAAGTATGATAGGTTATGAAAAGGAAGGGTTGTAAAGAGATAGCTTCGAATTTGGGAGTATCAAAACCAAAGCAAAATATGATGAAAGTAAAAATAAAATAGATAAACCCCATAATTTATTATACCATACCTGTTCACACTGAAACACTTATCACAATATTCTGTGGATCTATATTAAAAAAACCTTGTTAAACTTTGTGACATATTTCCATTCTATGGAGGTCAGGTGCGGACGAACATCCCATAATTTTATTATACCATATTTCTTCAAACTGAAAGATAATTATCAAAGTATACTTACGCAGATAGATATGAAAAGTCTTTATTAAAGTTTGTGCCTATTTCCATTCTATGGAGGCCAGGCGCAAACGCAGACCTCGCAATTTTATTATACCATCCCTATTTAAATTAAAACATACTTATCAAAGTATTCTTATGTATATCTATATCAAAAACACTTGTAAACATTTTTTTTTTTTTTAATTTTTAAATTTTTTATTTCCATACTTTGTGGACCAGGCGCGAACACAGACCCCACAATTTTAATCTGCCAGGTCAAAGTTAAAATACGATATATTGTGGATGTGTAGCACACTCTTGATTTGGTTATTAGTTAGCATAAAGGGGTCCAACTTGAAAACAAAACAGTTGATCTTGGCAGAAGTAGTCGATTAAACCTGTTTACATGCACAAACTAACATTCATAGGTTAAACAATGTTATTTTTTTAAAACTATTTTTATGCGCATCGGCGTGGATCATGGGTTAAGGAATGGGGTCGGAAAGTTGTATGTTTCGGCTTCGACTCCAGCTGATGACACTAGTGACATATGGCCGAGTGGTCCTAGACGTTGTATCAAAGTTTACAGTCACCCAAAGGTGCTGAGATCAATCCTGAACGAGGGCAGTGAAAAGTAACATTCAAAACAGAGAATCAGCAACTATGTCCCAGAGCCTAGCTGGAGTCCAAACACGGTACCCCCGTAATAATAATAATAATAATAATAATAAAAAAAAGGGTTGGGTTCGAGACTCCTAGCAAACGGTCCCCCAGTTCGATACAAAACACCTGATGAAGGCCGGAGGGCAAAACGGTCGAAACGTTGTGACTATAATAACCAAGATGAGGAAGTCAGTTCGACAATCTCAATAAATGAAAACACCTCATCTAAAAAATACAGACAATTACTAACTCTGACTCCTAAATATATTGACTCAAGATCGGAAATCCTTTGTGTAAGCGGAAAATGACCCACTCTTTCTCTTTCTCTTTCTCTCTCCACTCTTTCTCTCTTTCTCTGTCAGCCACTCCCAGCTGATTACCCATTCAATTTCTGAACACTTTTATGTGCCTTGGTAAATCATTTTCTCCCATTGCCTGTGATTCTGACTGGGGGGGGGGCAGGCCTGAATATCTTGGTTGGTTTGAAATGTGGTAAAAATCCAGTTACCTCAAAAGAAGGCATCCTGGATTGGGATAAACATTAAAATTGCCTCAGTCAAAAAGTATTTTTATTTCACTGACCGAGGACATACAATATGGTGTTTAGTATCAGAACAGATTCTACACTTCGAATGAATTAAGCGTTCCCCATATTATAAAGTTTAAATACAACGTGAAAAAATTAGGCACAAGGCCATCAACAATGTGGCTCATTATCCTTAGGCTAAGTAAAAAAAAAAAAATGACTATTCTACCCTTGGCGAGAATCATTTAAATCACCATAATATCACATTTACTCTAGGGGCCATTCTACTGGAAAAAATATATATAGATGCTACGCTTTAAATGAATTAAGCATTCTACATATTATAAAGTTTAAATACAATATACAAAAAATAGACACAAGGCCATCAACAGTGTGGTTGACTATCTTTAGTCTAAAGCTAGATATATAGTAAAATATATCCAAATTCATCGCAGTGGAAAGTGTGATAACAAAGAATAAAAAAAAACGTAAGATCCTTTTAACTTTTAAGTAATAGGTTGAACACTGTTTCTCTATTTGTTTAGAAATGAAAACAGCCAGAACAATCTATAAATAAGAATGGGATCTAAGTGGGATAAACAGAAAAGGGAATGGAGTTTGAGGAGTGGATAGACACTTTGATCTGAGCCAAAAGGACAAGGAATTCTCTGTCGGTTTTTTTTTTTTTTTTTAAAAAGAAACAAAGGCAAAAATGCAAATAATAAATAAATAAATAAATAAACAATGATAAAAAAACGCAATCCTTTATTTTGTTTTGTTATTTTCGTAAGAGACAATGATAATAAAAAAGAATGAAAAAGAGAAAAAATCAAATATAAAAATGAATAAATAAAATGAAATGAAGAAAACGTGGAAGAAAGAAGAAGAAAAAAGGAAAAGAAAGAACGAGAACAACTAAGAAAAAAGAAAGAAGGGAGGATATAAAAAGATTAAAGAAACGGAAAATAAAAAAGGAGATGCACCAGCCCAGATGTGGAAACAATACTCCATGCATGGGCGAATGGTGGCCTTATAGAGGTATAGGATACTCTCGGGCGTGAGTAATCTTCTAGCTCAATAGAGGGAATCCACGTTCTTTGCAGCAGCCTTTGCAACGTCCTCTATGTATTTGTTCCAGTTCATATTGCCCGCAAATGTTAGGCCGAGGAGTTTGAAGGTAGAATTCTCAGGCAGGTGTTATTTGTCATGGATATAGCGGTTGGAGAGGTGCCTTGTAATTGTTAAAGGAAAGCAGCTTAGTTTTACTAGTATTAAATGTTACCATCCATTTGCGGCCCCATTCCACTATTGTTTGGAGGTCATATTCTAACAATTCTAGCATTGTCTTAGATTTATGTACATCTGTTCTTCCCTCATGCAAATTATAGTATTATATATAAAGTTTTGTTGTATTGGTTGTTTTACAAAAGGAAGTCTACAAGTGCGTTTTTTTTTTTTTTTTTTTTTTTTTTTTTGCACACTCTGGCCGCCCAGCAAATATACGCATCTCGGACGCAATATTATGAGGGAGGTCGTTTATAAATATCAGGAATAATATTGGTCCAAGGATTGACCACTGAGGCACTCCCGCATTAATGTTATGCTGCTTGGATCTACGTCTGTCAATGACAACCTGTATGCTTCTATAGGATCTAACTATATTTCGTATACGTCTAGTTATACGGTACGATTTAATTTTCAGTAGCACCCCTTTATGTCTGACTTTGTCAAAAGCCTTTGACACATCAAGGGCCACAGCCCTGGCTTCGCCCGCCTCATCCAGTGCATGGTAAATGCGTTCAGAGATGACTTAAAATATCTGCAGAGAGAAGATTTGATTTTGCAAGGTAGTGAACTAGTGCTTGATTAATTAAGGTCTCAAAGATTTTAGCGAAGAGTGGGAGAAGACTAATGGGGCGATAATTGAGAGGGTCTGTTCTTTCACCAGAATTCTTGTACACTGGTACCACAGAGGCCATCTCCCAGCTATTAGGGAAGCAAGATTCAGCAAGGCATTTATTGTAGAGCTTCGAAAGTATGGGGGCAAGCTCGGCTGAACACTTCTTAATTAGTAATGCACGGATGAGATCAGGCCCACACGCCTTTGAGGTGTTTAAGTTTTTTATGATATTGTGAACATGAGAAGGGGTGATTTTCATCTAATGTGGCTTCAGTCCGCATAGGGAAATTTGGGAGGGAATTGTTAGTTGGCTCTAAGGTGAAGTTGGGGGCGAATCACAGATCAAGCAGTTCCGCCTTCTCCATTGCCGTGCATGCAACCTTCTGTTTGTTGCTCAGTGGAGGAATTACTGATTGTCCTTTATTCACTAAACTATTATAGATTTTCCAAAAATCACGAGAGACATTTATTTAGTCATTTATTTATTAACTCCTTACTTTCATCAAGTGGCTTCGTGCCTTGTCTGGGTCGAATTTCCGTAAAAAAAAAAGAGAGAAAGAAATGAGTTAAGAAAAAAAATCGAGAAAAGCGAAGAAAAAGAGAGAAATAAAAAAGGAAAGATCGAAGTATGAAAAAAAAGAGAAAAAGAGAGAAAGGAAATGTTAGAACCAAGAAAAGGAAAGAAACAGAAAGAAAGAAAGAAAGAATTTTTTTTTTTTTTTTTTTTGCAAGCTTTTACTTTCTTCTTTCTTCGTCCGACTAATCGTTCCTTTGAGACTAGCTACTAAAGTTAACGCCGTGTAATTTTAACTGTAAAACTTTTAATTTTGTGTCACATCGAATCTAAGGAGTGGCTCCATTGAAGAATTGGGTACTTGTGCATAGTGTGAATCAGACGTATCTCAGTGTTCGCTCGACTTTATTCGGAACATGACGTCAACAGCCGAATCATGCCGAGCAACAGCTCGGGTTTAGCTGATGTCTGACGTAACACACCTATCAGCCAATCACAACGCCGCGCTCTGAATTACAACGATTTTATGATAACAACAACAACAACAACAACAAAAACCTTTGAATATTTTTAAAAATATTCCCTTAAAATTATTTCACCCCCTCCCTGCCTCCCCCAATAAATTTTTGCTTCTTCTAACCTTTTCTTGACAATTATTATTTAAAAAAAAAAAATAATAATAAAACACCAAATTATGGTAGGCCATTTTTTTGTTTGTTTGGTTTCTACATTTATTCGTTTCGCTATTTTCTTTTACGTAGCGTTGTTATGATTTTATCGGCGACGGTCGGCATAATTCAACTGTTGACATCATGTTCCGGCCAAAGCCGAATGAACGCTGAGATACGTTTGGTTCACAATATGCACCAGTACCAAGAATTGATTTCTCCCAAAAAGGATTGGATATAAGATGGCTGTTAATTGCCCGGAAGAAAATTAAATCTATCCAATCTCGACGGCCAAAGTGTACTAAAAAAAAAAAAAAAAAACGGACGTGTAGTGCGGGAAATTTATTCACTGAGTCCCGTGAAGGTTATCCCACGTGGTTCATGTTAATAAGCCTAGAAAAATCAGGACATGAAAAAATAAAGACAAGGAAATACTTTTAAGAATAAAAAAATATTGACATTTTATTGAGGGAAAAAGAAAGCATAAGGGTTGGGGAAAGAAGGCAGCAAAGCTGCAAAGTTCAATTATTGAGAAAAAAGTTTATATGTTCACCAATTCAACTGCCAAAAAATATCCTTATGGCAAGCACTAAAGGCTTAATTAACACTAGAGAGAGAGTACAGAAATAAGAGAAAATTAGAATAAGAGAACTTACTGCGTAAAACAATGATTTCGTTTTTCTAACCTTTCTTTTTTTATCTTTATATATATGTGTGTGAGTCCTTTTTTTTACATATATATTTTCTTCACGCCACTCCAAATCGATCTGTCCTCACTTCAGTGACAGAATCCTTGAAAGTTCTTTTGAAAATAATCCTTGAATTTGAAAACTCAATATTGTTTGGTAAAACCTCCGTTCGTCCTTCTTGTCAGATGAAATTCTCACTGGTTAGACATTTCGGTTTCCACACGCCGACATTTAATCGCATCTCGTGCGTCAAGTTTATAAATCAATTCTTCTTAGAATTGATTCTTTCTTTTCTTTTCGAGTCAACCAACTTGATTTGACTCTTTCTGAAACTCATTATTCATTCCTATGAACAACTTTTACTATTTTTAAGACTTGAATGTCTGAGTAGGACCAGAGTTCGTAACTTGCGTGTTACCCTCGTGGAATCTCTGTCCAAAACTGACTTTCGCTTGTTGAATTTTCGCGGGAAAAGTATCTCAATTGTGACGTGATTCTTTCAGCAGCAGCAGCAGCTCGTTAAAAAGACGTAAAGTTAAAGAAGGAAAGAAGGGAGGAAAGATAAAAGATAACGACGAAAAGAAGGAAGAAATTAAATTTCTGACACTCTCCCGAACAAAAAAAAGAAAAAGAGAAAAGAAAAAAGGTGGACATATTCCAACTAATACCAGAGATAATCAGGATTTCTCTCTTTAACTGATCTCTGATGTCTAACAGGTCTAGACTGATCCTCACGAACTGATTCCACAACATTTTCACCTTCAGGCAAATCATCACCTTGATCTGCAGCAGGAGCTTGGAAAGAATGAGTTATAGAAAGTTCCAACGGGAATAAATGTTTTATTGAATGCTCTTGCAACGTATCACCTCTTTTAATCAAGGCAGATCTCACCAATCCGTCGGAACCTTGGGTCAGTTTCATCACCCTGCCCAAACTCCAGTGAGGTCTAGACTTAAAACCTTTTATCAACACTACATCATTCACCTTTATCTTGTTATCAAAACTAGACTGGTACAAATCACTAGATAACTCTCTCAAACTCATCAAGTACTGTTCATACCACATAGACCTGAACTTATTCAAAATGGATTCTCGATATTTTAAACTATCGATTAAATCTGACCTACTAGGAGGTTCAATAGAAGACATCTCTTCATCAGAATTCAGAAACACAGCACTTCCAGGATATGAACGTAGGAACGCGTTGGGAGTAATAACTTCCAAACCATTATCGTCAGAACAGCGATAGGTCAAAGGTCTATCATTGATTGATCTCTGTATGTCCGACAACACAGTCAGCAACTGAAAATAGTTTAATCTACCTCTTCCCACAACTTTGAACAAACAATTCTTCACAGTTTTGATCAATCTTTCCCACATAGCTCCGAACCATGCAGAATATAAGGGGATAGTATGATGCTTTATACTACACGTATCAAGACTTCCTCCAAATTCATCCGCCAACAATACCCTCTTCACTATATCACAACCTGCGACAAAGGATAAGGCATTATCAGAGTAGATGTGTGTAGGTACACCATACAAATTAAAGAATCTGAAAAAGGCTAATACTACAGAGTAAGTAGACACATCCGGCAACAATTCCAGATGAACTGCTCTCACATTAAAACACGTGAAAACAAGTATGTACATTTTCCTGACAGCTTCACCCTCACTCACCCACAGATGACCTGTAAAATCAATACCCGTATGTACAAAGGGCCTGACTAAGTTTACACGGTGCCTGGGCAGATTGGTGACCTTAGGATATCTAAAGGACAGCGAATTGTATCTTTTACAAGTGGCACAATCAACCAAAACAGTCTTCACAGCCTGCCTAGCTTTAGGAATCCAAAATCCAGCATTGCGCAATCTTTCAAGAGTCGCAGCAATGTCCAAATGCTTACACCTGACATGAAAATCCCTTATAAACAATGTAGTAACATGACTAGACTTGGGTAACAGTACAGGATGTTTCACCTCATCCGAAAAATAGAGGCAACCATCAATTCGTCCACGACAACGAATTATATTTCTTTCATCTAAAAATAGATTGTACTTGGCTACCAGCCTAGGCGCTTCCTTCTCACTTGAGTTCAACAAGAAATTCCTCTCTTCCCTGAAGAACTGGTTCTGTACGAACATGACCAAGTACAGCTTGGCCCTGACCAAAGGGTCAACATCCTTAACTTTTTTCAACTTGGCAATGAATTTAAAAACCATAGCCAGAATCCTTCAACTTTATCACAGGCACAACATCAGTCTCCACCTCACAGCCAGTGTATGCCGTGGTCAACTCCCGACTCTTCTCACTAAGGCAAGACAAAGTGTACTCCGGCCATTCCAGGCAATTCCCCCGCAACCATACAGGGCCGCTTAACCAAAAATCCTTCTCTTTAGTAAATTTGTCTAGAGGAACACCTCTTGTTACCAGATCAGCTGGATTCTCTACAGTATTCCCATATCTAAACTTGATCGTATAACCCTTATCTGTCAGTTCGTTAACCATAGACTTGATATCTTTCAATGGGTTTCTCGTAAACTGACACTTGGTGTTGATGGTTTCTGACAATAACCACGACAACACTACTTGTGCGTCGACAGCCACTACGATTTCCTTGAACAAATTCGGGAACATCTTAACCAAAATAATTACATGTTTAATGCCCAAAAATACAGCCAACAATTCCAACGTAGGAAGGGTTCTCTTGACAGAGGGAGCCACTTTAGCTTTTGCAAAAAATAAGTTAGCCCTTCCTCGTTGGTACATATATTCGACAATTCCGTAAGCACGGTTCGAAGCATCACAGAACATGATCAAGATTACCGGCAAATCAGTTTGAACCGAACATCTATTAAAACCAATGTTTTGAATGTCCTTAAGACTCTTTTGAAAACTATTCCAAAGAGATAATATATCATTAGGAATTGCTTGGTCCCAGCCAATACCTAACTTCCATACTTGGCTCAACATGATTTTTCCCTTTATAGTAATAGGCAACACAAGACCCAACGGGTCAAAGATCGAAGAATTCACAGACAACATGTCTCTTTTAGTTGAGACTACTCTCTCAACACCTCCGCTACTTAATTTCATTTCATCCAACATCGGATCGTACGTATAGCCCAAGACTTTCTCACACACCATTCCGTGAGAGGAACCATTGTTGTCCAACTGTATACGTTGCGAAACTATTTCGCTGTTACTGCTACAAGTTTTCAATTCGAAGCCACCCTTTTCCATGGTAGTTACTGCTTCCACATATAACTTCAGCAATTCAGACTGCGACTGGTGTGTTTTAACCAGATTATCGACATAGAAGTTATTCAACAGCATGTCACGGCAGGGTCCTGTGGCATGTTTTTCTACATGATATTTCACTATATAACACAAAATGAACGGGCTGGACACAAATCCAAATATCAAAGTGCTGTACCTAAAACAGACCAGCTCGTCCTCTAACTTCAAAAAGAAGCAGAAACGATTCTTGTCAAATTCGTTCTTCAATTTGACCATCAAAAACGCTTTTCTAATGTCCGCTAATAGAACCAACGTATCGGTTCGGAATTTGAACAAAAGCTCCAGCATATCAGTGTACAGGTTCACACCCGTATAGGCGCAATCATTGAGGGACGGCTTACCACCCGTTCTCAACGAACAATTGAACACAGGCCTTATTTTTGTTGTGCACTGTGATTCAGTTTTGTAGACAGGACGATGGGGTATCCAGGTATACTTGGCAAATTCTGAAGGAGGCACATGAATTCTCTCAATTATGCCTTCGTTCTCCTGATCAAGAAATACTTTGCAATAATCAGAGTACAGATTTTTGTCAGACAATTTATTTACTACTTTGTCTAAGACAGCTAATGCCACATTATAACTAGACGGAACTTCGTTCAACTTATCTAGGTTCCAAGGTAAACTTACATAGTAGCTTCCGTCACGATATTCAATAGACGAACGAAAATCTGCTATTTCTATTTTATCGTAGCTACTGCATACCTCATCTGTAACACCCAATGTTTCGAGATTGAACATATTCTCTATGGACCTATCCACTGCCGCTTCATCAAAACAACTCCAAGGATCCAAATGATTCGATTTAGGCTCCAAAACAAAGTATACATGAGTAACATTACACGACGAAAATTTCCCTACGACTCGATTGTAATTCAAGCCAGCCTGCTCCCGCACAGAACAACAGGATTTGAAGTCTGAAACGTCTCCAAACAAAATCATTCCCTGAGACGAACTAAATGCAAATCCGTCTTTAAATTGGGTTAGCTGCAAGGGGCCCAAAAACTTGATTACATCAATACCAATCAGACCATGGACTGGCAGCATGTCGTTTTTCATACACGAGAAATCAGCAGCCAATTTCACCTCGTCCTTTCTCAAGTCAGATATCACACCGGCTAATCCTTCAATTTTAAAGAACAGGTCTAAGTGTTCATCCAACAAGAATGAAACTTGCCTTGATTCATCCTGAAATTTCACACGGAGATCTATCTCCTGCAGATCTCTTACTTTATTACCCAAAAAGGTATTTATAAGAAATCTGCGACTTTTCATGGGTGAGGACATGGAAATCTTTCTTATAAGTCCTTTGCAGAGGTAAGATCTCTCACTGCCGGTATCTACCAAACAGTTAAGGGACACATCCTTGCCACCCACATTAACCGTAATGTTAACTACAGGTAATAAGGACGAGCTACTGGTCATCCAACAAGCGTTAGAAGAAACAGTAGGCTTGACCGCCATGGGACACATAACGCAGTGCCCAGGTCTATTGCAAGACCAACACAACTCAGACTCCCTTCGATTGCAAGGACAGTCTTTTTCCCCATGGAGATTTCTGATGCATCTAGAACAAATCACTAACTCGTTACACCTTCTCAACTTGTCCTTAAACGTTGGATAGGATTTACACATATGAGCCTTGTGATCATTACTTTTACAAAAACAACATCTATATTCGACTTTAGATGTCTTGACGTGGAAATTCTCCAACGTGGAGGGTCTTTTATCTGGTAAGGAAGGTTTAAACTTGTTATTAGACCTTTTTACAGAGAAGTCTGGTCTACGACTCCCAGGATCATATTTACAGAGCTCAAG
Source organism: Euprymna scolopes (assembly GCF_053919585.1). NCBI lineage: Eukaryota > Metazoa > Mollusca > Cephalopoda > Sepiida > Sepiolidae > Euprymna > Euprymna scolopes. Next base: position 27,294,141 of record NC_136498.1, on the reverse strand, counting down.
AGTTCTAATAATATCAGTACAGTTATCCAAAATCTGCTCCAGAGAAGGGTAATTATTGTTCACCTTGTGCACTAATTCTGTTCTAAAGGTAACGGGTAATTTACCGAATACGATATGACCCAACAATCGATTTCCCGGGGTACCGCATTCCAGAAAATCAATACTGAAGGAATTCTTCAATTCGTAAGCCTGCGTCTTCACGTCAGTCAAGAATTTTTTCACGTCCAAATTACTATACAAACGATCAGTATTCAACAAGGACGAGAAAATTGAGTCCACAACACAACTCTCATCTAGGAACTCGTTGGAAAGCAACTCTAATGCAATCTCGTAATTTTCGTCCGATACCGATAAGTGTTTAACAATCTGAAAGGCGTAACCCGTGAGATGGTTTTTCAACACGACCAATCTCAACGAGTCACTATCCAAACTGGATACACAGTTCAGGAACTCCCGGTGAAAATTTAAAAAGGCTAGCTTATCTGTCTCTAAGTCCCTATCATTGAATTTAGGACAGACGATAGAAGGGGTAATATTTACACCCTTGACTTTATCACTCTTCTTCAAACAGGTCTCCGATTCTTCAACTTTGGCAGGTCTCAATCCAGCCAATTTCTCCAGAGCTTGTAATCTAAACAAGGCACAATCCTTGGAGAAAGTTTCCACAATGTCTTCTTCGACATTATCATTTAAATAAATATCGACTAACTGTTCTTCCAACAATGCCGCGTTCGACAAGTATTCTTCAACCTGATTTTTACATAAAGAATATTTGTCCTCTCCCACTTCACGAGATGATTCTATCGCTTCTAGCACTACAAGTATTTTATTCTTATTAATTTTCAACTTCTTCAACAGAACATCCTTTGGCGTCGCAGCCATTTTATTTTCAACTAATTCTCACTTAACTTATCAATACTTGAGATAAAGAGAGAGAGAACTACCACATAATCTATGACGTCACACAAAATGGCGCCAACCGTTACCAATCAAGCCAACAAGACAAGATGGCGCGCACAGAAAGCCCGCCAAAAAAGAATGATGCAACAACCAAAAGAACTAAGACTATCCCAAAATGGGAAATAATATCTAGAAAAAAAGGACAGACAGATACAGGTGAACATAATACGAAGAATAAGTTAACAGCTTGAGCAGAACCAACCCTAAATTATTTCCAATAAAGGGATAATCCTATATAACGTTTCTCAAGCTTTTGACAGAAGAAATGGTATCTCCCCAAATCTTGTCCGATAGGAGGAAAATAACCATTTCAGGTAAAAACACTGCCAATAACTAAAGCACATAGCAACATCCGTAATCTCGGCTTAGGTGCAATTATTTCTTAACAGGGTTCGTAAATGTTTTGGCAGAATGCGGGAAATTTATTCACTGAGTCCCGTGAAGGTTATCCCACGTGGTTCATGTTAATAAGCCTAGAAAAATCAGGACATGAAAAAATAAAGACAAGGAAATACTTTTAAGAATAAAAAATATTGACATTTTATTGAGGGAAAAAGAAAGCATAAGGGTTGGGGAAAGAAGGCAGCAAAGCTGCAAAGTTCAATTATTGAGAAAAAAGTTTATATGTTCACCAATTCGACTGCCAAAAAATGTCCTTATGGCAAGCACTAAAGGCTTAATTAACACTAGAGAGAGAGAGTACAGAAATAAGAGAAAATTAGAATAAGAGAACTTACTGCGTAAAACAATGATTTCGTTTTTCTAACCTTTCTTTTTTTTATCTTTATATATATGTGTGTGAGTCCTTTTTTTACATATATATTTTCTTCACGCCACTCCAAATCGATCTGTCCTCACTTCAGTGACAGAATCCTTGAAAGTTCTTTTGAAAATAATCCTTGAATTTGAAAACTCAATATTGTTTGGTAAAACCTCCGTTCGTCCTTCTTGTCAGATGAAATTCTCACTGGTTAGACATTTCGGTTTCCACACGCCGACATTTAATCGCATCTCGTGCGTCAAGTTTATAAATCAATTCTTCTTAGAATTGATTCTTTCTTTTCTTTTCGAGTCAACCAACTTGATTTGACTCTTTCTGAAACTCATTATTCATTCCTATGAACAATGAAATAACTTTTACTATTTTTAAGACTTGAATGTCTGAGTAGGACCAGAGTTCGTAACTTGCGTGTTACCCTCGTGGAATCTCTGTCCAAAACTGACTTTCGCTTGTTGAATTTTCGCGGGAAAAGTATCTCAATTGTGACGTGATTCTTTCAGCAGCAGCAGCAGCTCGTTAAAAAGACGTAAAGTTAAAGAAGGAAAGAAGGGAGGAAAGATAAAAGATAACGACGAAAAGAAGGAAGAAATTAAATTTCTGACAGTAGACTTTCTTTTATAAAACAACCAATACAACAAAACTTTATATATAATACTAGAAAGATACTTATAGAAAATCCTATAATCAATCAATAACGTGACTCTTAAGTTTCACATACGAATTTTTTATAACTTATTACCTAGCTCTACCTATGTATTGAGCACTGTTGAAGTAAATACTGAAAAATTGCGCATAAAATTATATCTTCATATATAAATCTATGTGATTAAATGAAATAGCCATATATATATATATATATTGCCCGGTCATAATATATGCATAAATATTATGTTTTAATTAGTACAGAAACTGAGACATGTGCATATGCGAGTAATCTGTTTTTTTTAACAGTTCACTTCTTATAAGTAAAAAAATGTAATCGAGCTGAGATCGAAACCGTAAGCTAAAGACATTGAGTCAAGTACGATAACGATCAGACCAGCGTGACACGATTTAAAAGGTGTTTTCAAACTACTTATTCTTAACTTAAGTAATCTGTAATGTGAACAATTCACGCATGCGCATTCGTGAAACAATTAGCAAACATAAAATCCGATGACTCCCACTTTCCAATTTTTCAGTTTTTACTTCTTCGCAGCCCTTTTTCCGGGTGAAAATGGGTTATAAAATTTTCCACATATCTGAATATCCTATACACTAATTTTCGCGTCTGCAGATCAAAAATTGGTTGAGTATATAGGTTGAGAATGTCCTTGCACACACACACACACACGCACACACACACACGTACACACACACATACACACACACGTATATATATACAGGAGTCACTACTTATCAAGGGCCAGAGGCCACTCGAGGATAAGGGTTAATGAGTATACATTAGCCAATGTGATTATAGCGTAGTAAACATAAGTAGTGGAAATTTCGTCAAATTAAGTATAAAACTATTTTTTAATTGTTGCCAGGTTTAAGTTTTAGAGATGATTGGTCGGATTATATGACTTTTTTTTTTTGCACAGGAATCAACACATTATCAAGGCAAAGAGACCACTCGAGGACAAGGGTTAGAGAGTGTACAGTAGAAATTGGACAATATAGTAATCAATTCGGTAAATTTGTTAACTTATATGGAACGGCTAATCAAGAACTTGTTTACGTTAGACTTGAAGACAACCATATTGTAGTCAGCCTGAAAGCAGGAAAACGGAAGACAATTCCACAGGCGTGCAGTTCTAAGAAAGAAGCTTTGTTCATGGAATCTACGTTTAGTTTTAGGCACAGATAAAGCATGGGGATTATTGATAGTGTTTTCAGCTAGACGAGTGTTTCTTGTGAAAGTTTGGTCAGGAAGGCCATAGACTGAAGCTCAGTCAAACACTTTCCATGAAAAAAACGATAGATCAGAGACAAACTCGCAAAATCTCTTCTGTGAGATAGAGGTTGCAGGGAAGAGAAAAGGACATCTACAAAGCTACAAAGTCTATTTTTAACTCTATCAAGACAGGACAAGTCCTTTCTAGCAGCTCCTGCCCAGATGTGGCAACAGTACTCCATCCTTGGACGTACCTGGCTCTTATATAGATAGAGAATAGCATCAGCAGAGAGATATCTACTGGATCGATAGAAAGATCCCACCATTTTTCCAGCGGCCTTGGCAACAGATTTGATGTACGTGTTCCATTTAAGATCAGGAGCAATGATCAAGCCCAGAAGCTTGTCAAAACTTGAGGCCTCCTGAAGACGAGGGCCATTCATTTCAATTGATGCCAGATGTGGATCATGTAAAGAGAGAAGCTTGGCTTTAGAAGTAACCAACCACTCCTTTCCCGATTGTACCACTTGCTCAAGATCAGAGGAGAGAAAATCGGAGAGAACTTGGTCGTTTACTGTCTTAGATGTGCTACCATAAATCGTAGTCATCATCAAAAATGTCTACAAATGATGTAAGGATGTGATTTGGAAGATCATTAATGTATATCAGGAAAAGAGTTGAGCCCAGGATGGACCCCTGAGGGACACCAGCATTAATACTGTGAGCTTCTGATTTTTGCCCCTCAACTACTACTCTTATGAACCTATCAGAAAGAAATGATTTAACAATTGAGAAGACATTTCCAGCTATACCATAGCTAGAGATCTTGTGAAGTAAACCTTTATGCCATACCCTATCAAAGGCCTTAGATATGTCAACAGCAATTGCCCTAGAAAGGTTGCATCCGTCGAGAGATTTGCTAATCCTATGAGATATAACTGTAAGCACATCTGCTGTAGATCTAGCAGAACGGAAACCATATTGAGTGTCACTAAGAAGTTTATTTTTGTTGAGATGGTTGATTACTTCTGTATTTAATACAGATTCCAGCAACTTACTCATGACGCACAGGAGACTTATTGGTCTGTACTGAGAAAGGGATGAGTGATCATCTGAATTCTTAAATACGGTGCATACTGATGAGATTTTCCAGGGTGATGGGAAGAAATTATCCTTAAGACAACGTTTAAACAGTTTTGTAAGTATGGGCGCTAGTTCTGGTTGAATTTTTTTGAGTACTATAATTGGAATACCGTCAGGGCTTGTTGCTTTACTGGAATCAAGGTTTTTTATTAGCTTGGCAACATCACGTACAGATATATGTATATCACATAGCGTGTTTTCGTATACAGGAGGAAATATTGGAGGTTGGCGGCCTTGGTCGCAAAGGGTAGAATTAGCTGTAAAGTTCTTGGCAAAGAGTTTGGCTTTGTCTGATGCTGACGAGATTACCTCAGGTCCATTGATAATAGTTGGGATAGAGCACACGCTTCTGTTTATGATTCTGTTTGCTATTTGCCAAAACTGGTGGGAACCAAGCCGCTGCTCAGCTACTTTGGACTTGACGGACTGAGCGTTCTTTATTACTTTCTTACAATGGTTGCTGGCAGTCCTGAAAGCGGCTTTAGTTTCCATACATCTATTACGTTGGAAGCAGTGGTCAAAGTGATTTCTGTGCGCAATGGCAGCAGCGCATTCTGGAGAGAACCATGGCTCGCTTTAAGGTTTTTGCTGGAACTTTTTCGAGGGTATGAAACGGTCTATACCTACAATTAACAATTCTGTCAGGTCTGATACTATAGAGGACATATGGAATTAAATTCAATAAGTTAAAAAAATTACAAGTTTACTGTTTGATAATGGATATAAAAAAGCTTTTTTCCTTAATGTATGGATTTTAAATAAATGCCTCATATCAGCAGAGGAAATGTTTTTAGCAAAATAATGTTTATAGGCAGTCATAAATTTAGCTATTTAGCTCATAGATTGAAAAATAAAAAGCTTGTGTGAAAAATCTTAAAGAAGTCAAAATTTAAAAAGCATATTCCATCGTGTAGTTTTGTTCAATGAAGCAATATAAAGGAACAATCGTAAAATCCAAGGCAATGAAAAAGGGGAGATAATCTAAATGGAGAGTTTTTGATATTCCAATTTGTGTATATGAGGTGTACATTTTACCTTATCACGTTTTATGAATTGCCGCATATGCATACATTGGAACATTAAAAAAAAATTCCGGCTGAGGAACTTAGAAAGTATTCCCGAAATCCGCATATGTAAGTAAATAGCATATACGGTATAATCACGTTGACACACCGGATCATCGAAGTTAAGCAACATTTAACCTGATCATTACTAAATGGGTGACGATTTGGGACTTCCAGGTGCTGTATGTGCTCTCCGCTTATCTCGTCATTGTTTCCAGTCGTCCTGGACTTCTCCTTGCTACTGGACACAAACAGTGTCAATTCAGGAGGTGTGGTTGGGGATTGCGCAACCCTTGCATCACAATTACATGCGCATGGGGTTTCCTTTGTCTTTAAAGACTGAACGGAGGCATCGAAGTAGATGGCAGAGAAAGCAATGAATATATATTTTCAATCCCGTTTGTAGTCACAGTAAGTGAAATTGGGTGTGATTAATAAACAGACAGATTCAATGACGTAGATGATGAAGTTGTTTCCATAATTAATGTCAACTTTTCCAATAACATATCTTTCTATTTGTGGAAATCGCTCGAGCAAGACATAAAGCCACTTGATGTAAGCAACTAACAATAATGATACTTGATTATCGCAAAGACAGGAGATGCCTGTTGACCCGAATCTTGAAAAGACCAAGGCCGTAGGTAGAAGGAAAACAGTGAGCAGGAAGAGACTTCCACAACCTCGCAGTTCTTGGGGGAGAAGCTACTAGAATAAGAAACTGTATTAACATGAGGTATTAAAACAGCGAATTAATGGAGACCACTAGACCAACAAGTCAAACGAACAGGAACAAATGAAGCAGGGAATAGATTAGACACTTCTGAAGAACACAAGACTAACAACCACTATTGGAGTGATAATTATATATTCTTCCCTTTCAACATATAAATGATCGTCTGCCATATAGACGTCTAATGACTTGGGCGAGCTTGAATAAAACAAAATAATACGCAAACGTAATAAATCAGTAAGTTTTTTTTTATTTTTAGGATATGATGATGATGATGATGATGATGATGATGATGATGATGATGATGATGATGATGATGACGACGACGACTATGATGATAATTAGCTCATGGTAACTCTAAACAATTCCTCTCGTTAGCAAATGCGAACACCGAAGACATAATTCCGTTTTTGAATAGATTTCATTTATATATTAACATCATGCCAATTACAGAATTATGTTCGATGGTTCGGTCATTATACTATTATCTGTCCATTTGTTTGTCTCGTATAGCAGAATAGCAGATTAATAGATTTACTATTATAGAACACATGTTCGGGGTTCTTCCACGACTAGATGATAATGATTTATACACATTTTGGAGGAAAAGAAAGTTATCAGCGCTAGTAGCATTGCTGTGATGTCATTATATCTTAAAACTACACAGGATCATGACCATCAAAGAACAAGCTATCTCAACACTGACCAAGATTCTGGTGGTTTGAGGCGAAGAGAAACCGCCGACTGACTCCAACGTTCAATGCAAACACTTAAAAAAAGACCGCACGCAGATAAACTAGGCAGAGATTCACTAAACAGACGCCCACGAAAACCCCTTTTTCTACGTATGACCAAACTTCATTCTTCTTACCACCACTATTATTATTATTATTATTATTATTATTATTATTATTATTATTATTCCACCTTTTTCTCACCTACAAAAATTGCTTGAGCAGTCCCGTCGGCATTCTTAGGTCGAGCCGCCTTGGGTAATGCCTGGGAGCGTAGAACTATACAGAACGATACATCAGTTCGATAGAAAAGGGCCACCTAGATCAAATGACCTATACCCTGTCGGACTAGGCACAAAGTGTCTTATCAGTTATAATGTAACAAGCACAAGTAGGAGCTAATTCTCGTGACTCGAGATTTTAAATCTACTTTCTCTCTTGGTTGTCCAACCACAAGCCAGCTCTCAGTCACGTGATCGAGTGTATAAAACGTGAAACCAGCAACAAGCTCTCTTTCTTTTTTTTCTGCTCTGGCCGGCAGCAGACATCGCCTGGGGCTTTGGCCCCAGGCTAACGTGTGTACCACAAGCAAACATGGCTATCTTCAAACACAACCATCTTTCTCATGCTATGGGACTCTTTAATCCGTTGTCCATGGGCGGCACACTCACGCACGAACTTTCTTCATCATGCTACAGAACTGATCACGTCAATACTATCAACTACAACTCGTAAACACACAGAATACTTTTCTTTTTCTTTCTTCGTTAAGCAACCTATCTAATCTACGTTTCAGGACTGTCTAATCCTTTGTCCCAACAACTACAGACTACAACATGTGTACACTGGACTATTCTTTCCTTCAACAAATCGGTATGATATTCAATCTATCCTTATACACAAGAACACTTTAAGCTACTAGCCCGTTTCTCTCTTGTATATTCTTACTAACGAAGATGACCAATAAATTTGTTTTTAAATGTAAAAACGAGATTTCCTTCCGCTGTATCTTCTTGAAGGAAATGGACCTCCCCACATTAAAACCGGACCTTGTGTCTAACCTTGCCATCGTAGGAAGGAAAATAAATAGAAATACCACCACGGATAAGGTCATGTTGACCTCTGGAAACTGCAAGTCTGTCGATTATTCGTTCATGAAACGCTGCATGTGTGCAACACCGTTTAGCGACTCATCAGATTTCATCTTCATCTGTGATTCGCAGTTGAAAATTTATTGTTTTATAGATGTAAATCTCGTTTAGGGTGTTGTTTTTTACATCTCGTGTGTCATAACAATAATTGAAGTATCCAAGGAAGGGCGGCGTAGCATTTCTTCATGGGGACCTCCGGCTAATTTTATGCGACATATATTTTCTATTGTGATACCGGTTGGGTTGCCAGACAGACAGCTTTCGAACAACGAGAAACACATTTAGTTACAAATTTTTTAAAATTCTCCGGCTGAGTTTTACTAATTATGCACGACAAATTAAGCATGACAAATATACTACAAGGCACGAAAAAAACTGCTCTTACTGATTCTCTCTTTGTTTGGTATTAGGCACGCCATTCGAACAAACTGTGATTCATGAGTAAAAAACGACAAGAAATTTAATGTAGACTGACTGACACGCTGTTTTCTTTTTTTCTTTCAACAAAAATCTTTGTAAAAAAAACATTTTTTTCCAGACTGACCGGCCAAGATTTGGGGATATTAAATAATTTGTTCATATATTTACATTTTATTGCCATTTATTTTTGTAAATAGTATTTTTGTAAACACTTACTATGAAGAAGACAAAAAAGGTTTATGTAACAGAGCGCGTATACAAATGCATACGAAATGCGAAATGACATCGCCGTAAGGAAAAAGAAAAAGACTATAAAAAGGCGAGAGCACTTTCGACAGTACTTCGAGAGCATGTTTGAGATCACGTTAGATACATGTATGACATTCGCGAGGACAGAAGTCAAAGAGCAATCACAGTTTATTCAGAAAAGTACCAGGAAATAAGAATTAATAATACACATCTAAAAAAATTAGAATCAAAGCTTTCAGAAATTGAAATTAAACGTACCTGTAATCAAGAAAAAATTGTCAAAAATCTAATGGCGTTATTAATTTTGTATCAGAGCTTTTTTTTTCAATTATATCGTTAAGAATATTCGTTCGTGTTGAACATCCATGAACTGCAAAGACAATTCTGTAGTTTATTAAAAAAAAAAAGTAAGAAAAAATTATTATATTAGTTTGGGCCCTAGCACGTAATGTGATAAGTAAACTGTAGATCAATTGTGTGAATGAAATGGGAAACACCTGACAATATATTGACATATTTTAATTCATTTTATTTACGCGTAAATACTGAAATGGATTTCACAAGGTCATGCCAGGGGAATTATGTGATTGGCCCATGGGAATTTTTTTAGAACCAAGAAGATAATCTTATACCTATAATATAAACGACAGTTGTGTGTGTGTGTGTGTGTGTGTGTGTGTGTCCCTCTCTCTGTATATATATATATATATATATATATATATATATATATATATATATATAAGAGCAATTAGTTATAAAAAACATGTTAAAAACACGTTGAAAAAGAGTTAAAAACATATTTAATTTGAAAAGGAAACACTAAATAAGTGGATAGTCCTTAATCCGCGGAGTTTCGAAGAAATACTTTCCTTCTCATCAGAGGGTAGGATTTAGCAAAATGCAGGATCGGATTTTGCTTGCAAAAGAATTTGATGAAACTACATGTAAGTCAAAGATCTTACTTGATAACAAAAAGTGAAACAGAGGGAATAGGGCGAAGAAAAAAGTGATTTCACGTGAATAGATAGTCTGGTGAAGAGTGTATATATATATATATATATATATATATATATATATATATATATATATATATACTTTAATTTGCTACACATTCTGAGCATGTTTCGGTCTTCTAGTATTTAGTAACTAAAGACATCTTCAGGTAATCACATTTACATTGAAAGGAAATCACGCTCTCTAATTACTAAATACTAGAAGACCGAAACACGCTCATGACTGTGTAACAACAGATTACTGCCCAAGTAAAAACAAATTAAAAGTATACCCTACTCTACTTCGGTATTGAGCACTTTTGTATTAACCTCGTTATACTTCACTGGTTACCTTACCCCTGGAAAATAACAACCCCAAATAATGATGGAACGGTTCCAATATTTTTCCCGATTCCAATACAATTACCGATCCGTACTAAATTCCTGATTTTGATTCCGATTATTTATAAATCTCTAAATGTTTATACTATAAAATGTTTTTTTTTTTTGTACGGATTACCGTAAAAAGCACATCTTAAATATGCATGTATTTCTCCAACGTAAAAGCACACTTGTGAGATGATAATCTATAGATTTTAGTTTTACTGGAAGTTTAAATCAATAAATATTTATTATTATTTTAATTGGAATTCATTATTGAGATGAGTATTATCTATATATTAATATGCTTGTCCGTACGGTGTCACGTCATCATCATCGCAAACATTAATTAATGAAACGCGTCATCATCATCGCAAACATTAATTAATGTGAATTATCTCCCTTTATTGTTCAATCTTTATTAATTAAAAATCATTAAACCCTTTTATTTCCAAAAACTTCCCGAACAACAACAACAATATATATATATATATATATATATATATATATATATATATATATATATATATATATATATATATATATATATATATAACCCCACATATCTACCTTGGTCAATGTAGGGGCAACCCTTCATACCAACAGTTCCTATACAACTCCCATTTCCCACCCATCGGGAGCTGGTCCCCATTTCCCTCCCCCTCCCTCTCTCTCCACATTAAAAAACAGCCTTGTGCCTAATTTGCTCAGGGGGAAAGCCCCCAGTCCACTACACTTTACCGTAAAATTCGGCTAAAACAATTGTTGACGAATTACCTCCTTTGAATCGATATCGTCTGCTTGTGACAATTGAAGCGAAAACCTTATTAGGTATTAAATGCTAAAACATTTTAATACAGCTGGCTAATTGGCTATGAAGTAAAAGTTATTCCGAACTTTGATCTAACATTTTAATTTAAAAGAAAAATCTTAACATTTTATTGTATCTTTTTTATTATTATTATTATAAGAAAAATGTAAGCATCATGCTGAAATAATAAAAATGCCATTCTTAATAAGGGGAGAGGGTTTGACTATTCTAAACCTTCACCTAAATAACGATTTAATGAAAAAAATGTTTAAAATGTTCTTGTATCTTTTTTATAATTTTTGTTAAATAAGAAAAATCAATAAACTTCGATAACACTATTGTAAGAATCATGCTGAAAGCCATTCTTAATGTGGGGAGGGGGGTTAACTATTCTGAAACTTTACCTAACAATGTAAAAAAAAATAAGGGAAAAATATATATGAACGATAAATATTTCATACAGTTTTGAAGTGTGAAATTCAGTGAATATGTTAAGTAAAATAATTAATTTAAGTTAAGCAAAACAAACAAATTTATTTTTTAATATTTATACGAAAAAAGCCATTTTAAAATCTTTGATAGATAAATTAACAATTTCTTTTTAGCGAGCCGAATAATGCATGACCCTTATTAAACAGGGCATGCTTTGAAGAATCGATACAAAAAAAAATTCGATAAATATTGTGCCCTTTGTGTTAAAAATATCATTATTTTTTCGATCAAGTTTGGAAACGTTTGCCACCTTTCGACTACGGTGAACCAAACGCGCTGAAATAATTTTTTTTATTCTGCTTTAAATTGCCCCCCCCATTTTGGAGAGCCTGGCCCCCACACACATACACATTAAAAACCAAACTCATACTGATGGTCACCCATCTGGTACTGGCCAGCCTCTGCGTTAATAATACATTGAAATTTTCGTCACTGAAAAATAAGTTCTTTTTGGCTTTTTAGTCTTCCGTAGTTTGCTTTTTATCAAGTACAAATGTAAACAGACTAATCGACTCGAAGTAACTAGTTGCTATATGAATAAGTGGAATTATTTGAAATCCAGGTTATAACATTATAATATTATAATATTTTTGCTATGGTATAGCTGGAAATGTCTTCTCAATTATTAAATCATTTCTTTCTGATAGGTTCATTAGAGTAGTAGTTGAGGGGCAAAAATTAGAAGCTCACAGTATTAATGCTGGAGTCCCTCAGGATTCCATCCTGGGCCCAACTCTTTTCCTGATCTACATTAACGATCTTCCAAATCACATCCTTACATAATTTATAGACATTTATACTGATGACACTACGATTTATGGTAGCACATCTAAGACAGTAAACGACCAAGTTCTCTCCGATTCTCTCTCCTCTTATCTTGAGCGCGTGATACAATGGGGAAAGGAGTGGCTGGTTATTTTTAATGCATCTAAAACAAAGTTTCTCTCTTTACATCATCAACACTCTGATCCACATCTGGCATCAATTGAAATGAATGGTTCTCGTCTTCAGGAGACCTCAAGTTTGGCAAGCTTCTGGACTTGACCGTTACTCCTGATTTTAAATGGAACACAGACACGTGCATCAAATCTGTTGCCAAGGCCGCTGGAAAAATGGCGGGATCTTTCTATCGACCCAGTAGATATCTCTCTGCTGATGCAATTCTCTATCTATATAAGAGCCAGGTACGTCCAAGGATGGAATACTGTTGCCACATCTGGACAGGAGCTGCTAGAAAGGACTTGTCCTGTTTTGATGGAGTTAAAAATAGACTTCGTAGCCTCGTAAGAGATGTCCTTTTTCTCTTCCCTGCAACCTCTATATCACAAAAGAGATGTTGCGAGTTTGTCTCTGATCTATCGTTATTTTAATGGAATGTGTTCGACTGAGCTTCAGTCTATGCCCCCCCTCGCCAAACTTTCACAAGAAACACTCGTCTAGCTGAAAACACTATCAATAATTCTCCCGACTCTTTATCTTTGCCTAAAAACCTAAACGTAGATTCCATGAACAAAGCTTCTTTCTTAGAACTGCATGCCCGTGGAACTGTCTTCCGTTTTCCTTCTGACTACAATATGGTTGTCTTCAAGTCTAACGTAAACAAGTTCTTGATAAGCCGTTCCATATAAGTTAACAAATTTACTGAATTTCCATTACTAATGATTACTATATTGTCCAATTTCTACTGTACACTCTTTAACCCTTATCCTCGAGTGACCTCTGGGCCTTGATAATGTGGTGATGTCTGTGTAAAAAAAAAAGCATAAAATTATTTTGATCGCATACACACAATTTTCTTTTATCGCGTTATGTTCTCTGACGTCAGTCTATATGATTGCCTTAATTTATCATGAGTTGTGATTTCTATTTTCGTGCTAATTAAAAGACTAATTACACATTAAAAGCGTTCTAATTAGGTACAGCAATGAAGAAGGGGTGAAAACCCTAAAGATTTGAAAGGAATGAGTAATATAATCCGATCCTTGTTTATTAACACACTTCATGGACTAAGTGCGCCCGCAGGGCTCATTCGGTTTTGAACTAGAGCACCGTTAATTGATTACCTATATATTACCGACAGTACGAAATTTGGAACACTTAAAGGAGAACGCTATCATAACGCAAAGAATGGAAGGTTGTTGGTGTTGAGAAAGGTAAACAAAAACACGTGATCTATCTATCTATCTATCTATCTATCTATCTCCTTCTCTTTATTGGTCTAGTGGCTTAGTCGAATTTGGACCTTAGAATTCATCCTCGTCCGTTCGCCGTTCGTTCCCAAAATTCACAATAACTACTCATTACATTTTTCTGAAATTTTGCATGAAGTTACAACTACCCAAGGGAAGAAATGTAACATACTCAGATTTTTGATAAAAACTCTGGTTGCTTCACAAGGGGGTCAAAAGGGATTAAAATGACAAAAAATAGCACTTATCGGGACATAGAATCTTTTCCGATTATTAGATTTGGCTGTAAATTGCCCAAAAGCAAGGCCACGTGGATATTAATCTGGAAACGAATATTTGACCCTGAGAATTCTGGATCTTGGTAGTAGGTAGGCAAGCTCAAACCCGTACTGCGAAGGAGGAAAAGAACGTAAAAAAACACAAATAAACGTGACGTCTTTGCTGTTGCGCCCATCGCCAAACCGAAAGTGACGTAGGTTTAAATTAAGGTTAGACAATCGAAAAGAGCGGATGACTTTCGAAAATATCGGCGAAAAAAGCGACCACTCCCTGTAGAAAAGTGCGCAGTTAAGGGTGAAGAAATTAATGTTTTTAGCCAATTTTTCGATATTTGTCGTCCGAAGGGTCTAGTTTCAAAACGATACCGATCTTGTGAAAATCCGTCGCCTACGTCGAAAGTTTTAGGCAGACATACAAACATACATACATACATACATACATAGATTTATATATCGGCAGCTCAAATTTTCGACCCAAACCGATAGCTTGTCCTATCTCTGAATACCATTAATGTAAAATTTCAAATGTTTAGACCAGAAATTGGCTGAGTAATTTGGCAGAGACACCGAAGTACAATTTTTTAAAACTTTGACCCCAGTTTTGATCCCTTAACATTCATTATTTTGATCTCCAATCAAATTAAAAAGTTCGACCCATGTTCAAGTAACCTATATTTCAAATTTCAAATGTTTAGACCCAAAATTAGCGGATGGGTTTGGTAGAGTTTTCAGCGGTCAAATCCTTGAACTTTAAGCCCTTGACAGCTAAATGTCTGGCTGAAAACCGATTAAACAGATTTTCCCAAATCTCAATACTCCTTCACCACGGTTTATGGGAGCCCTCTCCACCCCAACACATATATATACCACATACCATATATAACTGTTTTGAAGGGCCGAAAGAAAACTTATACGACCGTATTTACTTATATTGACCATAGCAAAGAATTAACACAGGGGTTGGAAATTCTCTTTCTAGATATACAATATCTAGACGAATGAAAGAAATGGGATTTTCCTCTAGAAGGTGTGCAAAGAAACCATTTAACATCAATAATAGAAAGAAAGTTTTCTTGTGCTATGGCAAGAAAGATACAGACTGGTTCAGGAATATTTTCTGGTTAGATGAATCAAGATTTTGACTTGTTATTGATGCTCCCAATGCTCCCGAACGGTGAAATCGAAGAACTGGAGAAAGATTTTCGCCAAGTTGCATATAAACGACAGTCGAACACGGAAATGGAGGGATAATGGTATACGGAACTTTTACTACAGCAGGAGTTGGGGAACTTATTAGATGTGAAAAGTCAATCAATGCAAAGGAATACATTCGAATATTAGAAACAAAACTGTTACTAAAAATTCAGAAACTTGGAATATCCCAGAACATTATGTTTCAACATGATTATGCCCCTGCACACACTGCTAAAGTCACAGAAAAATGGTTTTCTGATAATTCAATTGATGTGATATTTTGGCCAGGTCAAAACCTCAATTTAAACCCAATCGAGAATAGTTGGTGCATAATATCTCGTGCATTGGCCGGAAGAACTTTTTTGAACAATGACAAATTATGGGAAATTGTGCAAAGCCAATGGAATAGAATCCCCTCTTCACAGTGTTCCACTTTGGTTGAGAGCATGTCTAAAAGGATTGATCTTTTAAACAAATCAAAAGGGAATGCGATTCCATCCTATGCATTTATTAAAGTAATTGTCTTGTTCTGTGCTATTAGTCTCGCTTAAGTTCCCTTGTTCAATTATTCTTTGTTCGATATGGCTTTTAGTGCAATAAAATGTATACAATTTGCTTAGCCCGTTTTTTTTTTTTTTTTTTTTTTGCTCCAAGTATATATATATATATATATATATATATATATATATATATATATATATATATATATATATATATATATAGATAGATAGATAGATAGATAGATAGATAGATATAATGATGGGAGAGAGCAGCGTGTTTTCCTTAGTAAACTAGCGTAGTGGATTTCGTCTAAAAATGAAAATTAATAAAATAAATAAATTGATAAACTGAGACGAGAAAATTAATTGGGTTAAAATATCGTAAAGATTTAAAAGATGGCGTCTGGAAATATAACCGTGATAGATTAAGTAAATGAAATGAAACGAGATTACGAAGGGAGTTTTTAACAAATTAGAGACAATAGAATTGGGATAAAATAGCGTAGTAACTTGAAAGTTAGCACGAGCCATCACAAAACTCCTAACGCCATTATTGGGCACAATTAGCAATTCCCATATAATAAACTCTGATGTCCTCCTTCTTAATAAAATAAAATACCTAGCTATGAAAAATAAAACCATTAATAGTCTCGATATAGAATCTTTATACACTAATATCCCTACCAAAAAATGCCTCAACCTACTTTCAAGACACTTGAACAAAATAAAAATTAAATTGCCTCTGCCAATAGATAATATAACTAAAATTATAAGTATATGCGTTGACATATTCACGTATTTCACATTCGATGGATTCTACTACAAACAAAAATTTGGACTACTCATGGGTAACCCCCTAAGTGGGGTTTTGGCATGTCTATTTTTAGAATTCATAGAAACCGGACCCATGAAATATAAATTGCCCAAGTGCACTTCCTACTATAGATACATGGATGATATTTAAATTTTTCTCCCCATATCTTCCAAAATAGAGAATATTACTGATAAATTAAATAAGATCGAAAACACTATTAACTATACGCATGAAGGAGAAAAAAATAACTCCGTACCTTTTCTGGACATCAATATCATGAATAACAATGATCATCTAAGTTTTAAAGTTCATCGGAAAGTAACGAATAAAAATGATTACATACATTTTTATTTTCATCACGATGATAAAGTGAAAAGAGGTATTCTAATAGGATTTTTTCTTAGAGAATATCTGAGAATATGCAGTGAAGAATACATCAAGGAAGAATTTGAATATATTGAACGTACATTTATGAACTTACAATACCCTCAACATTTTCTGACAAATACAAAAAGGAAAGCACTAAAAATTTACCATAACCAAAACCGAGACAAGTCCCTAAATAGCCAGACACAAGACAGACAATTAACATTACCAACTAATAAAAGCAACGACACAATCGATAAGAACCTAAATAAGACAGGCATTCAAATAACAAAACTAAACTCTTTAACAATTAGGGATCTAACACGTAAAATTATGACTAATACCAACACTAACATAAAAGCCGGAATATATTCGATACCCTACCTTGATTGTGGAAAAATATACGTAGGAGAAACTCAACGTAATTTAAATAAAAGAATATATGAACACAAAAGAGATGCAAAAAAAATAATGCACTCAACGCCATATTTTGTCATATTATGGAGAACGACCACCATTTTAATTTTAACAAAGCAACTTTCCTTAAACACATACATAACAGATCCACACCACGTTTAATTGAGTCGGCTATAATCTCCAATTTCAGCAACATAATTAAGCAAAGAAAGGTTTTTTTTCACGTTGCTCCCTATCTGTCGAAAATAATTATTAAAGAGAACAATTTAGACACAGGTTAAACTTGAAATATATATATATATATATATATATATATATATATATATATATATATATATAGTAGGTTATAAAATATATATGGCGATTAAACTACACTGAATATTCCGCGTTTCATCAACTCTAGGACTCTTCAGGCTTATGCGCATAAGCCTGAAGAGTCCTAGAGTGGATGAAACGCGGAATATTCAGTGTAGCTTAATCGCCATATATATTTTATAACTTACTAACTAGCTCTACCTACGTATTGAGCACTTTTGAAGTAAATACTTAAAGTTTACGCATAAATTTATACTTTTGTATATTAATATGTGAGTAAATTAAGTAGTTATATATATATGTATATATTACTTGTTTGTTTCAATCAAACAACAGATATCATCAGGCAGCGACTTGACTAGTCAAGTCGCTGCCTGATGATATCTGTTGTTTGATTGAAACAAGTGGCTATTTGTAGCAGCGGGATGTGAGCATGTTTATATAACAATAAACAAGTATTATCAGCTCTTTTTATTGAGCACTATCTAACAACCTCGTTGAATTCATTAGTCCATTACTTTTGAATATAAAAAAACCCGAGTATATATATATATATATATATATATATATATATATATATATATATATATATATATATATATATATATATATATATTAAATCCATTCGTAATTTCACTACATTTGTTATTTTTATTTTACTTATTTATTGTATTTTATTTTATCACTGTCTATTTTGGACGCCATTTTATCACTTTCTATTCTTATTTTTAGACGCCATCTTTCAAGTTACTATGCTATTTTATCCCAAATTAATTGTCTCTAATTTTTAAAAACTCCCTTCGTAATCTCGTTTCATTTCATTTACTTAATCTATCACGGTTATATTTCCAGACGCCATCTTTTAAATCTTTACGATATTTTAACCCAATTAATTTTTTCGTCTCAGTTTATCTATTTATTTATTTTATTAATTTTCATTTTTAGACGAAATCCACTACGCTAATTTACACTAATTTATTATTTATTTTCTAATCATAAAATGTATATATGCATATAGACATCTAATTTACTTAAAGAAAACACGCTGCTCTCCCTCATCATTATATATAGCCCTAAATCATCCGACCCTCTCGTCAGTGACCAACCCTCTTGAAAAAGCCCGCATAAATCGGGCGAAACGTTGAGTATTCAGGTCCTTCCACCTCCGTTCTCTTTCATATCGTCGGATTGAATCCAGCTCAACAATCATATATATATATATACTAGCAAAAGTACCCGTCGTTGACTGGGTTCAAAAACAGCCTACAGAAAATAGACTCTGATTTATTAAAGTATGATAGGTTATGAAAAGGAAGGGTTGTAAAGAGATAACTTCGAATTTGGGGGTATCAAAACCAAAGCAAAATATGATGAAAGTAAAAAAAAAAAAAATAGATAAACCCCATAATTTATTATACCATTCCTGTTCACACTGAAACACTTATCACAATATTCTGTGGATCTATATTAAAAAAAACTTGTTAAACTTTGTGACATATTACCATTCTATGTAGGTCAAGTGCGAACGAACACCCCATAATTTTATTATACCATATTTCTTCAAACTGAAACATAATTATCAAAGTATACTTACGCAGATAGATATGAAAAGTCTTTATTAAAGTTTGTGCCTATTTCTATTCTATGGAGGTCAGGCGCGAACGCAGACCCCACAATTGTATTATACCATCCCTATTTAAGTTAAAACATACTTATCAAAGTATTATTATGTACATGTATATCAAAAACACTTGTAAACGTTTTATTTTTATTTTTTATTTTTTTATTTCCATACTTTGTGGACCAGGCGCGAACGCAGACCCCACAATTTTAATGAACCACCGTTCTGCCAGATCAAACATACCCATTCCTGTGTCTCAATACATCTTCTATCATTATATGTAATCAGTTTTTTAAAATAGCCAACCATATAGGAACCTATTCGTGACCACACACACACACACACACACACACACACATACACACACACACATACATTCAGTTTTGTGTGTGTATATATATATATATATATATATATATATATATATATATATATATATATATATATACATGAGTTTGGGTTCGGCTTCGATTCAACCTGATGAAGCCAAGTCATATAGATATATATTTTTTGAAATCGCAACTTTGTAATATATAAAAGTCGATAGAACATTATACGAAATCTGCAAGAAATTAAAATATCATATTTAAGCGTATTTTACGACCTAGCTACGCCGGGCGTCCCTGCTATCTTGGTTAAATAATTTTGCAGTTTTAACAAAATAGCTATAATAATATCAGAGCGTCTCAATTTATGCCGAATATTTACAGAATGCCAACATGAATATATTACATATGAATGAGTCTCCTGTGGAATTTCCAAAGATATCGCAAGTCATTTATTATAGAGTTATATTTTTTATTTCCTGGCGTTTTAATCAACATTTGTACACTCATAGAAAAACCAGGATATATAACTCTAATATTCTAAGCAATAACGAAATTGTTCATCAAGAAATTATCTTTTAAGAAATGTATAAAGACTGGACTTTAAAGTTCTATCATCTATTTATATCATGCATACATACATACATACATACATACATATATATATATATATATATATATATATATATATATATATATATATATATATATATATATATATATATATATATACTAGTTATATATATCCGCCATAGCTGGGGCAAAACATATTGCCCGGCGGAGAGTTTAGTCACATACTATTTTAGATGAAATATCCTAACTTGTCACATAAATTTGACTGTTGAATTTAGCCAAGCATAAAACACATCTAGCATAGTGTAAACAGGAAATAACTCTCGTAGTTTAAATAAATAAGCTTACTTCCGGTTTTAAACGCAACCGTTGTCAGCTCTTAATAATTGCAAATAAATTAAATTTAAAATGAATTAAATAAATTAACTTTAAATAATTTTCTAAATCGAACAATTAAAACGAGTACATTACAAAAAATAATTAAAAGTATCGCACTAATTATTAAAATAGATTTTCTTTAATGCAATATGCAAATGAGGTCACTCATTGAATGTGGATTTCTTTTGAATAAATAGTATATCTCGAAATCATGCTTGAGTAAAATTTCGTTTCCGGTATGAAAATTAATTTTTGAAATGTGTACCTTTTGTATATATAAATTAAATTGTGAACAAACAAATAGGAGTACGACTTTATTATAATACTAGCAAATGTACCCGGTTTTGCCCGGTATTAAACGTAACATTAAATTCTTTAAAAGAAAAATTGAAGTAAAAAACAGAAAGCAACTGAGTTATATGCATGTGAGTATTATGTTTCATTTTTCTTTTGTAAGTAGAAAAAAACATACTCGAGCTAAGATCGAAAGCAAAACCATAAATACAATGAGTTAAGTACGATAACCATTAGACCAGCTTGACGCGTTTTTTAAAGAGTGTTTTCAAACCTACTAATTCTTAAAATATGTAATCTGTCACGGGAACGATCCACACATGAACATTTGTGAAATAGTTAAAAAAAAAGAGTCTCTAATCTAATATGTCCTGCACTATCATCGAAGCTCCAGCCTCTGTCCCATCACTGCAATGTTATATGCTTATGTCTGTTTTACAAATATGTTAATGGAATGTGCTCTAACGAATGCGTTGCACTTAACATAAATACCCCCGATTAATCTGACAAATAGCAAAATTCCACCCCTTCATTGTAGAAGTCCCTAGATGCCGGAAAGTCTAATAGTTTCTTCGCACAAACTGCTAATCTTTGTGATTTTCTTCCTGTCTCCTGCTTCTCTGGCTGCACTAACATACAGAAGTTTAAATGTAATGTGAACAGACATCTCACTGCTCAAGTCGCTACAGAGTGTCCGTGTAAACATGATCTCAAATAGTAGCTCCCTACGCGTAAATGGCAATATGAAAGACTTGAGCCTGATCTCTGATTCATTAAAGCGATTTATTATTATTATTATTATTATTATTATTATTATTATTATTATTATTATTATTATTATTATTATTATTAATTTTTTGTATTATTATTCATCGGACTACTGTTCTCATCTTGAGTGTGCTTTTTCACAAAGTTTTGATCGATATAACCTCCGACCTTCTTCAGGTGTATCTTGTTCCGTCAGCCATGACTGGATAGAGGTCCTAAGTAATTCGTCATGGCTGACGGAACAAGAGCACGCTACTCCCGTGAAGTAAATAAAGGGTTCTGCTCGAAATTCCGTCCAAATTCCCGAGTTCGACAGAAACATTTCCGAGTTCGACAAGATACACCTGAAGAAGGTTGGAGGTTATATCGACCGAAACGTTGTGAAAATCACACTCAAGATGAGAACAATAGTCAGATTAATCCAAATAATACGAATAACCAATCCTCATCTCAAAAATTCAGAAACGTATTATATTTTTTTATTTAAAACTTAATGTTCGTTTGGTGGCGTAAATCAAAAACTTTAGATAAAAATCTTACAATGAGTTCATCAAAATCTAAGATACGATACATAAAGTTAAAACACTAAGAAATTTGTCAATCTAGATTTAAAAAATACATGAGGATTCTCCGCAACCCCACCCAAACGAAAATTTACTTTTAAGACGATTAAAGAATGGGGACTATAGGATAGTAACATAGTAACCCGGAAATTATTTTTGAATCGTTCTATCACGAGTACGAGTTTGAAATGGGTTTTCTGTTGGTCAGTCACGTTTAAGTATATTTAATATCGCATTTACGTTGGTTCATGAGACTTCATTGGCATTGCTTAACATGCATATCGAATGACAGTATCTTGAAAATATCCGTTTGGGTTCCGGTATGTGTCAGTATTTTAATTGTGATCAAAACAATTACTCTTAATGCTACAAAAGGAAGGAATATTAATTATTATATCTATAGCTCTACTATCATATAAAAGGTACTTTGTGTGTGTGTGTGTGTGTGTGTGTGTGTGTGTGTGTGTGTGTGTGTGTGAGAGAGAGAGAGAGAGAGAGAGAGAGAGAGAGTTCCCTATGGACTCCTAAACGGCTAGGCTGATTTATATGAAATTTCACATAAATGTATTTTATGTATCTGGCAGTGTTCTTACATAGGTTTTGCATCGGAATATCCTCAGTAAGTATTGATAATCGATAATCAAAAATATCTGATGAAACAAATGAACAGACGATTTTGATCAAAGTTAACGCCTTATACAGCCTAACATCACAAGTGCATTTGAGAAGTTTTATTACCACACAAGCAGAAAGGCCCAGCATATAAAATCAACATCAAATTCTTTGATATGACAGGGGCGCGTTTAAAATGAATGTTTCTGCTGAAAACACAAATGATATATATATAATTATTACAATAATAATGTCGTGTTTCATGTATATATATATATATATATATATATATATATATATATATATATATATATGTATATACTAGCAGGGTTGCACGGGATTAAATGAGGATCAACGCATGTTCCACATATCCTTTTATTGTCACTGAAATCGGTGGAACTACCCATTTTTAAATCAAATTGATTGCTTCCCTGCTCTAGTCGGAGACCCACCGCAGTACACCGTGAGGAAGCTCTACATGTCATCCCGTGATTTAGTCCACAATACATTGTAGTCTACATTGCACTGTACACAACCTATAGTTGATTTTATAAAATCAGTTTTTATATATAATGATTTGAATTAAAGTTTAAAATGCAAAAGTCAAGTATCATGGTTCAAATGTGTTCTAAAAAGAAACATTCATACCAGACACAGCCTCTGTCTTATTAAAGAACTTATTGTTGATTTTATATGTCGGTTCTGCCTGCTTGTGCGATACAACTTCTTAAATGCACTGTGATGTTAGGCTGTATAAGAGTGTTAACTTTACTCAAGTGAAGCCATTATTTACAGATAATTTTATAAAATCAACAGTACATTCTCTACAGTGTAATGTAGACTATAATGTATTGTGGACTATGTCACTGTGGGGAGGCATGCGAAGCTTTCTCCTGGTACACTGGGGGGGGGCTAACTAGAGCAATCAATCAATCGATTTGATTAAAAATTGGGCGATTTCACCGATTTTGATGACAATAAAAGTATCGGAGGGTTGAACCCGATCCCCATTTAATCCCGGATATCGTCGGGTCTCCTTGCTAGTTCTGATATAAAATTTACCAGGAAAAACATTCGAAATGTTCCCGAATCTCTAATCTGTCTCAAAGAAGAGTTATTGCTAGTTTTTCTCTATTTTATCATTATTTTCATGGAAGGTGCTTCACTGACCTGCAATGGTCCTACTCATATGTAAAAAATTCACAATATAAACACTTGTCTAACTACAACCACTACCGATAATTTCCCTTTTTTCCTCTGTGTAACTTGAACTAATCGAAACTTCCATGACCAAAGTTCATTTTCTGGAATTGCATGTCACTGGAACACAGTATCCCCGGGCTCCTTCCCAGATAACTATGCCATTACCGTTTCCATGTCCAATGTAAACAAATTCTTGTTGAACCGTTTTCTTAAGTTGTCACTTTTTGAACAGTTACAACCATCATTACTAATCCCCTCGGTGTTTCATTGGCTACCTGTCATACGCATTGGCCCTTATCCTCGAGTGGTCTTCGGGCCTTGATAAGCGGGGACCCATATGCAAAAATAAAAAGAAAGAAAGAAAAAAATCATTAAAAATCGTTGCGATTTAAGGTTTGAAGGCGAATCTAGGTCAAACGTGACTGTCAGACAGTCACGTAGTCATGTGAGTGGCGTTGGGGATGAGAAATCGTAGGTTGATACGGCTATTAAAATATCAGAATCTAGGTCAGCTTTCTGTGAGGGCGACATATGTATAGTCTATTATTTACTTAAAAACGAGCCATGAGAAAATTCCACGATTAAATAATTAAAGAAAATAGATATTAGTTTTATTAGTGGTTTTATTAGTTTTATACTACTACGTGTGATATTAATTTTATTTTTTTACAAACAGTAAGAGGGAAAATTGAACAAAATTTTACACTTCACTCTCTCCTTTTGTCTTTTAGTCCTCATATTCCAGGTGCGATACTTCTGACAAAGAAGAAAGTATTGCTGTTTTCTGATCAAAATCTATTCCATCTAACTTATCATTAGCAAGTTCTTGACCATGAAGTAATATTTTTTATTCCCTTACATCAAATGGTTTCATGCATTATCTGGAGTGATTTCCATGAAAAAAAAGTGTTACACTAATCGTCTTAGAAACTGTCCCATGTGACAATAGGGTCCGAGTATCAATAGGAAAAGAATACCTGAGATGTCGGATGTGGGTGTGTAGCTCCTTTGTTCTCTCAAGATGACATCTCCACTCTGGTGCCATTCTGGTTGAAACCTTCTTCCTTCGTCTTCAGGCCCGCTTCGTTCTTTAATGCAGACATTTATGGCAGACACAAAAACACACAACACAGGTGGTCCTGGATATGACCTTAAACTATATCCAGTGGTGAGGCCCCAGCTTGCGGGCTTTGGAGAGTGTGGAGCCACCCTTTAATTGCCATTGCTCCCAGATCTGCTCTGACCCGGAGTGGTAGTATCTGTTAGAGTTCCAACTATGGGTTAAATAGAAACTGATTTGAAAACAACAAATATATTCTATTAAAAAATCTTTCTTCAAAATCTTTGGATTCAACATTATAAATAACCTGAAAAGGGTTGATATGCCGTAAAACAAAAACAACCAACCAACCAACACAGGTTGCAATTTATATGAGAAATATAATTGACTATTTATTTTTTCACAAGAAATTATTACAATGTTTTTACAAAAAGAATTTACAAGTGATTAACTTTTACTATTAAAACTAGCTAACTTAAACTAATTCTGAGGGAGGGGTGCCCCCCCTCATTTACAGAGAGACAAAAATAGACGTCTTATCCCATGGCTGTCCGAACAAAAAAGAAAGCGAGAAAAGAAAGGGAATTATGGGATTGTATTTCTGTGTATCCCTCCACTTACGGCCAAATTACCACCTGGCCATGCTGAAGGGGGTGTTAACAACCACCACAACGGGGGCACTAATATATAGTGCACCAGCAGTATGACTGCAACAACCGTCATGTCAACTGAACACTAAATGTAAACCGACTCAATATAAACAATACCATTGATAAAACCTATCACCGTACAAAGCACTTCTGTTGACATGACTTCGTATGGTTCTGTACAAATCCATCGACATGACCTGGTATGGTCCCAAACAATTCTGTCAACCTACCCTACACAATGCACACAATTCTATTGATATGACCCGGCATAATCCTAAAAACTCTGTCTATATGACCTGGCACGCTATCAGAGCAAGCTCGATAGTTACTCACTGAACGACTCTGGCTTTGACTTTTTGTAGCCCTTGGACGAATTCATGTTTCACCATAGATAGGCCCGACTAAGACAGACGCATAAATCTTGAGCACTTTTGTGCGTGCCTGTCACAGCCCCTAAAACCAAACTTCTCTCTTTTCACCATCAAAGCTCGGATCCTTACTTTTCCTCAGTCAAAATGAATAGCTCTCTCCTCGAGCTAGCTTCCTTACTTTGATAAGCTCCTAGAACTGACTGTCATTCCTCACCTAAAATGGAAGGCTTACATTCAATCTGTTGTTAGGATCACTGGGAAATGTCTGGGTCATTCTATCGCTTCATGAAATACCTCATTCATATTACAATCCTCTACCTATATCAGAGTGGGATACGTTCGAAGGTGGAGTACTCCTGCCACATCGGGAGATGGGGAGTGCCGTTCAAAGCTCTCTTTGTTGTCTTGACAGAATTCAGAATTTACTTCAAAATCTAGTGAAGGATGATTTGCCACAGATGAGATGTTACTCTACTCTATCATCATTTTCTGTGCTCGACTGCGCTCCATTCTTTTAATAAGACATTCATAGCAAGAACTCGTTTTTCTGCAGAGACAACAAAAAAAAAACTTGTTTTCTACCTGAGTGTGCTTGGCATCAAACAAAATTGTCACAAACAGAGCTTCTTCGCATTGCCACGGAACTACTTCTCTACAGATTACAACCTAGTCGCTTTTAAAGCCAATGTCAACAGATTCATATTTAGATCCGTCTTTCAAAATATCCGATTTTTATTCTGACAAACTTTTCTATATTACTAGTCCCTCGCCCAGCGTTGCCCGGTTGTAAAATACACTTAAATGTGATATTTTACTTTATGCAGATGTCGTATTTATTATTATAAAGTCAATAAAATAAAGATTATTATATTGTACCCAATATATAGTAGTGATTTCAAAATTTAAAAATAAAAATATGAATTGAGTACCATCAGCTAGAATCGAAACCAAAACATTTAGCGCTCCAACCTTAGTCATTACTATTTAAGCTATCGTCAGATGGATAAAAATAGTTAAAAATAAACTGTATATTTGCGCATGTATACAAGAACATTTTAAGTCGACTCACTTACCAAGTATTTACCAAGTTCCAATTTTTTAATCAAATTTGACCCCTTAGCAGCTTTTTTTTTTATTTCTATTATTATTATTTTTTTTTTCTTACTTTATATAGTTAAACTAGTTACTCGGCATCGCCCAGGTCCATTTATTTATCTTTGTCACGGCCAGGACATGTTTTAGCTTAGTCAATGAGGATAGATAGCCACTTCAATCACCTTACCTGGTATTCGCTGTACTAGAATTCTCCAACGCACTTAATTCGTTTGAGTCGATATTTTCATTATTCATGAACAAACCTAACCCCATCTGAACCATTTCATTTCATTTTCTCGGGGGATTTCCGCTGGGATTTCCGCTAACGACTATCTAATCCATAGTCAAAACAATTCTTTTCTCCTTGGGTTTGATTTTCATAACTAGTTTGGAAAATAAATTTTCTCAGTTCACTCTTTCAAATGTATACTAGCGTCTCTAATTACCGGAAATTCTTTTGTGAGACACCCTCGCATTGTCATACACAAATATTCAATCATGGTGTTTTTAGCATGTCCGGAATACAAGTTTCGAGGCATGAACTCAAATATTTTGTATTATCAGGCCGTGCATCGTTGCTCGGTTATAAAATACGCTTAAATATTATATTTTAATTCATGCACATTTCGTATTTATTATTATAAGAGCCGATTCTCAATCGATTATTCTATTATACCTAACATATAGCAGTGATTTCAAAAGAAAAAAAAATGACTTGTGTGCCATTAGCTAAAATCGAAACCAAAATATATAGCATTCTAAATTTATCCGTTAGCGTATGACCTAAATCCATACGTATATAAAGGCTGCAAAAAGATGATGATGATGATGATGATGATGATGATTACGACGACGACGTTGTTTAACCTATAACTTTTAATTAGTGCATGCGCTGGAAAAAAAGTCTGCATAGTCGACCTATGTCAGGCCAAAGTCAATATTTGCTTTTTTTTTTTTTATTGTGACCCTCTAGTAGCCATTTTACCGGCTAAAACCGAAACCGAAAGTGTCCAAATACCCTATATATCAAATTTCAACTTTGTAGACGAAATATTTAGAGAGGAGTTTGGTAAAGAATTTTTGCACACACACTAAAAAGGTCACTTATATATATATATATATATATATATATATATATATATATATATATATTACGTATGATATATGTTTATAAGCCAAATTACAACGCAATATTTTGTAAAATAAACAAATATTTATTTGATGAAAATTAATATTTCGACGATATATGCCATCATCAGAATTTTATATATATTTTTTTTTCTTCACCATAGTGGTAAATGAAAAAATACACTTAGTATAGAACCTGCGTGTTTTTCTTCAGCAGTGATATATCATGCATATTTTATTTCAAAATTTAAACAATAAAACTTATATCACGGAAAACACAACTTTGACTTTCATATCACGCGTGTCAAGCATAATCTTCCGGCATTAGAAAATATCACCGCTGAAGAACAACACACGGATTCTATACTGACCGTATTCTTCCATTTACCACCATGGCGAAAAAAAGAAAAGAAAATTGATTAGAATTGACAAAAAAAAAAGAAAAATCAGTAGGAACCATTGTTTTTTGGTCCCTCGACAAAGGGAGGGTGGACCTGTAAATTCACCCTTGTCCGTTCGTACGTTCGTTCGTTCGTCTGTCCATCCGTTCGTCTGTCCGCACTTTTCTCAATAATTACGCCTTGGGTTTGTTTTTTTTTTTAATTTTGCATAAGCATTAAACATGATATGAGTAAAAAAAAAATAACAGAACGGATTTTCCGGGAAAACTCCGATTGCCCCCCCCCCTCCTCCCCAAGGGGGCCTTCGGGTTAAAATGGCTAAAATTGACACTTTTGTGCTTATTAATAAAGAAAACTGATGTCTTGGATTTTTATAAAACTTTCTGAAAAGTTGTAACAAACTGATTTCTATATAATTTTGTTTGTTTATACTTCGTGATAACTCTTGGGTGTGCCCCAGGGGCTCTTTTACGGCTAATGAAAAACACTCCATTTTTGGGACTATTTTACCATATTTGTCCAAAATTTTCTGTGTATGTCTATTTGTATGGTGCTGAACTCAAATTTAAATATGTTAAGGCCTTGGGAATTTTGGGGACTAAATGAGGGGTGGGCAAATGATGGACTTAGTCATTTCTTTTTTTTTTTTTTTTTTTTTTTTGCATGGTGCAGAACTCAACTGTACATATGTTAAGCCTAAAACTGCATCATTTGTTCATTTTTACCAGGATTTAACGTCACCTGGGGAGTTTTGGGGCTAAATGGGGGTGGGGGTGGGCAAATGCTGAACTTAGTAATTTGTTATTCCTCCTTCATTGTGCACTCACGGGGGACCATGCATGCTTCACTTATTTATCTGAAAACCCCACTTATCGAGTACAAAATTCTGTCCTAATAGTGTGGAATCGCCCAAATTTGACTTACACACACACACTCTCTCTGTGCAAGAATGACTATTTTCATTTGAAATTCTACGCAATTATGCAGAATATAGAAAGTATGCATAAATAGAATTCAGCGTAATTGTGAAATGAAACCAATAATCTCGTAAGAAACCATAAACAATGAACAAGCAATTAATTAACGCTCGTTTTTCAAAGGAATATGCAAATTAGTTAATCTTCATTTAGTCGACCGCATACCCATGATTAAATATATTTTAAAAAGTTCGTTTTAATAATTTTTAAATAGAAAAAGTAATATAAGCGTCAGATTGAGATTAAAAAAAAAAAAAAACTCAACTTTACAGGTATATAGATAATCGTTATTTATTTCTTAACACTTTACAGCAATTTACAGGGCAAAAAAGAGGGGTGAGGAAGAGTAGTTGGCGATGAGAGAGATGGGGGGGGGAGAAAGGTAAGTAGAAGGAAAGAGAAACAGAGAAAAGATGAAAGGTACCGCCCCCTTAAGTAGACACTTTATTAAATCTCCACACTAACGTACTGTACTTGCAATAACCCTTATTCCTGAGTGGCTTCTGGGCCTTGATAAGTGCTGACCACCTCGTAAAAAAAAAAAAACATATCCTCTAATTCTCATGCGACCTCGCAGTCACACGTGTTCCTCTTCAACTTTTGAAGTTTTATACGTTAAATCCATTCTTATCTAACAGCCACTCATTTTATTCCGACCTTTAGTCAGACTAGACAAAGTATAGAAAATATCGTGTGATATAATAACTAGACCTACTTTTATTGACTGATTTAATTATCTTCGCTGAGCAGGTTATGTTTTCGGTCGAATTTGTAACTAGCGTCCACATCGCTTGATCAATCGTCACCAAACTTGGTCAAAATGTGGGTCATCGTCTAACGCAGAACTAATTTAATTTTAGAATATCTAGGTGCAAGATCTAATTCAGTCAAGCGCACAGAAGAGTGAACTTCACAATTTTAGCAATAACTTTCTTTCTGTTAATCATAGACTCGGACTTGGTTAATGAAGTCATTGACCTTGAAAAGTTCGATTGCAATTATTGGGATTAATTCTACCCTGAATAAACGTTCAATTCTCATACGTGGGAATGCGGTAACAAATTAATGATAAGCTTTGAAACAGAATATGGCGATAGTTGCTGGGTGGTTTGCGAGAAAAAACATGGCAAGTATGTACAATATTTAAAGCCATTTCACTAGCTGAACAAATCGATGATACAAGAAAAAAGTTAATTGTACAGAAAAGAAGATTTGCGAAAAACATGCTGCGCAATAGCTTATCTGAGGTGGAAAGCTCAAAAAACAGGTGGCACGTGGTATCTGCTACGCCCGCTAGACTTTGGAATTCCATTCCAGGTCCCTGCTTCCCCAACAGTACTGACGTGCAGAAGTTCAAGTGTAACGTGAACCGACATCTTGCTGTCAAAAATCCCTACATAGTACCCCAGTAGTTGTTGCCCCTGATAGTAGCCCCCTACACCAAAGTGGCAATTTGCCTTGTTTGGGGTGAAAATACAATAAAAAAAATTTAAAAAAATTAAATAACAGGACTTCCCATGCGTTTTGCACCTTAAATTCTCAATATGGAAAATTTATCATATCTAACGAGATTTATTCTCCTTAACAACCGTGTTATTGCAAACTGCTATTTTCATATGTATTGAACACGCACACACACACACACACACACACACACACACACACATGCCACTTAAATACGTACTGACTTTATTTTTCCTCCAAGAAAATAACCACGTGTTGCCTCTCAAAATGAAAATTCATAAGAATAAACTTTTTGCCTTTTCTTCGAGACACGCATTAGCAAAAACTGTCTAATGGAAACGTGTTGCAAAAACCTTCACGTTGAAATAATTTGAATTACTTTTTCTTAAACAAATAAATAAATGCTATTTTATCCCAGTACAGCGATCTAGAGTTCTTTTTTTTAATGTTATTATTTTTCCGAAGTTATTCACGCCTTTTAAATTTATGTGGATGTGACTCGGTAGGACCCTTCTGTAAGCCAGTGATCTCGTGAAATTTATCTTTAACGGTCCCAGTGACACTCTACCACTTTCGACTTATACCATGATCTTTAATACCAAGGATCGTGATTGCAAATTGGTTATCCTGCCAAGCCAGATTTCCCAAAAAGTGGGGACCCTCATGAGTTCTTAATCTGACAGACACTCTGATGAAATACGATCACGCATTTCAGCCGCACGCAAGCTCTTTTCAGATCTGCACGTGAATCCAGAAATTGAGGACTACTTCAGCACGACAGGCTAATAAATGTTATTATTTTATCCCAGTACAGCGATCTAAAGTTCTTATTTGAGTGTTGTTATTTTTCCGAAGTTATCCACGCCTTTTAAATTTATATGGATGTGGAGTGACTCAGTAGGACCCTTCTGTAAGTCAGAGATCTCGCTAAATCTATCTTTAACAATCACAGGGATACGGTTCCAGTGATACTTTCGTAGCCTCACCTCACCCTAGCAAACAACGGTGTGAACTACTCAACAAAAAACAATACCAACACGCAACACATATCTACTCGCCAACCGCATGCCGACATCTCGACTCCCCTAGACGAAATGCGTAAAATTTGCCTTTCAACCATGCACCTTTACGCACCCTTCCGGCCAACATATAAAAAACGAAAATATTCCCTCAGCCACTGACCCCTTGCCCCCAGCCAAACACATTCTTTGGCGGATATAGGTGGTTATCGACTTTCTAGCCAATCAAAATGTGCAAAAAAGCATATTTTCTGAGTTGAATTTGGAGCCGATTTTCAGGTTGAAATCGCTATAAACGAGCGATGATTTCTCCATCTCGTCAGTGGGCATCTAAGAATCAGCAGGCACAGCAACTCCCCACTCGCTTGTATGGCCTCTTCAACAGACAACTCTACAGGCTGCAGTCAACCCGACAGCAACGATACACGCACTGATATTCTCAGTGTATCTGCTACGCCCGCTACTCGTCGTCCACACCAACAATACTACAACTGTTCATTTAAAGACACCTCTCATCAACCGCCCATTTTCAGGACAACTCAGTTCTTAGACAGCCTCACACGTCCAGGACACGGCCTTTCTAAAGGAACACTTCTCGGCTTCCGACAGACTCCCAGCCAGTGCATCAATTATCGACCAGCCAGACGTAACCTGCTTGCAGACCCGCGGCCTACGAAGACCTACCACTACTAGCCCTGCCGAAAGACCCGATTTCAACGAACACGCCCCGTTTCTGCAGAAGATAATTTTCCTATTTAGTTTCTATTTCGAGAAAATGAATTCCTCATAAATTTAATATCCGCCTTGGTCATCTTTGCTTTGGTTGTGTTTAACTTACTTTTTATTTTTCTTCAGTTTGCAGGGTTAACGTACTTATTAGCTCCGCAACAACAAGACTCTATCACTTTCGACTTATAGATATCCCTGCACCTGCAACCATGATCTCTAATATCAACGGATTCCAACTACGAATTGGTGAATGTCGACTCACTAGCTACAATCCTATATCTGGTGACTCTGCCATGAGTCTTATAGATGTATTGAATTGTGTGTGTGTGTGTGTGTGTGTGTGTGTGTGTGTGTGTGTGTGTGTGTGTTTTTGCTAGAATGTTTGGTATTTTGAGGGAATTTTTTTAGTTCAAGAGTGCATATGAGAGAAGGAGACAATTCAAAGATTTCCTAAACTTTTCCAATTCTCAAATGTTAGCAACGGTACAAAAAGACAAAATAAAACATTAATTATCTGAACAGTTATTGAATTAAAGTAGAATTAAAAAAATTGGATTACACAAAAACAACAGAATAGCAGTTGTTCTACTCGACGAATCTTCGCAATTTTTGGATATATTACTATTTCCGACATGACAACGTATGTAATATTTTTTTGCCTAAAACGATATATTTTAAAAATTGATTTTTTGACTATATCTTAACAAGCGCCGGGAAAATTGCATTTTTCGTAGATTTTTTTTTTTTTTTTTTTTTTTTTTACACAGTGATCACCACTTATCAAGGCCCGGAAGCCACTCAGGGATAAGGGTTAACGATGATGACCATGAAGATTGCAGGAACGGGGGTGGGGCATGACTCAGAAACCATATTTTACATTACATCGTAATGGCGTCCAACATGTGTAGCCAATATGTAGATTTGGGCAAAATGAATGCCGATGCTCAAAATGAATAAACATTTTGACCCCTCCCTTTACTTAAAAAATTACAAAAAATCAGAAAATTAACCAATTTTAATGAATTTTTCATTATTTATCAAATAATGATCACGGACTATAATCAACTAATTACTTTTATTTAAATCTTCGTGAAAATGTATTATTTTGTTTAAACAAAAAATACCTTTACTAAAGCTATGGTTTTCTGTAGTAAAAAAAATTACAGGAATTTATTTTAGTTTTTTTTATGAAAATAAAGCATCCTAAAATATAACAATTAAAAAAGATTATTTAATTTTTACAGGAAAATTACGATAAAAGCCCCTAAAGTCTGTATTAATGAATTCGATATAACTCGAGGAAAAAGTAATTTCTCGGACTACCGATATTATCATTGAATTAAGCATTGTTTATTCAATATTTTCACACAAAAAATTATAATAATGAAAATTATTACAAGAAAAGGCTGTACCCTTTTCTTGTGAATAAGAAAAACATTAGATAAGTGGAAAATGAGATTAGGATAAGCCGAGATTCAAACCTTGTAAGCAAGGGTTCAGAATAGATTCAGAAATTAGAATGTTGGAATTTCGCTATTGTTAAATTTCATATAAAATAGTTAGATATTGTTTGTATTGTAAAAAGAATTAATTGTTCATTCTTTTATGAAAACGGAATAAAAAAGGTCAGCTAAAAAGAATGAACAATACAATTTAAAAATATTGAAAAATAGATTAGGTTGAAAACTAGGTTAGTTCAGAATTCTTTATTTGCAGAATGGTTAATTGTAGGTATAGACCGTTTCATACCCTCGAAAAAATTCCAGCAAAAACCTAACAGCCAGCCGTGGTTCTCTCTGGAATGTGCTGCTGCCATTGCGTATAGAAATCACTTTTTCCGTTGCTCCCAACATAATAGATGTGCTGAGGGTAAAGTCGTTTTCAGAACTGCCAGCAACCACTGTAAAAAAAAAGTAATAAAGAACGCAAGAGAGTTGTATGCTCAGAAATCCAAAGTAGCTGAGCAATGGCTTGGTTCCCATCAGTTTTGGCAAATAGCAAACAGAATCATGAACAGAAACGTGTGCTCTATCCCAACTATCATCAATGGATCTGAGGTAATCTCGTCAGCATCAGACAAAGCCAAACTCTTTGCCAAGAACTTTGCAACTAATTCTAACCTTTGCGACCAAGGCTGCCAACTTCCAATATTTCCTCCTGTATCAGAAAACATGCTATGTGATATACAAATATCTGTACATGATGTTGGCAGCTAATCAAGACCCTTGATTCCAGTAAAGCAACTGGCCCTTACGGTATTCCAATTCTAGTACTCAAAAGACTTCAACCAGAACTTGCGCCCATCCTTACAAAACTGTTTAAACGTTGTCTTAAAGAGAATAGCTTCCCGTCACCCTGGAAAATCTCATCAGTATGCCCCATATTTAAGAATTCAGGTGATCGCTCATCTCCCTCACAGTACAGGCCAATAAGTCTCCTGTGCGTCATGAGTAAGTTGCTGGAATCTGTATTAAATACAGAAGTAATCAACCATCTCAGCAAAAATAACCTTCTTAGTGACACGCAATATGGTTTCTATTCTGCTAGATCTACAGCAGATGTGCTTACAGCTATATCTCATAGGATTAGCGAATCTCTCGACGGAGGCTACCTTTCTAGGGCAATTGCTCTTGACATATCAAAAGCCTTTGATAGAGTATGGCATAAAGGTTTACTTCACAAGATCTCCAGCTACGGTATAGCTGGAAATGTCTTCTCAATTATTAAATCATTTCTCTCTGATAGGTTCATAAGAGTAGTGGTTGATCGGCAGAAATCAGAAGCTCTTAGTATTAATGCTGGAGTCCCTCAGGGGTCCATCCTGGGCCCAACTCTTTTCCTGATCTATATTAATGATCTTCCAAATCATATCCTTACATCATTTGTAGACATCTATGCTGATGACACTACTATCTATGGTAGCACATCTAAGACCGTAAACAACCAAGTTCTCTCTGATTCTCTCTTCTCTGGTCTTGAGCAAGTGGTACAATGGGGAAAGAGGTGGCTTGTTACTTTTAACGCATCTAAAACCAAGCTTTTATCTTTACATCATCAACGCTCTGATCCCCAACTGGCATCAATTCAAATGAATGGCTCTTATCTTGGATAGGCCTCATGTTTTGACAAGCTTCTGGGCTTGACCTTTACTCCTGATCTTAAATGGAACACAGACATTAAATCCGTTGCCAAGGCCGCTGGAAAAATGGTGGGATCTTTCTATCGATCCAGTAGATATCTCACTGCTGATGCAATTCTCTATCTATATAAGAGCCAGGTACGTCCAAGGATGGAGTACTGTTGCCACATCTGGGCAGGAGCTGCTAGAAAGGACTTATCCTGTCTTGATAGAGTTCAAAATAGACTTTGTAGCCTTGTGGGGGATGTCCTTTTCTCTTCCCTGCAACCTCTATCTCACAGAAGAGATGTTGCGAGTTTGTCTCTGCTTTATCGTTATTTTTATGGCAGGTGCTCGGCTGAGCTCCATTCTATGGTTCCCCCTCACCATACTTTCACAAGAAACACTCGTCTAGCTGTAAACACTATCACTAGTTTCCCCCACTCTTTATCTGTGCCTAAACCTAAGCGTAGATTCCATGAGCAAAGCTTCTTTCTTAGAACTGCACGCCTATGGAATTGTCTTCTGTTTTTCTGCTTTACAGCTGACTACAATATGGTTGCCTTCAAGTCTAACGTAAACAAGTTTCTGATGAGGCGTTCCATATAAGTTAACAAATTTATGGAATCTCCATTACTAACGGTTACTATATTGTCCAATTTCTACTGTAGAGTCTTTAACCCTTATCCTCGAGTGGCCTCTTGGCCTTGATAAGTGGTGATGCCTATATAAAAAAATGTTTTTGGATAACGTGTGCTGAGCCACGTGAGTTGGTCACGTTTTGAACCACACATCTGACGAAAGAAAGGGAATTTCTCGATAATAGGAGCTAGGATTAGCAGATTGGTTGGAGTCGGGCAGACAGGTTCGAGCAGTCAGCAAAGGCAGTCAGAAAGAGTTGACATTATCAGAGGAGGGTCCCTTTAGAAGCGAAAGGAGAACATTTAACCATGTAGTAACGAATTTGAATTTCTGACGTCATCATCATTTCGACCGGTCAAATGAAATAAAGAACATCATCGATTTTTGTAATTGTTTTCTTCGTGTCGTCATTCAACAATTGAAGGTAAT
Source organism: Euprymna scolopes (assembly GCF_053919585.1). NCBI lineage: Eukaryota > Metazoa > Mollusca > Cephalopoda > Sepiida > Sepiolidae > Euprymna > Euprymna scolopes. The sequence continues at coordinate 27,256,863 of NC_136498.1, read as the reverse complement.
GTGTTAATCATCTAATATGAAATTTATGTAACCCTCTTCCAAGTAATGTGTCCCTCCTCCATCATAAGTAATGATTACCTCCCCTCTGCGTAAAAAGAACTGATCACCCTCTCTCCTCGCTAATATATGTTATAAGAATCCACAGAACTGTAATATGTATAAATGTCCTCCTTCTCTTCCTCTCATCCTCATCGTCATTCGTTATATGTATTACCCCAATATGGATGTCTCCTATACAACAAAATTATTTCTACTTTTTTTTTTAATTACAGATTCCGCATAATTTTTATATGTAAGATTTTCATTTTAATATTTTCCTTGCTTGCAAGAACTTTCGGTGTAACATAATTTTAATACAATATTGGCCAATAATTAAAAAAAAAAAAAAAATTAAAAACAGAAACATAGAAAAATAATTAAATTAAAAAATGGTCAAATTTATACAAACGTTTGCAATGGAAATGTACGGATGCACGTCTAGGGGGAAAGAAAGAAACCCAGCACCCCTCCTTTCTTTTAATTACATGACATCATTCTCAGACAGCTTTTTGACTATTTCAGATTTTGGACCTCTGTATATTCCGTATTTCCAAAAGTACGGTTTGTTGATCTTTTGCGAACGGCAAAAACGCTTGGTTTTTCTGCTATTTTTGTGCAAACAAGATTTTTTTTTTTTTAAATTTAATTCAATATCTTAGGATTTTACTTTACTAATTATCTTTGAAATAGAACCAGAAAACTAATATTTATCTCTAAAAGGAGTTTTACAATGAATTTATTTAACTTCAAAATTTACCCGCCGTGAAAATATTTTTCATAATTTTTTTTTTTTTTTTTTTCATGGTGCAAATATTTTTTTCCTTTGGGAAATTAAGTTTAGTTTTTAATCTTTCAAATACAATCAAAATTCTTGGCCTTCGGGACAAGATCAAAGTGTAGTATCTGTTCTTCAGATGCTGCACATCTATTTCTTGTTCTCTTTCGGTGGAGGAGAAATCCTTCACGACTGAGACAATTTTTATTTTTGTACCTTTTCTCCACGTTAAAAAACGACCCTGGTGTCTAACTCTGTCCCGTGGGGAGGCATAGTAAATAGGTACAATCAAAAAGTAGTCGGAAACTTACAAAAAAAAAATTAGACAAATCGGCTTTCAAAATTAGGTCCCCCTATTCTTATTCGTTTATTTTTGCCAAAAAAAAAAAAAAAAAAAAAACAATAGCAGTTCTGTTCGATGAATTTTCGTAAGTTTGGGGATATATTACTATTTTCAACATGACAGTTCAATAAGTAATATTAATTTTGCTTAAAAATACATATTTAAAAAGTCGAGCTGTAGCCTCTCTTTGTATAAGCCTTCCCCCCCCCCCACTTTCTTTTAAAAAGTGTTTTTTTACACATTTATTGAATGAAAATAAAATTATGAAAATTCTAATAACACGGGGATTTTTTTTCCTTTAACACGGGAATTTCTTTTCTCGAAATTCAGTTTTCGTAACAAAGTCAAAATTCTGAAATTTTTTATAACCAATAAAATATAATAACACTTTATTGTCTGAATAGCCATTATTGAGATGCGTGACGAGTTTTTTTTTTTTTTTTTTTTACAAGATACTGTTCTCTCATTACATTAAACAGCTGTTCTAGATGATTTGAAAAGTTTAGGGAATTCTTTAATTGTCTCCCCTTTACTTCTGATATGCGCTCTTCAAAATGAAACCAAAAAAGTTCTATAACAAATGTTAACAAGTGCTGGGTGTTTTTGTAATGTAACGGAAGATTTTCAAGCATTATTGTTCTCGACGATGTCTTACAGTAACCCGTAGAGTTCGTCTGGTTCGTGCTGAGCGATAATTTGTAGAAGCGACGAGAGAGTACATTAGACATTACTCGTTCAAAAATATATGACGTGCATGTATACCTCCAGTGCGTGTATATCTCGCTCTATTCATCTTTCAGTGCGATTACGACACTAGTTGTCGCAGCATGTGTGAACACTTTAGACAATGTCAAGATGACAATATTAAACATGACACTTTGGATTATGGCATCCACAAGAAAGGCACCAAGACCAACCATGTCGTCATAAATGAACTCAAGGATAAAAGTTAATGAGATGGTTAGACGGAGATTTAACTGATGAGTAAGTACCATGAGAGGATTGAAGATTTTTACATGAAACAGCCGTACCGTAAAAGCATCAATTCTTCCTCCTTTGTCAGAAACATCGCTCATGGACTATAAGGAAACGACGGTTACCGAACAAGAAATGTACAAAAAACATATTTCTTTTGTAACAGTATTGTAAGAAATTTTGCAGGAATAAACAGGCTCCTCATTGGTCGGTTTGTTCGCCCATGATATTGTTTAATTGGAAAGTTTTGCATCCAGCATATCGCGAAGATGAACTATTACCCTTTTAGGGTGTTACAGGCCCAGTACGGTAGAGAGCTAAAGATGATATGTCTTTTGCAACTTGGATCTTTTTACTTTAATAAAATTTATGCTGAAGTTTAAAAATTGTTATTTCTGATTGGTTTTCTTTCATTCTGCCAAGGGCAAAATCAATGTGAGAGAATTTCTCACAGTATAGACTGTTGTTTGTTGACATTTATGAAATGTTTTAGAGAAAATGCTAACATCCACACTGACATTTTTTTTTATTGAAATCGCTCTAGACAAGGCAAAATGCCACTTGACGTAAGAAACTAAAAAAAATATAACTTCAAGATCAAAAACTAGTCAATAATAAGTGCTTTATAGATATATTCCAACCTAGAAAACAACAATTTCTCCCCTTTGTCAGGAACATCACTTGTGTAGGGACTAAAGGACAAAATAAGGGAATAGAAAAATAAGAGAATAGAAAAATAAGGGAATAGAAAAATAAGAGAATGCTGAAAAATAAGGGAATAGAAAAATAAGGGAATAGAAAAATAAGGGAATAGAAAAATAAGAGAATGCTGAAAAATAAGGGAATAGAAAAATAAGGGAATAGAAAAATAAGAGAATAGAAAAATAAGAGAATAGAAAAATAAGAGAATGCTGAAAAATAAGGGAATAGAAAAATAAGAGAATGCTGAAAAAACCCAAAGTCCACTTTCTAATCTCTTGGTATTAAAATTTGAAAATATCAGGTTGACAAGAAAGTTCTTGCGGTTTTTAACTTTTAAATTCAAATAAACATATCTCGGATCAAGCAAAAAAATATTAATCGAAATACACCTCGTCAGATTGAACACACTTTTGCTAATGCAAAACAAGTGTATTTATGCCAATAACATTAAAACCTTGTGTTTTGGTGGCGATGAAGGTTTTTTTTTTTTATATCGTTTAGGTTTTTGAAGCATTTCTCATGCGGAAGTTATTAAGATGCTTGAAAAAGTGGTAGTCCGTAGGTGAGAGATCTGGTGAATATGGCAGATGAGGCAGAGTTTCATAACCCAATTAGTTCAACTTCTGCAGGATCGGTTTAGTAACATTCAGTTGGGCATTGTCATGCAGGAAAATTGGGCCTTTTCTATTGATTAATGCTGGGTGTTGTTGTCGAAGTTTCTGATGCATTTTATCCATTTGTTGACAGTACTTCGCTGCTGTATGGGTTTCACCTGAATTCAAAAAACTGTAATGGTAAGACCAGTTGCAGACCACCAAACAGTCAGCAATACCTTCTTTTGGGGCAACTCTGGCTTTGGGAAGTGTTGTGGAGCTTCATTGGTATCTAGCCACTGAGCTGAACCTTGCCGGTTGTCGTAAAGAACCCATTTTTCATCGCAAGTTACAACCCAGTCGAGAAACGAGTCATTCTTGTTGTGTAAAAGAAGGGACGATGACACTTCATAATTCATTTGGTTGTCATTCAATATATGAGGTGCCCATTTATCAAGTTTTTTTGTCTTTCCAATCTATCTCAAGTGGTTGGGAATAGTCCTATACATTACGTCTAATTGTGCGTGGATTATCTCCAACGCTCTTAATTGATCGTTGTCAACATCTGATGGCCAACCACTACGCTCATCATCTTCAAAACTCTTATTGCCATCATGAAATTTTAAAAACCAACATTGTTCTGTGTGTTCATTAGTGGTTCCTGGACCAAAGCTTCATTGATATTGCGAGCTGTTTTAGCAGCTTTTCGGCCTAGCTTGAATTGAAATAAGAAAATTGTAAGAATTTGATTTTTTTCACCTTGTATTCAACGTTCTGAAAAGAAGGCATATTTGTTTTTAAACGATTGTAATTCAAACGATTAGATAGAGCGAAAGGGCACTCTTTAAAATGATATATAAAGTAAAGGTATCATAACGAAAACTTATTTGAAAATAGATCATTTGAAATCAAAGTTAAAAATTCTGCAAGAACTTTCTTATCAACCTACTAGAAGAAAACATAAAGGTTATTGAATACTAGCAAGGTGGGGCAGCATTGCCCAGTCATACAATATGCTTAATTTTAATTTTAATTTTAATTTTAATTTAATATAATATGCTTAATTTTAATTTTAATTCATAAGATTTCGTATTCATTATTACAGAGCCAATTCTCTATTAAATATTATACATATATATAGCACTGATTTCAAAAGTAAGAAAAAAATGACTTTGGTGCCATCAGCTAGAATCGAAACCAAAAGATTTAGCACTTCAGCCACGTTCCTTCCTATTTGAACTATCAGCGAATAGTTAAAAGAGATTTAAAATAAAACCATTTCAAGCTATGAATGAATTTGCGCATGCACAAAAGTAATAGAAATATGTCAGCAATTTTAAATGAATATTATACATTTTAACTTGCCGACATATTTCTGTACGTGTTATTCATCCATCCAAACAAAGATTTTACTCATTATAAACCACACTTGGTGTAGGATTACCATTTCCTGCTAATTTCAGTGTTATGTGACCAGTAGTTGGAGAGTTTATCGGTTAAATATTTTCACACAGACGCACACACATACAGAAATCTACTCTATTATTCATACAGAAAAGAAGAAAACATTGTTTAATGAACAGAAGATATATATATATATATATATATATATATATATATATATATATATATATATATATATAGTGGTAGTTTGATTTCGTTTCCTAGAAGTACATCCACTGAAACAACATGTGTCGTACATAAAAGTTGCTTTAACTGCAGTGTCAACCGTTTGGTCATTATTTTTTGGTGGGGTACCAGCTGAGTATCGGGATGCACAATCAGAGACTAAATTGAGTTTCCAGGACGATGTTTTATCTGGAATTTGTACATAAGAGTCTTTTCCTTAAAATTTAACCAGCAGGGTTTTTGATATTCTCTAGGGCTTGGTTTGAAAATATTTTTATTAGTGGTAGGTGAACCACTGTTATTAGTAAATCTGGGCATCCGAGTATGAACATCCGGCAAGACTCTAGCCCATAGACCAGGACTAAAGCTTCTTCCACTGATGCATATCATGATTCTGTGTCATTCGTAAAACAGGATCCAGCCAAAATGAGCTTCCAGTGATCATCTCCACAACTCATGTTCAACTCACCCTCACATCTGCAATGTTTCTGAAATAGGGAATACGATATTCCTGTTTCGCAAGTCTTGTTACTCTGTTCGTTTCGAACGTTTTGATATATATAATCTGCCGCAAGTCTTGTCACTCTGTTCGTTTTGATAAGTTTCTCAATCCTTTCCACTCTCAGTCTCATGTATTCTTGGAATATTTGTTCCAGTGTTTCATCCCAATAGCAATTTCTGTTCTTCGTCCTCAATAAGAGAGCCATAACTTCTGCTTGTGAAAAGGCATATGACACCTGGTTCACAAGTCCAAACCAGGATCTAACCCCAGTGATATTTGTCAGGGTAGGGAACTTAAGAATGGCTTCTGTCGTTCTTTTTGTGAGTTTGATTCCATTCATAGTAACTAGAAACCCTGCGAACTCTACCTGCATTTTTGAAAACTGAAACCTATCTGGATTAAACACCATCACTTTGCTGGCGCAGTGATTTATATAGTCAGTTGTGTGCCCGAACGAAGATTCAATCGAGTTATCCCATAGGATTCTGTCATCTATACATTGAATTTTAAGAGTCATATCCACAGTGATGTCATAAAACCGACGGCTGTATACATCTCTTAATCCATAGAATCTTTAAGGGGCTCGGCAGTAAATATATTGACCCCACTCGGTAATAAATGTAGTAGCATCCCGTGCAGTAGAAATAGAGACTGTGGTACCCATTCCCCACATCTAGTACCGTTTTTCTGGTGTGTGCAGGTATCATCGAGACCTGATTGAATGGAGATGAGGTGTGATGCGTTTGCATCCTAGTGGCATCATTTAACTTCTGTAGATCCACTGTCCGCCTTGGGGATCCATCTTTTTTTCTTTTCTTTTTTTTTTTGCATGACCACCATTTTTGAACACCAAGTAGTAGGTGTGCCGACTGGTACCAGTTTTATTATTCCCAGTGCGACGTCTCTTTCTATGTCCTGCATCACTTTTTTCTTCCAGTGATGCGGGACAGTATCAGCGTGTGAATGGTGATACTTCTGGGAGGAATTTTATTTTTAACGGCCTACCCTCCATTATCTGTAGTGGTTGATTTAGACACCTGTTGAACATGTTTGAGATAAAGTGTTCCTTTAGCCATATAAGATACACATTTCCTAACAGAAAAACCGAATAGATTTAACAATAAAACTCTGTCTCCATTATAGATTGATGGCACTTGTCACCCCTTACTTCTGGTCAGAATTTAAATAATAACTAAGATATATAATATGAGAAAATGGCATTATTAAAAAGAATACAATAAAAATTAGCATAAATATACAGATAAAAATAATACAACTAGTCTTTTTAATAACAGTTTATATTTTTTTCAAATGTTATAAGAAATATGTTTATGAAATTATAAAAATAAATTTTTTTTTTATTTAAAAAATAAAAGATTTTTGTTTTAATTTATATAATAAATATATGTTTGTGTAAGTATAAAAATAAAATTATTGAAATCAAAATAACAAAATTTCAGACATCATAAAAAACGTATCCAATGCATAATAAAAACGAAAGAACTGGTTTGCCTTGTCACCGCTTCCGGTAGCGCTCCGCAGAAAATTAAGAAGTACGTTAGCTGACTATAACCAATATTTGTTGGTAATAATATAAAGTAATAATATTTAACAAAAAATAACAACATGCAACCATTTTAAATGCCTATACACAATTTTTCCACACTGACCGCGACCTTACGTTTTAGCTCAGTGACAGACGAAACTGAGTACAGCAGGGAGGGGGTCGTTATTACAGCTATGAATGCCGAGGCGCAGTTGGGTTGAGTCACATAAGAAACAGGACTTTTATTAATTGATTTAATTAAACGAAGCTTCGTGTAATTCAAGGAAAACAACCAACATTCCTCCAATGAGCTGACTGGATTGATTTTATTAACTCCATCACAAAAGAAAACATTAGGCGTGTTCAGACGAAAGTATTTTGTATTCTTTATCTTGAAAACGAAAAACGAAAATGAAAGAAAAGAACAAGTAGAAAAACAAAAGAAAGGAACGGAAAAGAATAGAGAAAAGTAAAGGAAGAGAAAAAAGAAAAGAAAAATAAGGGTTTAAAGAAATAACAAGAAAAAGAAGAAAAGGAAAAAGAAAGTTAAAAAATAAATAAATAAAGAACTAAAAAAAAGTATGGCGCAAGAAACAGGATAAGAAGTAAAAAAAAAAAAAAAAAAAAGTTAAAGCAAAAGATTCCAATTAAATTTATCAGGTGATACAAATATTTTTTTTTCCATTGCTGACAAAATTTTTCAATTTTATTTACTTTCAGATGACTCCATTAAAAGAAAATGACTTGCAACGAAATTCATGTTCGAGTAATTATGCTTTGTTTTTTCTTCAAAAAAGAAGAAACTACTGCTAAAACTTTCAAAAAGATTATCAAAGTTTATGGTGACAATGCTAGGGGGGATTCAACTGTTCAAAAATGGTTTACAAAATTCGAAATGGGAAACGTCAGTCCTGAAGAAGTACCATACTTTGGGGTAATTGCGCCAAGTCCAAGGTAATTGTGTTGTCGCGGTTTCAAATCACCGCCTCCATTTTTCCTTCTTTCTCCACTCCCGTTGTCTCCTCGCCTTCCCTTCCCTTAAACAAAGGACATAATTGGCTAACACGAGCTAAATGTATGAACATATCCGGGTTCAGTGAATACATTCACCTTCCCTTTCTTTTCATCATTGAATTCACTGTGCACGTTGGAATTCAAATATATCAAACAAAACGCCAATAATTCAGGCAATTGACTTTTTAATTTTTGGACGAAATTAATTTAAATGGAATCAACAAACTCTCAAGCTACTTTTGATTGCATAAATTTCGCCCTGGAATTAACTAGAGTCGTTTGTTTGTCTTATTGGGAGTGACACCACTAATATCATTCCTCACCAATGAAATGAATACAGCCCGTTTGGCCCAGTCAGGTTGGGGAGTAGGAGTAGGCTCCCAAAGCGACGACTAACGCTACCAGTCATGTCGACCAATCCACCAGCCAAAGGATTCGCAGCAACAGTCTCAGGCCTATTAAGTTTTTCTACTAATGCAATTCACTACTGCTTGCCTCCTGAGACCCACCAGCAGCGAACTTCACTCCCAGTCTCCAGCGCTTCCAGCTCACTCCAGCAGCTTCCTGCTCATTCCCGCAGCCTTCCAGCCCTTGGTGCTTCCAGCTCCTTCTGCAACTTTCCTTCAACCTCACTTGCACCTTGCTCCTCCGGCCTGTAACCTTGTATGCACCTTGCTCCTTCAATCTGCAACCTCGCATGCACCTTGCTCCTTCAATCTGCAACCTCGCCTGCACCTGGCTCCCTATCGACCGTCCGTTTCTTAACACTGACCCCTACGCTCTCAGTGTCGTCCGTTCCTTAAGACTGACCCTACATTCTCAGTGTTGTCCGTTCCTTAAAACTGACCACCTCATTCTCAGTGTCCACCGTCTGTTCCGGATCGCCCTGACGTCCAGTCGATCATTCCAGACCCAACGAGCAACCCTAAACCATGCTCCGTCTAGTGTACCTGTTCCAGACCTCCAGATCTTAGCCTCTGGTGACGTGTGACCTTCCGGACAACTAGCATCCAGATCA
>NC_136498.1:27057727-27245227 GCF_053919585.1 Euprymna scolopes | reverse complement strand
AAAATAGATATGGAAAGAGTTAATTTCGAAACATCGCTAAAAAACATCCCCACACCCAGCAAGCATAGCTATATTATTAAATTAATCCAAAAAACAGATGAACTAATACGCCGAATGCGATGGCCAGCAAATTTCTACCCTAAAAATGAAAACGTAAACAAAAAAGAATCCTATGGTTTTAAAACCCTTAAAAATGCGAAAACAGTAGACCTTTTGATAAACTTTGAAAATGATCTTTTAAACGTAATTAAAAACCTAGAATTCCACAATCAACCTAACAATTTCCAACGGAAACTACACAAAATCGTTAGAAACATAAACAACTCTAATAAAATCTTTGTAAAAGTAGATAAAACCAGAAACTTTTATAAAATAGATAAGCAAGAATATAACAAACTAATCACAGAAAACATTACAAAAAACTGCAAAAAACTAGACACAAACGAATGCGACTACATAGATATAATAAATACTGAAAGTAAACAAATTACCGATAAACTAAAAATTAGCGATAAAGTTGGCAAATTGAAACCTAGAGAGTCATACATTCTGCTTAAAGACCACAAATGGGACTTTAATAATAATCCCAGCACCCGCCTAAACCCAACTAAACCAGAAATAGGTAGAATTAGCAAAACTATACTTTCTAGAGTAAACAAACAAATCAAACAGGACTTAGAACTAAACCAGTGGGCAAATACTACCGAAGCAATCACCTGGTTTAAAAATATAGAAAACAAAGATAAATGTACGTTCATACAGTTTGACATCATAGACTTTTATCCCTCGATATCCAAAGAACTTTTTAACATTGCCCTAGAATTGGCCGAGGCATACACTGATATATCCTCAGAAGAAATCAACATCATTAAAAAATGTAGAAAATCAGTTCTAATAAATAATAATAACCAATGGATAAAAACTAAAATGAAAAATTCGTTCGATTTGGCGATGGGTGCCAGAGACTCTGCAGAGGCATCAGATCTTGTGGGATTATTCACTCTATATACCCTCACAAGCATATTCGATACTACGGATATCGGCCTATATAGAGATGACGGACTAGCTTTAATAAAAAACTCCAACAAAGTCAAGGGAGAAAACTTTAAGAAAATCATACACAAAGAAATTAAAAAATTAGGCTTAAAAGCGGACGTATCAGCTAACATAAAAATAACAAACTTCCTGGACGTCACGTTATGACACATATGAACCATACTTAAAAGATAACGCTACTCCAATTTACGTAAACCCTAAGTCCAACCACCCACCATCAATTATAAAACACATTCCTAGCTCGATCGTAAGTAGATTCAGTAATAACTCAAGCGATGAAAATGCATTTAACAGGTCAACCAATATCTACGAAACAGCCCTAAAAAATAGTGGATATAAAAATATCGATATCAAATATAAGCAACAAAACACCAACAACTATAATAAAATTAAAAATAGAAGAAAAAGAACTATAATTTGGTATACGGCCCCATACAATCAAATGTTAAAAACAAAACTTGGCAAGAAATTTCTAGATTTTATTGAAAAACACTTTCCCGCAACCAACCTCTTACACAAAATCTTCAATAAAAATACCTTGAAGTTATCTTACAGTTGTTGCGAAAATTTAGAGATGATAATTAAAGTACATAATAACAAAATACTAAATGAAAACAATGTAAACAACAACAAAATAAACAATAAAAAAAGTAGACACCATGACAGAAATAAAACCAACACTAGCAGAAATAATAATAATAATAATAATAATAATAATAATGATAACAATAATAATAATAACAAACCAACCCCGGACAAGAACAACCATACCATAAATAAAAATACTAATAACGAACAAGATAAATGCAATTGTAGACACCGCACACTTTGCCCAGTCCAAAATAAATGTCTAACAAAAAGTGTAGTTTATCAAGCAACAATATTTGCGAAAGAAAACCCGAATAACAAGAAATATTACATAGGCATGACCTCCTTAGATTTCAAAACCAGATACTATGACCACAAAAGTACATTCAAAAATAAAAAAACACCGTATAAAAACAACACTAGCGAATAAATACTGGGAACTCAAAGAAAGCGGACATTCGCCAGTAGTCGAATGGAAAATAATGAGACAAGCTACCACGTGCAGACATTTAGACGACCCATGTAAATTATGCCTCCATGAAAAATTTGCTATCCTGTACTTTAAAGAACCTCAAAATCTATTAAACTGTAGACGAGAAATAGCAAACAACTGTGTTCACAAAATAAAACTTACTCTAGGATAGCGATACAAAATAGCTTTAAAACTAACAATAACAATAGAAAACAAACAAATAAATAAATTAAACAAACATGAATATACATAAACGATCACACATATATGTATATATATATATATATATATGTATATATATGTGCATGTATGTGTGTACACATAGGTATATTTATATATATATATATATATATATAAAAAACAGGAAGGAAAAGATCTACCTTAAACCACTAACCTAGTTCTAAAACAGATCCTTTGTTCGATAAAATGCATGCCCATTGGCTGATAGGAAGGGGCGCGGTGGATACTAGAAAGCTGATTGGCTAACTAGAAATCCTCAACATATATAAAAACAAGAAGCAACCACAGAATTCGCGCATAAGCCTGACGAATCCTATAGCGGATGAAACGCAGAATATTCAGTGTAGCTTAATCGCCATATATATTTTATAAATTACTATATATATATATATATATATATATATATATTCATAAATATATATTTATATATATATATATTCATATATATATTTATATATACTTCAGAATAAAATTATCTAACAATCAACTGGTAATTATCAACCTGTGATTATAAATCTTACAAAATATTATTGGCAGTAATATTCTATAAGTACTATCCCATCTAAATAAAAATTGCTCGATATACAAGATAGAGCAAATAAATCAAATTTTAGTTAATCAATATAAATTTATATGTTTATTAATAAAAAAAAATCCACCGGAGCCATTAATAAAAAAAAAAAATTTTTTTTACCGGACTCATTATATAAACAAAGAAAATTTCTCCAGGAATATGCCTACTTCGGAACATTACCTTGCGATGTGGATTACTCAAAATACTGTTTGGATCACTTTACCACAAAGACATTCACTTCGGATTTTACCATGAAATTTGGATGTGAATTTTTATACCCTTTTCATTAACTTCCCTTACTCCATAGAGTATATTTAAATATTTAAAAAACTTTTAATCGTGATTTTCCATGTCTCACTGGCTTTAGCAAATAAGGTGCAAACCATTATAATTATTTGCTAATATTTTCTCCTCTGGAGAGAGGGTAGACATGAAAATCCAATTGATTTGAAATTTAACGATTTCACGTCATAATTTTTTAAATTTATTGAATGACTAAAATTTGATATATTTATATATATATATATATTTATGTATATATATATATATATATTTATATATATATAAATTTATATATATATATATATATATATATATATATATATATATATATTTATATATATTTACAATAAGTAATGCCCCTGACCCACTTCCTGTTGTCTGATCTAGCTGAAATTTTGCATGTGCAATGATTTATATCTCTACGGGTTATGTGGCAAATTACAGCTCTGAACTAATTGTAGTTTCTGTTTTAGAGGTGTTTGAACTGAGTCAGGTGTGAAATGGAGCCTGCTGAAGGTCAAGCAGTGATCCGGTTTTTGTATTTGAAAGGACGCACACCACAGGAGACTTTTGATGAAATGAAAGAAACTCATGGTGATAATGCCCCATCATATGACCTTGTAAAACGCTGGCATCGTGAATTCAAACATGGCCGGAAGTCTGTAAAAACAGCTCCCAGACCTGGTCACCCGCCTTCTGCCATTGATGAGGCATCTGTCCGTCAAGTTGAGGCTGCCATTTTGGAAAATCGGGGCATTACTATTTGCCAAATAGCCCAAGATATCAAGATTAGTACAGAGTCTGTGGAAACTATCATTCATGACCATTTGCATATGCATAAGGTGTCTGCCAGATGGATTCCCAGGTTGCTCACACTATTCCAGAAGCGAGAACGCGTCGAGTGCTCAAGGCTAAATTTGGAGATGTACCAAGAAGATGAGTCAAAGTTTTTCAAAAGACTAATTACACAGGATGAAACCTGGGTACATCACTATGATCCAGAAACCAAAGCTCAGTCAATGCAGTGGAAGTACTTGGACTCACCACCTCCAAAGAAGTCAAGGGTGCAGCCCTCCGCTGGCCAGGTCATGCTCACAGTCTTCTGGGACCAGGAGGAGTAGTGATGACAGATTTTCTGGCAAAGGGTACCACGATTACAGGAGCCTATTATGCTTCACTTTTGAACAAATTAAGGGAAGCTATCAAAATCAAGAGGCGGGGCAAGATCAGCAAAGGTACCCTCCTCCTGCAGGACAATGCTCCGGTCCACGACTCGCATGTCGCCAGATCAGAAGCACGGGTGTGTGGTTATGAAATACTTCCCCATCCTCCCTACTCTCCTGACCTTGCACCCTCTGATTTTCACCTCTTCCCAGCCATGAAGTTGTTTTTTAAAGGAAAGCGTTTCCCAGATGATGCAGCCTTGATTTCTGAAGTCACGTCATGTTTGGAGGACCAAACTGGGGTGTTCTACAAAAACGGTCTCCAAAGCTGCATCAAACGATGGAAGAAATGCATAACTCTGGGTTGTTCCTATGTAGAGAAAGACTAATAACTGTGCCAAGTTTCGTTGCTCTACTGCTATAGGAAATGGATCAGCAGCATTACTTATTGCACGCCCCTCATATATATATATATATATTTATATATATATATATTTATATATATATATATATATATATATATATATACTTAATTTTCGCAAAATCAAGATGTAACCAAATATAAAATGAGAACATTTCCTTATGCATTACAACTTCAACAATTCCCTGAAGTTTCACATAAAAAATAGAAATATGAAAGTGGAATTATGAATCAATTCGAAGGCCATTGAAAAAATAAAAAACAAAAATAAAATATGAAAAATGGTATAGAGGTTGAGTCCAACTGCTTAATCCATTAAAATAGCGACTAAGAATATATTCATATATGTACAACAAAAGTATTTTGACGTCTGAAGAGTAGCTATTGTGGAATATTTTTAAATATTTGAATTTGTCTAAGTAGTTACAAAACAATTGTAACGCAAAAGGAAATGCACCTTATTATGTTCTCATTTTATATTTTGTTGTCTTGAGTTTTGCGAAAAGATTATATGCATGCTCGATTATGAAAACTGATAATCATGAAACTTAATCAATTGAGTCAATTAATTTGGACTTTTATTTTATTGATATATGAACATTACCAGAATTTTAATGTATTAAAAAAATGTTGGTTTAAAAAAATATTAATAATGTGTGCGTATATATATATATATATATATATATATATATATATATATATAGTCATCCACATACAGTACTGTTTCGCTGTTTCACAGCTCATCAGTGTGGCTAGACAAGCAACTACTTCAAGCCAGGATATATATATATATATATATATATATATATATATATATATATATATATATATATATATTATATAAATTATCTTACTCGCTACTTAATTTAGCTGAAATAATGCGAAGCTCACGATTTGTTTACAAACAAACGTTTGAGCCCTCTACGAGTAGCGGACGAATGTTTATTTAAATAATCGTTCGGACAGGTTAATTTCGGCCACCGATTCCGTAGTCAAGGGGTAGGACTGCTGACTGTCATCACGACGGTTCTAGGTTCGATCCTCGGCTTGGGAGAGGTGTTAGTCTAGCGGCACTGATGAGTTGTGAAACAACGAAACAGGTCTGTATGTCGATGACTAAAATATATTTTATAAAGCTCCCCTCTTTGGTAGAGCACTCTCGTAAATTATCTTACTCGCTACTTAATTTAGCTGAAATAATGCGAAGCTCACGATTTGTTTACAAACAAACGTTTGAGCCCTCTACAAGTAGTGGACGAATGTTTATTTAAATAATCGTTCGGACAGGTTAATTTCGGCCACCGATTCCGTAGTCAAGGGGTAGGACTGCCGACTGTCATCATGACGGTTCTAGGTTCGATCCTCGGCTTGGGAGAGGTGTTAGTCTAGCGGCACTGATGAGTTGTGAAACAACGAAACAGGTCTGTATGTCGATGACTAAAATATATTTTATATATATATTATATATAACTCAGATCAGCTTGCTTGTTTGGGCGTTTAAACCGTCCATCCAGTTTCTGACTTCCAGTTTAAAAAAATCGTCTGCTTACCTATTTCATGGCCACCCTGTCCGATATTAAAAACTATTGCTGCTATTCAACACATACACAAGGTCAACAATATTTTTTATTTTAACTTATTTTAACGTATTTTAACGTGTTTCCTTACAAATAAATGTAATTTAGCCCTATTGACTAAAAAAACTTCTTTACATATAAATATGCAATATATAACTAATTATATTATAACCATATTTACAGCTTTTAGTGGCGCTTCTGTAGATACTGACGATTTATATTTTTCAGGTCTTACTGAAAAAATATTTTCTCTTCAAAGAGGGGAGAGACAGAAACTTGGTTTTAGTAATGCTTTTACTAGGGTCTCCTTAATTTTAATTAGTGCTTGTAGTAGTGCTCTGGAGGCTTCCTGAGTTTTATTTTTTTCATTCATCACTTAAAAAAATGTTTTCTCAAGGCAATAAAAGACAATATAATCTCAAAATTACTTTTTATTTTGAACATTTTTCATCTTATCCTTTAAGGGCCAACGGGTAGACTAGTGTATATATATATATATATATATATATATATATATATATATATATATATATATATATATATATATATATAGAGAGAGAGAGAGAGAGAGAGAGAGGGAGGGAGAGAGAGGGAGGCCAACAGACAGACAGAGAAACATGAGGAAAGAGAGAAAATGGGAAAGGAGGCAAGATGCAGATAGAGAGGAGATTAGAGAGAGAGAGAGAGAGATAGTGTGAAGAAAGTTAAAGAAAGTTCACTTTTCAGCCACTTCGACAAGTAATATGCAGTCATTCGTAATTCCTGGAAAAACTGTGACTGACTTCATGACACCAAGTGGTTGTCAGTTCAAACCTCGGTCGGGTCGTAACTTTTGTTTCTCTTAAATTTAACTTAGACATTTGAACTCTTAGACTTTATTCAAATGTTTTTCCTATTAAAACTAAATTCATTTTTAATATTGTGGGTTCATTTTAGTGGTGTGCGGATGTTTACACGTTGTGCTGTAGGATCTGAAACCACATTTGAAGAGCTTATGTCATGTTCTTGTTTCCTTCGGCGCCTTTTCTCACTTTTTTGAGACAGGAAGAGGCACTCGGTTTGCAAACAGTTCTGCATCAGACGTCCATGTGAGAAAGGTTTGGAGATGCTTGACTTGAGATGTTATCGACATGCTGAAAAATTGGCTCTCCTGAGTCGACCTTCAATAGAGAAATCTGCGTGGAACCTTGCAGTCGATAGTGCCTTTTCCGATAGCACATATTCACAGAAGTGATTATTGAAATATTTCTTGCACATCTAGATTAGGACTTTAATATATTAAGTATAAGTATATCATACACATAAAATTAGCCTGAGTCTATGCGACCTATATTCGATATCAACAGAATTTAAATACCTGCATGACGTTAAATTAAAAGATGAATTAACTGCAATATTCAAATGTCGTATTTGTTGCAAAATCTTTAGCTTCTTCATCTGGGCCTTCACTCTGGAGATTCGAGTTTGGAATTTTCAGTTGAGATCCCCAAACTGCAAAGTGTTGCAATATTTTTGGCATATAACTGAGAAAATATGGTTACAAAAAATTGGAATGTTCTATTTATAAACATGTGTGATAAGAACTGACCAATCAGATAGAACCACACTCTGCTACCAACCAATCAGAAACCGGAATCGTTCCATAAGATATATCATATAAGAATTTCTGCACATAACTTTTTACCTTCACCCAGGAAGGAACTCTTTGTCTTCGTCTGCAAGCTTTTACAATTCAAGACTTCTCTGGATTGATACTGCCATTTTGTTTGGAATTAAAACTAGGGCAAAGTTTTGTTTTTGTAGAGTTTTTGTAAAACACTGAATCCATATAAAAACTATATATTTTACTAAAATAAAATAAAATATAATATTCTTCCACGGACTACTATCCACGAGGGAGTTTTATATCTTTGACGGCAAAGATAATTAAATAAAAAAGAAAATATCAGAATTTAATAAGGACTTTTAAAGCTGAAAGCTTGTTTATTCTTTAAGATAAATAAATATATTCTTTTAGAGAATAAAATATATTGTTATTTGGCTTCAAATTTCCGTACCGTAATGTTCATATTACTATTGTTCTCCTAAGAGCAAGAGAGTGTTCTTATGTTTGTTTATGGAGGAACATACGCAACACTTATATATCCAGTAACCTTATCACTTTTTGTAATGAAAACGCCCCAGGGGAAGACTTATTGGAGAACAGTAGATATTCAGTGGCATATGCCGCGAAATTGATGTTTTTTTATGCTGTTAAAACCCGAACAGTTTTTAGTCAATAATTGAAAGTTCTTCTTCACCTGAAACGACTGGGTACGAAGTCAGTTGAGGGCGTATATTATGGGATGAGATGTTTTATTTTCAAAGGTAAATATCAGGTTGACAGGAAAATTCTTGCAGTTTTCAACTTTTAAATTCAAGATAAACATATCTCGGCTCAGACAAAAATTTATTGATCGAAATGTTCATGTTCATGTTCTGTTCTATCTCCTCTGGGATCTTCCGACCACTCGATTGTATCAGTTAAGATAAAAATGAAATGTAATAAGTCTTCAAACGTACCTCTCTACCATACAGTATATCGATACTCTATGGCTGACTGGGATAGCTTCCATACATTATATCTGATCTACCTCGCGTTCCATGTTTAAAAAGGATGTGTCCTCTATAGTATCAGACCTGAGCGAATGGTTAATAGAAGGCATAAACTGATTCATACCATCAAAAAAAATTCCAACAAAAACCTAACAGCTAGCCATGGTTCTCCCCAGAATGTGTTGCTGCCATCGCGCACAGAAATCACTTTTTCCATAGCTACCAACGTAATAAATGTACTGAGACTAAAGTTGCTTTCAGGACTACCAGAAACCACTGTAAAAGAGTAATAAAGAAATTGAAAGAATTGTATGCTCAGTCCGTCAAGTCCAAAGTGGCTGAGCAGCATCTTGGTTTCCACAAGTTTTGGGAAATAGCAAATAGGATCTGGTTATTTCTCATAGGATTAGCGACACTCTCAACAGAGGCTTCCTTTATAGGGCAATTGATCTTGGCATATTAAAGGCCTTTGATAGGGTATGGCAAAAAGGTTTACTTCACAAGATCTCCAGCTATGGTATAGCTGGAAATGTCTTTTCAATTATTAAATCATTTTTCTCTGATAGGTTTATAAGAGTAGTGGTTGATGGGCAGAAATCAGAAGCTCATAGTATCAAGGGTCCACCCTGAGTCCAAGTCTCTTCCTGATCTATATTAATCATCTTCCAAGTCACATCCTTAGATCATTCGTAGAAAGTTTTGCTGATGACACTACTATCTATGGCAACACATCAAAGGTCGTAAATGACAAAGTTCTCTCTAATTCTCTCTCCACTGATCTTGAGCGCGTGGTACAGTGGGGGAAGAGGTGGCTGGTCACTTTTAATGCATCTAAAACCAAGCTCCTATTTTTACATCATCAACGCTCTGATCACCATCTGGCATCAATTGAAATGAATGTCTCTCGTCTTGGGGAGGCTACATGTTTTGACAAGCTTCTGCCTTGACCTTTACTCCTAATCTGAAATGGAACCCATACATCGAATCCGTTGCTAAAGCCGCTGGAAAAATGGGAGGATCCTTCTACTGCTCCAGTAGATATCTCACTACTAATGCAATTCTCCATCTATATAAGAGCCAGGTACGTCCAAGAATGGAGTATTGCTGTCACATCTGGGCAGGGGCTGCTAGGAAGATCTTATCCTGCCTTGATAGAGTTCAGAATAGATTTCGTAGCCAAGATGGGGATGCCCTTTTCTCTTCCCTGCAACCTCTTTCTTACAGAAGAGACATTGCGAGCCTGTCTCTGTTTTATCGTTATTTTCATGGCAAGTGCTCGTCTGAGCTCCAATCTATGATCCCTCACCAAACATTAATGAGACTCGTTTGGCTGTAAACACTATCAATAATTTCCCCCACTCTTTATCTGTGCCTAAACCTAAACATAGATTTCATGAACAAATCTTTCTAAGAACCCTCTTCCGTTTGCCTACTTTCCAGCTGACTACAATATGGCCGTCTTCAAGTCCAATGTAAACAAGTTCTTGATGGGCCGTTCCCTTTAACTTTAAGTAATCCAATTTACCAGATTTGCACTTCTAACGATTACTATGATATTGTCCTTTTGAACACTGTACACTCCTTAACCCTTAACCTCCAGTGGCCATTGGGTCTTGATAAGTGGTGATTCCTTTGTCAAAAAAAAGTCCATTATATTAATATTAATTGGTCTTTATTAAGCCATTATATATATATATATATATATATATATATATATATATATATATATTAGTGTGTTCACTAGAGATAACTGGGATTTGTGCATTTTGTCATCTTATGAGAGCCGTGCAATAAATAATACTCTTGACCCACTTCCAGTTGTCTGATCTAGCTGAAATTTTGCATGTGGAATGGTTTATATCTCTACAGGTTATGTGGCAAATTACAGCTCTGAACTAATTGTGGTTTCTGTTTTACAGGTGTTTGAACTGAGGCAGGTGTGAAATGGAGCCTGTTGAATGTCGAGCAGTGATCCGGGTTTTTTTATTTGAAAGGACGCACACCACAGGAGACTTTTGATCAAATGAAAGAACCTTATGGTCATAATGCCCCATCATATGACCTTGTAAAATGCTGCTCGAGGATGAATTTGGAGATTTGCACAGAAGATGAGTGAAAGTTTTTCAAAAGACTGATTACACAGGATGAAACCTGGGTACATCACTATGATCCAGAAACCAAAGCTCAGTCAATGCAGTGGAAGCACTTGGACTCACCACCTCCAAAGAAGTCAAGGGTGTAGCCCTCTGCTGGCAAGGTCATGCTCACAGTCTTCAGGACGGAGTAGTGATGACAGATTTCCTGGCAAAGGGTACCACAATTACAGGAGCCTATTATGCTTCACTTTTGAGGAAGTTAAGGGAAGCTATCAAAATCAAGAGGCAGAGCAAGATCAGCAAAGATACCCTCCTCTTGCAGAACAACGCTCCGGTCCACAACTCGCATGTCGCCACATCAGAAGCACGGGCATGTGGTTATGAAATCCTCCCCCATCCTCCCTACTCTCCTGACCTTACACCCTCTGATTTTCACCTCTTCCCAGCCATGAAGTTGTTTTTTAAAGGAAAGCGTTTCCCAGATGATGCAGCCTTAATTTCTGAAGTCACGTCCTGGTTGGAGGACCAACCCGGGGTGTTCTACAAAAACGGTCTCCAGAGTTGCATCAAATGATGGAAGAAATGCATAACTCTGGGTGGTTCCTATGTAGAGAAAGACTAATAACTGTGCCAAGTTTCGTTGCTCTACTGCTATGGGAAGTGGGTCAGGGGCATTACGTATTGCACGCCCCTCGTAGAATCAGTAAAAGATTTCTGGTCTGTTATTTCTCTAAATAACTCGTTCGGGTTTAGTGTGAGGGGGGGGGGCTTCATGCAACTTTCATATAGTAACCTCGTCGGTCCGTCGAGCTTAAGTTCAAAAATAGCATTTTCGTCAGTTCATCTTGCTGAAATTAAAATTAGTACTGCCATCACTGATCGCGCAGATTGAACGGACTTATCTTAAAAACATACGTTTTTGTTGATTTTTATTCACACACTCAGATAATAAGAAACGATTAATTGCTTGCTCTAGACGAGCTATTTATAGAACGTCAAAATGTATCCTCAGTAAATAAAAAAAACCTACAACAACAAAAAAAAAAACAGGATGACATTTTTCTGACTAGCGTCATCTAATATATAAAAAGATGTATGTTTGTCTGTCTCCATATTTTCAAACTCTATCTTGCCTTAAACTAAAAGTCACAGAGCGCACTAGGGGCTTCAAATGATTGGATTTTTATGAACCGTTCTTTTATGGGTCTTTAGCTGGTTAAAATAGGTTTTAAGGAGTCAAAAGGGGGTTAAAATTGAAAAAAGCGTTATATATTTTGTACAGTCATCTTAATTTATTTTTAATCATTTCATATGGATTTCACGTTTGTACAGTGGTAACATCATCAGCTACAGTTTTGCTTCCGGTTTCGATTCTAGTTGATTGCACCCATATACTTTTTTGTAACTTTTGAAATCACGACGCTATGATAATATATGCGAAATCTGGACAAATTAAAATATCATATTTAAGCGTATTTTACGACCGGGCAAAGCTGGGTGCTCCCCCTCTCTGCTAGTTAAAAATAAAAGTAGGAATAGTTTAGGAAAATAATGACCTATATTTACATAATTTTTAAATATATCCGATCGTTTACAATTAAAAATAATGATCTCTGACCTGTAACATGTTCCGTGTATTTTTTTTTTTTTTTTTTTTACTCACTAGGAGTTTTCACACAAGCTATCATCAAAGATTTCTCTCTGTCAACAACCTATGATGTTCTCTGGAATCTAGGTGACAACTAGTTTCCCCAGATTTCCAATACTCTCTACTCCTTTCGATAACCTTTGCAAATGAATTTACACTATCACTACAGCTGTTTACCATTGATTTCTCATTGGTAACGACGATTGGCTTTCACTGGAAGGTGGCAATAAGCCTCCACAAAGTCTTAGTCCTCTTTGCACTCACCCAGTGGAGGTTTGGTTAGTGCTTTTTCTTCTCAGTCTTTTCCTCCTCCTTAACCCTTGACGATGATGTGGTATGGTGCCAGTTACTGCCGACACTGATTTTTTGGGGGAAGGGGGGTTACTTACAATTATACAGTTTCAGTTTCCTTGATTCTATGTGGTGTTTCTTAGTTTTTAATTTCTATAGCAATTTCCATATGTCCGGTTAGCACCAGTTGCTCATGTATATTAGTCTTGGCATTCAAGGGTTTTCCTTAATATTTCAGTTGTTTTCATTATTGTTGAATGTTGTATCCTCTCAGCCATCCCTCTGATTCCAATTTCTCTCATTCTTTTTATGCAAAGTTTTTTTTGGGATTGTTGCTAGTGCTCCTGCTATTAGTGGTGTTATCTGGACTTTCTTCATCTTCCATATCCTTTTCAACTCTCTGGTCAGTTCGATGCATTTGCTCTGCTTCTCCATTTCCTTGGTAATCACTTTGTCGTCTGCTGGTATGGCAAAATCTACAATTTGGCAGGATTCTTCCTTCTTGTTAACTATCTGACATTTCTGCTTCGATGGTTTTATCTGTTTGTACGTTCATATCCCATAAGATTTTGTGAATTTCGTCTTTCCATCCTTCTTGACCCTCACTTATTTGGGGTGACACTAGTTTATGGTGACACGAAAAACAAAACAAGGGTTAGCTCACACTTCTGCAATTTCAGTTTTCATTATTCCATGTGATGTTATTTTGTGTTTTATCTCTATGGCAGTTTCTATAAGTCCAGCTAGCGCCCGTCGGTTTTTCTTAATATTTCAGCCGTTTTCATAATTGCTATCCGTTGCATATTCTCAGCATTCCCTCTAATTCCAATCTCTTCCATTCTTTTAAAAAAAGTTTTTCGGTATTGTTCCTAGTGCTTCTACTATTTATTGATGTTATTTTGACATTTTTCATCTTCCAGTTCCATTTGAGCTTTCTGGCCAGTTCCGTGTATTTGCTCCACTTCTCTGTCTCCTTGATCTGTGGTCTGCTGAACGGCAAAGTCTACATTCTGGCAGAATTTTCCTTTCTTGTATTTGAATGGGTTTATTCACTTGTATATTCATGTCCCATAAGATTTTGTGAATTTCATTTTCAAGTACTGCTGCTAGTTTGTGTTTGTGCCAATTGTCTGGGTGTTCAAGATGCAATTGTCAGCATAAGTCCCATTTAATCGTATTTATTCTTGTATTCTTTTTGGGTTAGTTTGACGCATTCACTTATGTGGTTTATCATTTTGTCTCTTTGTCCACAGAGTCTGTATCTGTTGTTGTGTCTTGTCGATCTATGTTTGATGAAGTTGGTTCTAATTGCATTATCTTATGCAGCTGATATTAGGGGTTCAGTTTCTCTGTTAAAGTTTCCTTTTTGTAGCCATGTCCAAGTGTTTTCGTTAGTCTCATCTTTTGTCATCCTTAACTATTTCTCTTTTCATTTTCTTTTTCTCATCTTATCCCTTGCCTCTGTTTTCTGTCTTCTTAATTTTTTTTTTTCGAGTTTCTCTTGCTGTAGTAATTATCCTTTCAGTATTCTGCACTATGTATTTTCTCATTCCTTTTCATTTTCATGTATAGTCGGTCAGCATCATTCTTTGGATGTAGTGCATTATGCATGGTCATAAGTTTCCTGGCCTTCTGGTCGATATGCCTCAGTTGTTTTTTGCTCCCATCTATAAACGGTCCAGAGTGCACACGTTTCCATACCAAATTCTATTCTGATATCCTGGCTAAACATTATGTTAGTAGTTATTAGCATCTGTAATTCCTCTTTGGTTCTTGCAAAAAGTTTAAGGTTGTCCATGTACATTAGGTGATTCATTCTTTCATGTGTATAAAGCACTTGTATCAGGCTTGGCATTTCCTTAGTATACTGTTCAGAGGCATCATGGCTATGATGAACAGTAGTGGTGATAGGGAATCTCTTTGAATGATACCTCTTTGTATTTTAATCGCTGTTATGTATTGTCCACCAGCTGTCAGTTCTTCTTCTTCTTCTTCATATTATTATTATTATTATTATTATTATTATTATTATTATTATTATTATTATTACTTACTCACTAGGAGTTTCCGCAGAGGCCAACACAAGCGAAATATCACTGAAAATAATATGTGGTGTTCCTGAGATTCCAAGTAACAACAAACCTCTCTAGATTTCCAGTGGTCTTCAGCTCTTGCGATAATGCAAATGACTTAGTGTTATCGAAACAGCTAGTTACCATTGATTTTTCATCAGCAACGATCATTAATATTCCATAAGGCATGGATGGCAAAAGTCTTTTCAAGATTCCAGTGTTCTCTGCACTTTTCCATTGGAGGTCTGCTTAGTGCTCTCACTTTTTTTACTCTTCAGGAATATTTGGTGTGACATCAGCAGAAGCCAACACCATCATTTTTTTAGGGATGCATTATAAATTATTATTATTATTATAATTATGTGGACTCACTAGGAGTTCTCACACAAGTCAGCAGGAATTGTGTGCTGATAATAACCAGTGGTGTACTCTGGAGTTTACATGACAACAAGTCTCCATCATCCGTATCTGTATTCATCCAGTTGAGATTTGGTCAGTGCTCTCTCTCTCTCTCTCTCTCTCTCTCTCTCTCTCTCTCTCTCTCTCTCTCTCTCTTCCATCCTTCCACCCTTCCGTTCTTCTAGACTATTTGATGCAGTGCCACCCGATGCTGACACTGCAAATTTTTTTATTTTGGGTGGTGGTGGTGGAGGGAAGTGATACTTAATTACAATTTAGCTGTTACAGTTATCTTTTTCTTTTTTTTTTTTACAAAGGAGCTACCACTTATAAAGGCCAGAGGCCACTTGAGGATAAGGGTTAATAAGTGTACAGTGGTCAATGGGACAATGTCGTAATAATTGTTAGTAGTGGAAATTTGGTAAATTGGATTACTAAAGGGGAACGGCTTATCAAGAACTTGTTTACGTTGGACTTGAAGACAACCATATTATAGTCAGCCAGAAAGCAGGCAAATGGAAGAGAGTTCTACAGTTCTTGGAAAGAAGCTTTGTTCATTAAATCTATGTTTAGGTTTAGGCGCAGATAAAGAGTGGGAGAAATTATTGATAGTTTTTTTAGCTAGACAAGTGTTTCTCATGTAGGTTTGGCGAGGGGGATCATAGATTGGAGCTCAGACGAGCACTTGCCATGAAAATAACGATAAAACAGAGACAGCTCGCAACGTCTCCTCCGTGAGAAAGAGGTGGCAGAGAAGAGAAATGGCATCCTCCACTAGGCTATGAAGTCTATTTTGAACTCTGCCAAGGCAGGATATCTTTCTAGCAGTTCCTGCCCAGATGTGACAACAGTACTCCATCCTTGGACGTACCTGGCTTATATAGGTAAAGAATTGCATCAGCAATTTTCTTGATTTTTTTGTGATGTTTCTCTATCATGATCATCATCATCTCTTTCTTCTTCTTCTTCTTCTTCTTCTTCTTCTTCTTCTTCTTCTTCTTCTTTAGCATCGTCTGGTAAAATACTTTATTTCTTTTAGATTTGCTTTGTCAATAGATTCTTTATTAAACGCGTACGTAATGTTGATAAAATAAAACTGCAGCCAATACTGACCATTAACAGGAATGGGAGCATGCTTTTCAAGTCTGCATATTTTAGGGAAGTTTTATGAGGCATAACCAATTCAGAAAACAATGACCCCTTCTTGTTGCATCATGTGTCAGGTCGAAAACAAAATTCTGTTCGTTTTTCTATATAAATAAAACAGTAGATGTATGTATGGGTGTGTGCAAATATTTAACCAATAAACTCTAAAACTACTGCTCACATAAAACTGAAATTAACACCAATGATTACTATTTTTATAACATCATATAAATATAAGGTGAGCTATATGTTATAAATGACAACAAAGTTAAAGTAGCTTAACAAATTCAATCTGCTAGGCTTTGTTAACTAGATACTCCTGAAGATCGGATGTTACATCGGCCGAAATGATGTTGTAAAGTCCAAGATGAGAACAGTACAAATAATTCTAACTAATACAAATAATTTCATTCAACACAAACCGTAAAAAATAAATTAAAACAGTTAAATTATTTGTCCATTTGGAAAAAAAATGTTGCATTCATTATTTTTACTTCTACTAAAAAGTTGTTTTCAGTCGAGATTGATGCTATGCTTCTTTCTTTGTGTACAGCTTAACACCCACATCGCTTGACCAATCGTTACGAAACTTGGTAAAAATAGTAAGCATGGTCTAACTTCGAACTGAGTTACTTCTCGTGACATCTAGGTCAAAGATCAAAGTAAAGATCACAGAAAAGGTAAAAGGCACACTTTTCATGATAACTTCGGTTCTGTTTATCATAGAAACTGATAACTTGGCTCATATAATAAACCCTGCACCATTCAAGTAGCTCGTCTTTGAATTCTTTCCAGATGTTGGATATTACGTATTAGATATGGAACAGAGACCCGGGCAGCATACTCTAGCAGTTATCTGAAAAGAGAGATCTGAATTGAGAGAAATATTTCAGGAGTGAGTTTGCAGAAAAGACATCAAATAAGAAATAGAGTACTCCTTGCTTTAGTTTTTATCTTTTTATTTTTTTTATTGTATTTTTACTTCAAACAAGGCACAGTGCTACTTTGATGTAGGGGGCTACTATCTGGGACAGAATTTACAGGGATACTATGTAGGGAGTTGAGCAGCAAGATGTCTGTTTACATTACACTTGAACTTCTACATGTCAGTATATTCAGGGAAGCAGGAACCTGGGTGGGGATTTCAATGTCTAGCAGTCCTAGGGAAGAAACTATTAGAGAAGAAGGCTTTCTAGCATCTGGAGATTTCCACTGTGTATGGGGTGGGATTTTGCCGCTGGTCAAGATTGTTAGGGGTATTTACAAGTGTATACAAGGGCTTGGAGTTCGTCGGAGCACTTACCATTAAAATACTTGTAAAACAGGACAAGGGATGCAACATTTCACCAATAGGGCAGAGGTTGAAGCCTAGCTGACAGTGCAGGACCTATTAGGTTGGCAACTTTCTTTTGAACCCTGTCTAAGAGTGAAAGACTAGTAGCCCAAATGTGGCAACAATACTCTATACATGGTCGAATGTTGGCTTTGTCGCAGTACAGGATACTCTTAGGTGTAAGTAACTTTCTAGCATGGTAAAGAGAGCCCACATTCTTTGCAACAGCCTTGGCAATGCTCTCAATGTATCTGTTCCAACTCATGTTCCCTATGAATGTTAAGCTGAGAAGTTTGAATGAAGCACTTTCAAGTAATGTATCATTAACCATGGTTATTAGTGGTTGAGGTTTCTTGTAATTATTAAAGGACAGAAGCTTAGTCTTGGCAACATTGAATGTAACCATTTATTTTTGTCCCCATTCTGCTACAGACTGGATGCAATGTTTAGACGGCTTGATATTATTATAGTGAAAATGTTGGTGTTTTTGTATGGAACTGTGATAACTTTCTTCTTCTTCTTTGTTTCAGACCAGCTCAGTCAGATAGATCCAGATACGGCCACCTCTACAGGGTAGAATGATAAAATTGTCATCCTAGAAAAGACGACATGATTCCATTTCCGTCTGATAAAAACTGGTTTTCTGTTTTTGTTGTAGACCATCTACTAGTTGTGCACAATGGCCAATTGTGCACAAATATCAAAAGCGATAGAAGCCTTCTATCATGTTTAAAAGTGACACAATGTTCAACGAGCAAGATCGGAGATGCGCCGCTCTACAACTCATGCTTTCTACCAATCCAAGTTATGACAACAGGACCATTGCCAGCATCTTTGAAATGCATCGCTGGATTGCCATGAATAACAGGAACATGCCCAGGGTGATGAAAACAAAATTTCCGGCCACAGTCATGGTCTATGGTGTTGTTTCAAGGGAGGGCCACATCATGCCACCTCACATCTTCGAAATCAGCTTGAAAGTTAATACCAAAGTGTACCTGAAGGTGTTGAAGAGACCCAGGCTTGGCTTCAGAAGGAGTACTATGACTTTGTACCCTTCTCTCACTAACCCCCCCTCTCTTCCCCCGACCTAAACCCACTGGACTACTTTGTTTACGTCAAGAACATCACCAACATGACCTCCCACAACACCAAAGCCTGCCTGATCGCCACCATTTGCCGAGTATTCGCTGAGCTCCCACCAGCACTTGCAGAAAAGGCATGCTTCCAGTTCCAGACCCGTATCGAGATGGTGATTGAGGCTGAAAGCGGCTACATTGAATAGATGTCAACTCTACTACATAATCAAGTTACCTAAATTGACTTTTTCAATAAAAGTTTTAAAATAAAGCTGTCGTGTTGTTTTCTTTAGGGCGACAACTTTATCATTCTGCACTGTACAAAAATGGTTATCTTCACTCTCCGGCCAGTAACTCTTTAACCCACATCAACAATTCACAACAATGTATTTTAATTAAATTATAAACACAACAATGTATCTATAATAATAATAAAAAGTTACCAAAATACTTCTTGTGTTTGAATAAAAAATATCAGTTTGGTTGATAATGTTTCAAGCAAACGCCCCTTGGAGTGTAACCTCTAATTAAGAGACAAAAAACATTGTGTAATTGTAGAAATATGTGTCAAAATCTAGGAATTATTTGCCCCAGACATGTACAAAGTCTGTGTTGAATTGTTGTGGACTGATCACAATTATGTATTGTATTACAATTGTATTTTATTCTAAAACATTTTTTCTTACACTTTAAAAAGTATATATATATATATATATATATATATATATATATATATATATATATATATAAACAAATTCGATTGGGTCTTTAGTCGGTAAAAATAGCTGCTAAGGGATGAAAATTGAAAAAATCTGAACTTGGTAGGCGTAAGTCGACTTAAAGTACTCTTCTATGCATGCTCAAATATACATTTATAAGTTTAACACCATTATTTTTTACCATTTTATTTGCATATCATCCTTGCCAACAATTCCTGTATCTCTTCATTGTTTTCATCAAACCAGTCCTGGTTCTTCCTAGTGGAAAACCTCATGACCTCCTAAAATATCCGCAGGATGGCTGTTTTCAGTTGATCCTAGAGTTGCTCAGGTGAGAGAAATTCTTCTGGGCCACTGTCGTTTTTGAGCTTAGACTGCAAGCCTGCCTGGAAGATAACTTTCACTTCAGTTGATTGTCGCTTGCTAAGCTTGCATGTTTTCCTGGGTGGCTCTCCCTTCTTTGGTTTGGATTTGAAGTGCAGCCGGATTTTGCAACACACTAGATGATGGTCAGTGTGACATTTTGTGCTGGGCATCACTCGGATGTGTAAGACATCTCTGTGGTCACTTTGGCGTACTAGAATGTAATCTATGAGGTGTCAGTGTCTGGACCAAGGATGCATCCAGGTTGTCTATCCTTTTGCTGGAAGATGGTGCTTGTGATGACAAGTTGCAGCTCCATGCAAAACTCCAGCATCAAGCACCCATTGTCATTGCAGTTGCCAGTTTGAAGAGATGCAGGAATTGTTGGCAAGGAAGAGATCAGCCCACCAACTGGCTCGGCCATCCTGTCTACTAAGAGGAGCGGCCTTCCGTCACATCTGCAGCAACCTTCAACGCAAGCTTAGAGTGATATCAAACAAGTGGTGGTCCAACCTCGCAGTAAGAACTCAGTAGTATGTGGACGCTGGTGACTACAGTGGCTTTTATGAAACCCTCCACGGATGTAGCATCTATCCTGAACCATTGGTCTGAACACTTCCAGGTCCTCTTCAGAGCTGACCGGGTCATTCAGGACTCGGCAATCCTCTGCATCACTCAGCTGCCAGCTAAAGTGGAATTGGATGAACCTCCCTCCATAGAAGAACTCACTGAGGCCATAAAACAGTTGAGGAATGGCAAGGTGGCAGGAACCAATGAGATACCACCAAAGATCTGGAAATATGGAGGCTCAGTGTTGCACAGCAGGCTCCATGAGCTCCTTGTCTGTTGCTGGGAGCAAGGAAGACTCCTACAGGACCTCCGTGACACAGACATTATTGCCTTGTACAAGAATAAGAGGAAAAGTAAGTTTGCTCTAACTACCTGGGGATCATCCTTCTCTCCATCACAGGTAAAATCCTTGCCCGTGTGCTCCTGAACAAACTGATAACTTCCATTGCAGAAGACCACCTCCCAGAAACATAATGGGGCTTCAGAGCAAACAGGGGCACCACAGACATGGTCTTCATCCTAAGACAACTGCAAGAGAAGTGCCGAGAACAAAACAGGGGACACTATGTTACGTTTGGGGACCTGACAAAAGCAGGATCAAATAAAGATTAGATACCCCGTAGCAGACGACGAAAACTAGTTCACATTTCAAGTAACACCGGTTGTTCGACCTTGACATTGCCAGTGGTTGTTTGTAAACACATCAAATAGCAGACATGGTTGAATGTTCGCGAGCAACATTTTTTAAAAATATATTTACAAAACTTTTTAAGATTTAAAAGAAAAAATATATATTTACAAAACATGTTTTTTAATATTAAATATTTACAAAACTTTTAAGGATAAAAAAACAACCTTTTTCTATTTACACAAAACTTTTTAATAAAACGAACGTATTTAAACAAAATAGATTTAAATAAATGGGTATCTTTTTGAGTGCGTTTTTTTATATATATTTACAGAACTTTTTAATAAAACTAATAATAATTGCTTTTGATAGAGTGTGCAATCTGTTCCACTCTGGTCACCAAAGTCAGCATCACTGGAAAGTAGAGGTCATTTCAAAACAAAGAAAGAGAAGAAAGACAACTCGACAAAAACAAGATAATTATTCAGGGGTAGTTACAAATTCTGACCGTTTCTGATTCTAGATACAAATACTCGGGGACTAATAGCTTTTGTTAATAAAGTCGGGGTGACCAGTCTTAAGTCTGAGGGGCCTCTTCACAGTGTGGACTCAGTGGTTTGGAGCAGAGAGAGACCCAAGTGAAATGTGTTTTCTCTCAAAGCTCTCGATCAACAGAACTTTATTCCACTATTCTCCATAAACCAATCTCAAAAAGGATTGTATTTCTCAAACTTTGAGGAACTTTTTCCTTTTCCTCCTCCTCTATCAATCCATACCTCTCATCATTAGTAAAGGGGGAGGGCCCTAGTGCTTTCATCCCCACTCCCATTAAGTCTTTGTTTTTTTTCTATCACTGGTAGGATGGTTTTCGAAAAACCATCTGTATAAGGTAGGATAAGTGAATCAGTCATCATAGTTGACCCTCTTTCCAAAGTGATTTCACGGTCAATCCAATAATTAAAATCCACTCGACATTTATCTACTTGACTTGATTTTCTGGTGGTCCCTCAAATAAATCCTGTGCCAATCTTCACAGCCTGAAAACACCCTATGATTCCAACTTAGGTTCGTCAGCTATCCAGCTTATGGTAGGGGGGAGTCATTTTGATTATCTGTTAAGAAACAGATTTATTCTTTTCATCATCATCATCATCATCATCATCATCATCGTCGTCGTCGTTGTCGTCGTGACCACCACCACCACCACCACCACCACCACCACCACCACCACCACCACCACCACCACCACCATCATCATCATAACTGTTACATCCAACAATGTGAAATCCCCGCAACTTATGTCAAAAGGACCACCCAGAAACTAATGGCTTCCTAAGCCAGCAAGCAGGGTCACTCGGAATTGCCTAGTCCATCATCTGTTTGCACTCCAGTATCCAAACACTCTGCCGAACATTGCCGGTTGTAGTAGAGGATCCATTTCTCATCACACGTCACAATTTGCTTGAGAAATGAGTCATTTTCGTTGCACAGAAGGAGCATAGAAGACACCTCAAAACAACATTTTTTTTTATTATCGTCCAATTCATGCAGCACCCATTTATCTAACTTTTTTATTTCCATATTTAAATGGCAACTTCTCATGTGGTTTTGCAAGTATTGACTTCAATTAAGGTTTCAAATGTTCATTATCAACTGCAGTCAGTTGGCCAGCCGACCGCAACCATCTTCACCTTCTAGGTTCTCTTCACCATTGCAAAATTTCTTGAACCACAGTTGGGCCAAACGCATGATTGATATCGCAAGCTGTCTCAGCAGCTTTTCGGTTTAATTTGAACTGGAACAAGAAAATCGTGCAGATTTGAATTTTGTCCATGCTGTCGAAAAGCCTGCAAAAAAAAAAAATGAATGAAGAGATTGAGAATGGTAACGAATAGCATGATTTGATAGAGCGAAATACGAGCTTCAAAATGAATCATTCAAATGATCCTGATCAGAAATAGATCCACCCACCCTGGACCTCTTCAAGACGTGAAACCCATGTCACCATTCTTGCTATGTCTAGGGTGACTAAGAAAACTATTCTTTTCTCCCTAGGCCACAGCAGGGCTACATTACAGATGATGTATGAAACATTTAGGACCATCAATTACTCAACGTTGATGCATGCTGCTATTTTGCTGACATACTCCCAAAGGAGTTGCAGTCTGCTGCAATTAGAAAAGGCGTGCTCGGCAGTTTCTTTTATTAGCATCACAGCACAGGCAGTAAGGATCCGTTCTTACTCCATCCTTGGCCAGCCTATCATAAAGGGGGAGCATATCCAAGACTAAATGCCAAAAACGAGAGTATTCAGAATTTGGCCAGGCATCCAAACCCATTGAGAGTGGACCTCGTCTTCTGACTATTACAACTGCTCCCCAAGCCGATCTGAAGTGATAACCTCCACTAACTTACGATATAATCTTTTCTCAGGCTGTGAAAGAGCTGAAGACTCTGGCAATGCCTTAAGTGTGGCTTGGCATTCGGTGTAGAAGTTTTGTTTCCCTCTCAATCTATGACGGAGTTGGGTATGAGTTTAGGAAAGGCCTTCCCAACCGCATGAACCCAAGGAACGTCGTCTGTCAAAAAGCGATCCAGAAAAGTCATTCTTTTGTTATATCTATGACTTGTCAGGTCTGGCATTACAAGCCTCCCTCACTCGGACATTAAGAACAGACTTTTCTGTGTACGTATGGTTTTCCCCCTCCAAAGAAGCTTGAAAAGTAAGCACATAAAAACTCTAAGATGGTTGCAGTACAGAAAATTAGTAAGAATGAGAGGAAAACATAAATGGAGCACGCTTCAGCGCTTCCCTTTAAGGAAAGATCCCTTCGATTTCCAAATCACAACCAACCATTCGACCATTTCTTGCACTTTTGACCAGTTTTTTCCAGCTGAAAGCCTGGTCCAAACCTAATGCTAAGGATTTGGACCGGGTGATCTGACCAGCTAAATATACCAGAAAGTGTGTTCTTGTTGCTCCAAGCACCCAATTGCAGGCCATTGGATTAGCTACAGTTGATCACAGCCCCTACGATTTCTTCATACCCACCGAGTGCCTTAACCACAGTCTGAATGTCAGTGAAGCTTGACACAAGGCAGTGACATCATCAGCAAATGCAGAAACTCTTATGTGTCTTCTGCTAGGTACAGCTATTTTATGTAGGACTGGTTTCACTGCCTCCATTTGTAAAGGAAAAGCTCCAATGCTAGAATGTAAAGCAGAGGCAACAGCAGATAACCCTGGCACACTACAAATAACTCAGAAATCATTTACTTGCACCACTTCCGATACTGGATACAGATTCACATGTGGAAGTCCAGATTAAAACTGGTAATCTTCAAAAGAGACACCAGGAAACAATGGTTAACTCTTATCGAAAGCCTTGAACTGATATAAGTTGATCAGTGCGATCTCAGTATCGCCGCCTTCTACTTTCTCTATGATTGTGTGTCTCAGATGTAAGTTGTTTGTGGATCGATCTCCTCTTCACAGCAAAGTGCTGATTAGGTTCGACCAAATCGCTGACAACATTCTGCAAATAACTCATGAGGGGTTTTGGGAGCATTTAGAGGGGCGTTTTACCCAACTATTCAGACTCTGTGTCGAGGAGTTTAACAGCTATTTAGCTGACTCACTTTGGCTAGAGGGTCATTATTTGGTCCAAACCTTACTGTTTGGATTTTAAGGGAGTGTAAAATTTGCATATTTTGCTTCCAAATTTATGCCGCGAAACGTCACGGAATTTCAATGTTTTATAAAATAAAAATAAAAAATAAAAAATATTTCTGAAATTTAGTAGAAAGGGCATTTAAGGACTGTAGAATCCGAATATTTAATTATTTTAACCCCATACCTGGTAGAAAATAAAATTTTGCTCACCCAAAAGCATGTCCCCCAAATCATCAATTTTTTACCTATGTAGCTTACGGTCAGTCTAGAGAAAATATTGTTACAGGAAAAAGGGCTGTCCCTTTCCATGTAAATAAGAAGAACATTAGATAAGTGAAAACGAGATTAGGATAAGCCGAGACTCGAACCTTGTAAGCAAGGTTAAGAAATAGAATGTGAGAAATCGGAATGTTAAAAAGGTCTATTGTTAAATTCTATTATAAATAGTTAGATATTGTTTATCTTTTCAAAAGAATTTATTGTTCATTTTTTTATAAAGCTGAATATTAAAAATGTCAGCTAAAAGGAATGAACAATACAAATTAAAAATATATTGTTTAAAAAATAGGTTAGTTGAGAATTCTTTGTTGTTAAAAGTGTGTTTGGTAAAACGTGTGCATAGCCACGTGAATTGGTCACGTTTGGAAACACACTTCTGACCTCATAGCAAAAGGGGGATTTCTCAATATAGGAGCTAGAGTTAGTCAGATCAGGATGGTAGTTGAGGCAGAACAGTTGAGTCTGTTAGTCAGCAGAGATCAAGAGAGTCAGTCAGTTAGCAATCAGCAGTCAGCTGCCTCTTTGGAAGCGAAGGGTAGAAAGATTAAACTTTGTAGAACAAATGTGAATTCCTGACGTCATCATCATTCGACCGGTCCAATGAAATAAAGAATCACCATCGATATTTGTAACTGTTTGTCTATGTGTCGTCATTTCACAAATTAAAAAAGTAATGTGTTAATCATCTTATTATGAACATTTTGTAACCCTCCCAAGAGTATGTATCTCTCCTCCTCTCTATATGTGGGTTATAAGAAATATAAGAATTGTGCATCTATCACCCTATCACCCTCAGTATATATATATGAAGTCCCAACAGTCAGAACAGAACTGTATATGCATAAATGTCTTCTCTCTCCCTCTCATCATCACTATCGTTATATCCATTATATGTATTGGCCCAATATGAACTCAGCGTCATATTTCTTCAATATGAAACCCCAACTATGCAACAATATGTCCTCTTCAATTTTCTATATTTTTTTATAGCATCTACTATGACTGCTTAAGTTCTCAAAATATTTTGTGAAGGTTTCTAGCCTACTTTAGAAGATATGGCCCTGCCAAGTTTATAGGTTTTTCTTCCTATGTATGTGCGGTAATTCAGTGTAAGACTGATAAAGACAATTATCCTAACCCTAACCCAAACTCCTCAAATGTTCATATTGTGTTAAGTAATTTCTTAAACTATTCAATTAGATAGTCTTTGTTAATTTAAAAAGAAAAAAGTATCTCTTTCCATGTTTTTGACCTTCCAAATATAATTATCCGAACCACGGCGTAAAGCAGTTTTACACTCAACAGCTTCAACATTCACAGATTCGTTCAAGACTCTCTTAAACCTAGTGCTAACTATCTGGCTCTTTATACTTTTGTACCTGTGGTGTTCCCTGAAGTTTGAATGGCAACAAGTCTCCCAGATTTTCAGTACACTCCACCTTTCGATAACCTTTCCAATGAATCTGCGTTATCACAATAGTTATTTACCATTGATTTCTCATTGCTAGCAACCATTGGCCGTCACTTGAATTTGAGTGGCAATAAGCCAAGTGATTAGTTCTTTCTCTCCTCGGTCTTTCCATCCTCCTTGACTCTTTGGTGCCGTGTCAACTGAAGCCAACACTTTGGGGGGGGGGGGGGTTAACTTCCAATTATAAAATTTCAGTTTTTTTTTATTTCGTGTGGGTTTTTTTAAGTGTCACTTCTGTAACATTACTATATGTCCGATTAGCGCCTGTCAGGACTTTACCTTCTTGATCTTATGCCATTCAGTCTTCTTGCTTGGATGGGTTTATTTGTCTGTACATCCATATCAAATAGGATTTTGTGACTGCATTTTTACCTCAAAATTCTACAATCTGACAGGATGATGACGTCAGGAATTGTTATTGTTATTGGATTTTTTCTTCTTGTTAATTATTATGACATCCGGTCTTCTTGCTTGGATGGATTTATCCGTTTGTATATTCATGTCCCATAGGATATTTGACTTTCATTTTCCAGTACTGCTGACGGTTTGTTCTTGTAGCATTTGTACTCATGTGTATGGAAGGGTTTTCCTTAATATTTCAGCCGTTTTCATTATTGTTATCCATTGTATCTTCTCAATCATCCCTCTGATTCCAATCTCTCCGATTCTTTTTTCTAAGTTTTTGGAGATTGTTCCCATAGCTTTTACTATTACTATTAGTATGGTTACCTTGACTTTCTTCATCTTCCATATTCTTTTCAACACTCTGGCCAGTTCTGTGTATTTGTTCTGTTTCTCCGTCTCTTCGATATTTACCATGTGATCTGCTAGGTGTATCAGAATTTTTGTAGGAATTTTTGACACCCCTAACACGAAACTGCGAATAAAATATAAAAAACTCGTAATTTCTCTTAAAAGTGGGTTGTTTATTTTCTTTATGGATTATACTTCCAAAATAAACTATTAAAAAGTTGTTTGAAAAGTAATAGAAATATTTTTTTTTTTTTTTAAACAGTAATGAATTTTACGAACTCAATATTTTTCAATTTTTAAACTTTAAAAATCTATCAAAAATTTTCTATTGATTCTATTTTTACGATATTTTCAGGGTCAATGTGAAATTTTATGCTCTTTCCAATAAACCGAATATAATATTTTAGACAAACATTTTTTTTTAATTCACGCCCCCCCCCCATTTTCAAGTGTCTATTAAAAAGTAAATAATTAATCTACTCACCAAAGTTTTATATATCACAAATTGAAGAGAAAAGGTCAATAAATAATATATTCAAATTTAAAACACAAAAAAGTAGAGTTTTTTAGAAATTTACCTGTAAAGTTCGAAGTTTAAAACCTTTTTTTTTTTTAAACCACGTTGTTTATTTTTTCTTTTGTTTTTTTTTTTTTTAATGAAACCTCGGTCCTTGTTCCTTTAATTGAAAAAAAATTAGAGCTTGAATTATATTTTTCGAGTAATTATAAGCTTGGAAAGACAGGGGGTCGAATAATTCACGCTTCCCATTTTGAAATGTCTATTAAAAAGTAAATAATTAATTTACTCACCAAAGTGTTATATATCACAAATTGAAGATAAAAGATCAATAAATAATATATTCAAATTTATAACAAAAAAAGTAGTGTCTTTTAGAAATTTACCTGTAAAGTCCGAAGCTTAAAACCTTTTTTTTAAAAAAAAACACGTTGTTTGTTTTTGTTTTTTTGTAATGAAACCTTGGTCCTTGCTCCTTTAATTGAAAAATAAATTAGGGCTTGAATTACATTTTTCAAGGAGTTATAAGCTTAGAAAGACGGGGTGGAATTATTCACTATTTTTCACGAAATTTCTGACACACCTAGTGATCTGCTGGAATGGCGAAATCTACAATCTGGCAGGACTTTACCTTCTTGACCTTATGACATTCAGTCTTCTTGCTTGGATGGGTTTATTTGTTTGTACATCCATATCAAACAGGATTTTGTGTATTTTTACCTCAATTATTTATTGCTTATCGGCTGTCAATTCTAGCTACAATATTCTCATTGCCTTTTCAATCAAATTGGTAACGTTGTCTGGTATTTTTTTTATACTTATCCATGCTTTTATACATTATCCATGCTTGAGGGATCCTGTCGTATGCTTTCTTATAGACGATCCATGCCAGGGCTATGTTCTTTTTTCCCCTTTTTACCTCCTTCAGGATCTTTTGATCCCTGTATAGTGGATCATAGTTCATTTGTTGTGTTGGTCTCCACATTCTATGGTTTTGCTTAATATTTCAGCAATTTTCATTATTGTTATCAATTGTATCTTTTCAGCCATCCCTCTGATTCCAATTTCTCTCATTCTTTTTTCAAAGTTTTTAGGTATTGTTCCTAGTGCTACTACTATTAGTGGTGTTATCTTGACTTTCTTTATTTTCCAGATCCCTTTGAGCTCTCTGGCCAGTTCTTTGTATTTACTCTGCTTCTCAGTCTCCTTTGCTGAAACTACAAAATCTACAATCTGACAGGATTTTTTCTTCTTGTTAATTATTATGACATCCGGTCTTTTTGCTTGGATGGATTTACCCGTTTGTATATTCATGTCCCATAGAATATTTGACTTTCATTTTCCAGTACTGCTGCTGGTTTGTGCTTGTACCATTTGTCTGGGTGTTCAAAATGCAATTGTCTGCATAATTGCCAGTGTACTGCTTTCCCCACTTGATTGTGTCTATTTTTATATTCTTTTGGGGTTAGTTTGCTGCATTCACTTATTATGTGGTTTATTGTTTCGTCTCTTTGTTTGCAGTTTTCTTGTGTCTTGTCAATTCTTGCTTTAATGTTGTTGGTTTTAATCGCTTTATCTTGTGCGGTTGTTATTAGGGATTCAGTTTCTCTGTTAAGGTTTCCTTTTTGTAGCCATTTCCAAGTGTTTTCATTAGTCTCATCTTTTGTTATCCTTATGAATCGTCCGTGTAGCTGTTTCTCTTCCCATTTTTCTTTCCTCGTCTTATTCTTCATCTCTTTTTTTTTCTCTCTTGTTTATTTTTCAGTGTCTCTTGCTGCAGTAATTATTCTTTTGATGTTTTGCATTATGTATTTTTCTAATTCCTTTTTCTTTGTTTTCTTTTTTTATTTACACAGTCTTCTATGCAAATCAGCCCTCTTCCTCCATTTGTCCTTTTCACATAGAGTCGGTCAGTATCATCTTTCGGATGTAGTGCATTGTGCATTGTCATTAGTTTCCTGGTCTTCTGGTCAAGATTCCTCAGATCTTCTTTGGTCCAACTTATCAACGGTCCAGGGTATCTTACTAGTGACATTGCCCATGTGTTTATTCCTTTAATTAGGTTTCTACTATATAGTTTAGTTTCTAGGCGTTTTCTCGTTTTTCTGAGGTATTCTTTTCCAATTTTCTCTTTCATTTCTGTAGCTTTGATGATGTCTGCTTCCAGAACTCCCAAGTATTTGTAGTTATCATGTTCACTTAATGCTCTCATCTCTGTTTGATTGGGTAATATCATACCTTCTGTTGCTTCCAGTTTTCCTCTTCTCATGATTAGCAGTGCACACTTGTCCATACCGAATTCCATTTGGATATCCTGGCTGAAAATTCTAGTTGTGTTTATTAGTGTCTCTAGTCCTGTCTTTGTTTTTGCAAACAGTTTCAGGTCATCCATGTACATTAGGTGGTCAATTTTTCATCTGTATTAATGAACTTGGCATTTTCTTAGTATAGTGTTCAGGGAAAGGATGAACCTTGGAAGATTTTTCTTCGCATTTTAATCTCAGTTATGTGTTAGCCATCATCTGTCAATTATTATTATTGTTGTTATTGTTGT
Organism: Euprymna scolopes; assembly: GCF_053919585.1. Lineage (NCBI taxonomy): Eukaryota > Metazoa > Mollusca > Cephalopoda > Sepiida > Sepiolidae > Euprymna > Euprymna scolopes. The sequence goes on along the minus strand of NC_136498.1, from coordinate 27,214,668 downwards.
TATTATTATTATTATTATTATTATTATTATTATAGTTATTATAATTGTTATTATTGTTATTATTGTTGTTATTATTATTGTTGTTGTTATTATTGTTGTTTTTGTTATTGTTGTTATTATTATTAATATTATTGTTATTATAATTGTTATTGTTATTATTATTGGTATTATTATTGTTGTTATTATTGTTATTGTTGTTATTATTATTAATATTATTGTTATTATAACTGTTATTATTGTTATTATTATTGGTATTATTATTGTTGTTATTATTGTTATTATAATTGTTATTATTGTTATTATTATTGGTATTATTATTGTTGTTATTATTGTTATTGTTATTAATATCATTGTTATTATTATTGTTATTATAATTGGTATTATTATTATTGTTGTTATTATTGTTATTATTGTTATTATTATTAATGTTGTCATTATTGTTATTATTATTGTTATTATTGTTATTATTATTGTTACCGTTATTATTATTATTATTATTATTATTATTATTATTATTATTATTCGATTTATTATCAATAAAACATTCACTCAAATAAAAACAAAAAAAAATTACTGAATTTGATTTTATTGTTATTTAAACAAATGTCTATTAGATTATAAGATATTAACTTTAAAGAACAGACTATGAATTTGAATATGTATTCCACCCGTCAGGGCTAAGCATGAAATACACATCATGGCAATCCAAAAAAGCCTTTATTTATGCACTAGACTTGGTTCATTAAAAACGGACAAAAGTTATATTCTATTTACTTAGAATGAGTATTTAATGACAAACTGACGTTTGAATATGATAAAAAAAATTTCATTGAAAAAAAATCTAGATTTTTTTCAATTAAATCTTTTTTTAACTTTATAAAGTAAAAAAAGGATTTGCTAAAAAATTGTTTTAAATTTGTTTTATTTTTTATTCATTTTATTTATAATGTAAAAATTTACCGTGGAATTTCCACGGGTTCTGCTATCATCATTATTATAAATATCATTATCATCATTACCATTATTATTATCATTATTATTATTATTATCATTATTATTATTATTGAGACATTTGTTCAGCTTATTACATATCATTTTCAAACATTCATTCACTTGGAAACACAAAAAACAATTGAATTTGATTTATTGTTATTTAAACAAATATCTATTACATCGTAAGATGTTAATCTTAAACGCCAGGGTGTGAGTTTAAATATGTATTCTACCCCCAGGGATTGAGCACAAAATACAGGCCGTGATGGGTCATTGGCCAGATTTTGATATTTAATATCTTACTCGCAGAATCATGTAAGCTAATAAGAGATTCATTTATTTACTCGTGAACAACGAGATCAAACCGGGATGTTATTAACCATGATCGAGTTATGTTGATTTTCTGTAAACGAGGAAGTTTACAAGGAATTTCAAATTTACAAATTATTCCAAGTCATATGAAGATGATATGCACTGCTTAACATTCTCGTTTCAAACAAAAATAAGAAATTTATTTGTGATAAGGGATGTCTTCATATTATTCAAACCACCGTTCTCAGCTTGTGTTTTATTTTTCACAATGCTTCGGTCAATGTGACCTCCGACCTTTTTCAGGTGTATCTTTTCGAACACAGATATCTTTGAGAATTTTGAATGGAGAGTTTGAGAATCTACAAAGAATTTTGAATGGAGAGTTTTATTTTATCCACAGGGGTAGCATTCTCTCGCTCCCTCAGGTAGAAGTCCTAAGTCAGTTGCAAGTTGTATTTTGGGTATTGCCCGCATTGACGATTGACTGACAGAAATGTGTAACTTACACCTGAATTTTTCCAAATATTTTACTCGGAAAATTTTAGGATGAATTTTGGGAGCCTTAAGCCTATTTTGTTCTTAGATGTACAATCTTACTATCACGATACATCACTAATTATCACTAAAGATATATATTATATATATATATATATATATATATATATATATATATATATAGTAAGTTATAAAATATATATGGCAATTAAGCTACACTGAATATTCCGCGTTTCATCCACTCTAGGACTCTTCAGGCTTATGCGTGAATTTTACTAACTAGCTCTACCTACGTATTGAGCACTTTTGAAGTAAATACTTAAAGTTTACGCATAAATTTATACTTTCGTATATTAATTTTATGTGAGTAAATTAAGTAGTTATATATATATATATATATATATATATATATTCTTCAGTTCAAGAAAGAGAAAGCATGTTGAGAGACAGGCACAAAATCATAATTTAAATCTAGATGTTTATCAACAGCAAATGATTAGGAGGGAATGTTATACAGGACAACAAAAATAATAGGAGATATGAAGTGGGGAGGGAATCTAGCTTATTACATCGAAATGAGCAGAGGAAGAAAAAGATTTTCAGTCAATCTCAGAAAAGAGTGCACAAAAGAAAGAATTAGATACACGATGTTGATGTGCAGTACAAAGAGTAATCCATAATACAGTTCAATAAGGAGTGGTGTGTGACGTTCTAGTAAAAGTGCCGTGCAGACGTTTTTCTTTCCATATGAATGGGTAATGATGAGTTTGTTTGTTCTTGGTTGTGACAGAAATCTATTCAGGCTGAATCTAAATTTGTGACGAATGGAATTTATATCTTGGTGTTGTCATCAGCGAATAAGGACCCCCCCCCACACTTATTTTTGCATTTTTCAGTTTCTTCTTTTTTTTTTCTTCATCTAGTGAAAAGATAACTAGATATTTTCTTCTAAGGTCTAAAGAAAATGGATTCGTCTCAAGATGCAGTCTTTTTTTTTTTTTTCTAAATCAAAAGAAAAGAATATTTCTATTCTTTCCATGTAATGTTTTGAAGGATTTGTTATAATAAAAACAGACTAAAGAGGAAATATAAAGTGAATAACAATTTGTTGACTGACTCTTACAGATCTCGTGGATCTTCGTCATGTATCTTTTTCTGCCTTTTTTCTAAGAAGAGTTCAGTAAGAGAAAAAAGGTTTAACAGTCAAAGGGAGGTAATTCAAATTATCTTACATCCCTCTTTCAAGTCCCAAATTCATAGTGAAAATTTCTTTGGTGATTGAACTTTTCTACCACTTTTTGTATATTTTACTTTGGGATTTTCCGAATTAAAAGGTTGGATATCCTGCTGTAGAGTTGACTCCACATCTGTCAGGTCAGTTTGTTCCATAAGATTATTACTCAGGAATGTCTACGGATGTCTTTGGTAAGACAGACAATTCTGTTGGTGTAGCTATTTGAGGAGACTTGATTTGCTCATTTTTTTTTCGAAGATGGATTCTATTTCTACGAAACAATCCTGAATCAGTCTGTTATTCATTTTATATTCCCCCCTTTAGTCTGTTTTATTATAACAAATCCTTCAAAACATTACATGGTGTCAGAAGTGAAAAAGAAAAAAAATATATATGCAGAACAAAGAAGAACTTATATGAAAGAAAAAAACATGGACATCTTGCTATTACTGATTGCACACACGCAATATTGGAAGTACCGAGAATTGAAAGAAAAAGTTTATTTTCTTTACAGAAATAGCAAGTGTGTTATATATATATATATATATATATATAAAAAAATTCAAACTATGGCTCAAAGAAATTTCAATGCCAATATACCTCCCCCAGCAAAAATGGCTTTGTCAGGAAATGTTGCGAGAAATTGGAAGAGATTTAGGCAGAATGTTTTTTAATTATTCTGTGGCGAGTCGATTGTAAACGAAGTTGCATCGGAATATCAGACTTCTGTTTTTCTTTTTCTTATTGGTGAGGAATGTTTTGATATTTTTGAAGGGTTGCATTTTAAATCAGAGGATGAGCAAAATAATTTTCAAAAAGTAATACAAAAATTTGATGAATTCTTTGTTGGAGAAACACATGAAGCATACAAATTTCACCTTCGAAAACAAGAACCCGAAGAAAATATAGAAACATACATAGTGGTTCTACGCCAGCTTGCAAAAAGTTGCAATTTTGGACAATTAACGAACAGACTAAAGGAGAAATATAAAATGAATAACAATTTATAGATCTCATGGATCTCGGTCATGTATCTTTTTCTGCCTTTTTTCTAAGAAGAGTTCAGTAAGAGAAAAGAAGGTTTAACAGTCAAAGGGAGGTAATTCAAATTTTCTTACATTCCAGACTTAAAGAAGGAACTAGGAAGTTTTTTTTTTTTTGCCGAACATCTTGTCTCCTCAGAGAACACTATTTTACAAAGAAGTATGTGTATTTTTTTTTCAGGTTATTCCTTCAGGATAATGAGGAAATAAATTCCTTGACATAAAAGAACACTCTCAAAACATTATGATGGTCTACTTGTGTTGCATGCCAGATATTCTGCATGACCACTTGTTCAGAACCCCTTACCTAAACTGAAACTCTTAAAAAAAAAATGACAGTACAATCTAAAATTACGCTTAAACCAGGAAAAAACTCAAATAAAATTAAATTGCCTCCTCCCTTGAGGCTTGCATTTACGAACACCCGTGGCCTTAGACCTAATTTAAATGATGTTGAAGCATTTCTCCTAACAAACACCCTGGATATCTTAGCACCAAGTGAGACTAATCTAGATTCCTCCATCCCCTCTAACTACTTTAACATGCCCGGATATTTCTCACTCTGCCGTAAGGACTCTGACAGACATATGCACAGGCTTGGAGTCTATATTCGGAACACCCTCCCCTTGACTAGAGCAAGAACCATACACATCACTTCTAGATCTGTTTCTAATGATTGTGTTATGAACGCACACAGCTCACTTGGGAATGCTGATCATGTAGTGATAATAGTTGAAATCGCCCTAAACAGCCAAAATGGAAGTGCCATTGTTCAAAACAACGATATATTATAAAAAGGCTGACTGGGAAGCCATCAGGGATCTCATCAGAGTCGCTCCATGGCGAAATATCTTTTCACTTCCTGCTGAACAGTGAGCAAATGAGACCACTGAATGGTTCAAAACAGCAATTGAAGCATGGGTTCCTACGCGGAAATTTTATAGCAAGCCCCACTCCCCCCAATGGTTTACTTCCACATGTGCAGCTGCCATCGCACAAAGGCAGCATGTGTACCGCAGATTTAACCGACATAAATCCAGTTCAAACAGACAGAAGTATATAGAAGCCAGAAGTAACTGTAAGAAAGAAATAGCGACAACTAAGAGAGAATTTACTGAAACCACCAAAAAATGCATCGAAGCACAGAAATTAGAAGTGTAGTAAATAATTCCCCCACTATCCAACAGTCATGAAGTTGTTTGCTCAGCAACCGAGAAGGCTAACATGCATGCCAGTTGGTTTGCCTCCAACTCCACACTGGACCCTGCTAATCACCCTTTCCCGGTCGTTCCTTTGCGGACAGACACCACACTAGACGATCTGAAAATTACCCCTTCTCAGGTGCATGATATCATAAAAAATCTTGACACTTCAAAAGCATGTGGACATGATCTCATCCTGGCTGTGCTATTAAAAAAGTGCTCCTCCGAAGTAACTCCAATCCTCTCCAAATCTTACAACAAATTCCTTAATGAATATTGCTTTCCTGCCTGCTGGAAAACTGCTTCTGTGGTACCAGTTTTCAAAAATTCTGGCGAAAGAACTAACCCAGTAAAACTCATTAGCCTCCTCCCACTTTTTGCCAAAATATTTGAGTCCATAATTAACCAAGCTCTAGTCCATCACCTTACAGATGCCAAACTTCTGACAGACCAACAATATGGATTTAGGCAAGCCCGTTCCACAGCAGACATTCTAACTGTAATATCCAAGCGTATATACCATTCACTTGACAAAGCAGGGGAGGGTAGAGCGATAGCTCGAGATATATCTAAGGCTTTTGACAGGGTATGGCATGAAGGTCTTCTCAGGAAAATCAGATCATGCAGTATCACTGGAAGAATACTTAACATAATTAAATCCTTCTTAGATAAGAGAAAAATCCAGGTTGTCCTCGACGGTCGTACATCTAAACATATGATATAAATGCGGGAGTGCCTCAGGGGTCTATCCTCAGACCTCTATTATTCCTAATATTCATAAATGACCTCCCTTATAAAATTGTCTGTGAGATGGGTATATATGCTGATGACACCATGCTCTATAACAGACACGACAGGAAAACAAATGAACACATATCTAAAGAAATGGCAAAAACACTAGAGGATGACCTCTAATCTGTAGTGGAATGGGGACAAAAATGGATGGTCACGTTCAATGCTGCCAAGACTAAACTTGTTTCCTTCAATAACTACAAGAAACCTTCTCTACCACTAATAGCAATGGCCAAGAACACATTACCTGAAAGTACTTCCTTTAAACTCCTCAGCCTAACGTTCACAGGAAACATGAGTTAGAACAATTACATTGAGAACATTGCCAGGACTGCTGCAAAAAAGGTAGGTTCTCTCTACCGTGCTAGAAAGCTACTAACGCTGGAAAGTATCCTGTATCTCTATAAGGCCACCATTCGCCCATGTATGGAGTATTGTTGTCATATTTGGGCCGGTGCATCTGCTACCAGTCTCTCACTCCTAGACAAGGTTCAAAAGAGAGTCGCCAACTTGAGAGGTTCTGAACTGTCATCTAAGCTTCTACCTCTGTCCCATCGACGAAATGTAGCATCCCTCTGCCTGTTCTACAAGTACGTTAACGGTGAATGTTCCGACGAACAGCAAGCACTTGTACTCCCTCTACATAAATACTCCCGACAACCCCGACAAGCAGCAAAATCCCACCCCTTCACAGTAGAGATCCCTAGATGTAAGAGAGCCTCCTACTCCAATAGTTTCTTCCCCAGAACTGCTAAACTTTGGAATTCCCTTTCAGGTTCCTGCTTCCCCGACTGTACTGACATGCAGAAGTTCAAGTGTAACGTGAACCGACATCTTGCTGCCCAACTCCGTACCTTGTACCCCTGTAGCCTGTGTCCCTAATAGTAGCCCCCTACATCAAAGTGGCAATGTGCCTTGTTCGGGGTGAAAATGTATATTAAAAAAAAAAAAATTATGTCAGATAATAAGTTATATTTGTCAACTAATCTACTCAAAAGGATTTTTATTTTACAAATAGACGACATTTTGTAATGTAAGCTTCAATTGCAAACAAAGGGAGCGAACTCTTTTTGACTTTGCTAAAATTATTTCGACCTTTCTAAAAAAATACCCTACGTTGATTGAAATCTTATATCACGGCAGTAAAAAAAAGAAAGGCCTTCTCAACTCGTCTTTCCTTCTATCTTTTGTAATTGTTACCACACAAAGGATTTTCTTTGTAGCTGAGAGCAAAATCTTAGCTCATGAACTTTTTTTTAGCACTAAGTTTCTTAGTAGGATTGTTATTACCTGTACCTATTAAAGGTCGGATAATTCTGAGCAAGCTCTGGAAATTGGGGATTTTCTGGTACCAGAATGTTTCGCATGATATTTTGGTTTCTTGGAAGAGATTGCATCAAGAGCTTCTCGATCTACATTAATGATCTTCCAAATCACATCCTTACATCATTTGTAGACATTTATGCTGATGACACTACTATCTATGGTAGCACATCTAAGACCATAAATGTCCAAGTACTCTCTGATTCTCTCTCCTCTGATCTTGAGCACATGGTACAATGGGGAAAGAGGTCGCTTGTTACTTTTAATGCATCAAAACCCAAACTTTTATCTTTACATCATCAACGCGCTGCCCCTCATCTAGCATCAATTGAAATGAATGGCTCTCTTCTTGGCGAGACTCCATGTTTTGACAAGCATCTGGACTTGACCTTTTCTCCTGATCTAAAATAGAACACATGCATCAAAGGCCGCTGGAAAAATGGTGGGATACTTCTATCAATCCAGTAGATATCTCACTGCTGACGCAATTTTCCATCTATATAAGACTCAGCTACGTCCAAGGATGGAGTACCGTTGCCACATCTGGGAAGAAGTTGCTAGAAAGGACTTATCCTGCCTTGATAGAGTTCAAAATAGACTTCGTAGTCTCATAGGAGATGTCTTTTTCTCTTCTCTGCTACCTCTTTCTTACAGAAGAGATGTTGCGAGTCTTTGCTTTATCGTTATTTTTATGGCAAGTGCTTGACTGAGCTTCAATCTATGGTCCCCCTCACCAAACTTTCACAAGAAACACTTGTCTAGCTGAAAACACTATCTATAATTCCCTCCACTCTTTATTTGTGCCTAAACCTAAATGTAGATTCCATGAACAAAGCTTCTTTCTTAGAATTGCACGCCTGTGGAACTCTCTTCCGATTGCCTGCTTTCCAGCTGACTACAATTTGATTACCTTCAAGTCCAATGAAAACAAGTTCTTGATGAGCCGTTCCACTTAAGTTAACAAATTTACCGAATTTCCATTACTAACAATTACTATATTGTCCAATTGACTAATGTACACCCTTTAAGCCTTATCCTCGAGTGGCCTCTGGGCCTTGATAAGTGGTGATACCTATGTTTAAAAAAAAAAAGAGCCAATTGGTATTGGAAATCTTGAGTTCAACATATACTCTGTTGATACAGATTTTGTTGTGGTTTTGATAGCATTTTGTGACGCTTCAAATCAGGTTTATGGTATTACTGAATATTTATATCAGCATGGTGAAGCTAATTTAATTCTTGCCAAGGCAATGGTAGCTCCTTCTGTTAAGAGGACCTGACCCACATTAGAATTATTAGCTGTTTATATGTGTGTCAAACACGTTTTTGTTCTGATTAATATGTTCTCTTCCAAAATGTTACAGCCGTTGATGCTCAAGTCGTGTTGTCCTGGCTTTTGTCCGATACTATTAACTCAAGTGTCAATTTACCAGAAATCGTTTAAAGAAGATGAAAACAATAATTGTTGATTTAGGTAACAGGGCATATAACGTTAAGTTCAAATATATCAACACAGGAGATAATCTTGCAGACTTCATTACACAAGATATCTCTCTAAATAAATTTAGAAGAGAGAAGGAATTTTGGTTGAGAGGTCCGTCTGGTTGAAGGGAGATAACTTGGACTGGTCTACCTTTGGCTTGGAGTGCTTTAGCTCGACCAATGAAATATTCACTGATGCATACATTAGGTGTGAGGATGAGTCAAATGATCTTTCTATAATTAATGTAGAAAGATTTTTCCACTTGAATAAGTTGATAAGAATATTGACTTTAGTTTTTAAATTTATATTTAAAATAAAAAAAGTGTCGATTGTGATTTTAGTCTTAAGGTCAGAACTTAGTTAATTAATTAGTTAATTAGTTGACTCAAAGTCAATTTCTGGTTAGGGAAAGAATTATTTGGATAAATCCTTCTGTTATGAGATATCTTTATTGGTATCTAAATTCAATCTTTATCTGGATGAAGAAGGTTTTATACGTTCTCATGGACGAATTGACACGACTCTACCTATTTTTCCAAAGATATTATGTATCCTATTTTGTTGCCTAGGTCATGTCATGTGACTCGTTTGATTGTCATGGATTGCCATGTTAGGTGCAAACATTTGGGAATAGCTGCAACTCTTTTTAAGCTGTGCCTCTCAGGATTTTGGTTATCCAGGGCCAGACAGGCCATCAAAACGATAATCTCTGGTTGTACTGTTTGTAAAAGGAACAACTCTCTGTCCTTTAAGTACCCTAAGATTACTAATTTGCCCAAGCATCGGGTTAACTTGGTTAGGTCTTCCTTGTATACTGGTATTGACTTTACAGATCACTTGTGGGTTCAGGAAGGTGACAAAACTAAGAAAATGTATTGGTATTCACCTGTTTTAATGTCAGAACCATTCATCTGGAACTTGTGCCTAACATGTCTGTTTACTTTGTGTGGTATTGGCCTTTTCAAGATTCTTTAATATGTTTGGAATTCCTTTGCACATTTATTCTGACAATGTTTGTTCTTTTGTAGCTGGTTGTGGCTTGATAGAGCAAGTTTATTTATCGGATGAGTTTAAGAAAATTATGACACTTTCCACATCAAACATCAGACCATACCTGTGTATTCGGCTTGGTATGGGGCGGTGTGGCAACGATTAATTAAGGTGGCTTTGAACTGTCTTTTTAAGGTAGTTGGACGAAGGAAGTTGGATTATTTCCAACTCCTAACGGTCTTGTCTGACATGCAAGGCTATATTAATGACATTCCATTAACTTATCTTTGTTCTGACGATTTAATTCCTCCAAACGCATTTGTCCATCCTTTTTACAAAAATTCTGTATTTTTCAATTTAGAAGATGATGTTTTTATGAGTTATCCTTCTGGAACTCATGAGAAGTTTGCAATGTTGGGATGAATTTTTGCTTCAGTTTAAGCAGATGTAGTATGAGAGTTATCTCTTGGGATTAAGAGAATTGTCATATGATTTGTATCAGGCCGAATTTGATAATAGAATCAAAATCGGTGATGTGGTTTTAATAAAAAAATCCGGTAAAGCCACGGCCTTATTCTAGGAAGAGTGATTAATCTCACTACCGGTACTGATAATTTAATTAAATCTGCTATGATCAAGAAAGTGATGGTGTTTCTCAGGAGCATTCTGTGAGACATCTGCATCCTTTAGAACTTTCCATTCTTATCAGGTCCCTTCTTCTGATAAAGAAATTAGTGATTCTCTAAAAAAAGAGAATTACTATAGATGTCGACGATGTCACATCCAGGCCTGTAAGATCTGGTATATCTTTACGCGAAAGAGATCCTGATTTTCTTTGGTACTAAGTTGGTTGTTGAAGGATTTCTTTTTTCTCTTGTTTTTTTCTTTTTTTTTTTTTGTTGGGAGAGTGTAGAAATTTTTTTTTTTTGGGGGGGGGGTATATTTCTTCTTCTTCTTCTTCTCTTTTTTCCTTCTTCTTCCTTTCTCTTGAATTTGCTTTACTGCTGATTATGTTGTTGGTCATGTGACTAATTTCTTCCTGTTGATTGAACCGTGCATTCCCGCGTTTTATCATAAAATTCAAGCTGAAGTTGTCAGTTTGGACTTAGTACGTCAAAACATTTCTAGTGCTATCTTCTCTCCATTTAAACAGAACGTTAAAATGTTTAAGTGAATTCGTCTGAGTTTCCTGACGAATTTGTATCTTGCTGAAAGAAATCTACTACAAGTAAATCTAAGAAATCTGTCGAGAACTTGGTGTTAAATATGTTGGAAAAATACCAGCTTGCAGGATACATGTGGGAAATATTCTCACTAGGAAAGATTGAATTGGAAATGTCTATCATTATAACTAGATATTTTCTTCTAAGGCCTGAACAAAAAATGGATACGTCTCAAGATGCAGTTTTTTCTAAGTCAAAAGAAAAGAAGGCACTAGAAAGTTTTTTTACCAAACTTTTTGCTTCCTCAGAGAACATTATTTTACGAAAAACTATGTGTATTTTTTTCAGGTTATTCCTTCAGGATAATCAGGAAATGAATTCCTCGTTATGAAAGAAAACTCTTCTGGAACATTATTTCAGTTATCTTTGTCTGTAGATATTTCAACTAATCTACTCGAGAGGACTTTTATTTTTAAAATAGATGACATTACAAAATGTAAGCTTAAATTGAAAACAAAGGGAGTGAACTCTTGTTGACTTTGCTGACGTATTTCGACTTTTTTTTTTACACAGGCATCACCACATTATCAAGGTCAAGAGGCTACTCGAGGATCAGGGTTAAAGAGTGTACAGTAGAAATTGGACAATATAGTAATCAATTCGGTAAATTTGTTAACTTATATGGAACGGCTCATCAAGAACTTGTTTACGTTAGACTTGAAGACAACCATATTGTAGTCAGCCGAAAAGCAGGAAAATGGAAGACAATTCCACAAACGTGCGGTTCTAAGAAAGAAGCTTTGTTCATAGAATCTACGTTTAGGTTTAGGCACAGATAAAGAGTGGGGGGGAATTATTGATAGTGTTTTCAGCTAGACGAGTGTTTCTTGTGAAAGTTTGGCGAGGTGGGACCATAGACTGAAGCTCAGTCGAACACTTTCCATGAAAATAACGATACATCAGAGACAAACTCGCAACATCTCTTCTGTAAGATAGAGGTTGCAGGGAAGAGAAAAGGACATCTACGAGGCTACGAAGTCTATTTTGACAAGTCCTTTCTAGCAGCTCCTGCCCAGATGTGGCAACAGTATTCCATCCTTGGACGTAAAAAAAAAAGAACCCTACGTTGGTTGAAATCTCATATCACAGCAGTAAGTAAAAGAAAGCCTTCTCAACCTGTCTTTCTTTCTATCTTTCATAATTGTTACCACGCGAAGGACTTTCTTTGTAGTGAGAGTAAAATCTTAGCAACAGACAGCTCGTGAATATTTTTTAAGTTTTTTCTTTTCTTAATAAAATTGTTTGTTTGTTTCTATCCAACAAATCTTTTCTCTTCTCATTTTTTTGTTGTTGTTGCTTTTCTTTGTCTTTGTATTGTTAACGTTTTTATACGTCAAAGTGACCTTCATTAAATACGATGGTAATAATTAATTAGACAACCTATTTATAGCATAGGGAGGATTAATGTGTTTTGTAACTCTTCTGTACTTTCACCTAACAAGTTAATAAACAAAAGGTAGCTCAAAGAGTGTTTGCTGCATTTCTTTAATGTTTAAGAGAGTAGCGGATGACATCACGTAAATTTTTCTTTAGGGAAGACAACAACAAAGGAGAAAGAGAAAAGGGAGAGAAAGTGGAAGGAAGTTGCTTCTCAGTAGGGAAGTAATCAGCTATCTGTTTCAACATGGAGATAAAGGGATCGTGTGTGAACTTCTGTATCCACATGAATGTGTCATTTCTTAGGATGTCCACAGATTAAACACAACACAACGACTGATATGTTTCCACAGGCATCTTTATTCTCCACTGTAAGCATAAGTCGTCCCAAGGGGCTTAACTCCAAACGGCGAAAACCCTGGTTAGTTTCTCATGCAACAATGAACTCTGTGAAATAGCTGTCTACGAAGTTTCTGTTTGTTCCATACTTTCTTTTTTACATAGGAGTCACTACTTATCAAGGCTTGGAGACCACTCGAGGATAAGAGTTAATGAGAATACAGTAGTCAATGGGGCGATATCATAGTAATCATTAGTAGTGGAAATTTAGAAAATTTGATTACTTAAGGGGAACAGCTCATCAAAAACTTGTTTACATTGGACTTGAAGACGACCATATTGTAGTCAGCTGGAAAGCAGGCAAACGGAAGAGAGTTCTACAGGCGTGCAGTTCTAAGAAAGAAACTTTGTTCATGGAATTTACGTTTAGGTTTAGGCACAGAAGATAAAGAGTGGGAAAAATTATTGACACTGGTTTCAGATAGACGCGTTTTTTGTGAAAGTTTGGTGAGGGGGGACCATAGATTGGAACTCAGACGAGCACTTGCCGTGAAAATATTGATAAAACAGAGGCTTGCAACGTCTCTTCTGTGGGAAAGAGGTTGCAGGAAAGAGAAGAAGACATCCTCCACCTAAGGCAGGATAAGGTGCTTCTAGCAGCTCCTGCCCAGATGTGACAACAGTACTCCGTCCTTGGACGTATCTGGCTCTTATATAGATAGAATTGCATCAGCAGTGAGATATCTACTGAAGTGGTAGAAGGATCCCACCATTTTTCCCATGATCGTGGCAATGGATTTGATGTACGTGTTCCATTTCAGATCAGGAGTAAAGGTCACACCCAGAAGCTTGTCAAAACATGGAGTCTCCCCAAGACGAGAGCCCTTCATTTCTTTTTCTTTTTTTTTTTTTTACACGGTGGTCACCACTTATTAAGGCCCGGAAGCCACTCAGGGATAAGGGTTATTTCAATTGATACCAGACGGGAATCAGAGCATTGATGATGTAAATATTGAAGCTTGGTTTTAGATGCATTAAAATGAACCATTCTTGTTTCTTTGCTTGACTTCCTTCCATATTCTCTTTACATGATTCATTGTCAGCTCAACAAATTGTAGTGTGTAGTTCACTGTTGGTGTTCATAGCCTTCTCTTCCAACTTCACTGTTCGCCTTCCAGCAGTTGGATACAATAGTTCTCCCTGGCAAGATATATTTTTTAATTATTGGAAGGAGGGTTTCAGCATTTCTGTTCGGTATGGTAACCAACCTCCTTCTCTGCGGAGTCATATCCGCTGAAGAGCCAAAATGGTTGGAGTACTCTCCCAACAATATGTGTTCTTCTGTTGAAGAGGGATTCGTACACCTCCACTGTATGCTCTGGGCCTCCAATCTGCTGAGAATTCCTCAGAATGTACTCTCTGCATATATTTCGCACAAATCTGTAATAGTATGTGTTACGATAATGACACATTCGCATTGTACATTTCTTACAGTCACGATCTTGTGCGACCACAGATATATAAATTTTATTATCTGAAAAATTTCCAGTTTGAACTGGGAGAAAAACTTCCCTTCGCATAACACAGTCCATATTCTGCATTTGGAGTTTTGACACCTCAATGCATATTCCTCATTTTTTTTTTTTTTTTTTTGAAAGTGCAGGAATGCTCGCAGGTCTGACAACTTTTACTTGTGCCAATTAGTTTTTCTTCCCGGCAAAATTCTATTACCTTTTCCAGCAATGGTAGATTTTCTCCTAGCTGCAATAAATTTATGTTAGTTTTCACAAAGTTATCAAATTGATTGAATTTTATCGTCTGCTTACTAGAAATTTCACATCGGCATATCCCGGCGGTTCATGTTATCTATTAAAAAACGCCCGTGAAACTTTGGATTCAGACAGTTACTTCTCTTCACAAGTACCCTTAGTTTTCGTATGAAATAAATAAATAAATAAATAAAATAAAATAAAAATAAATAAATAAATAAAAATAAAATAAAATGAACGAAACTCTTAATAAGAGTTATCCCCCTTTGATTTATAACGAGTTGTGCAAAAACGCCGGATGTGTTCAATATAGAAATAACATTATGAAAAAAAGAAAAAAAAAAAAAAAAAAAGATCGCCAAGAAATAAATAACAAATAAATATCCGAGGGAGAAATCAGTATTTTAAACTGTGTCCGAAGTTAGAAATAAATAGCAACAAAAAAAATTAAACTAGGTATTAATTACTTCCGAAAAGAATTATGAAAAAAAAGTAAATAAAGAAAGCGAAAGAGAACAAATATCCGTAATTGTTTAATTGGAAATGTTTCGATTTAATTAATGAAAACGGGAAAGTTTTTCATGAAACATATATATATATATATATATATATATATATATATATATATATATATATATATATATATATATATATATATATATATATAACTACTTCATTTACTCACATAAAATTAATATACGAAAGTATAGATTTATGAGTAAACTTTAAGTATTTATTTCAAAAGTGCTCAATACGTAGGTAGAGCTAGTTAGTAATTTATAAAATATATATTGCGATTAAGCTACACTGAATATTCGGCGTTTCATCCACTCTAGGATTCTTCAGTGTTTCGGCATATCCCGGCGGTTCATGTTATCTGTTAAAAAAGCGCATAAGCCTGAGGAATCCTAGAGTAGATGAAACGCCGAATATTCAGTGTATCTTAATCGCAATATATATTTTATAAATTATTATTATATATATATATATATATATATATATATATATATATATATATATATATATATATATATATATAGTTAAAAACAGAAATGAAAAAAAAAAAAACATTATTAAAAACAGAAAATGAAAATGACATATTCATAATTGTCTAAACTGGGCGAGCGGCGAGCGCCATTTGAAAACCAAAACATTTATTACATAAAAATTTATCAAAATATAATTGTAAAAACATTTATTGAAAAGTTTGCATAAGAAAATATAATTTCAATAAAACAATTTTGCAATGGATTTTTATAAAATAATTTTTGTTGTTGTTGCTTTTTTTTTTTTTTTTTAAATTTTTTTGAACAAATAAATAATTTTAATGAAACATTTTTTTGAATTAAAGCAACTTTAAAGGATCAACAAAAAATTAATTTAAATGAAACCGAAAAAGCATTATCTAGTTTAATTTTTTGTTATTTATTTATTTATTTATTTACACAGGCATCACCACATTATCAAGACCAAAAGGCCACTCGAGGATAAGGTTTAAAGAGTGTACAGTAGAAATCGGACAATATAGTAATAAATTCGGTAAATTTGTGAACTTATATGGAACGGCTCATCAAGAACTTGCTTATGTTAGACTTGAAGACAATTGTAGTCAGCTGGAAAGCAGGAAAACGGAAGACAATTCCACAGGCGTGCCGTGCAGTTCTAAGAAAGAAGCTTTGTTCATGGAATCTACATTTAGGTTTAGGCACAGATAAAGAGTGGGGGAATTATTGATAGTGTTTTCAGCTAGACGAGTGTTTCTTGTGAAAGTTTGGCGAACACTTTCCACGATACAGCAGAGACAAACTCGCAACATCTCTTCTGTGAGATAGAGGTTGCAGAGAAGAGAAAAAGACATCTCCTACGAGGCTACGAAGTCTATTTTGAACTCTATCAAGGCAGGACAAGTCCTTTTTAGCAGCTCCTGTCCAAATGTGGCAACAGTATTCCATCCTGGGACGTACCTGGCTGTTATATAGATAGAGATTGCATCAGTAGTGAGATATCTATTGGATCGATAGAAAAATCCCACCATTTTTCCAGCGGCCTTGGCAACAGAATGCTGGCAATCTCCAAAAATACCGTTAGGGCTTACAACATGGCCGCCAGAAGAGTCACGTGATCCGGTTGATCCAAAACATGAATCGCCGTATTACGAAACCGGAAAACGCAAATTTAAAGCAAACTTTGACAAACAAGCATAATAATTAAGTACAAAAACAGTTTTTCAATATAATAATAATAAATAATTTATTTAGAACGGTCATTTAATTTTTTGTTGAGAAACAATCACAGTTTGTTTGTTTTTTAAAACAGTGTTTATAAAAAATATTTTATTCAGAGTTTTTCATAAAAATGGTATTTTTAAAAATAAAAAATAATACTTCTATTATGTTTTAAACGACTGTAATAGTTTATTTTGGAAGTATATTTCATAAAGAAAATTGACAACCCACTTTAAAAACAGAAATTACGAGTTTTATATATTTTATTCGCAGTTTTTTGTTGGGGGTGTCAAAAATTCCGCCTAAAATTCTGATACACCTAGTCGACCACTTGTTTGTTCTGAATAAAATACTTTTTATAAACACTGTTTTAACTAAAAACAACCTAAGATTGTTTCTCAAAGTTTGCCTATTTTTATAACAACATTATATCAACAAAAAATTAAATACAAACAAATTGTGATTGTTTGTCAAAGTTTGCCTTCAAGGCCGCGTTTTCTATTTGCACGATACATATTTTGGATCAACCGGATCACGTGACTCTTCTGGCGGCCATGTTGTAAGCCCTAACGGTATTTTTGGAGATTACCAGAATGCTTTGCTTCGGTCATACTTTAAAATACTAATTTCTCCCTCGGATTTTAACGCCAGAAAAATGGCGTCTCCATTTTCGGAAATAAACTATAGAAATCCCATGTTTTAACTTATTTTAAAGTTTTAAGTGTGAAACTGCTGAACACTTCAGTTAAAACGAAATCAAAGATGGCGCCAAGATGTTATTGCCTTTGGCGTACCAAGAATCGCTCAAAAACTCGAAAATAAAACTGAAAGAAATCCACCCGTGACATTTATTGGATGGATTTTTATTAGTAATTTTATTTATTTTCGCTTTTTTTTTTTCTCTAGCGATTTTGAGCGTTAAAAATATACTGGTCGATAAAGAATATATTTCTACTTCGTATGCTATTTTATTGTCTATATTTTTCCTTTACGATTTCTCAATTTGTTAATTATACTATCATACAAAGAACAAAGGGAAATAACTCTATTTATATCTTGAAGAGTTATTGCTCTTGGATAACGTTTCCTTAACCAATTCTTTTCTTGGTACTTGTGCATCCTTTGAATCGGACGTGATTCAGCGTTCACGCGGTTTTCCCTGGAGCATGACGTTAACAGCCGGATTATGCAGAGCGTCACCGATGTAATCATAACAACGCTATTTTAAATGTAGAAACATCAATAGAAAAAAAACAAAAACAAAACAAAACCTACCGTAATTTTCTAATTTTTATAAACTGTGTGAAGAAAAGTTTTTGTCAAATAAATAATTTTTAAGAAGAAATAAAATTTTTTTGTCCAATAAATAATAAGGAAACTGGGTGTTTTCATTCTTTTTTTTTATGCCGATTCGATTGGGATAGTTGGAATCTTTTTTTCCAATGCCAGGAAAATTTCCTTGGGAAGATATTTTTCTTCAGATTTTTTGATAGCAAAGTGGACAGAGAAGAGGTAGCAGATATATAAGGAAGCGCTTCACAAACCGGGTAGCTTTCGGCGATGTGAGTTAATATGTAGACAAACGGATCGCTACCAAATTTTTACCTCCACATAAACTCTAAATGATAAACTCTAAAAGATAAACTCTAAATGATAAACTCTAAAAGATAAACTCTAAATGATAAACTCTAAAAGATAAACTCTAAAAGATAAACGCTAAAAGATAAACTCTAAATGATAAACTCTAAAAGATAAACTCTAAAAGATAAACTCTAAATGATAAACTCTAAATGATAAACTCTGTTTTAATTCATTGTTCTTGATGTTGGGTGTAGGTGGACATACAATCTTGCAGATCTCATGAATAGTTAAGATCAATGAGGGCTTTGTGCAGACGAAATATCCTAAAGAATGAATTACGTGGGCTCTGTGTGGAAGGCTGATTCGCTCCTCACAAACAACAGCAACAGCCAACTTCAGTCAAATACATTTTCTTACCCTTGTAGTTTGTATGATGTTAGCCTATATATGCTCTTAACACGTTGACTGGCATGTCAACAATATATGTTGACATGCCAGTTTGCAATAACGCTGTGTCAACAATATTTGTTGATGGGGTCTTTTTGTTACAAAGCCCTCCAGTAAGAGTCTTTAGTTATCGGTTGGGATCAATTATGTGGTTGGTTTCCTTATGTAGTGTTGTTTACGATAATACTTCTCATAGGTATATATCAACAGACGGCTTTGGGAATGGAATACTCTACCAGTATAGACAAATATATGCTGTTATGTACCCGTTTGCATGTATATGGCCTGGAAAACCTATCTCTATAACGAAACATATAAACCTACAAAATATATTGATACTCTAGTATTAAGGAAAAGATAAACATCCAAATGAAAGAATAACAACCATCGAAATTAAGTTTATATATAAATATGAAAAACTTTGCTGCTGTAATTATTTCAGACACCACAGTAAAGTGGAAAATACAACTCCCAGTATACCACCTTTATTTAAATCATATAAATAGCCTTGTATATCTATTCACTGGCTGTTAATTAAACCATATGGGCATATACCTAAAAAATTAACAAATAAATAAATAATTTTAAAACAAGAAGCAAATGAATAGATAAAAAGTGAAGTGTAAAATAAATAAATATATAGAAACTTAACAATTAAAATAGATGGATAATGTAGTCGCCACCAGAAAAAGAAAAAAAACCATAAAAACCAAAGATAGGGAAGTTAGTAGCGATGAGGGCATAATATTACTTCAGATCAAAGTGAAAACTTTGGCCAATAAATAACTGCCAAGTTAAAAGAAATACCAATGCACTCTGTTGCTACAGCTTAACCATATGAGGTCGTATTCCCTCTCTTCCCTTAACCTCTCCTACTCCCTTCCTTTACCACAGTTCCCTCAAAAACTCCTATTGCTCACATTCACAAAGTATACACCCACTTTCTTTCAAAGCGGAACCCACACCCAAATATCTTATAAAAAAACGAATGTAATCTTGACTCACTTTTCAATATCGCTCCTTTTTTTTTGTCTGATGAGGTGGTCTCTTGGAATTGGGATTCCACTGAAACATGTATGCACATATGTAACCAATAATGTTTGTATAATAAACAGACTATATACCAGCTCTGTCCTCCAGTGAGCACTCTTTAATAATCACATGTGTTTCATTGGATTTACCTCTCTAGGAAACTAATCTATAGACCCATTATATAATATATATATATATATATATAATATATATATATATATATATATATATATATATATATATATATATTTAAAATGTACACTGGAAAAAAGGTCATGTTCATTAAATATGCCACAAAAAACCCAGTCACGGTCAAAGGTGAAAATGTTGAAGAATTTGACAACTACATCAGCATGAAGTGATACTGCTATAACGTCTGAAATCAATTGTTGAATTTGCTCTTGGATGGGCAGACTTTTCCAAAGTAGAGAGCATCATGAAGAGTAGAAGATGCAATATGGACAATAAGCAGAAAATATTCAATGGATACATCATCTGTGATGCGTTATGGCGCATGGTAGTAAAACATGGCCACTTAAATAATTCAGCAATAGAAAAGATAAGAATAAAACAACATAAAATCGAACACATTGTGCTCGGCATCAGTTTATGTGAAAGAAAAAGAAACACCTGGATCAGACAGCAAACTGAAGTAAACAACATCATTACCATCATACAAACAGCAAAACATAGATGAGCAGGCCATCTTTCGAGGTATGCAGACAGCAGTTTGACATAATTGACCCTGAGGCAATGAAACATAGCCAGAGGAAAGCCGAAAACCCAGCGGAGAGACGACTTTGACAGTCACGTAGGTCCTACTTGCATTACATACCTGTGTGCATACATAATGAAGACCAAAAACGGACTAATTCATCACATGTTCACGTAATCATGTGTATTGTCTATACAATGAGTTTATATGTAAATAAATAAATAAAAATAAATAACAGTATATTTGTGATCATCTAGTGTTTTTTTTTTTACATAGGCGTCACCACTTATCAAGGCCGATAGGCCACTCAAGGATAAGGGTTAAAGAGTGTAGAGTAGTCAAAAGGACAATATAGTAATCGATAGTAATGGAAGTTCGGTAAATTTGTTAATTTAAGTGGAACGGCTCATCAGAAACTTGTTCACGTTGGACTTGAAGACAACCATATAATAGACAGCTGGAAAGCAGGAAAACGGAAGACAATTCCACAGGCGCGCAGTTCTAAGAAAGAAGCTTTGATCATGGAATCTATGTTTAGGTTTAGGCACAGATAAAGAGTGGGGAAAATTATTGATAATGTTTTCAGCTAGTCTAGTGTTTCTTGTGAAAGTTTGGCGAGGGGGGACCATAGATTGAAGCTCAGTCGAACACTTTCCATGAAAATAACGATAAAGCAGAGACAAACTCGCAACATCTCTTCTGTGAGATAGAGGTTGCAGTGAAGAGAAAAGGACATATCCCACCAGGCCACGAAGTCTATTTTGAACCCTATCAAGGCAGGACAAGTCTTTTCTAGCAGCTCCTGCCCATATGTGGCAACAGTATTCCATCCTTGGACGTATCTGGCTCTTATATAGATAGAGATTGCATCAGCAGTGAGATATCTACTGGATCAATAGAAGGATCCGACAATTTTTCCAATTTAGTGTGAACTCGTATTTGCATAATGCGTGGGTGCCGGTATTTACACATAAAATACAGTTCATTTAATATGGGACAGTTCTTTAATGGAACAAATAAACATTTTTGTCTACTTGTCATCAAAGGCGAAACATACCTTCTTCTGATTCGCAACTCTTTGACATATCATTCTTTAATGTGCTCCTGAAAATGCAAACTATTTCTCTCCCAAATCCTCATGAAAACCAAATTATATTTCACACACAACATTTATTTAAATGGTTGCGACTTATTTTGCTCTCGGAGTGCACATCATTTCTCTTTTTTGATTACATCTCTCTAACTTCTCAGACAAATGCTTCCACGACTGAAAACTCTGACTCTCAGACTAAAACTCTAAAAAATTGCTCTCTTTGTTAGTTAAATCTTTGAAGTCACATAACGAGATCAGTCATTGTTTTTATAACTAAATTCTATTTGTTTATGTTTCTAAACTTCCAAAGTTATCATATAAATATTTAACATGTTTTACTATTCTAAAATACATACTCTGTTTCAATTACATTCCTTTTTATTAAAACATTCTCTTTGAATATTTCGCAGACCAGAGTGCTCTTCCTCTGGGGTGTTGACTTTTCAAATCTCACTTTCTCGACCTTGTGTCACATCTTACCGCCACGAGAAGAAGATAAATATCAGAAGACCGAATTAGTGCAAACCCAACATTCATACGTAGCATGGTACTATGGACGTAGCTGTTGTAAACGCAACCTCGAGTAACAAACGAGAGTGAATGGCTACATGGGAAAAAAACTTGCCATAAGCAATCTGTATGTGCAACTTCAAACCTAATTCACATTCCCATCAGCACAGATCATAATCACAAAGATAGCAAAAGGAGTCGACAACTTTCAATTTCTGCAAACCACCTACACAAAACTCAGTATTGTTTCTGTCATTAATTGGATGAACAGTATAAAGACAGGTGGGGTTTGTTTTACTATACACATAGATTAGAAAATGTTGTCAAAAAAACCCCCAAATATATAACAAATAAATAAATAATATCAAAGGCAAGAAAAGTTACTTTTCTACCTAATTGGATAAGTTTTTAGTGTTTTTATTTAATGTAAAATGTTTATTCGGTTTGAAAAAAACGAGTAAAGTTGAACACTACCAGAGAACAAGAAAAGATGTCCGCGATGTCTTTGAAGACTCAATAATCACTTCAAAGTAAGAAATAAAATAAATTGGTGGTAGAAACCCAACACATAAATGTCATATAACATTTATTGGGTGGGTTTCTACCACAATTTTGCTTTATATCTTATAAATCACTAAGGGGGTACCCGGCGTTGCCCGAGTGTTTGTTTCCGGGACGGGGGGGGGGAGTTTTAAAAAATGTTATGGTAGGTAAGTAGGAAGGATCAAACCCGGAGTCATGAGTAAAAGTAGGAAAATAAAGTGTGAAAAAAAAACAAAAAAAAAAAACATCTGCAACGTTAACAGTTCGGTCACCAAGAAAAGTCCATTCCAGTTGTTTAGGAAAAAAACAAAACAAAAAAAAACGACTATGGTAGGTCGGCGCGAACGTGAAAATATAATGTGAATTGTCCAGCACGCTAACCACTACGCCACAGAGCACTGCAGCTTAGTTTAGTGATTTTAAATAACTTCACATGAAAGAACTACGAAGCCAAACCGGTGTTCTCTTCTCAACTGTTCCTTGTGAACGATCCCCAAACGGTGTTAAGTGGTGGCAGGGGGAGGAGTAATTTATTAGAGAGAAAATATTTTACCACTTCCATTGATCTTAACCGATTTTGGCCGTGACTTCTCAGCAGAAAAAGTATAGAAATCTAAGATTATCGAGGAATTTGAGAAATAATAAGCCTATAACACACCTCAGATATTGTTCTGCCGTTTGTGCATATTATATTTGCATGAAATATCTTGATTTTTAATCCTATTAAGGTCAAAATCCGACGGGAAAAAATGAGTTCATTTTATTTATATAGAGATAACTAGCCTGGGTGCCCAGCGTTGCCCGGGTATTTGGAAGTGTGTGTTGAGCAAAAAAAATTTAAAAAAAGTAGTAGCAGGCAGGCAGGCTCGAACCCATGACGCGAAGGCGGAAAAGAAAGTGAAAGAAAATCCAACGTCTTAGCCGATGTCTCCATAACACGACCGGAAATCAAAAACGTTGAAATTAACCAAAGTCGATCCAACGGTGACAATGACTTGCTAAAATGTCGGTGAAAAAAAAACGACCCCTCCTTGTACAAAACGGCCGAGTTTAGGGTAAAGGAATTAATTTTTTTAGCCAATTTTTCGATATTTGTCGTCCGAGACGTCGAGCTTCAAAATGATACCAATCTTGTCAGGATCTGTCGGTTTTTGTGAGACATACAAACATACATTTAAACAGACAGGTGAGATTTATAACAACGTCTGTAAAATAGAAAGTTGCTGCCAACACCAGAAACTCCACAAGGAAACTTGTCAAAATCTTTCAACTCATACATGTTCAAAGAATAAAATCCGATTTCCTGAAATTATGTTTTGGAATTTTTGAGATAAGGATTGATAATTTGCATTACTTAAACTACTGTTCTCATCTTGGGTGTCATTTTAACATTTTCATCGATGTAACTTTTGATCTTCTTGAACTTAAAAATCTTTTGGTCAAACTCAGAAATCTGTCCAGAATTTTGAATGGAACCCTTTTTTAATCCACAGAGGTAACTTGCTTTCATTCTGCCAACCATGACTGGGTGAAAGTTATTTGTAATTATTTTCTTAATATTACCAATAATGAAGTGAACTTTTAACCTCCAGAAAACTGTCACTTGGAACTGATTATTACTTCGTACTTTTATCCGCTGGGTCACGGATCTATTGCTAATAGAATAAGAGCAAGTTACTCCTTGTAGATTAATTGAAAGGTTTTGTTTGAAATTCTGTATGGATTCCATGAGTTCAACAAGATGCACCTGAAGAAGGTTGGAGAGTACATCGACCAAAAACATAATGAGAATACCATCTAAAATGAGAACAGAAGTCCGAATAATCAAAATTCATAAAATAAAGTCTTATCAACTGACACAAAAGACGCGGGTGGTAATGTCGGCCGGAAAAATTTTATTTACAGTCAACAAAAAATTTTCCAATAATATTTGACATAAAAAAACCCAACAAAAAATGAATATTAAAATTGAAAACAAAAATTGGTCATATTGAAGCAATTAGCTCCCAAATTTTAGTTTAGTCTAATTTTCCTAATGATGACAAAACAAATTAATCCACCATATTTAGTTGTCTAGCTTTGTAAATTTCTTTTAATAAACTTTCTTATTGCTAGTTTATTAAAAAAAAAAAAAAAGAAAAAAATAGAGTACCTTCTCTTTAACCCTACAACTAATCCTAAGTTTAACTACTACTGATGATGATGATGATGATAATAATAATAATAATAATAATTAAAAAAAAAAAAAAAAAACTTTAATAAATATTATTTGATTTTATTATTTGCTAATGCAGAAATCTTCGAATTCAGACAAATTAATACAGTGGATTAATTTACCCTGCCACCGCTTGGAAAAACAGAAAAAAAAAAAAAATAGACAGTAAAATTTGGCAACCATTTTGGGAGCAAACCACTGCATTATAACTAGAAAATTGGATAAGAAAAAACCCAGCAAATGAAATCAAAAAATTGTTCGATAATTGAATGTTACCACATTGCAAATTTGGTTCAAAGCTAAGTCTGGCAAAAGGACACATAAATCGAGAGTCGTGGATCATTTAATGCTGCAAGACAATAATGTAAAGAATTTATTGTGAGTAAATTTTTAGTTTTTCACAATATTAATGCATAACCGAGTGTAGTAGTTCCGACGGGATTTGAACTCTTGCTACTGATTATTGCAACAGCAATCATTTCATCAATTGCACAACTTTGATAATGGATGCTCAATGGAAGACGAATTTACTTGTGATTTTGCTTACGAACTTAGCGTGCTAAGCAATGTGCTAAGGATGAGTTATGAATTTTTTTATTCGATTGTTTTATGGCATATCAACCCTTTTTCGGTTATTTAAAGCCGAATCTAATAACTTTGAAAAAAGTTTTTATACTTCAAGTTCTTTATATCTTCAAATATTTATTCACAGAGTTTGGTTTGGTTGTTTTGTAATGGAAAATTGTTTTTGTTTTTGCAGAACATGAGTTTTGAAAAGAGAAGAAAAAACAATAGCATAAATGTTTAATGCATTCTAGATCAGGGAGCCCGTATCTTCAGACAGCCTAATCTGGCAGCAACAGACAGGAAAACGTTGAAAAAAAAAAAAAGAGGGTGGAGGACGAGTTACTTTACTATATATAAATTTAGTGTTAAATGATCACTTAGTTCTTGACAACATATTGTAGGACAGAACGAGTAACCACTTTGTTAAATTAAATGTTTTTTTTACAGAACTATTTTTAGATTTTCTTTTTTTCATCAGTTATTGTCAAGGCCAATTGTAAAGTAGCAATTGCTTCCTGAGCTTTTAGCAAGGTGTTGTATCTGTTCAAGTGCTACATTTTATCTATTCTGTTCTCGGTCCTTCCAGACTAAAGCAATTTTGACTTTTCGTCTTGATCCATATTGCTCCTTTGTTGGAGAACTGAATTCCCTCACATTAAAACTGACCCTGTGCTCAGCTTTGCTCTTATGGCAAGACAAATAAATAAGAAAATCTTTGTTACATATTGCTACTACCTGTGAGTGTCATGGGGGAGTGGTTTTAAACAATGTTCATTTTCTTCTCTGCTGATGACCCTCAAAAGTTAGTAATAAGATACATCAAAAGAGCAGACAAAATGGAAAAGAGCCGCACAGGGATGAAGAAGTTCATGCCTTTCACATGTCTTAATGAACAAATAACTTCGGTTGAACTATGGACTTGATTCACTGATTTTGATCAACCATCTTTGTGTTCATCGTTTTTGAAATTTTAATCTGATGTCGCTAAGGTAAAAAATTCTGAAATTTAAAAATGAATTGTTCCTAAATCAAATTTAGTTTTTTACTTGGGAGTCATCATTTATCAAGGCCCGAAGGCCACTTGAGGATAAGGATTAATGAATGTAAGATGGTAGTGTAGTGATCGCTAATGGTGTAAATTAAGTAGAATTTGATTATTTATGGAAACGGCTTAACAGGAATTTGTTTACATTAGATTTGAAGGCTACCATGTTGTATTCAACTGAGAAGCAGGCCAGCGAAAAAGTGTTCCAAAGGCGAGCAGTTCTGGGAAAGAAGCTTTGTTCATGAAATTTGCGTCTAGATTTAGGCACAGATAGAGAGTGGGGAAAGTCACATAGAGTGGTTGTAGCTAGTCAAGTGTTTTTTGTGCAAATTTGGCAAGGGGGTGGGGGAACCATAGATTGGAGTTCAGTCGTGCACTTGCCATGAAAATAGCGACAGAGCAGAGAGTGGCTCGCAACATCTCTTCTGTGGAAAAAAGGTTGCAGAGAAGAGAAAAGGGCATCACTTACTAGGTTTCGAAGCCAGTTTTGAACTCTATTGAGGTAGACTAGGATGATCCGAGCAGCCTCCGCCCAGATATCACAACAGTACTCCATTTTAGGGCATACCTGACTCTTATACAGATAGCGGATTGCATCAGCAGTGAGATACTTACAGGAGCGGTATAGTGATCCAATCATTTTTCCAGCGATCTTTGCAACAGATTTGATGTATGTGTTCCATTTCAGATCAGGAGTGAAGGTCAGTCTCAGAAGCTTGTCAGGATATGGTGCTTCCCCAAGACAAGAGCCATTCTTTCAAACTGGGACGTGATGGGGGATCAGAGCGATTATGATGAAAAGAGAGAAGTTTGGTTTTTGATGCATTAAAATTAACCAGCCACCTTTTTCCCCCATTGCACCATATTCTCAAGATCAGAAGTGAGGGAATCTGAAAGATCTTTGTCATTGCTAGCTTTTGAAATGCTGCCCTAGATTGCTGTTGTTGTGTTATCTGCGTACACTGAACCATTACTGCAACTATAACAGCAGTCATCTGGGCCGAGTTGAGCTCGATTAAAATGAGTTCATTGCATCCAATACCAAGCTGTCTAGTCACGTTGATCAGCAACCGAGAGCCATTCTCGGTTCGAATGACAAACATAAAAAACGTAGAGGACCAGCCACTATCTCTATATTTATCTACCCTGTTCGAATCCAAGTCTTCAGTTAGTTGTTTTTGTGCTTCCTCAAGTCACCGGGTGCAATTCAAACAATCTGGCTTGTGGTTGAATACCTCATTGACTGAAACAAGACAATTTCAAATAAATCCAAAAACTCATCTGTCTACAACCGTAGCAAAGATCTTTCCTTTTTCTCTCTCTTTACCATGGGTCAAGTGGAATTTTCATAAAGAAAGTTTTTTTTCCTAGAACATTTCATTGGTATAACAAGATATCACGAATCTGCTTCCCAACTGACTACAGCATGGTCGTCTTCAAGTCTGAAGGCTCTACAGGCAAATTTATCTGTAGTTGACTTTTGACAACTAAGTATTTTTGTTTTGTTTCCAAATAGAAAACTTACTAGCCAAACCCATGTGATTTTTGGAATATGACATCTTCGTTCCGTGACGAGTACATACTCATACATCATAAAGATATTTTTTATATTTTTCTTACATAAGGGCAATTTCTAAACATGCAGAGAATTTTATGTTAAGATTTGAAATTATAAACATTCAAATTTTTTCAGATGTTTTTGTTAAACACTCAAAGATTATGTTGTTCTATTAAACCTTTTATTGTTTTAATAATTTGAATTTGATCGTTTTACTAAAAACAAATAAAGGTTAAAAATACATTTTTCGCTCAGCTTTGGAAGATTGTGGTTGTAACAAAAAAAAAAAAATTGTTCAAACATAAGCGTGTTATTATTTCTAGTCGGTACTTGAAAAAAATCACTTGCAAATGTGACCGCTTCACTCGCAACGCAAAGCTCTGAGACTAAAGCAAACCAACATTGGTTGAATCGTCTTCTTGGAAAACCAATTCCTCTTAATCTCCATCTTTCATTCATTATTTTTGGTCCAACTGCCAATTTCTTTCATATTTATCCTTGAGTAGCCTTAAGGCCTTGATAAGTTATGATATATTAGTAAAAACAACAATTCAAAAAGTGACAATCACTTTACTGATTTGAAGAACGTTTCGTTTGGTGGTTTTGTTTTACGGCATATCAACCCTTTTCAAGTTATTTAATATGGAATCCAGTCATTTTGGAAAAAAGTTTTGTTTTCTTTGTTCAAATTGTTTTATATCTTGAAATATTTATTCATGTATGTTTAGTTTGGTTGTTTTGTAGTAAAAAAAATATTGTTTTTATTTTTATTTTTACAGAACATGATTGAGTCTTGCAAAGGAAATAAAAAAAACAAAAAAAACAATAACATCAATGTTTGGTACATTTTAGATCAGGAAGCCAATATCTTCAGACAGCCTAACCTGGTAGCACCAGGAAGAATCTTTAATTTACCAGTATTTTTTTATGGTAAGAAGACAAAATGTTTTTTTTTTTAAATTAAATTGCTATAATTTCACATAAATAAAAAAAAAAAATTGTTTTATTTATTTAAAGAATATTTAACTGATGATGACAATCATTTTTACAGAAGAAGAAAGGGAATCATGGGTTCATACCTTTCTAATCTGCATTAGTGCATAACAGAATAAAATAGATCCAAAAAGATTTGTTGGAATCAGCATAGGCAATTCATTAGTCTGAGAAGTCTTTAATTTGCCTGTTCAAGAACACGTTTGATAGAGAAGGGGAGGAGGACTGCAAGATGATAACATTCAAATAAAGACTTAATCAAATAAGAAAAGTTTTTATCCCCAAAAATTGATTGACCGATAATGATGATGATGATGAACCTTCAAATGGAAATTATATTTTTTTTTTTTTTTTTTTTTTTTTTTTTTTTTGCCAGAATGTTTATTTTTCCTTATTTGGTATTATATTGCAGATATGTCTTACAAAATAAGTTCACGGGATTTGGTTGTTGACGACAAACATGTAAAGAAACTTATAATCCTTTGAAAGAAAAAAATAATTCACATAAGGAATATACTTCACATACAAGTCCGCCAAATACGGTACTGTTTCGCTGTATCACAGCTCATCAGTGCGGCTAGACCTGCACCCATCTCTAGCCAGGGATTGAACTTACAACCATCTAGTTGATAGTCGACAATTCTAACCTCCGGCTGTTGAGATCGGTGCCCGGTGCTTGTTTATTTACAAACAGCTTCACATAACTATTTCAAATATATAAACATACGATACCATAATGTAATATATTGTGCCTATATATTTTATATGAGTTTTTATTTCAACCATGCTTAATACAGGAATAGAGCTTAATAATAATAATAGTATTAAAATATGTTTATGGCAAATAAGCTACACAATAACATAGGGCCACTATGGCAAAGCTGTCAGAAAGAAGTCAAAAGTGACTTCAGTTTGGGGTTCAAATCCTACGACATGTATAGTCATACCTAGCCACACTGATGATTCTAGATTACAATGAAACATATGTATATGTGGATATTGAAAACTATTTATTAATCATTATTATTAATTTAATAATAAAAACCTACAGAATCTTTACTTTCAAGATGTTTTTGAATTTTTCCAAGAAATTAAAAACCCTTAGCTCCTTTGGTTTAATTACAGGATATTTGATATAGATGAGCACTGATTGTAGCAAGATAATATCATCTAATATATATTGCTTCATGTTTTGCAGTTTCAATTTATGCACTAAACAGCAAAATCATAGTTTAAATATAAATAACATTTTGCTAATATCTCTCCTCTGAAGAGAAGATAGCATTCTTTGAAACTTCGTAGAATAAGGAATTTTCTAAATGTATACTGTCTTCTTTGTTGAATAATAAATTTAATTTACAGTGTTTTAACTAATATTCTTATATATATATGATGGCTAAATATAGACCAATTAACATGATTAAAAAAAAAAAAAACGAAAATAAAGGCGAGTTAATCCCGGATTTGTTCCTCGTCAACAGAACTAAATTGAGGAAAATTGCGATTTAAAAAAAAAAAAAAAAATGCTATGAATGAATTTTTTTTCTCTCCCCTGCCATATTCATGACAATTGTTTTTTTTTGTTTTGTTTTTTTATTGCAATTTTCCTTGATTTAGTTCTGTTGAGCGAGGAACGAAACCTGGTTAGCTAACCTTTATTTTTATTTTTTATTTTTTAAAATCATTATGTTAATTGGTCTATATTTAAACATAATTAAATTTTGTACCCCAAACAGAATTTTCAAATATATATATATGTACTAGTAGAGTTGGAGACCTGATGTTGCCTAAGACTGAATGAGAATCACTCCTAGGTACTTATTTATTAGATTCATAACATCATAGAACTTTCTTTGTTTTTACTGCCACCCTCTTCCCGTTTCACTTCCTAATATAGTCTAAAAAAAAACAAAAAAAAAACAAGAAAAATGAAATATTGGAAAACTCTTAATAGTTTAAATGTCATTAAACTTGGATATACATATTTGAAGTTTTAAAGGCATTCTTTTGTGCTATGGATGATGATATGTTAACAGAAAATTCAGATAGGTTCCAGTAACGATTTAACTTTTTACAGCAGACACTATTGAAATTTTCCTTAGATTCCATCTAGAGCCACCAAGGGCAATTACCGGTTAGGTCCATAAAATAACTGCAATCTATTAGAACATAAAGAAATTAAACTAATTTTATAAAAATAGATTTTCTTTGTTTCATGCAACAAAAAAAAAAAAAAAATCACACAAACAATATCTCAGTAAAGAATGTATTCAAAAAAGCTTTACATATTTAAATAATTATTTTTATTTTTAAAATTTAAAATAATTTGTTTCTCTTTTTTTTTTTTTAAATTATGTTTGATTTATTAAATCCAATTGCCATTTCACAGTTTTAATTCTTAGTAAAACTTTCGAGCTGTTTTTTTTTTATTACTTGATCTCATATTACAAATGTTATTTTTAACTTAATTATATTTTAAATTATTTTTTCCTAAAAACATTCCCACCAGCAATACAACTCCATGCGAGCAACACTGGATGAATACTTCTAGAATATATATTCATATATAAGTTTATGGAATAGTAGATAAGCGTGATAACAGCCTAGTAAAAATAAGGACACAAACACAAAGCTGAACCAAGATAATTCAGTTGATTCATCTTACTATATTCATTTGATTTTTTTTTTTATCACAATCAATTGAAATATCTTGGTTCGGCTTTGTGGTTGTGTCCTTATTTTTAATAGACTGTAATAATGATTATCCGCTCTTCCAGATACTAATCTTTGATTTTATCAGTTATTGCATATTAAATTTCTTTGGATCCGTTGCAATAGATGGTGCGACTCATTGGTCAGAATCTAACTGTTGTCGTACAATGCATCTGGATGAAAACAAAAACTCCAATGCAAAGCTGGTTTGCAGCAGAATCAACGCAAAAGTTATATCGCCTACTTGGATGGAAACTGGATTTCCAAGATGATTGTTTTAATGATTTTCATATCCGTGTTTAAAACAAAAAGGCAATTTACGAGACTGTAATTTCTATTACTAATCTTTCAAATTCCGATCATAATGTATGTGTCAGTTTCAAAAAAAAAAAAAAAAAAAAAATGACAAGCCAAAACGTAAGCATGAACTTTTGAGATGAGGATCAATAGTTTCTATTATTTGGATTAATGTTCTCATCTGAGAACCCATGGGATAACAAACAAACAAACAAACTACTAAGTAAAACTCAGTTTTAGTTGACACTCTTCTGGAGGTTGAAGATTCAATCCTTAATGTGGGCAGTACTAAGAAATCAACTGTGGATTACTTAAGACTTCTACCTGATTGTGGCTGAAGACACGAGAGCATGCTACCCCCATGGATTAAATAAAGCGTTCCGTTTGAAAATTCGTGCAGATTCCAAGTTCAACAAGATACACCAGAAGAAGATGAAAGGTTACATCGGCGACAATCGTGTGAGAACAAAACTCATGATGAGGACAATAGTCCAAAGAATCCAAATAATGCAAAACCCAACTCATTTTTTTTTTAAAACCTATTTTTATGACCCCCCCCCACCACCAAAAAAAAAAAAATGGAACCCCAAGATAAAATAAATGTTGCCATGGAAATGTGATTTAAAAAAATTAAATGGAAGGAAAAAAGAAAAGGAAGGAAAAAAGAAAAGGAAGGAATCATTTAGGATGCAAGGCAGAAAGAAGATACAAAAAAACAATAAAAAAAACAACATTTTTAACATGTAGGAGGAGGAATTTGGCTTTGTAATGATAAAGGTAATCAGGAGTTCTCTCCCCTTGCCCCCCCCCCGAAAAATCCTGTCATGGAAAAAAAGAATAAGGTCCGTGATGTGTAGAGACGTATCGTTCATTTTAGGTTATATCTTTCTGCGTCGGGGGTCGATGCATGTTGTTGCGTTGTACGGCCTGCACTAACCAATCGATTCCTTCATGAACACCATCTCTGCAAGAGAAATTAAAACTTAAATATAACAGAGTGACCTCCCCTTACAAAGCTAAGAAATAAAACAATCTTTTATGATAAATAATAAAAAAAATTTAAAAAAACATTTAAGGCAGGAATAGGTTTGGGGCTCTTAAAGTTTGCTAAAATTGTCTACACGGATCTGTGGTGCAACAGATAAAGTGCTAAGTAATAGTCAGTTTGAAGTGACAGTCTTATGAGGGTTGAAAATATAATATTTAGTGATACTAAAAATATAATTAAGAATT
The DNA here is from genome assembly GCF_053919585.1 of Euprymna scolopes. Taxonomy (NCBI): domain Eukaryota; kingdom Metazoa; phylum Mollusca; class Cephalopoda; order Sepiida; family Sepiolidae; genus Euprymna; species Euprymna scolopes. The sequence goes on along the minus strand of NC_136498.1, from coordinate 27,181,327 downwards.
ACTTGAAACTTATATCCAATCATGGATAACAAAACAGGAGTAGTCACCCCTCATTAAGTAATAGTTTTGTTCAAAATTTTCTGGTGCAACTATATTATAATAGCAAAATTCGAAATTTTAAATATTCAATTTCAAGGCAAACCAGTGGTCTCTACAAAATTGTCATGCTATGGTAATGAATATATTAAAAAATTATGAAAAACGATAAGGTAAAAAAAAAGTAATAGTAACAAACATTTTTTGATGAAAATTAACAAAAATAAATCTTTTGCTAAAAATCACTGGAGAGTTCCAAAAAGAAGGTAAATAACGTAACTGTTGCCAATTTTTAAATAAATATGGTGATGGTTTTTTTTTATGATAAAGATTGAAAACTCGAGTTTTTCTGTAAATAGTTCAGTAATATTAAAGTACTTCTGACATGCCAATTAAGTAGATGCCATTGCTTTTAGTTAAAATTAACACAGTATACTTTTATTTTTTATTTTTTTAATTGTAGGGGCTACTATCAGGAACATAAGTTGAAGGGATACTATATAGGGAGTTGAGCAGCAAGATGTCTGTTTACATTACACTTGAACTTTTGCATGTCCGTACCGTTGGGGAAGCAGGAACCCAGAAGGGAATTCAAAAGTCCAACAGTTCCGGGGAAGAAACTACTGGAGTAGAAGACTTTATTACATCTACGGATCTCTACTGTGTAGGGGTGGGATTTTGCTGCTTGTCGATTTTGCCGGGGGTATTTATGTCGAGGGGGTACAAGGATTTGTAGTTCGTCAGAGCAACCACCATTAAAATACTTGTAAAACAGGCAGAGGAATGCAACATTTCATTGAAGGGACAGAAGTTGAAGCTTAGATGACAGTTCAGGACCTATCAGGTTGGCAACTCTCTTTTGAACCCTGTCCAGGAGCGAGAGACTAGTAGCAGGTGCACCAACTCAAATATGACAACAATACTCCATACATAGGTGAATGGTGGCTTGTAGAGGTTCAGAATGCTTTCAGGCGTAAGTAACTTTTTAGCACGGTAGACAGAACCCACCTTCTTTGCAGCAGCCTTGGCAATGCTCAAGGATGTATCTATTCCAACTCCTGTTCCCTGTGAACTTAAACTGAGAAGTTTGAACAAAATACTTTCAGGTAATGTATCTTTAGTCATAGCTATTAGTGGTTGAGAAAGTTTCTTGTAATTATTGAAGGAAACAAGCTTAGTCTTGACAGCTTTGAATGTGACCATCCATTTTTGAACCCATTCCACTACATACTGGAAGTCTTCCTCTAGGGTCTGAACTGGCATCTAAGCTTCAGCCTCTGTCCCATCGACGAAACGTCGCATCCCTCTGCCTGTTCTACAAGTATTTTAATGGTGAATGCTCCGACGAACTGCAGACACTTGTGCCCCCACGACGTAGACACCCTTGACAAACCCGACAGGCAGCTAAATCCCACCCCCACACAGTAGAGATCCCTAGATGTAAAAGATCTTTCTACTCTAGTAGTTTCTTCCCCAGAACCGCTAGACTCTGGAATTCCATTCCAAGTTCCTGCTTCCCTAACTGTACTGACATGCAGAAGTTTAAGTGCAACGTGAACCGACATCTTGCTGCTCAAATCCCAACATAGTGCCCCAGTAGTTGCTGCCCCTGATAGTAGCCCCCTACACCAAAGTGGCAATGCGCCTTGTTTGGGGTGAAAATGTAATAAAAAAAAAAGAAAAAAAAAAGGGATTTTCATCATTGCCTTGGATATGCTTCAATGCATTTTCTGGTGGTTTCGGTATATTCTCTCTTAGCTGTTGCTACTTCTTTCTTGCAATTACTTTAACTTCTATAAACTTTTGTCTGTTTGTACTGAACTTATGCCTGATAAATCTGCAGTATACATGCTGCCTTTCAGCTGCGCAAGTAGAAGTAAACCATTGGGGAGAGTGGAGTTTGCTATAAAACTTCTTGTAGGAACATGTGCTTCAATTGCTGCTTTGAACCATTCAGTGATCTCATTTGCACACTGTTCCACAGAAAGAGAAAAGATATTTCCTAATAGGGCATCTTTGATGTGATCTCTTATGGCATCCCAGTCAGCCTTATTGTAGTACCTATTGTAGTAGTGTCGTTTTGAGCAATGGCTCTTCAACTTGGGTTCAAGAGTTTAGAGTGATGTCTACCATCATCACCACATGATCAGCATTCCCGAGTGGGTAAAGGGCATTTGTTACACAATCCTCAGAAACTGTTGTCAGAAATAGATCCAGACATGAGGCTTGCTGGTCCTGACAATTTGGGAGTCTGGTTAGGAATGTTACTGTCTGTGTCAAGGAATGGGATATAGAAAGGTTATGGATGATGGTACCAGCTGCGTCTGTGTAGTTAGAGAAGCCAAACCAATTATTGTGGTGGGTGTTAAAGTCACCAAATACATGAATTTGGGTGCTAGTGTCAAGGGAGAGTGCTATATCTATGCTGTCAGAGGCATGATTGATTATAGTACAGTCCTGGGTTGATAGAAAGCGATAAAGAAAATACAGGTAGCTAACGCTATGTTGTAAAAGCACACGAAGGCCTGGCCATCTGATTCTAGTTTAGATTCTCTAGTCATAGGGAGGGTGTTGCGAATATAAATTCCAAGTCGGTGCATGTGTCTGTCAGAGTCCTTACAACAAAGTAGAAGAAACCAGACATGTTAAAGATGTTCAAGAGGATGGAGGAGTGTAAATTAGTTTCACTTAGTGCTAAGATGTCCAGGGAGTTTGCTAGGAGAAATGATTGTACATTATCTAAGTTAGTTCATGGATATTGTAAATGCAAACCTCAAGGGAGGAGGTGAATTGATTTTTTTTAAAGTAGATTTTTTTTTCGTTTTCGGAATTTCATTATTATAATGTAGCTGCACCAATTTTCTACCTGGTCATGACTGATGGAACAAGAACAATCTGCTCTCTGGGATTAAACAATAATACCATTTGAAATTTTGTACAGGTTCTCAGATTCCAAAAGCTGCATCGACCAAAATGTTGGAAGAGTAAAATCCAAGATCAAAAAGATACAAAAACAAAAAAATGTGTGCGTGTGCATCTCCAAAACTGACTTTTGACTTTCCTAAGTTACATTATGTGCTTCATTACCAATCATAAACAATATGATCACATCATATGTATGATCACATTACCAAAATATATGACTGTCAAATATATGATCACATTACCAATCATAAACAATATGATCACATCAGTATTGTAGAGTTGCAAAAACTCACTGGCATCTCATTGATATTCTTTCTCATCAAATGTAAAATGTTAAGTGCAATTGTTTGAATCTCTCTTGCACTTGGTTCAATGGGTATATTTGCCAGTTAGTTTTTGAAGTTCTTTTTTATGAGTCCAATTGCTCCTATAATTACTGGAATGATGAAGTGTGTGGTTATGTAAAATACGTGTTGAAGACGTAATACAAGGAAGCCAGTTGAAAAGTAGACAAAAGAAATTATGGATAGACGTAGATGAATGGAGGAACCTAAAACAAATCAACAGCTTGACCAAAGATCGTAAGGTTTGGATGACACTAAACCATGTTAGTGAATATTCTGCAACAAGCAGAGAAAACATTTAATAAAATAAATGTTTGTTGACATACAATCCTAAAGAAGTAACTTGAATTCAGGAATATAAATTGTCGTAGAAACAATTATTGTTATTTAAAATTTTTGGTGCTTCTACATTATTGGGACGAGATTTTGTAGTCGATAAATGGAGTTTTCAGATAAAAAACTATGGTTTTAATCGATTTTTTTGTCAATTCTAATAAGTTACAATGGTAGCTTCCAAATTATGTAGTCGAAATTACCTGAATATTATTGAATTATAAAAAAAACTACTTTAATCGTGTTAGCAGGTGAAAAATTGCCGCCATCTTTGTTTAATTCAAACAGAAAATTACCTCCCTGTTGAGCTCTCCTGTGTCTTATGATCATTTTCATCAAATTCTATCTCTTTTATTTTCTTTAATAAAAAATTTTTCTAACTTATCGATTTTCGTAATTTTTGGATATAATCATCTTAAAAATATGAGGAATACGTAGATATTATTGTTTTCATGTGAAATTCAGTTTTACGATTTCTGAAAATCTTGTCCCAATTCTGTAGAAGTGCCAAATTATTTAATGTTCTCTCTCTTGTGTGTTTGTAACTGTTCAAACTGCCAATATGAATTCATCGGCAATCATGAAGAAAAAAACCCCCCAAAAAACCTGTCGATCTAAAGGACGTAACTTTACATTTATAAAAACATTTGAGGAAATGTAAAAAAAAAAAAAAAATGTAAAAAAATAAAACAATAAAATTATTTATTAAATTTCTTTTTCTTTTAATTTTTGTTACATTAAATAAAGTTGAAAAAATAATTTTTTTTATTTCAAACAGATAATTTTTTTTCTTTTACATTTTTTCTTACATTTACTCGAATGTAAAATTAATTGTCCCTGAGATAAATTGGTCTTTCTTCGTATATAACCTGGGTGCCTGGCGTTTGGAGGTGTGTGTCGAGCAAAAAAAAAAAAGTCATAGTAGGCAGGCAGGCTTGAACCCGTACCGTGAAGGATGGAAAGAAAGCCAAAAAAAAAAAAAAAATGACGTCTCTGCTGTTGCGGCCATCGCCAAACTGGAAGTGACGTAGGTTTAAATTAAGGCTAGTCAATCGAAAAAGGGGGATGACTTTAAAAAATATCAGCGAAAAAAGCAACCCCTGCCTGTAGAAAAATGCTCAGTTGAGAGTGAAGGAATTAATGTTTTTAGCCAATTTTTCGATATTTGTCGTCCGAAGGGTCGAGCTCTAAAATGATTCTGATCCCGTGAAAATCCGTTGCCTCTGTCAAAAGTTTTAGGCAGACATACAAACATACATACATTTAAACAGACAGGTGAGATTTATATTATAGATTGTCAATTTAACTTTTTAGCACTGTATACATATCAATAGAAATGAACAGGAAAAGCAAGAGATGAAGTACTGAACGATGAAAGGTGGCAGTGACTTCATTAGAAAACGCGGCCAGGGAGTTGTTGACTTACAAACTAAAGATAGCATATGCCAGCAAAAAAAATTCTGATCTCTATATATTTTGGAAAAACCTTTCATCCTTTGGTTTGACGATTTAATTTTTCAATCAACCGTTGACTTGAAATGAAGAAAGAAACTGCAATCAGAAAAATTGGTGCTTATTTTCTGATGCCAACAACGATTCTTTTAATTGTTTTGCTTAAAACTTAATTTTCCATTTCTGGTACTAATGACAAAATGATAAATATTTATTGATTTTATTTTACTTTATTTTTTTGCTCACGTTCACCCCTAACAAGGCATATTGCCACTTGGAGATAAGGGATTACTATTTGGGACTATGCCTAGGAAAGATTAACAAGATATTAGTTTACATTACATTTAAACTTCTGCATATCCGTATAGTTAAGGAAGCAGGTAGTAGGAAGGGAATTCCAAAGTCTAGCTGTTCGAGAGAAGAAACTATTAGATTAAAAAGCTTTCTGGCATTTAGGGGCTTCAACAGTGAAAGGGTGATATTTTGTCACTAAGAGGGTTTGTCAGGGATATATACATTGAGGGGGCACAAGTGCAATGAGTTCATCAGAGACATTCTATGAAAATATTTGTAAAACAGACACAGAGATGCAACATTGCAGCGATGAGACAAGGGCTGGAGCTTAGTTGACAAAGTGGGATATATTAGATTGAAAACTATTTTTTGGACCCTATCTATGAGGGAGAGACTAGTAGTAGATACACCAGGCCAGATGCGGCAACAGTACTCCATGCATGGGCGAATGGTGGCCTTGTAGAGGTACTAGGTACTCTCAAGTGTGAGTAGTCGTTTAGCTCGATAGAAGGAACTCACCTTTGCAATGTCCTCAACATATTTGTTCCAGTCCATATTGCCCATGAATCTTAGGCTGAGGAGTTTGAAGGAAGAATTTTCAGTTAGGGTGTTATTTGTCATAGATATTAGTGTTTGAGGAGGCTTCTTGTAATTGTTAAAGGAGATCAGCTTCGTCTTACTAGCAATAAATGCTACCATCCATTTGCGGGCCCCATTCCACGATGGTCTGGAAGTCATTTTCTAACGATTCTGCCATTGTCTTAGATTTATGTACATCCATTCTTCCCTTGTACATGTTCTACATTTAAACTATTAGTAAAACTAAAATTGATAGATCAAGAGTATTTTATGACGTTTCTGAAGTTTTGAGATGAGGTTTGGTTATTCGTATTATTTGGATTCATCGGACAACTGTTCTTATCCTTGAGTGTCATTTTCATAATGTTTTGGTCGATATAACCTCCAACCTTCTTCAGGTGTATCTTGTTAAACTTGGAATTTCGAGCGGAAACCCTTTATTTACTTCATGGGCGTAGCATGCTCTTGTTCCATCAGCCATGACTGGATAGAAGTCCTAAGTAATTTGCAATTGTATTTTTCGGTCGTCCACACTGACGATTGAATCTTCAACCTTCAGAAAGAATATCACTTTTTACAATTGATTTTTCCAAGTACTATAACCACTGCGGTACGGCATGCGCTTGTGCTATCAAGAGATAGCACAAGCGCATGCTACCCCTGCGAAGTAAATAAAGGGTTCTGCTCCAAATTTTGTCCAAATTTCCGAGTATGACAGAAACATTCTCGAGTTTGACAAGACACACCTGAAGAAGGTCGAAGGTTACATCAACTGAAATGTTGTGAAAATCAGATGTAAGATGAGAACAGTAGTTTGATAAATCCAAATAATACAAGTGTATGTTTGCAAAAATATGTGTGCATATTACATGTTTTTTTACAGTAATCAGAAAAAAAAAAAATCTATAACTAAATACGTAGAGGTTTTAAAAGAATTGGAATCGTGAAATTAGAAAAAAATTTCAGAATCAGGAAAAATATTGGAATTGTTCCATCACCTGACTGACTTTCTCTTTGTGACAATTTTATTTATAAAAACATTTTTCGATTGGAATGTTTAATATTTTTTTTTGTCTATTGTTTTGACCCATATCCTCTCACAATATTTTTGGGTCAAATTATGCATTCCATTAAACAATGGTGGAAAGTCCTGCATTTTTCACATTGAATTATTTTGCATGGATGCAACTCATCAAATGTTTTTTCTTCCCAGGGTTGCATGCAAATATCTAAAATTAGTTGTATTTTTGTTAATTTTTCTATTTTTCACTAGTTAATCACAAGAAATCAAATCTTCACATCAAGTAAAAAAAAAGGACGCCATCTTGAACCGCTATTTTCACAAGCTTTTGAGCCTGCATTATAAAATCTGGTTGGGTTGTTTTATTTTATGGCATATAAACTCTTTTTGAGTTATTTAATGCTAATATTTATTCATGATGTTTTATTTACTTGTTTTGTTTGTTTTGTTTTTGGCTTTGCAGAACATGATTGAGTTTTGCAAAAGGAAAGGAAAAAAAACAATAGCATCAATCTTTGGTGCATTTAAGTCATGAAACCTATACCTTCAGACAGCCTGATTTCATAGCACCAGGTACAAAATCTGGAAAAACAAACACTTTTAAAAAGTTTGAAAACTGAAAAGTTGTACAGATTGTTAGATTAAATTTTATCATGTTTGATAAAAGTTATGATAATTTGTTGTTTTTGTTCACGCCTTGTTAGCTATATTGCACAATTGCAAAACTTTTGGATTCACAAATGAACGACTGTTTCTTTGACCAAATCCAATAATTTGCAGGCCCTTGACGGAACGTTGTGAACAATGAAGGGTTTTATTGCAAAGAATATTTATCATTTTTTTTTTTATGAATTCTTGTATAATAAATCATCATTTAAACAAACTTTTTCCTCAACCAAATGGCCATATTAATAATAAAAAAAAAAACAGACAATCATGCACAAAACGATAGGAACTGAACTTACCCTTTCAGAGCAGACACAGCATCAGCTTTGCAATCTCGTTGGCCAATCAGTGCAAGATTTGTACTGAAAATTTTTTTCACCTCTTCAAGTGGAAGACATCCCTGGAAAATAAGTTAACATGTTAGAAAATTAAAAAAAACAAACAAACTTGGATGCGCAATATGTATATGTAACAAATGCTGAGTTTGTGAAACCGGAGACAGGTGCAACTTAATTTTTTTGTGGCTCTTGTAAACCTTGATAGACTAGAGAGTGCAGTGGCCGAGAGATGATAACCAGTTTGTGTACAAGAGGTGTGAAGTAATGGAGAAGGATGAGACCTCAGATGTGGAAAAAGTATATTTGGATGGTGAAGCTATTGAGGTTATTCAGATGTTTTGTTATCTTTGTCATACAACTGGAGCACAGCGTGAAGCAGATGATAGTGTGATTACAAGAGTTAGGAATGGATGGAGAAAGTTCAAGAAACTTTTGCCATTATTACTAAACAGAAGTTAGATTGTATTTTGAAACACAATTCCAAATCATTTCAAACTCCCTTGACATGCCTAATGAGTACTCTACCACATAATTACTTTGACATACCGGTTCTCATTAGACCACAAGGTTGTAGTCAGTTAATGTAATTCCTAACTTCTGCTGTGTCCGTTAAGGCAAATCAGTTCCTTCACTTTTATTGTTCTTCAATATTTCTATTGTGAACCGATTTATTGAAATAAAATATAAGAAAAGGGGGCATTATTGAAAATATACAATAACAAAACAACAACATTATAAACCCTGTATATCGCTTAATTTCAGGTCAATATTTTTGTAATTTTGAAATTGCTATGAAATGCAAAGAAGTGAATCTTTTTTTTGTTGTTTTTGTTTTACGGCATATCAACCCTTTTCGGGTTATTTAATGCCGAATCCAAAGATTTTGAAGAAAAAATTTTTAATAGAATATATTTGTTGTTTTCAAATTGGTTTCTATTTAACCCATAGTTGGAATCCTAACAGGTACTACCACTCTGGGTCAGAGTGGACCTGGGAGCAATGGTAATTAAAGGGTGGCTCCACACTCCCCAAAGCTCACAAGCTGGGGCCTCACCACTGGATATAGTTTAAGGTCATATCCAGGACCCCCATTGAGGGACTTTTACCCTCTGCAGGGGGGCAGTTGGTGTATTCTAATGCCCCACCGACAGGGCCAACAAAGAAGTGAAATTTGGTACATTGGAAGAGCATAACAAGGTGCATTATGTCCCTGATTTTTGTGGAATTTGAACAAATATTTTGAAAGTTATGCTAATTTTTCTTTCTTCTGGTAATTTTAAGTGTGTATCACTTTATTGCAAGTGTGTAAAAATGTATATTTTCGGTAATGAAACAATATTCTAACTTTATATTTCTATTTATATCAAATAAAGATCATATCCAATAACAATATTAACCAAAAACAAGAACGAGTGTCACATTATTTTAATTATTGTTTAAAGAAATATTTATTTATCAACATAACTTCCATGCTTTAAAATCACTTTGAATAGCCTCTTGTCAATTGATGATGTCAATCGGCGAATTTGAGATGATGTAATGCTATAGGAAACTTCCAAAATCTTCCTCCAAAGTTCATCCTTCGACGAAAATTGAACACCTACTTCATAAACGCTCATCTTTATTATTGACCAGAGCTGCTCAATTGGGTTTATATGCAGAAAGTTAAATAGAATATGAACAAACATCTCACTGCACAACTCCAATCCCTGTCCCATCACCACAATACTCTATCCATGTGCTTATTTTACAATTTATTATTAAATTTATTATTAATAATTTTTTTTTTTTTCCTTGGGAGTCACAACTTATCAAGACCTGAAGGCCATTCAAGGATAAGGGTTAATGAATGTAAGGTGGTAATGTAGTAATCGTTAATGATGCAAATTGGGTAGAATTTCATTATTTATGTGGATGACTCAACAAGAACTTGTTTACATAGGATTTGAAGGCTACCATATTGTATTCAACCGGGAAGCAGGCCAGCCGAACAGTGTTAGACAGGTAGGCAGTTCTGGGAAAGAAGCTTTGTTCATGGAATCTGTGTTTAGATTTAGGCACAGAGAGAAAGTGGAGGAAATCGTAAATAGTGGTTGTAGCTAGTCGAATGTTTTATGAAAGTTTGGCAAGGAGGAACCATAGATTGGAACTCAGTCAAGCACTTGCTATGAAAATAATGATAGAGCAGAGCGAGGCTTGCAACATCTCTTCTGTGGGAAAGAGGTTGCAGGGAAGAAAAAAGGGCATCACCAACTAAGTTTCGAATACGGTTTTGAACTCTATCAATACTGGTGCTTCTGCCCAGATGTCGTAACAGTACTCAATTTTAGAGCATGCTTAGCTCTTACACAGATAAGGGATTGCATCGGTAGTGAGATGACCTTTTGGAGCGGTAGAATAATCCAACCATTTTTCCAGCAATCTTGGCAACAGATTTGATGCATGTGTTCCATTTCAGATCAGGAGTGAAGGTCAGTTTCAGAAGCTTGTAAAGACATGGAGTTTCCCTGAGAGCCATTCATTCCAATTAGTGCGTGATGGAGGTCAGAGTGATTATGTTTAAAGGAGAGAAGCTTGGTTTTCGATGCATTAAAATTAACCAGCCACTCTTTTCTCCATTGCACCACATTCTCAAGTTCAGAAGAGAGAGAATCAGAAAGCTCTTCGTCATTGCAGGCTTTTGAAGTGTTGCCATAGATTGTGGTGTCGTCTGCATAAATGTCTGCAAATGATCTAAGAATGTGATTTTGGGAGATCATTGATGAAGATCAGGAAGAGAGTTGGGCCCAGATGCCCATTAACGACTACTCTTATAAGCTTATCAGAGAGAAAGGATTTAATAATTGAGGAAATTTCCAGCTATTCCATAGCTGGTGATCTTGTGAAGTAGACCTTCATGTCATATCTTATCAAAAGCCTTTGATATGTCAAGAGCTATTGCTCTAAAAATGAAGCTCCGACAAACCTGCTGCACTTGTGCTCCTTCAATGTAAATACCCCTGACCAACACATCAATCAGCACTGTAGAAGTTTCCAGATACCAGGAAAATTTCTACTTTAATAACTTCTTTCCTTAAACTGCTTACCTCTGGAATTTTCTTCCTGCCCCCTCCGACTGGACCAAAATACAGAAATTTAAAATATAATGTGAGCAAACATCTAGCTGCACAACTCTCCACTTAGAATGCCTCTATAAATCTGGCTCATAATTCACAGTAGCCCTTCACACCTCAGTGGCAATCTGCCTTATTTAGATGCATTTTAAACTAGCAAGGCTATCTGGTGTTGCCCTGGGCCATAAAAAAATAAAAATAAAACAGAATAAAACAAAACAGAAGAGATAAAAAAGTAGGCATAATATTTTTTTATATTAAAACTCTTATCTCTCGACCTAATTCAAATCTGTCTTTCTTATCCTCCTTTCCTGTTTTTCGACATCCCTCTGGTCATCCCCTTTTTTCCTTCGCTCAAAGTTAGTACAAAAAATGACTGACCAATCCATCTCCCATCCCTGGCGAAACCTGACCCAGTTGAGCCCAAAAACAAGAATGAATAATTATTTTTTTTTCATTTTAGATATTATTCATTCTGGGCAATACTGACGAAGAATAAATTCCAATATTTAAAACTACAGTATATAACAACTTGCTGTTCAAAGCTTTTATGTACACTGTTAATGATTCTATGTCGTTTATTCCATGATTGGTTTGATGCATTACAGAAGGGAAAAACGAGGGTACTCACTTGTAAATCTTGTTTGTTTGCCAAGAGGAGAAGAGGGACAGTTAAGAGGGCTTCATTTGAGATCATCCGGTCTGGAAAGCAGATAAAAACATGAAAATGAATAAATAATTTAATCATCGTTTACAAATTAAAGTTTAATGTAAACAAATTAATGCTATAGGATAAGCTGATATACCTATGTCAAGTAAAATAGAGACAATAGATATAGTAAACATCCTGGGAGCAATTCATGGCAGTTATGGCCCCAGAATCATGATGTGTACTTTAATAATATACTTTTGTTAATACACTTTTTGTTTATACAACTGTCTTATTACATTTTCATCCCTAACAAGGCACATTGCTACTTTGATGTAGGGGGCTACTATTAGGGACACAGGCTACAGGAGTACTAGGTGGGGAGTTGGGCAGCAAGATGTAGGTAAAGGGTGCTGAACAAGTGGTTATGCAGAACACCAGGCATGCAACACAAGTAGACCATCAGCTGACCTTTTTTTTTTTTTTTTTACAAGTGGTCACTACTTATCAAAGCCTGGAAGCCACTCAGGGATAAGGGTTATTGTAAGTACAGTACGTTAGTGTGGATATTTAAAGTGTCTACTTAAGGGGGCAGTTCATCAGGAATTTGTTTACATTGGACTTGAAGACATCCAAGTCGTAGTCAACAGGGAAGCAGGCAGATGGAACAGAGTTCCACAGGCGTGCAGTTCTAAGAAAGAAGCTTTGTTCATGGAATCTACGTTTTGATTTAGGCATAGATAAAGAGTGAGGAAAGTTTTTGACAGTGGATTCAGCTAGATGGGTGTTTTTTGTAAAAGATTGGCGAGGGGGGACCAGAGATTGGAGTTCAGACGAACACCTGCCATGGAAATAACGATAAAACAAAAATAGGCTTGCAACTTCCATCTACTAGGACTGTAGCCTCAGAAAAGCCCACCGGGAATGAGTGCAGGGTTCCTATCCATGTGCGACATGGCACTACAAACATCCCGATATTATTCAACTCTTGATGGAGCAGCCGCTCTAAGCGCTACCAAAGAGTTAGGGTTTCTTGCAGGGCCACAACAGTTAAAAAAGTCATATTTCTACATAATATTAGTGTGATTACGTTACATTAGTATGTTACAGAATTATATAGGTGTGATTACGTTACATTAGTATATTACAGAATTATAAAGGTGTGATTACGTTACATTAGTATGCTACGGAATTATATAGGTGTGATTACGTTACATTAGTATGCTACAGAATTATATAGGTGTGATTACGTTACATTAGTATGCTACAGAATTATATAGGTGTGATTACATTAAATTAGTATGCTACAGAATTATATAGGTGTGATTACGTTACATTAGTATGTTACAGAATTATATAGGTGTGATTACGTTACATTAGTATGCTACAGAATTATATAGGTGTGATTACGTTACATTAGTATGTTACAGAATTATATAGGTGTGATTACGTTACATTAGTATGCTACAGAATTATATAGGTGTGATTACGTTACATTAGTATGCTACAGAATTATATAGGTGTGATTACGTTACATTAGTATGTTACAGAATTATATAGGTGTGATTACGTTACATTAGTATGCTACAGAATTATATAGGTGTGATTACGTTACATTAGTATGCTACAGACTTATATAGGTGTGATTACGTTACATTAGTATGCTACAGAATTATATAGGTGTGATTACGTTACATTAGTATGTTACAGAATTATATAGGTGTGATTACGTTACATTAGTATGCTACAGAATTATATAGGTGTGATTACGTTACATTAGTATGCTACAGAATTATATAGGTGTGATTACGTTACATTAGTATGCTACAGAATTATATAGGTGTGATTACGTTACATTAGTATGTTACAGAATTATATAGGTGTGATTACGTTACATTAGTATGCTACAGAATTATATAGGTGTGATTACATTACATTAGTATGCTACAGAATTATATAGGTGTGATTACATTACATTAGTATGCTACAGAATTATATAGGTGTGATTACGTTACATTAGTATGTTACAGAATTATATAGGTGTGATTACGTTATATTAGTATGCTACAGAATTATATAGGTGTGATTACGTTACATTAGTATGTTACAGAATTATATAGGTGTGATTACGTTACATTAGTATGCTACAGAATTATATAGGTGTGATTACATTACATTAGTATGTTACAGAATTATATAGGTGTGATTACGTTACATTAGTATGCTACAGAATTATATAGGTGTGATTACGTTACATTAGTATGCTACAGAATTATATAGGTGTGATTACATTACATTAGTATGCTACAGAATTATATAGGTGTGATTACGTTACATTAGTATGTTACAGAATTATATAGGTGTGATTACGTTACATTAGTATGCTACAGAATTATATAGGCGTGATTACGTTACATTAGTATGTTACAGAATTATATAGGTGTGATTACGTTACATTAGTATGCTACAGAATTATATAGGTGTGATTACATTACATTAGTATGTTACAGAATTATATAGGCGTTTCTACAACATTACATAAATACTGCTGAAATGTTTTATGTCTTACGATAAAATTACGCAGATCTGGATATAAGGTTACATATTCGTTGTTACAAAGTTACACACACCTTGCTATATAGTTACAAAGTCCTTGTTACAAGGTTACATATTTGTTCCTTCATAGGTACACATACCTTGCTATAACGTTGCATAGACATTACTAAAGTTACACAGACCTTCATAGTTACATAAAAATTTCAACACCATGATATATATGTTGTCCCAACGTTGATACATCATTAAAAGATGAATTTTATTTGTGACGCTATCACTAAGAGATTATTTTATTATGCAACACGTAGCAGGGTAGACTAGACTGTCAAGCCTAGGCAGAGCAACTAATCTAGGAGAATGAAAATATCAGAAATAGCACTTCCAACTAGATATGGAATAAATAATCTTTATTCAATGCCACTTCGTAACACACTTATTTTATTTTATTTATTTTTTCTAAATTTTTTTTTGATGGGAATTAAAAATTTGGATTATTTGGACTACTGTTCCCATTTTGGATGTTATTTTCACAACTTACGACTTTCTTTAGTTGCATCTAGTCAAACTTGGGAATAAATATGAAATTTCAGAAAAAATCCTTTATCTATTCTACGACGGTAGATTGTTCTCCTTCTGTCAGCCTGAGCTGGTACAAGTCTTAAGCAATTCTTGATTATATTACTAGTACTGTCTATACTGAGGTTAAACCTTTAATCTTTAGAACACTCACTTAGAACCCATGACACAACGGATAAAGTGCTGATTACTGATCAATTCTAAGTTACTATCATTAGCATTTGGTTAATGAATTATTTGGACGGTACTCTCAAAATATTTCAAGTGATGTAACTTTATCGAACTCTAGAATCTTTATGTGGAACCTTGGAACCATTATGTCGAACCCTGGAACTGTTATGCCGAACCCTGGAACTGTTATGCCGAACTCTGGAACCGTTATGTTGAAAACAGCAATTTTTATGGAATTTTGGACAGAAACTTTTATTTATTTCACGTTAGTAGCTTGCTCACATTCTGTCAGTCATGACCTGATAAAAATTTTAGGTAATTTTTAATTATATTCTTTGTACTGCCTATACTGAGGATTAAACCTTCAACCTCAAGAATACTGTCGTTTAGAATCTGTGTCATTGATACAGAGCATGTGATGAAAATAAAGAAAATCTTTTTTAGACTCTTATGTTCTTAATCTCTTAGTGAGTAGAGAATATCTCTTGGAATTTTTTTAGATGAAGATCGATAATTTGTATTATTTGGATCATTTGTACTATCGTTCTCATCTTGGATGTTATTCTCATAAATTTCTCATGATGTAACCACCAAATTTCTTCAGTTTCATCTTGCCGAACCTGGGAATCTTTCTATCAATCTTGAAAATTTGCCTTTATTTAATACATGGGGTAATGTTGTTTTCATTCCGTCAGCCATGACCGGGTAGACGTCTTAAATAATTCTTAATCACATTGTTCGTTGTACCTTTACTAAGGATTTAACCTTTAACCCTTTATGACCTGAATTATGATGTAGATGATTAAAAAAATATTTGTTAATTTTAGTTTGTTTAAAGGGTAATGATACTATGATCGTCTTTAAACTGGAAAAATTATGAAGTTTAATAGTTAAACTACCACTGAGAATTTTTGCATTTCATAAACTTACCTTGATTATTATCCATAATGCTTGAAAAAAAAGTGAGTTCATGACAACAAACGAAATCCTCCACTTTCTGAGAAAGCTGGCGGCATACTGAATGTAAGCAATGAATAGTTTTTTTTGTTTTTTTTTTACACAGTGGTCACCACTTATCAAGGCCTGGAAGCCACTCAGGGATAAGGGTTATTGCAAGTACATTACGTTAGTGTGGAGATTTGATGAAGTGTTTACTTAAGGGGACGGTTCATTAGGAATTTGTTAACGTTGGACTTGAACACATCCAAGTTGTAGTCAGGTGGGAAGCAGGCAGACGGAACAGAGTTCCACAGGCATGCAGTTCTAAGAAAGAAGCTTTGTTCATGGAATCCACGTTTTGATTTAGGTACAGATAAAGAGTGGGGGAAATTTTTCACAGTGGATTCGGCTAGACGGGTGTTTTTCGTGAAAGATTGGCGAGAGGGGGGACCAGAGATTAGAGTTCAGATGAGCACCTGCCATGGAAATAACGATAAAACAAGGATAGGCTCGCAACGTCTCTTCTGTGGGAGAGAGGTTGCAGGGTAGAGAAAAGGGATCCCCCACTAAGCTATTAAGTTTATTTTGTACTCTGTCAAGGCAGGATAGGCTATTTTTAGCAGCTCCTGCCCAGATATGGCAGCAGTATTCCATCCTTGAACGTACTTGGCTTTGCCCCGAATGAATGTATTGGAGTTTATTAAGATTGTTACCATCTATCTGTAATCTGGAGGTATCTGGCATCTACACAGATACTAAACTAATACGTACAATGCGTGTTTGAATCAATTCCCGTTTTATTTATGCCGTTATATTCATTTATTTATGACTGAACAAATTAGTTCAACCAGGTCATAAAAGGTTAATTTCCAGAAGATTGTCATTTAAAATTTATCATGCAATGGATAAAAGTGCTAAGTAATAATCAGTTCTGTGTTATTAACGGCATCATTTGGTTAATAAATTACATGAATAAAATAAGAATGACTGAGATTAAAAAAAGAAACAGAAATAATTTACACACCAAAAGCTTCTTTGGATTCTTCAAGTCGTTCTCGATCAGAGGAATCCACAATGTAGATGATAGCATGAGATTCAGCATAATACTGAAAAAAAAGGATGAGAAAAATCAATGTAGATGATAGCATGAGATTCAGCATAATACTGAAAAAAAAGGATGAGAAAAATCAGATTTAATTTTGGAAAACAATTTCATATTCTGAAATATTTAGCAAATAATACTTGAAATTACTTAAATTTAAACTTTTAATGTTTCATCTACATACAACAGTAAAACATTTAAAAACTAGCAGAGGTACCTGGCATTGCCAAGGATAAAACTCTAACATATTGCTATTAAAACTTCTATTTCCACCTCTCTATCTTTCTCTTTCCCCTTCCCTCTCCTCAACCTCTTCTTTCTTCACACAGCCCATTCCTGATGTCGGACACATGATCATACAAATCTCTGTCATATGGATTCCTCAGAGAATTTTCTGCATTTTCTATAAAATTAAAAAGTAAATTATTACATATATAGCCCCCTCCCTTCCAATGAAACCTGACCCAGTTGACCTCCAAAGTATGAATAATAAAAAAAACATTTTTGCCTTTGAATGTCATATCAGTAGGGAATACATACATGGTGACAATCTTAATAAACTCCAATACATTCATTCGGGACAATGTTGATAAAGAATATACCAATTTTATAGGTGTTTGTTTTGTAGTTTTTCAATTTTAGCTAGACATACGCGCACACACACACACACACACAACTTCCCTCTATATAATAAATTAATATTGTGAATTTTTGGCAATTTATATAGATGGTGGGGCAGAGCAACTAGCATTTTTTTGGTTTTAATTGATACGCAAATAAGCAAGTTGCTCTGCCCCACCCTGTAAAAAAGCACTAAAGTAAATATGGAACTGGGTACATCATGTTTTTATTTATGGCACCCTCATCTTGAGAGATCATGATGGATGCACTTTCAAGTCTACCGTGACGATGCAGCATGATGTAGTCTGTAGTGCAACTAAAACAATTGTTGCATTGTGAATGCAACTGTTACATGCCGTCTTCAATCTTTCATCTATGCCACAAACCAAACAACTCTTCCCATTTGCCTCTGTAATGTGCTCATGAACAACATGATATCAGATAGTGTAATTGTGAGATTATGGATGACATGCATGCTTGTATGAATCGTAACAGGAGCGCATCGGTGAAAGTTACAATGGCCACTGGTATCAGTTGTTAGGTTGTAAGTTCTACTGTAACATGTAGTCTCCAATCTTTCATCAATGCAACAAACTGATCACTCCTTTCCTCTTCCATGCGCTCATGAACAGCAGGACATCAGGTAGTGCAATCAGCAACTTAAGTCTCTCAGTTGTTTACGGAGAGGTTTCAGATCCTCAGGTTCCTCCTGCAAAAACCTTTGAATGTTGGCTCAGCAGGAAATGAGTGAACGGTGCCACTCCTAGCAAGCCCCAACACAATTTGATAGTTAATACAATCCCCTCATTAGATTATAATAATGTCGTTTACATAAATTGTGTTGATGTTCTAGCCTTGCACACGTGGATTAGGATTTGTTTCAAAAAGTGCTGAGGTCTGTTACAGAGTCTAGGGATATCGGAATACCGCAAACATATCAATCAAAAATAAAAGAGTAAAAAAAAGATAATTTGAAAAGGCAAACAAATTTTTATTAATGAATAAAAAGAAAAACAAAATCAAAAATAGTAAAGAAAACGAAACGTCTAATAAGCTGTTTATAATCGATAGTGTAAGGGAAATAATAGTTATTTCCCTGAGTTATAAATAGCGATCGTTTGCTTTTTATAGCTATCGCTAGAGAAGGTTCAGGAACAAACCATTTAGAATGTTTTTGTTCCATGTTTTGAAAATCTCCAGAGATGCTAAAAGAAAACGTTTTACATTCAAATTCTTAATACTTTTTATATTATTTTATAGAATCTTTTATTGTTATTTCCATATAATTAATTTTTTATTTTTATTATTATTAAGTATTTTTATTTTTTTATAATCAATAATAATATTAATAATTATTTTTATTATATTTTATTTTTATTATATGTTATTATTTGGATAATTAATATTATCTTTTATGTAATAAATCATTTCTTCATATCGTAAGAGGAAAATGTATCATCCCATGATAGGTCACAAATCATATATATATATATATATATATATATATATATATATATATATATATATATATATATATATATATCTCATAACCTTTGGTGAGTTCTGTCAGATTTTTTAAAATCTCTAACCCTATTTTTCAATCTATCCAGGATAACATTAGCCTTTCTGGGTTGTTGGTTCAATTCAGCAATAAGTGAAAGTGTATGGCTAATAATAAATCTTATGCATACTTTGTTTTGTGAAACAAAAAGGCATTATCGATAAAAAAGAAAAAAATCAATCAATTAATTAATGAAATAATATGTGAAGCCAAAGGAAGAATCTAGATATATTATAGTATAGTGCAAAAAAATTGGTTAAAATTTTAAAAATCAAATTAATGGAGTTGTACTCTGTAAGATCTACAATGAAGAAAATTCGATCTTAGATGCAAGCAGATTATCGAAAAATACCAAAAGTCAATAAATTTAATGAAATTGTACTCCATAAGGTCCGAAATGAATCATCAATGTTGTTTATATATATATATATATATATATATATATATATATATATATATACACACATACTAACCCAGCATTGTCTGGTCATAAAATACATTTAAATATGATATTTCAATTTATGCAGCTCTCGATTTCATATTCGTAGACACAATTCTCTATTGATTCAAAGGGCAACAATTTTTTTTACTTTTTGAATGTTGTCTAGAGTTCTAAAAACTGATGTAGAATAGTTTTGCACTGTTGGGTCAGAAAATGGCATCTGTTTCTCTCCATCAGGTCAGGTTTTTGTGCTAAGTTGATTTGAAAAAAAAAAAAGAAGACCTCTTGTGACAAAATCAATGACATTTTTGTGGCATTATCAGTTTATTTTGTTCAACACGTCATCCTAAATATGTTTTTTTAAAGAAAAATATGTTTTGTCAACAACATATATGGATTACCTGATAGAAACATCGATTACTGTAAACTGAATGGCATTGATGAAGGTAAGTACATGTAAATTGCATGTTGCTTCACCATTGTTCAAATTTCAGAGTTTGAACTTCTGTTTCTTCAAACTCTTGGAATGCTCAGTGGTAGAGAGTTCTCTTTTCAGATTCCAACAGTAGTCAGCCATCATGACTGCACCCCAGTGACCCTGATACTTAGTCTTCATCACCTTTATCTGATGGAATCTCTCCCCTGCTTATCATTCATTGAACCCAGGTGCTCAGGAAACTGGTTCATGTGCAGAAAAAGGTTGTGCATCTTGACGCTCACGTTGCAGCTCAGGTTTATGAAAACAGTCAGCTGATGTTGTTGACAAGTTCTGCGTAATTTCTCACCTTATTATTGCCAAGAAAATTCTTCACTACCAGAACAAATCCCTTCCGCACTTCCAGTTCCACTTCATTCATGGAGTTTTCGAACTTTGGATCTCTGATAAGCTGCCAGATCTGAAGACCATCAAAGATGCTATCTTTCAACTTCTATTTGGTCAATTCTGGAAAAACCTGGCACAAGTAAGTGAAGTAGTCACCATCCTTGTCTAGAGCCTTGATGAACTGCTTAATTAAGCTGAGCTTGACGTGCAATGGTGGGAAGAATATTCTGTCTCTGTTCACCAGAGGGTAGTTGATGTTCCTTTCTTTGCAAGGTACCAATTCCTCCCGCATAGCCAGTCCTTTGCTGAGCATGGTGCTGCACCAATTTTTGGAAGATTTTGAGATTTTATGAATTCAAACTGATCCCTTTTTGACATAATCGGCCGAACTATCGGACTTGAATACTTCTTGTCATTAAAATAATCATTTCCAATCAAAACATGGTATTTTACTCTCACCAACTTCTAAAATGCTCCACACATGCATACATGTAAACAAAAATGTAAATACATGTGGTGATAGCTCAAAATCAAAAGCAAAATCAATGTGATTTTTGGATTCAGCGCATCAGATTCGTCCTAAATCAGCTGAAATAAAAAACAGACAACCAATTTTTGTTGACCAGTGTTATTATAGTGTACCCTAATGTATAGTTTAAAAGTTAAAAAAAAAAAAAAAAGAAGAAAACACTACAGCATTATTTGTTACCATCTGATCCGAATCAATATGCATATTAAAACTTTAAAGAATAACACTGTTAAAGATACAAATGTATATTTGTGCATGTGTAAAAGAAACATATTTACACTGCGTGTCAAATTATTAACAAGATAACATTTTTCTACCAGTTTCAGAAACTTACCGATTGTTTTGTATCAAAAGCTTCGGAAACGTTGGCAATGATGAGCTGCCTGTACTGTGAAATTTTCGTACTGTTCTGTGCAATGTAAACAATTTACCATCGCAATTACTGAATTCGCGGTATTTGACGTGTGTCAAATTATTAACAAGGCTGTTTGTTTCGTCAATAAAATGGGTCGTAAAGTGCTTTAAGTAGTTCTGAAAAGAGTACTATTACAGAAGAGCTAGCAAAAAATAAAACTACCCTCGAAATATCGAAAATGATAAGAAGGTACCATCAAACTGTGAAGAACTTTGTCAAGGACCCTACAAAGGTACGTAAGAGAGCTGATAAAGGTAAATCTAGAGTTGTTTCACGCCGTTCTCTACTCCTAATTAAACGTTAAGTTGTTAAGAAACCTGGGCAGACAAGTCGAGAAGTCTTTGATCAAGCTGGATTGAAGAATGTCCCAAAAGGTACTCGATGTCGCCTTCTGAAAGATGTGGCAAAGTCTATTAAGCCTGTGACAAAGCCTCCATTAAAGCGACATCACATACAAAACCGATTGAAATGGGCAGAGGACAACATGAAAACGGATTTTTCCAAAGTTTTGTTTACGGATGAAGTGCGTGTCACTCTGGATGACCCAGATGGCTGGAGCAAGGGATGGGCCCTAGATGGACAACATCTTCATCAGTGTTTGAGGTGCCAACAAGGTGGTGGTGGGATAATGATTTGGGCTGGGATTATTGGAGGTACTTTAATTGGCACATGGAAAGTCCCAGAAGGCATAAAAATGATGTCAAATGCTTACATAGTTTTTCTGAAGGAGCACTTTGAACCATGGCTGAAGAAGCAAAAGTTGACGTTCAGAAGAACTATTATTTTTATGCAGAATAATGCTTCTTTTACATGCAGCAAACAAAAGCAAAATGTATTTGCAACAACTGGGGTTCTCTGGCCTACGAAAGATGGAGTGGCCTGCGAATTCGCCAGATTTGAACCCGAGAACCTTTGGAGTATCATGAAGCGACGCCTCTTTGCAAGTGGATGCCAATTTAAGAGCAAAGATGAGTTGTGGGATGCTCTCCAAGAGGTATTGCGAGGAATAACTGTTGACGAAATGACAAATTTGACTAATTCTGTGGACCAACGTCTTTTACAAGTCATTCATAAAAAAGATCGCATATCCCCTACTTATTATATCAACGTAGAAATTGCTATGCAGTTATTGTGTTCTAAGCATTTTACCTAGTTCATTTAATGTTTGAAAATTATTTCAATAAACAAGTTATGGGTATATTGTGTTTTTTTTCTTAACCTCGTTAATAACTTGACACACTGAAAGCAACAGATATTCTTATCTTCTGTCATAGTTTCACTAATACTCCTTTAAATACTTTTATTTTTTGACTGAAGTAGCTGAATAGTATTGTAAGCATTTTCTCAAAGTTTCATGGATTTTATTCACTCGTTCCTTAAATATTAAGAAAAATATAAACTTGTTAATAATTTGATACGCAGTGTAGTCAACTTACACCCGTCAAGTTCACATTTCTTAAATTTTTTTCACTTATCAGCTATTTTACCAGCCATTTGCACATGTCCAAATTCCTTATATATCAAGTTTCAAATTTGTACATCAAAAATTGTTTTCTATGAACTCCAAAACAGTTGGTCCGATTTTTATGAAATTTTATACAAACATACTTTATGTATCTGACAGTGTTCTTAGATAGGTTTTGTATCAGAATGTCTTTGATAAGTATTGATGATTGATAAAATCCGATAGAATGAACAGGCGGTTTTGATCAAAGTTAACAGCTTATACAGCCTAACATCACAAGTGTATTTGAGAAGTTTTACCACACAAGCAGAAAGGTCTGGCATATAAAATCAACAGTAGGTTCATTGATAAGAGAAAGGTGCATTTGAAATCAATGTTTCTGTTTAGAGCACAACTGAACTATGATACTTGACTTTTGAATTTTAAACTTTAATTCAAGCCATTATATATAAAAAATTTTATAAAATCACCAGTAGGTTCTCTACAGTGCAGTGTAGATTACAATGTATTGTGGACTAAGTCACGGTGGGGAAGCATGTGAAGCTTCCTCCTAATGCAACACGATGGGTCCCCAACTAGAGCAGGCAATCATTCGATATGATTGAAAAATGAGCAATTTCACCAATTTCAATGACAATAAAAATATGAGAGCGTAAAACATTTGTTGATCATCATACAATCCTGAGCAACGTCAGGTTTCCCTGCTAGTCCTATTATAAAGGATTGTTTCCATATCTGTGTGGAATGAGATTACCATATTGGGAATCTTTCTTAGACAATGCACCCTTCCCAATACCTGCACAAATCTCAAATAAGAAAGAGGTTTTGTAAGAGTTGCTAATGAGCTTTATTCCTAAAAAAATAAATAAATAAATAAATCAAAATAAAAAATCCAAAGCTTTGAGATAATTTAACTGTTAAACAATCTGATTATGCTTTGCAATTTGTTTTAAAAGTATATCAATTTATTTTAAAAGTATATCAATAACTTATCTACATTGTATCATTTTTCTCTGTTCACTGCCAACATCCCGAACAGAAGTCCCTGCCACCAATCTTGTAGCAAGGTCTGCAATGGTTTTGGGCATGCTGCAGCTTGTCATATGGAGAAGGAAATAATTCCTGATGTAATCTTCTCTATGTGGGTGGC
The DNA here is from genome assembly GCF_053919585.1 of Euprymna scolopes. Taxonomy (NCBI): domain Eukaryota; kingdom Metazoa; phylum Mollusca; class Cephalopoda; order Sepiida; family Sepiolidae; genus Euprymna; species Euprymna scolopes. The sequence continues at coordinate 27,157,227 of NC_136498.1, read as the reverse complement.
TCAAACATATCAGTGGGCAGCTGAGAATATGGGCGACAATGTCAAGGAAAACTTAGATAAAAGAGAGTCGCAAACCTGATAGGCCCTGAACTGGCATCTAAGCTTCAGCCTCTGTCCCATCGACGAAATGTTGCATCCCTCTGCCTTTTCTACAAGTATTTTAGTGGTGAATGCTCCGACCAACTGCAATCACTTGTACCCCCACGACGTGAGCACCCTCGACAAACCCGACAGGCTGCTAAATCCCACCCCTACACTGTAGAGATCCCTAGATGTAAAAGATCTTTTTACTCCAATAGTTTCTTCCCCAGAACCGCTAGACTCTGGAATTCCATTCCAGGTCCCTGCTTCCCCAACAGTACTGACGTGCAGAAGTTCAAGTGTAACGTGAACCGACATCTTGCTGCCCAAATCCCTACATAGTACCCCAGTAGTTGTTGCCCCTGATGGTAGCCCCCTACACCAAAGTGGCAATTTGCTTTGTTTGGGGTGAAAATGTAATAAAAAAATTAAAAAAAAAAAAAAGTTTCATAGATTGGTCAGCCTTCTACAGTTGAATTGAGTTAACCATCTCATGCACTCTTGCTCTGGACTGCTACGGTTTTGGATATGGTGTAGACTAGGGAAGAAGCCGATTCAATCTGCAGCAACATTTTTCTGGTTTTCTTGTCAATATAAAAGTGTGAAAAAGAAAATTAACCTAAAGTTTCTACTTACCTTATCCCAGAGAGACTGAAGTTCTTCTTGACCACCAAGATCCCAGAAATTTAAACGAACACTGCTGATATCGATTTTGCCAACTAAAGTGTGAAAAATACAAAGTAAAAATAAAAACAAAATAAGATGTATAAAAACAAATAATTCAATTCTATTCTTTCAATGTGACCAAACCAACAAAGTCTTCTGTTTGAACTACTGTTCTCATTTTTAGTGTTATTCTCACGGTTAGACTGATCTAACTTCCAACCTTCTTCAAGTGTATATTGTTGAACTTGGGAATCTTTCTGTTGAACTCAAGAATCTCTATGGAACTTCAAACAGAATCATTTATCCACAAGGATTATTTATTTAATATGGTGTAACGGATAACATATTAAATAAAATTCAGGTTTAGGTGAGACTCTTCTGAAAGTTCAATCCTCAGTAAAAGCAATGTTAAGAATATAATTGGGATAGTTCACCGCAACAAAGGCCACCTGATGAAGACCAGAGGAATAGTTGTCCGAAACATTGTGAAACAACAACTATGAAGATGAGGATAACAGTCCGCAAATAAATAAACAAACGAATAAACAAACGAATAAACAAACAAATAAACAAACAAATAAACAAACAAATAAACAAACAAATAAACAAACAAATAAACAAACAAATAAACAAACAAATAAACAAACGAATAAACAAACAAATAAACAAACAAATAAACAAACAAATAAACAAACAAATAAACAAACAAATAAACAAACAAATAAATAAACAAATAAATAAACAAATAAAAAACAAAATAAATAAACAAATAAATAAACAAAATAAAAAAAACAAAATAAATAAACAAATAAATAAACAAAATAAATAAACAAATAAATAAACAAAATAAATAAACAAATAAATAAACAAAATAAATAAACAAAATAAATAAACAAAATAAATAAACAAAATAAATAAACAAAATAAATAAACAAATAAATAAAGAAAATAAATAAACAAATAAACAAACAAATAAACAAACGAATAAACAAACGAATAAACAAACAAACAAATAAATAAACAAATGAATAAACAAACAAATTATTTATGAAAATAAATCCATGAGTATGTACATCGTGCAGATGTTTCATTATTTTTGTTTTTTATAGTGGGGGGGGGGCATTTCTGGACAAACACGAGCATAACAATTCAAGGCAAACACTGCAAAAGACTTTCTTTGTTGAAAGTGAGAGTATAGCCTATGTTATCGATTTGAAGAATAGAATTCCCGTTCAAAATCTAATAAGAAAGGTTTTGAGTTCTAAAATATACAGCCAATGTATCTGTATTGATGTTCTGCATGTAGAAGGAATTAGCAGCAGCAGCACTGATGTTAAGGTAGCAGCAGCAACCGTGTATGATATCTATATATATAAAAAACAAAACAGCCGCGCGCGTTTTTGTATGTCGAAGAAAGGCTTTTTTTCGGGGTTGGGGGTGGGGTTCTCGAGAGGGTTACTATTTTTTTACAACTTTTTATATACTCCCTAGATCATAATATCTACGATTTGCGAACAGACGTCGTATCTACATTTATTTACATCGACTTTTAAAAAATTCACGTGATTCCGTCCTTTCGCGTGTTTGTTGGTCTTTTTCGTATAAATAAAGCGAAACTATTGGAGCAAAGCAATTAGCTTTGATCAACGTGGGGAAAACCCTTCATATCAGACAATTGCTATTCATTTGAGAGTTCCCCCTTTTTGGGGGGAGCTTGTTTTCTCCAACATCGTGGCGAACAAATAAATGAAATGGTGGAAAGCTGAACTGGCCTCCAGCCAACGCTCATTTCTGCACCTGTGTGAACTCATTAACTTAGCAAGTACAACTTTTTGATTGACATCGCTTAATTTGAATGCTTTTCACTTCACTTATAGCGTAGCGGTAAGATGCCCGATTTTCTTTAACTTTCTTTTCCGCCTTTACGTCATGGGTTCGAGCCTGCCTGCCTACTAACACTTAATACCTTAGATTTGCAAACGGACATTGTCTCTATCTTTATTTTCATCGAGTTTGCAGAAATTCCCTTGTTTCGAGTGTTTGTTTGTCTTTTCTGTATAAATAAAGTGAAACTAATCGAAGGAAAGGCATCCGCCTGGCCTTCCAGGCTTGGACGTTTTGAAGTCAATTAGGTTTGATCGATGTGGGGGAAACCCTTCATATCAGACAATTCCTATTTATTTGGACACTGCCAGAGTTCCCCCTTTTGAGGGGGAGCTGGTTTTCCCCAACATCGTGGGGAAACAAATAAAACAGCAGAAAGCAAGAAGCTTAACTGGCCTTCAGCCAAATTTAAAAAGCAACGTTCATTTCAGCGCGTGTAATTCTTAACCTAATTACCAACTCATTGATTTTGCTAGCGAGAAAATCTAATTACCCTACGTTTTCAAGTTCGATCCCACCTCTCTCTATCCTTTTTTAAAATTTTTTTTATTTCGTCTTTCGTCACTTAGGCAAAAGTTAATTACCAACTCCTTTTTCACCTTCTTTTCCTCCTTTGCGGTACAGGTTCCAACCTGCCTGCCTACTACCACTTTTTTTTTTTTAAACACCTGGGCAACGCCGGGCACCCCCACTAGTTAAATGATAAATTGATGTATATGTTTATTTCTTGTATGTAAAGATATAGTACTAAATGACAATACTCTGGAGGTAGTATAAACCCTTTCTGCTAGGGGATATGCCAAGTGGAGGTGGTGGATGTGAACTTTGTATGACCACAAAGGGTCAAGGCAGCTTGGGTCAAATTTCATAAGTTATTGCCCTTGATAACATCACATGTTGTCCCTCTCTACATCCGGGATAAGTTGTATAGCAACTGCATGAGGAGCATCATGGGGCATATGGCAGTGAATGTTGGGCCTGTGCCCAGCTCTCTTTTGTCCAACTGCAATGCAATGACAGATTCATAATCAGATGGATCTGATATTGTGAAATCTGACCAAACCCAACACATCTGATTAAAGAGTTTGTCGACAGAATTTGTTGAAAGAACTACGTTTACCCAGCATGGAGATTATCCAAAAGATGAACCGATTATGCTGGTGTGCTTGTGTAGAATGTTCATCTTCCTGGATAAACTGCTGCAGAAACATAGATGTCCTAAATTGCAAGAAGGTTGGCTGCCTAAAGAAAGATTGGATCCGGAGACAGTTGACCTGCCAAGCTATGAGAACTGGTGTGTGAGCTAATGTAATATCAGAAAATGTCTAACCTTTGAGCAATACAAAAGTGATATTAAATGAATAGAAGATGTGTGCACATGTGTAAGATGTTCAAGAAACCTTTGCCATTACCAACAAGTAATGGCGAGCCTTCACAATGTTGAACCCAGAGCCATTTGTAGGAATAACATTATTATCAACTAGTTGCACTGAGCCGATGTTGTCCAGGATCTATTGCGTTCAAATGTGTTTTACAGTATGGTAGCCTTCAAGTCTAATGCAAACAAGTTCTTGTTGAGCTATCTCCTTAAATAATCAAATCCTACCCAACTTACACCATTAACGATTACTACACTACCACCTTACATACACCTTTATCCTTGAGTGGTCTTCAGGCCTCGATAAGTGGTGACTCCATTGTAAAAAAAAAAGTATCTTATAATGTGTGAGAGTGAAATCTGGACAGTGAAGGTTGAAGATATGCGTTGCATGGAGAGAAATGATATGCAAATGATATGACAGATATGTACTGAGAGTCTTAAAAACAGGCTTAGATCTGATGACCTCAGAAGAAGATTAAATCTGGACAGTATAAGGAGATGTGTGCAGGACAGGAGACTCTGATGGTATGGCTATCTTGAAAGTATGTATGAGAGTTCTCGGGTCAGTATGTGTAGACCAGTTAAGGTAGCAGATTGAGTTCATTGGGGAAGGTCAAGAAAAACATAAGTGATAAAAATAGACTTGAGAAAAAAAAAGGAATCGATAAAAACTTGGTCAAAGATAGGAAAGTTTTGGAAGTCAATTTCTAAAAGTCGTCCAATGCATGCCAGCACGTAAAATGGACATTAAACCAAATATGATGATGATATAACCACTCCATTTTGTTAGATTCAGTATCTAAACTAAAAAAAAAAAAAAAAACAAACAAAAAAAAAACAAGAATAGATAATAAAATAATAAAAGCTATTCCCTTCAGCCAAAGTGTTTATTTAAAAAGGTCTCCATATTAGCAAACTGCCAAACCAGATTCAGTAATTTTTCTTCCCAGAGAGTAGGAAATATTTAATAGCGAAGTACATTAGATAATTACCAATAACATGATACAACAATAATAAATGAAAATTGGCTACGCAGAATTAAAATTTATCAGTTTACATGTTATTCAGGTCCAACTTTTAAAATGCATCTAACATATATTATATGGCTGCCTTGTGCTAAGTTAGGCAATTTTGCTGCAATACTTACTGTTTAGTCCAACTGTGGTGGTAATTTTGCTCTGGTTCATGCCTTTGTATTTTTTATTAAATTTTGTTTTTGTTTGTTCCAAGTATGTCTGAAAAAAAAAAAAAAAGTTAAATGAATTTATTAGCAGAATTAACATAAACAATGTGGGTTGAATGCATGCATAGACGTGTAGGCATTCATGCAGTATTCTTTAAGATTGAGAAATCAAAAACCAAAAAAAAAAAAATGTACAAAAAATAACTTTTTACCAAATGCAAGAAAAATTTAGTATATCTGAATATGCGATAGTCACTTTGACTTGGCCAAACACAAGTAAATACTCATTATGGCATGTGATTTTTCAGAATGGACTGATCTATTCCCTGCTTCTTTTGTTCTAGCTCATTGTACTTATTGATCTATTAGTTTTCATCAATTTACTGCTTTAGTACCTCATTTTAATACAGCTTCCTATCCCACTAGCTTATTACCAAGAACTGCAGGTTTGTGGAGCTCTTTTCCTGTTGACTTGTTTTTTCCTACTTGCAGTGTTGGTCTTTTCAAGACTAAAGTGGATAAACAACTACTTTCTTTGCAATAATCATCTTTCGTTCTTGTTAGCGTAGATAAAATGTAAAAAATAAATAAATAAAACACACAGAGATGGCAGTTGAGTTTATTTGGATATGGTTGCTAATTTTAAGCTTAAAAGATAATATTTACTTAAAATACTTAAAAATAAAAAAATGAATTTTTCACATATAATAAATAAATTAAAATAGTTTAAAAAAATATGAATTTTTAGAATATAATAAAATAGTAAAAAAAATGAATTTTTCACATATAAATTAAATAAAAGGTAAATGAAAATAAAATATGCATTTATCCAAGTATAACAAAACTATATAATAAACATGAATCCAGTAGATGATGTCGCCAAAAAATTATGTTTCATTCAAGGAAAATAAATAAAAATATTGTTAAATTTATTCACATTTTCTTAAAATGCAACAAAGCAGAGGATCAATCCAAAAGTGTCCTTTCAATTTAGAATTTTCAAAGAAAAATTTTCTCTCATCAAAACGTGAAGTCAGTTTTCTAAAGAAAATGTAACGATTATATCGAAAATCTAACTTATTAGACTTAGATATAATCGTTATGCAACATACATAGCGTAGGTAAATGCATGCAAAATGACGTCACCATTAGAGAAAAATAAAGACCTTAAAAAGGAGATCATGTTAGAGATGGGAATAACGTTTGAGATAATATTAGAGGTGTGGATAACCTTCGAGATCACATTAGAGGCGATGATAACATGTGTGAGATCATGTTAGAGGTTTCGATAGCGTTCGAGATCACGTTAGAGGCATGGATAGCGTTCGAGATCACGTTAGAGCAGTAGGTAGCGTTCGAGATCACGTTAGAGCAGTAGATAGCGTTCGAGATCACGTTACAGCATTAGATAGCGTTCGAGATCACGTTACAGCAGTAGATAGCGTTCGAGATCACGTTACAGCAGTAGATAGCGTTCGAGATCACGTTACAGCAGTAGATAGCGTTCGAGATCACGTTACAGCAGTAGATAGCGTTCGAGATCACGTTACAGCAGTAGATAGCGTTCGAGATCACGTTACAGCAGTAGATAGCGTTCGAGATCACGTTACAGCAGTAGATAGCGTTCGAGATCACGTTACAGCAGTAGATAGCGTTCGAGATCACGTTACAGCAGTAGATAGCGTTCGAGATCACGTTACAGCAGTAGATAGCGTTCGAGATCACGTTACAGCAGTAGATAGCGTTCGAGATCACGTTACAGCAGTAGATAGCGTTCGAGATCACGTTACAGCAGTAGATAGCGTTCGAGATCACGTTACCGCAGTAGATAGCGTTCGAGATCACGTTAGAGGTGTAGATAACGTTTGAGATCATGTAAGAAGCATGGATAACATTGGAGTAGATGATCACAGCAGACATCCCAGTGGTAATGAGAAAATGAGGAAATAAATGTTGTTGTTGTTACAAAGAAAAAGGGAGTTGAAGTTCTTTTCTATTTTTTGTCTTCTTTGCGATCGAGCATACGTGTTGGTTCCAGGACAATATTACAGTTATATTTTCTTCTAGTAAGAATTTTGGTTCTTTCAAAAATTCAAAATAATTGAAGCAAAATTTTTTTATTTTTACTAACTGACATCACCTTCTGATGAAAGTTAAGTTCAATGCCAAGACTCGCCTCTGCACTGAAATTATTTGTAATTTGCTGTTTGATGAAAATGCCGCTCTTGTCGCAATATCCTTCAATTCTTATGTAGAGATCCATTTTTCCATGAATCTTGCATTGTCATATTCTGGCAGCTTATGTAAACCACTGGAATATGTTGAAACAATCAGTCAATGCAGCAGATGACAGTTAATAAATCGGAATAAAATATTAGTTTTAATCATGCAAAAATATTAGTTTTAATTATGCAAAAATATTAGTTTCAATTATGCAAAAATTAAATCAATGAAAATAAATCGCTTTAGTAAAGTCATCTTGATGAATCACAGGATTTGCAGATTATGTTACACCTGAAAAAGTTCTTTCATTTTGCCAAGAATGGAAATTCTAAATACGTGTGGTCTCACGGCATTGCAACTGTTCAAAATTTACAGTGGGAGTGTGTTGATGGTTTGGAACACACCATGACCGATTGAAAAAATTTCCTACAAGTAAAAGTGTATTTTCTTGGGAATACCCAGCAAAAAAAAAACAACAAAACAACAACAATAGCTTAACCCCTAACTTTAATAGAATGAAAAAATACCGTATATATATATATATATATATATATATATATATATATAAAAATATATATATTGTTATAAAAAAATAATTTTTTATAGGAACACTAATAATAAAAAAAAAAAGAAAAAATTTTATCTGTTGCTACACATTATTTTACAAAAAATAATATTTATTCATGAAACTTACTATAGGTTGAATTTAAAAAAAATTGTTTTCATTTTTCTTCATCAAAATTACTATACGATAAATTTTTTCCATCATATTTTCTTTTTTTTTCTAGCATTTAAAAATTTGATCAGCACTCAGCATATTCTGGTGGTTTATGTAAGCTGCTGGAATATGCTGGCCCACATTCACAGAAAAATGGGTCATTCTCCGCATAAGTAACCATCTTTCAAAGAAGCTCAGCTTCTCGTTGAATGTTTTTTAATTGAATGCAAAGTCTTTGTTGTTTTTATTTTTTGGTTTATGAGTTCTCAAATCTGGATTTTCACAATTTAACTCATATTTTTTTAAATTTTGAACAGCGGTTACCCCATAAAATGGGACATTAACAACATTTCAAATTTCTGGCTATGCAAACAAAGATAGATGACATTTTTTTGTAAACAGCTGTTCATAAGTTAAATTTTTTTTCTGTCTCTTTTTCGTCTGGGAATGAGTCGATTTAAGCTTAATTACATCTCCCGGCCAAACACATGTTCACAAAAAGATAGCAGAGAGGGAAGAAGAAGAAGAAAAAAGTAAACAAAAATTTAGATTTACATCTTTCAGCAAAAAATATGAAGTGCTTATGTAAAATGGAGAATGAACAAATAAAAGATTCATTTTCATAGGAAGACAAACAGGAAAAGTATAGAAATATTTAATAAGGCATAAAAAATATTGCCTCCTTTGGGGTTAAAATTCAAAAGATAACCTGCATCTCTGGCAAATCAAGCTATTTGTCACCCAATAGAGTGTTGCAGAGGGAAGCGAAAGGCGATAAAACCAATCGACTGTACAATTAAGAATGTCAAACACAGAGACAAAAAGAGAGGAACAACAATAGCAAAAGGAAGAATGACAAAAATCTGAATTACGTTTAAAGACGACAAATTGCCTTTTATTTTCAAAATAGAAAAAAATAAGTGAAGATGGTCAATTTGCAAAGGCCTAGAGATTGTGGTCAGTTCACGTAAATCAGGATCAACCTGATGTTGATGAGCACTGGAAGATAAGTGTCAGCGGGCTGCTGAGTTGGACATCAGTGGGCTCTGGAAGTGGAGCATCAGCGAACTGCTGAGTTGAATGTCAGTGGGTTCTGGTATAAGTAACCGGATGTTTTCAGGCTGTAGAGTGAGGAAGCCTAACGTTGATCAGCACTGAGTGGTGCTGGAAGGTTGCAGAAAAAGTGCAGCAGGCGCTGGAAGGCTATAGGAAGCGCTGAGGGCTGCTGGATGGCTGCAAGAGGCGCTGAGGGCTACTGGATGGCTGCAGGAGGTGCTTGAGGCACTGAAAGGCTGTAGGAAGCTGTGGCAGATGCTGGAAGGCTGCAGAAAGTTGCAGTAGGTGCTAGAAGGCTGCAGGAAGGTGCTGCAGGTGCTGAAAAGCTGTAGTAAGCATTGAGGACTGCTGGATGGTTGCAGGAGGTGCTGAGTGCTGCAGAAAGGCTGCAGGAGGTGCTGAGGGCTGCTGGAAGATTGCAGGAAGCTACGGCAGGCGCTGGCTGCAGGAGGGGCCAGAAACCATAGGAATGAACTTAAGTCTGCTGGTTGAAGAAGGGTAGTCTCAGGCAGCAGTAGTTGTAGTTGCATGGTAGTAGTTTGTGATTTGCATAATATATGTGGAAAAAGGTAGTTTTGAGAAGGGCTGTTTGAACTACTGTTGCTGCTGATGAGACCCTTCGGCTGGCTGGGCTCATCGACTTAACTGGGAGTGTCAACATCGCATTCAGGAGGCTTCCTGCTCCCTAGCCACATTAACCCCAGGCCGACCGCTGTATTTATGAACAGTTACTGTTACAACAAGCATCGCTCGCAGTAAGAAGACAAATAAATAAAATTAATTTCCTACTGAACCAATCACAATAAATAGAGTTTCAGATGTAAATTTATTGTGTTTATGTTCGATTCAGCTTGGAATCAAAGTCTCTCCTAGATGTTTCTTTCTCTTCAGTTTGAAATAAGAAAAAGGATGTTTTTATTTTTAGCACCTGGCAGTAATGCCAGTGTTTTTCACTAGGTGGCGTATATGAGATTGTTTACAAATGAAAAATGGCCATCGTAGTAAAATACAGACCACAACATAAGCGCATTGCAACAAGAAAACGAAGAGGGGATATTAACAAACTGAAACTTGATTAAAAATTTTAAAAAATTACTAATGAGGACTTATCCAGAATTTCCCTAATATTAAAAAATAAAAATAAAGAAAAATCTGTATGATGTATGCATCTGTGGCAAAGCGAAAATATCATATTCCAAAAATCATGTAAATTGATTAAGTAGTTTTATTTTTATAAAGAAAATCATTTTTAAGCAATTACCAAGAATTTGTAAGCATTACCAGATAAATCTCACAAGTTAGAATTATTGTTGAGTTATTTTCATGCATTTTTTAGTTGGTTTTCAAACAGGCGTACAAGACAGATGCTATTTGGTTACTCATAAAATTTAATATTCTTAGCTAAAAATAAAACTACTTGATCAATTTACATAATTTTTGGAATTTATTTTCATTTCATCACAGGCACATACATTGTACAAATTTTTGTTTTTTTTTGTTTTTTAATAAAAGGAGAATCATGGACAAGAAGCAAATGATGGAGGGAAATGAAGTGAGTGGCAGGGATATGAGGTCATTTGTATTCTAACCAAAACAAACAAATCTCCACAGAGAGAGGCAAAGGAAGGAAAACACTAGTTCAAATTGGTGATCAAAATTAGAATAAGGATTCTAGACATAAGGTTTAGTACAATTATATCTTGATTTTGATCTTTGTAAAGAGACATAAAAGGAATGTAAAACTGTTCTGTGTGAGAAATTAATTTTACCCGTCTTAGGATGGCATTCTTTTAGTATATATATATTTACCTCTTCTGCAAGAAGAGGTTAGACACTAAGTCAATGCACCCTAGAAAAATGCCTGAGCAGCCCCGTCGGCATTACCCGGTAGGAGCACCTTAAGTGATTAGCAATAAACCTCTTCGGAGAAAGGAAGTAAAGTCTGATGCGTGTGTGTGGGTGGGGGTGGGGTGGGGGGCTCCTAAAATTAAACAGAACTATATTCACCACAGAAGAAATCGAAAGTCTGATAAAAGGCAAACGTTCAATATATAATTGTTAAAAAACTGGCTTCACCATCTGACGAGAAGAATATCTTTTTCGTTGAAAAAATCTGGATTTGAAAGGACATTTACAGATTGATCTTCTGCTTTGTTGTATTTTAAAGAAAATATGAAAATAAATTTAGCAACATTTTTGTTTCACTTTGATCTTATGAACTATGATAATGCGTTATTCCAAATATTGAGCATAATTTTATCAAATTAAGAACTTTTCATCATAACATCGAATGAATATATATATATATATTCCAAAGTTATAGTCATTGACTTAGAATGAGTGCTTTATGCAAAATTGATGGTAAAACTTGTGTGCTCATTTTTGCATTAAATACTAATCCTTATAAATCGAACAGATACCATAATATTTTATTCACTGCACCATATCATAACATACACAATTTCATCTAGATCGGTTCAGTAGTTTCTGAGAAAAAGTGGAATGAACAGACAGAAAAAAAACTAAGAGGAATATAATATAGATATTATGTGTCACTGAGAAATGCACAATCAATTTTATAAAAATGAGATAATATATATTCAAACAATTGTGTAAACGAGACTGGAACTAATTTTAGTGAGCACGTTGGATATGATAGGACTCATGTTTGATGTGAACATTCTCAGATCACTATCAAGTTATTACTTGAAGCTGTGCAGATTGAATGCTGGAAGAGTGCAAGGAAAATCAGGATAGATTGTTGAATTTTTACAAGAAAAGACATTGATCGATGTGGTGTCTGAGAAAACAATGAATCTGTCAATGATCGTGGACAAGAGTACCAGATATTAGTTATGTTTCAGAATTTTATTTATTTAACAATCTATATCGTATTCTGATGGTTCCTTTCTTAGTTAGTCCATATGTTATGCTCTGTAAAAGGCCAAATACAATTTTTGAAGACCAAACTAAATTGGTTTCAAAAAGGTCAATTTGGCATCTACGGACAAGAATATAAGAGTGATCTCCCTTTTGATGTAGTCTTGTTTTCAAATATCATTATAATAATAGATGATCATTGTTGTAATGGTGTGGGAAAGAAACTCGTAGTAATTTTGACATGGAGCGCAGTTTTTCACCGAAGAAAGAAGTCAGTGAAACATTACATAAGAAAGGAAACATTTGAAAGAAACAGAGGGAAAAAAAAATAAACAAACAAAAAAGAATATTGTTTGTCAAGCGGTGCTGGACTGAAAAAGTAAATTAAAGATTGTCTCTTACAATGTGATCTTATTATTCGTATTGAACTATGTAGCACAATATTACATAGTGAGCATTTAATAGTACTTATTAATTTATCTCAGTTGGGTCAGTTCTATATTTAAAATACAATGGACACTTTTTTCATAGAGATGTTAAACTCATATTTGCTGCATGTTATTGGTTTTTCTGTCCCAAACCTAATTTTTGCACTATCCAGAAAAATACCAACTTTATCAAAACATATTTGTTGATGCAATATATTTCTCATTCTGTGGAATTTCTAAGGGTCACACTAGTTTGTACCATTCATACTATTGTCCCCATCTTCAATTTTATTCTTGTAGTGCTTTGGTTGATGGATTTAGGCAAGCCTGTTCTACTGCAGATATCCTAACTGTAATCTCTGAATGCATATATTATGCATTGGATAAGAAAGTGGAGGCTAGGGCAGTTGCCCTAGATATATCCAAGGCTTTTGACAGGGTATGGCATGATAGTCTTCTCATGAAAATTAAATCAGATGGTATTACTAGACGAATACTTAACATAATTAAATTTTTCTTAAATAAGTAAATCTGTCGACCTAGTCCACAAATTCTAAAATTTCATCATGACAAGTTTCAAGAAAAAATACACGATTAAACCCGGTTCCCCAACTTCCAACGTAGACCCCTACTACCATGTCTCCTTCTCCAACATCAGGGGTCTTCGTTCTAACCTTCCAGAGGTTGAAACCCAATTACAGGAGACTAAACCAGACCTTTTATTTTTAAGTGAAACTGGCATTGGACAGGCTATTTCCCTAGATGAGTTTGCAATTTCAGGATACTCTAACTTAACTTCTAAATCTGACCCCCAAGATCGCCATGGGCATGGAATATGTGCCTATATTAAAGATAGCTTTCCATGTGGGAGGGACATCTCCAGGGAAGATCCTAACTTACCCTATATGTGCTTCCGGGTTGCTTTAGCTCACACTACTGCATTTATATTTACTCTCTATCGCCCCCACAACAGTGGAGTTACTATCTTTCAAAGCATATCTGAGAAAATTGACCAAGTCCTTTCTACTTATCCTTCAGCTAACATTCACGTATGTGGAGACTTCAATGTTCACAACGTCGAATGGTTGACCCACTCAAACAAGACCGATGATGAGGGGAGGTTCTGTCATGATTTCTCCATTGCCTATGACCTCACTCAGATTGTTCAGGAACCTACCCGTGTGCCCGATAATGACGGCCAGTATGCGAGCCTACTAGACCTTTTTCTCACAACTTGCCCTGAACTATGTTCAGTTTCTGTTCTGTCGCCTCTTGGATCTTCCGACCACTCTGTTGTATCAATTAAGATAAAAATGAAATGTAATAAGTCCCCAGACGTACCTCTTCATCGTACAGTATATCGATACACTAAGGCTGACTGGGATAGCTTCCGTACATTTATATCTGATCTACCTCTGCATTCCATGTTTAAAAAGGATGTGTCCTCTATAGTATTAGACCTAACTGAATGGTTAATTGTAGGTATTGACCATTTCATACCCTCTAAAAAGTTTCAGAAAAAACCTAACAGCCAGCCATGGTTCTCTCCAGAATGTGCTGCTGCCATTGCGCACAGAAATCACTTTTTCCACTGCTTCAAACGTAATAGATGTATGGAAACTAAAGCCGTTTTCAGGACTGCCAGCAACCATTGTAAGAAAGTAATAAGGAACGCAAGAGTGTTGTATGCTCAATCTGTTAAGTCCAAAGTAGCTGAGCAGCGGCTTGGTTCCCACCAGTTTTGGCAAATAGCAAACAGAATCCTGAACAGAAGCGTGTGCTCCATCCCAACTATTATCAATGGATCTGAGGTAATCTCGTCAGCATCAGACAAAGCCAAACTCTTTGTCAAGAACTTTGCAGCTAATTCTACCCTTTGCGACCAAGACCGCCAACCCCCAATATTTCCTCCTGTATCAGAAAACACGCTATGTGATATACGTATATCTGTACGTGATGTTGCGAAGCTAATCAAAAACCTTGATTCGAGTAAAGTAACTGGCCCTGATGGTATTCCAATTATAGTACTCAAAAAACTTCAACCTGAATTAGCGCCCATACTTACAAAACTGTTTAAACGTTGTCTTAAGGAGAATAGTTTCCCATCTCCCTGGAAAATCTCATCAGTATGCCCTGTATTTAAGAATTCAGGTGATCGCTCATCCCCCTCTCAGTACAGGCCAATAAGTCTCCTGTGCGTCATGAGTAAGTTGCTAGAATCTGTGTTAAATACAGAAGTAATCAAACATCTCAACAAAAATAACCTTCTTAGTGACACTTAATATGGTTTCCGTTCTGCTAGATCTACAGCAGATGTCCTTACAGTTATATCGCATAGGATTAGCAAATCTCTCGACGGTGGCAATCTTTCTAGGGCAATTGCTCTTGACATATCTAAAGCCTTTGATAGGGTATGGCATAAAGGTTTACTTCATAAGATCGCTAGCTATGGTATAGCTAGAAAAGTCTTCTCAATTATTAAATCATTTCTTTCTGATAGGTTCATAAGAGTAGTAGTTGAGGGGCAAAAATCAGAAGCTCACAGTATTAATGCCGGTGTCCCTCAGGGATCCATCCTGGGCCCAACTCTTTTCCTGATCTACATTAATGATCTTCCAAATCATATCCTTACATCATTTGTAGACATTTATGCTGACGACACTACCATTTATGGTACCACATCTAAGACAGTAAACGACCAAGTTCTCTCCAATTCTCTCTCCTCTGATCTTGAGCACGTAGTACAATGGGGAAAGGAGTGGCTGGTTACTTTTAATGCATCTAAAACCAAGCTTCTCTCTTTACATCATCAACATTCTAATCCACATTTGTCATCAATTGAAATGAATGGCTCTCGTCTTCAGGAGGCCTCAAGTTTTGACAAGCTTCTGGGCTTGACCATTACTCCTGATCTTAAATGGAACACGTATATCAAATCTGTTGCCAAGGCCGCTGGAAAAATGGTGGGATCTTTCTATCGATCCAGTAGATATCTCACTGCTGATGCTATTCTCTACCTATATAAGAGCCAGGTACGTCCAAGGATGGAATACTGTTGCCACATCTGGGCAGGAGCTGCTAGAAAGGACTTGTCCTGCCTTGATAGAGTTCAAAATAGACTTCGTAGCCTCGTAGGAGATGTCCTTTTCTCCTCCTTGCAACCTCTATCTCACAGAAGAGATGTTGCGAGTTTGTCTCTGATGTATCGTTATTTTCATGGAAAGTGTTCAACTGAGCTTCAATCTTTGGTCCCCCCTCGCCAAACTTTCACAAGAAACACTCGTCTAGCTGTAAACACTATCAATAATTTCCCCCACTCTTTATCTGTGCCTAAACCTAAACGTAGATTCCATGAACAAAGCTTCTTTCTTAGAACTGCACGCCTGTGGAATTGTCTTCCGTTTTCCTGCTTTCCGGCTGACTACAATATGGTTGTGTTCAAGTCTAAAGTAAATAAGTTCTTGATGAGCCGTTCCATATAAGTTATTAAATTTACCAAATTTTCATTACTAATGATTACTATATTGACCAATTTCTACTGTACACTCTTTAACCCTTATCCTTGAGTGGCCTCTGGGCCTTGATAATGTGGTGATGCCTTTGTAAAAAAAAAAAAAAGAGAAAAATCCAGGTTATCTTCGATGATCGTACTTCAAAACAACATGACAAACTTAGGTGTGCCTTAGGGATCAATCTTTAGAGGTTTATTATTCCACTTACTCATAATATTGTGATAATATTGTGTCCGAGATGGGTATATTTGCTGATTATACAATGCTCTATAAAGAAATGGCTGAAACCTTAGAGAAAGCTATCAAGTTTGCAGTGGAATGGGGGACATAAATAGATTGTAACAATCAATGCTGCTAAGACTAAGCTTGTTTCTTTTAATAATTATATGAAATCTTCTTAACCACTAATGACTAATGATACTCTTCCTGAAAGAGCTCTCCATTCAAACTTCTTGACTTAATGTTTACAGGGAACATGAATTGGAACAAATATATCGAGGGCATTGCAAAGACTTCTGCCATGCTTGAAGTTACTTATGCCTGAGAGTATACTGTACCTCTACAATGCCACTATTTGCCCGTGAATAAAGTATTGATGTCACATTTGCACTGGTGTATCTGCTACTCGTCTTTCACTCTTAGACAGGGTTAAAAAAACAAAAAGAGTGGCCAACCTTATAATTTCTTCACTGTCAACCAAACTTCAACTTTTGTCCCATCGATGAAATATTGCATCTCTGTGTCTATTTTACAAGTATTTTAATGGAAGGGGATCTGATGAACTCCAAACCCTTATATACCTCCATGTAAATATCCCTAACTAGCCTGACAAGCAGCAAAATTCCACCCCTACAATGTAAAGATTTCTAGATTCTGGAAAACCAAAAATCACATAAATCGATCATACATTTATTTTTATAAATAAAATAATTTTTTAGCGATTAATGGGAATTCATAGGAATTACAACAAAAATCTTGCAAGTTTGAATTATGCTGAATTATCTCCCTTGTTTCTTGAGCGTTTTTAAACATGGCATTGCAAAACAACTGTTCCTTGGTTCGCCATAAAATTTGATTTTTTATTTAAATATAAAACTACTTGATCAATTTATATGATGTTTGGAATATGATATTTTCTTTCCATCACAAGTACATACATCATATAGATTTTTCTTTATTTTTAATATCAGAAGAATTCTGGACAAGCCCCAAAATATACACGGGAGACCCATGGAAATTCCACAGTTGTATCTTTCATCTAAGACTTAAAAAATACTTCCCTTATACATATATGGGGAGTAAGTAATGTCTTTCTGTAATGTGGTGTGGCTGTTACTTTTTTATTGTGTCGTTTACAGTTCAAACCTCTCGGACCAACACGCAGTTCCACAACGCTCATATGCACTCTGTTACATTTCCAAGATAAATGCAATTTGGGGGAGGCCAGAAGCAAAGAAAATGAACATTGGGGAGTGGGCATCTTGGCGGTTTCCTTTGGGAGATGGGGAGCCCATTCACTTGACTAGCTTAGAAACTAAAAAAGTTTACCTTACGGGGAAGGGGGGAGTCCAACATGCTCAAGCAGGAAACACATTCTCATACATGACTTGTTTGCGTACACACAAGCTCGTTACTTTTATCCATCTTCTTTCAAAAAACTGTGGCGTGTAACCTTTTTTGATCACATCTGATCTTGACCATAAATTGGTGTTTGAAGAATGTGATCAGATCCTGACCAGCAAAAGATTTAACCTTTTGGTTCACATTCAGATGCGACGTCCACATTACCATTTGTGCTGCAGCTAGGATCACGAGGAACACCATCTGTTTCTGTGTTTCATGGCAGCCAGACTGTGGATGATATAGGATATGTTCAACAAGCAAGGATGCTCAGAATCGATATAAGTTGTCACCTCATTGACATACCCCTAGTACCGCCGGAATTTGCTGCATTCAAAGAAAGCATGTTCTGGCATTTCTTCTGCTGAAGTCCTGCAATGGGGACACCTGGGCAAATCCACAATTCTGGAACTGTGTTGTATGGCATTGAGATGTAACATATTCCACACCAATTCCCAGGTCAAGGAAAACTCAGAGTCGTTGGCCCAAGTCTCTTCTTGATCTGCATCAATGATCTCCTAAATCACACCCTCAGATTATTCGCAGACATTTACGCTGATGACACTACCATCTACGGCAACATTTCAAAGGCCGTAAATGACAAAGATCTCTCTGATTCTCTTTCCTTTGATCTTAGTGCAATGGGGAAAGGGGTGGCTGATTCATTTTAATGCATTTGAAAGTAAGCTTCAATCTTTACATCATCAATGCTCTGACCCTCGTCTGACATCAATTGAAATGAATGGCTCTCATCTTGAGGAAGCTTCATGTTTTGACAAGCTTCTTGATTTGACCTTCACTCCTGATCAGAAATGGAACACGTACATCAAATCTGTTGCCAAAGTTGCTGGAAAAATGGTTGGATCATTCTACCACTCCAGTAAATATCTCACTGCTGATGCAATTCTCTATCTCAATAAGAGCCAAGTATGTCCAAGAAGAGTACTGTTGCCACAACTGGGTAGGAGCTGCTAGAAGCACCTTATCCTGCCTTGAAAGAATTCCAAATAGACTTTGTAGCCTAGTAGCTGATGCCTTTTTCTCTTCCCTGCAACCCCTTTCCCACAGAAGTGACATTGTGAGCTTGTCTCTGCTTTACTGTTATTTTCATGGCAAGTACTCGTCTGCTTCAATCTATGGTCCCCCCTTTACCAAACTTTCATAAGAAACATTTGTCTAGCTGAAACCACTGTCAATAATTTGCCCCGCTCTTTATCTGTGCAATGAACAAAGCTTCTTTCTTAGAACTACACACCTGTGGAACTCTGTTTCGTTTTCCTGCTTTCCAGCTGACTACGATATGGTCGTTTTCAAGTCCAACGTGAACAAGTTCTTGATGAGCCGTCCCCTTAAGTAATCCAAGTTACCAAATTTCCACTACTAACGATAACTACGATATTGTCCCATTGACCCTAATCCTCGAGTGGCCACAGGGCCTGGATAAATGGTGACTCTTTTGTAAAAAAAAAAAATAAATAAAAAAATAAATAATAAAAATGACTACCCTAGTACCTAACTTCATTATGACACTTTGATCCTAAATCAAAGGCCAAGAAATTTTATTAGAGTTTCATACATTTGATACAAGTTTTTCAAATTTACTTTCTTGTTTAATTGCATATTCGCCAATCAGGTGATACCATCTTTCAAAAAAAGGTGGTGGTAACATGTATGAACATGAACTTGCCTTAGCTGCTGCTGCTTCTTCTTCTTATTATTATTATAATACAGATATTTGAGTTGAAGTTTTATTTTCTCCTCCTATTACACCTAACCGATGGTAAAAGTTATATGCATCAAATGTTTCCATCCACAGAGAGAGAGAGAGAGAGAGAGAGAGAGAGAGAGTATTACTGAAATTGTATCACTTTATTCCTTACGTCTATTAAATTCTTCATACTTACTGTTTTCCCTGCATTGTCCAGGCCTAAGATCAGGACAAAATATTCCTCCTTCTGAAATAAGTACTTCCAAAATCCAGACAGCAGTGTGTACATCTGAAAAGAGAAGAGAAAATAAAAAAATATATATGTATATGTGCATATTGCTCCAGACAAGGCATGAAGCAACTTGATATAAGGAGCTAAAAAAAAAAAAAAATACCATTTCAAGGTCAAAAGTTAGCCAATAATAAATGTCATACATCTATATACAGATTCCAACCTAGAAAACGGCAATTCTTCCCCCTTTGTCAGAAACATCGGTCAGGGAATATGAATACTAAAGGACAAAAAATAAAGTGAGCAAAAGTTACGAAGTTGCTGAAAATAAATCCAAGGTCCATTTTACGAGAAAAAATTTGATCTGTTGGGTTAGCCATTTGGCTTAGATTAGATGTTTGAATCAGAGAGAAGTTTGCATAGCAAGTTAAATAAAAGACAAAATTCAAAATCAGCCTTTTTCTGCTCACTATACCTCCCAGACTTCTCTCTCAATAGAGCTTGAATATATTTTTCTAAATTCAATATTATTTGTTTAAACCAAATAGAAGTATTATTTTTATTCATTGATATGGCTATGGGGAAGAAAAAAAAAACAGGATTTACATCGAACCAATCTAAATATTGAATAAAATCTCTTTACATTTATTGAAAGAAAAGTGCAAAATGACTTGAAAGTACAACTTTTTGTTCATATAAGATTTATTTCAACATCTAACACACTGAATCTTCTTAATATAATTCATAGCACCATAGATATCAAGCTAATATATTTTTTAAATAGCTATAAAAAACAAAAACAAAACAAAAAAATTGATAATAGGGCAAATATTTCATTCACTGAAGTTTTCAACTTGGATTTATTTTTGTGAGAAACAACACTTGTAAAAGTTTATATCAAGTAACTCATATTGATAAGTGACCCTTCCTAAAGATGAGACTTCTTTAGAAGTATTGAGAATGTGTACGTGTGCGTGGACACTTCTCAACCTATACACTCAACAAATTTTTTATCTACAGACTTGAAACTTGGTATATGGGGTATTCAAACATGTGGAAAACTTTTTAATCAGTTTTCGTCCGGAAAAAACGGCTGCTAAGGGATCAAAATTGATATGTGGAGGGGGGGGGGCGTCATCGGATTTTTATCTGTCAGGTTACTTATGGCTAAGAATAAGTAGGTTTGAAAACACTTTTTAAAAGATCATGTCAAGCTGGCCTAATGGTTATTGTACTTGACTCGCTGTCTTTAGGTTTTGGTTTCAAACTTAGCTTGAATATTTTTTTTTTTACTTACAAGAAGTGAACTGTTTAGAAAAAAAAAACATAATACTCGCATGCACGTGTCTCAGTTTCTTTCTATTTTTTTTTTTACTTCATTTTTTAAAAGGAATTTTGCGTTATGTTTAATACCTATGCTATTTCTGTTGATAATAAATAAGAATTCTGCATTCATTTAAATATAATATTTATGTGTACTGAACAACCGGGCAATGCCGGGCGGCCTGCTAGTATCATATACAGGCGGCTGAGGACTGCCTGTGAATTTAAAATTTCCTTGATACTTCCTCCTTTAGAGGAAACTGGTTCAACCGGTCTAGGTCGAATGCTGTATAATAACAAACATAATATTGTGCACACCAGATTTGAAAAACGGCAACATAAAAAAAAATGATCACCTGTCGCCGAACCTAGTAACCTGGCAAAAAACAAAAGGACAAAAACAAAACTATTAATAACACAAAAGAAAAAAATTGTACATTCAATTTGTTTATAATTGCCTTTTATCTCATAAAGACGACGGAAAAAACTGAGTTATTACAAGTTTAAATTAAAAGTGATTCATCATATTTACCCATTTTTACACACTGAACTCTAGGCAGGTTTGTGATACCTATTATTATTATATTGATCTTTTTCTTTTTTTTTTTTTTTTTACTAAGGAGTCACCACTTATCAAGGCCCAGAGGCCACTTGAGAATATAGGTTAATTAATGATTGTTAGGCAGTCTGGTTTTGCAAATATGAAATTTCCTTGCTGTGGTTATGACCCACTTAGGTTTTTTCAAAAATAATAGCCAGTTAGATGAGGACAAATAGACACTCACAGCCTCTACAGCAAAGGTACAGAGATGCACATTCATAAATGCATTACCATTCTGGGTCACAGTGGACCTGTGAGCAGTAATAACTTCACATCCTTAATGCTTCTAAATTCCAGAGCAAATCAATAGTAGTTATCAGAAAGAAATCAATCATAAATTGCTGTTGCAATAATGCAAAATGATATGCAATGGTTACCAAAAAGTACAAGAAATCTGAGGAGACTTGTTGTTACTCAAACTCTAGAAAATGCCAAATGTTATTCCCAGTGAGTAATCACTAATAATGACTCATTAACTAAAAAGAAACCATGTTTTTGACCTCCTGATCAAAGTGTAGTATCTGTTCTATCTTTAGTATAGAAGTAATTTTTTTTAATTATCTGTTCAAATTCAAAGTATTCCTTTTTATTAGAGTTCGATTTATTTATCCAATATTAAAAACCCACCTTGTATCACATCTAGTTCTTGTATGTGTGTGTGTGTGGGGGGGCATAATTGCAATTCATCAGATCATCCAGCTATGATCAAAGTGTCACTTCTATTTTGAACTTGGCCTTAATTGTTTATCTTGGAAAAATATCAACTACTCCACTTCTATTTCATTTCCTCCCACTCCCATTCAGAGATTGACTTGTTTTCATTTCTAAACAAACTTAAAAACAGTGGAGGAAAGGGTTGGGAGGGTCTTACTAACCTGCTTTTTATCATCCCACTTCCCATCTTAATCTAATGAAATTGTGTGTGTGTGTGTGTGTGTGTGTGTGTGTGTGTGTGTGTGTGTGTGCATATAACAACATTAAATGATTAGTGAAATTTTAAGTAGTGTTGATAGGGTAAATGTGGTATTTTGAGAAATTCTAATCTATCTTTTTAAGAGTAGGATAGACAGAGAATGATACCCCCCCTCTCGCACATACTTTTTTTTTTGGGGGGGGGGAGGCTGCACACAATAATTGAGAAGACATTTCCAGTTATTCCATAGCTGGTAATCTTGTGAAGAAGACCTTTATGCCATACCCTATCAAAAGTCTTGGATATGCCAAGGGCTATTGCGTCAGAAATGAAACCCCATCGATATTACAGATAACACACCAGCTGTTTCTAGCAGAACAGAAACCATATTGCATGTCACTGAGTAAGGTATTTTTGCTGAGGTGGTTGACCACTTCTCTATTCATCACAGATTCCAGCAACTTACTCATGACACAAAGGAGACTGATCTGTACTGAGAGACAGATAGCCGACCTCAGGAATTTTTAAATATAGGGCAGACTGATGAAGTTTTCCAGGGTGGTGGGAAGCAACTTTAAACAGCTTTGTAAGTACGGGAGCAACTTTAAACAGCTTTGTAAGTATGGGAGCAACTTTAAACAGCTTTGTAAGTATGGGAGCTAGTTTTGACTGAAGCTTTTTGAGCACTATGATTGGAACGCTATTAAGGCTGGTTGCTTTACTGGAATCAAGGTCTTTGATAAGCCTGGCAACATTATGCATAGATATTTGTATATTACAGAAGGAAATATGGGGAGAGGGGTAGGCAGACATGGTTGCAAAAAGTCGAATTTGGTGAAAAGTTCTTGGCAAAGAGTTTTGGTATTTCAGATGCTGATGAAATTACCTCAAGTTCGTTGATGATGGTTGGGATAGAAGACACGTCTCTGTTCAGGAACTTGATTTTGCCATTTGGTGCTTCTACAGTATTTTAAGTGAACTCAACCGACTTTTGGTGAAACCTAAGGTAGCATGAAAGTGAGAAGTTCAGGGTGCTTTCTAAAGAATATGCACTCAGGGTATTTCAATTATGATGGAGTCGGTTTCGAGTATTAACAGAGAGACAGCTTCGGAAATGTTTACGATTTGAAAAGCCACCCATTGAAAAGCCATTTTTTAAAAAAAACAAAAACATAACTCTTCGGATCTTTGTTTCATCTGACATTTACAATTTTATTGTAGCTTTCAAATCATAAACTGCTTCAACCATTTCCAGGACTGAGTAGGAATTGTTCGTTTATAATTGAATCTGACTCCATAAGAACTGAAATCCCCAGGGCACTCATTCCCTGTAAGTACCGGGATCGATTACAAAATTCGGTACTCATACAAAAAAAGCAAAAACAATATTATTTACTAAATTGTCATATCGAAAATAGTAATATATCCAAAAATTCGAGTAGAAAGTTATTTATAATTAAAAGTAATTTTGAGGGAAAATTGCATTTTTTGTAGATGTCTTACAGTAAACCGTGAAGATTGCAGAAACAGGGGGCATAACTCAGAAAGCATGTTTTAGATTACATCGTAACGGTGGCCAAGACAACACGATTAGCCTTCAAAAGACTTTTTAAACCAGATTATCTTAAAAAAAGCCATTATTTTGACATTTGTAAGGGGTGCTCACATTTTAGTTATAATGTTATAATAAATAGATCACTCATTTTGTAAACACAGAAAGGAATTATTGCCCTTTGTTTTTTCTGGTACTTGTGCACTTTTGCTATCGCCCTGAAATAACATTATTTCAAAAGCCATTCTTAACATGGGAAGGGGAGGGTGTTTTGTAACTATTCTGTGCTTCCACCTAACAATTTAATAAAAAAAATATTGTGAAACTTGAATTTAATAAAAAAAAAAACTATTAAAAAATAATGCGTAAGTACTGTTTTTTTTTCTCTCCTTTCTTTTCCTATTTTGTAAACATGGAAGTAGTTTTTTTTGGGTGTGCTGAAAATGGACATCATATTTAAATTTTCTGTAAACAAGTAGTTTTACAGATATTAAGCAATGTAATTCATTGTTATAAGTGGTGGCCATTTTTGTATGTGCAAATATGTGCATTTTTTTTTTTTTAATTTTTTAAATTTAGGTACTTATGCACTTATGTTACAGTCCTGAAATAATAACACTATCATTTTGAAAACAATTCTTAACATGGAGAAGGGAGGGTGTTTAGTAACTATTCTGTACTTTCACCGGTGCTTGTTAAGAGAGTCGACAGATCGGTTCTTTAAATAATGTTGTTTTTGCTTAACAAAACAAAAGTACTTACTTGTCATGTCGAAAATAGTAATATATTAAAAAATTACGAAAATTCATCAAGTAGAAACATATTACAAGCAGTTTTTACGGAAAATTGGGGGAAACTGCATTTTCCCTAGATGTGGACACCTTGAAGATTGCAAATACAGGGAACATACTTATCTCCCTTGTTTTTGTTAAGCTATAGTCGGCAAATCGATATTTTAAATATATCGTTTTAAGCAAAAACAATATTTACATACTTGTCATGTCGAAAATAGTAACATATCACAAAATTACGAAAATTCATCAAGTAGAACAACTGCTATTATGATTTTAGTAAAAAAAAAAAAAGTCTATTGCTGTAGACAATAAGTATTGCCGCCATGACACAAGTAATATCTATAAAAGTGAAATTGTCTGTGTGTACATTTCCCTACCAAACTACTCTGTCAATTTTCAGTCTACGGACTCGAGATTTGACATAAGGGGTATTGAGATTTGAAAGTCTTTTTAATTAGTTTTCGGTCAGAAATTTGGCTGTCACGGAGTCAAAGTTCAATGATTTGATCCTTGAAAACTCTATCAAACTCCTCCACAAATTTTGGGTCTAAACACTTGAAATTTTAGATGCAGGTTACTTGGACATGGATCAAACTTTTTAATTTGATTTGAACTCAAAACAATAAGAGGTCAAAGTTTAAAAAAATTTGACCTCTGCGGTCTCTATCAAATTACTCAGCCAATTTTTGGTCTAAACATTTGAAATTTTACATAATGTGTATTTAGACATAGGGCAAGCTTTTTAATCGGTTTTTGGAAGAACATTTGGCTGTCAAGGGGTCAAAGTTCAAACGATTTGACCTTCGCGGTCTCTAGCAAACTATTCAGCCAATTTTGGGTCTACCTTTGAAATTTTACATAAAGACATGCAGCAAGCTCTTTAATCAGTTTTTGGTCGAGAATTTGGCTGTCAAGAGGTAAAAGTTGAAAGAGTTGACCTTTGCAGACTCTACCAAACTCCTCTGTCAATTTTGGGTCGAAACATTTGAAATTTTAGATGTAGGTTACCTAGACATGAGTCAAACTATATATATATATATATATATATATATATATATATATATATATATATATATATGCACATGAAGTTATGAACAGTACATAGGGCCCGAGCAAAACCAGGCTGAACTGCTAGTCTAAAATATTTATTTCGGGGTTATGTCCCCCGTGTAAAGCCTCCTATTGCCTACTTTATAACGTCTAAGAAAATACATAATTTTCCGTAAAAAATACTTTTAACTAGAAATACATTTCTACTCACTGATGTTTAATAATTTTTGGATATATTACTATTTTCAGCATAATTAAGTACATTTAAAACAAAAAATTTAAAAAAATCGATCTGTCGACTGTACCTTAATAAAGCACCTCTCCCTTTTCGACACTTTAAATGGCTGACGTTTTATTTTAGCCGATAGCGTTTTAGATATAATAGCATTTGTTTTACTCGATGAATTATCGTAATTTTTGGATATATTAATTTTTTCGACATGACAATTAAATAAGTAGTCTTGTTTGAACCTAAAACCGCATTTAAAAACTTGATCTGTGTACTCTAGCACCCTTTCACCTAAGAATTTAATATAAAAAAAGATATTGTGAAACTTGAATATACTATTTAAAAAAAAAAGGTAAATTTATACAAATACCGTGACAGCGAATTAGTAGAAAAAAATGTACCCTAACCCTAACCCAGTTTTCAGATTCGTGTTCAGCACACCGAAACGTAACAGAATACGGTATACCCAGAATACTACGTAAAAGATTTTACTAATTCGCTGTCACGGTGTTTGTATAATAATACCAAAAAAAAGCACGGTAACATAAGTGCATAAGCACCACAATTTACAATAATAATACGACGTTAATATATCAGTAAAAAAATGTGGATTGCTAGCGCACTCGCACTATTTTTTAGATAATATTTTCAAGTTTAATTAAAGTTTTATGGTATGTTTTTATTAAATTGTAAGGTTAAAAGTACAGAATAGGTACAAAACACCCTCCTCTCCCCATGTTAAGAATGGCTTTCTAAATAATAACGTTATTATTTCGGCACGGATCAATAAATGAAACTAGTACCAAAATGTTTCTTCATTTTACGTTTCAGGAACCCGAGTTTAATTTTGTATAGTCGTCTTTTAGTCGTTGTAACTCGATACTGGATTTTTTTTTTTTCGAGCCAATATCGCCAGCCATGGGGACTGACTTATACAAGCGTCATTTCGTTTTTAGTATTTTCCACCATTTCACTTAATCAGGAAAAAAATCAAAACAAAGAGAGCAGATGGTGGATTTTCAAATAATGTTGAAAATAAAATTGACTTCCATGTCGTAACGATAAAAAAGAAGACAAATTTCCTGAAAACTTATCTAAGAAAAGGCCGTTTTATTTATTATCCAACTTACTTACCGTCGACTAAAGATGCGGGTTATTAACTGGCCAGCCTCCAGGACAAAAAAAAGGGGAGTCAGTGCCTATTGTTATTATTATTGCTACAAGAGAGACATAAGAGAGTTCCAAGTGATCGTCGTCGTGGCGTCCATTTTGTTAATACTTCCCTGTATGCAAACAAAGGGCAGATAACTTCGAAAAGCGAACGGGCATTTCTGCAGTTACTTCCCTTGACGGTGTTACTAATTTTTTTCCCTCACTCTCCATTTTCTTGGCCCCCACCACACCCCACTATGGTAAAAGTAAACAAAAGGCATGACTATCGTTAAGGCCTGGTCCCTGAAAACTGACGTCATGCACGTAGTACACGCAAGCAAGATCTATTAAACAGCTGTAGTGAGATCATGCCGCACAGGCTATCAATAACGGATGAACATTAGAAAACTTTTAAAAATGTATTAAAAAAGAGAAAAATAAGGACCATGTCTATACTGAAACTGAACTTTATTCAATATTAATTAAAAAAGAAAAAATAAGAATTAATTAAGAAAAAATTATGTGCTGTTTCTGCGTTAAAATAAAATAAAATCGTGTTGTTTTGTAGATTTTAAAACTAAAGACAAATGAGCGAGCCTTTGTATTTCTTGGGTGGCAGAGAATGTGATGAAAAAGAAAAGAACTCTTCAATCTCCTTTTATGTTTTTTTTGGAAATGAATTACTTCCCTTTGATCATTTTTCTCTCAGACAGCCATTTGTTCACATACAAACTTAATCTCTATGTAAATCTTATAATAGCATAAAGCTTTTGAAAGTATACTCCGACTTCTTAGACCCATTCATTTAATTTATTCATTTCAATTAATATTTAAATTTGATTTTCTAATTTCTATTAGAAAAAAAAATTATTCTTATTTGATAAAAAGTAAACAGCATAGAAAAAATAAAGTCATCATCATCATCGTTATCATCAACATCATCATCTGTTTCGATTAAAGGTGGTTCAAGTGTTCCGGACTCTGGAGTGGGCAACACCAGGCAGTATCTCATGCCTTCTTTCCATGCAGTCTGATTTACAAATAAAGTTAATACTATTCACTCAAACCAAGTTTTCCTTGGTCTTCTACGCACCCTTTTGAATATGTAACGCACCCTTTTGAATATGTAAGGCACCCCAAATCCTATCAATAACAAGGTTCTGATAGGGTGTGGCTGAAGGATTCTCTTCCCTAGTTTGCTGCCGCATAGTTATTATGCTTAAGCTGTTCTAAGTCCTTTTCAAAGGAAGTGCAACCTTGGTGTTGATTGAGAAGCTTTCGTGTCTCTGTGACCCCCAACAGCTAAACCAGCAGGAGATTCATCTCCTGGTAGAGCCACCCATGCCGAACGGGTCGACGGGTAGAGGCCAAACTAAGAGCACTCCACCTACCTTCTGGGAAGGTTGGGTATGTGGCTGTAAGGCTTGCGTTTTAAGCAAGCTGGTTTTCCAATCCGACAGCGTGTCGCTGTGAACGAGTGTAAACAAATAATGGCGATTCGCCTATCCTTTTATAAGGGGGATAACTCCACTTGTGCAAAGTCCGAGCGAAAGGGAGATAACTCCTTTCTGGCCTCTACATGCCCCTCCCCCTCGTGACCACAAAAGCAAGTTGTTGTGGTCATCTTTTATGTGGAGAAAT
Organism: Euprymna scolopes; assembly: GCF_053919585.1. Classification (NCBI taxonomy): domain Eukaryota; kingdom Metazoa; phylum Mollusca; class Cephalopoda; order Sepiida; family Sepiolidae; genus Euprymna; species Euprymna scolopes. The sequence goes on along the minus strand of NC_136498.1, from coordinate 27,128,400 downwards.
ACTCGTGCGATTTCCCCCGCATTTGCGGCGACAAACCCCTTGGGGCTCTCGTCCTCCGACTTGACGGTTCCCAGAGGAGGACTGTATTTTTGGGTATCTCCTCCCGTGGTATCTTCCACTTCCATTTCTTCCTCATGCTCGCTTGGGGATTCCGTGTCGGCGTGTTGTTCCACCTCCATTGCCTCCTCTGGAGGTTGTGCCTGTGGGGTCTCCACATTTATAGGTGGGTTCGGGATTTCTTGTCTGATGTTACGAGGGCCATCCACTACCGGGTGTATTCTGCGGAGAAACCGACGGTTGCGCAATGTCACTCGATTGCTTCCATCGACCCGGACTTGGTACTGTCAGTACCCCTGGGTCTCCACGATTCTCCCCGTCTTTGTCCATCGACGTGGGTGGTTCCCGTCCTCGTTCTGGATCTGGACGTAATCTCCTACCTGGAGTTCCCGGAGTGGGTGACAATGTTGGTTGTAATACTGCTCGTTCCTCATGTGTCTTTTGGCCATTGCACTTCCCTTAGTTTGCCTATTTCTGTCCACTGTTTTCAAACCTGGTATTTGTCCCGCAGGACAGGAAGGTGGTCTTTAATGACCCGACCATACAGCATCATGGCTGGGGACATGTCCAAATCTTGGACAGGCGTGTTCCTATGGGTCAGTAGTGCTCGGGCCGCCCGATCATGGCACAGGCGTCCATAACTGTCCGTATTGTCTGCCAGTATATGTCTCGCGGTTTTGACGGCTAACTCTGCACGGCCGTTGCCTTGGGCATAATGCGCTGATGAGGTATGTTTTCGTATGCCCCAATTCCTCAAAAAGGAGTTGTATTCCTGGGATTCAAATGGTGGTCCACCATCTGACGAAGTTTCTTCCGGTACGCCGTAGGTATAGAACCAAGTCCTCAAGGTATCGCACACCGTCTTGGCTCTTCCCGACGTCATTAGGGCCACTTCAACCCATCCCGTATACCTGTTTGTGTATACCATAAAGTGTTTACCCTGCATCTGGACGAAGTCAACCACCACTTGTTGGAATGGAAATTCCGGGTCTGCTGGGGACATCAAGGGTTCCCTGGGCTGAGATGGTGCGATTTCATTGCACGTGCGGCACTGAGCCCTTGTTTGCCTGATGTTAGCATCCAACCCCGGCCAGAACACTCGCTGTCTCGCATTCGCCAGCATTCCGTTCACACCCTGATGAGCGGAATGAAGAGATTCCAATACCTCTGCGCGGAGTTGTCGAGGTATTAGGATTTTGTTCCCCTTGATGATCACTCCTTCCAGGCAATATAACTCCTCACGCATAGGCCAGAAGACTCGAACTACGGTTGGGATATTGTTACGTGACTGGGGGAAGCCATTTTGAATCAGTTCTTTCAAAGTCCTGCATTCTTCGTCTGTGGCTGCCGCAGCCACAATCCTTCCCCATATGATGGCTCTTAATGTAGTATCACTCTTGTATATCGATGTGAAGGCGGCTTTGACTGCGGTGTCAATGGATTGGTCCTGGTCTCTTGGTGGGGTGCCCACTGGGTACCGAGATGCACAGTCAGGGGCCAAGTTGAGCCTTCCCGGTCAATGCTTCATCTGGAACTTATACATGAGTGACTTTTCCTTGAAGTTTAACAGGCGTGGGTTTTTTATATTCTCCAGGGCTCGGTCTGAAAATATCTTTATGAGCGGTAAGTGATCCACTGTAATCACCAAGTCTGGGCATCCGAGTATGAACATGCGGCATGATTCCAACCCATAGATCAGAGCCAAGGCTTCACCTTCCACTGGTGCATATCGTGATTCCGCGTCGTTGGTAAAATGGGATCCCGCCAGGATGAGTTTCCAATGGCCATCCCCACAACTCATGTTTAATTCCCCCTCACATCTACAGTGCTTTTGAAACAGAAAATACGATATCCCTGTTTTGCTGTAGTCTGTCGCGAGTCCTGTTGCTCTGTTCATTTCGAACGTTTGGATGCCTTTTTCAATTCTTTTCACTATTATTTTTTTCGATTCTTGGAATATCTGTTCCAATGTCTCATCCCAATAAAATTTCCTGTCCTTTGTTTTCAGCAACTCTCGGAATGGGGCCATAATTTCCGCTTGTGAGAATGCATAGGAGACTTGGTTTACGAGTCCGAACCAGGACCTAACCTCAGTAATATTTGTCGGGGTGGGGAAGCTCAGGATGGCTTCAGTCATTCTTCTTGTGGGTTTGACCCCGTTCGCTGTTACTGGAAACCCTGCGAACTCCACTTTCATGTCAGCAAAGTGAACTTGTCTGGGTTAAACACAATCCCTCTATCGGCGCAGTGGTTTATATATTCAATTGTGTGCCAGAATGAGGATTCCATTGAGTTGTCCCACAGGAGACTGTCATCTATACACCGAGTTTTTCGAGCCATGTCCATGGTGATATCATCAAATCGACGGGTGTAGCCATCTCCTGATCCATGGAATCCTTGAGGGGCTCGACAGTACCTGTATCGACCCCATTCAGTGATGAACGTGGTGGCGTTTCGTGCAGCTGGAGACAGCGGTAAACTGTGGTAACCGTTCCACGCATCGAGTACAGTCTTCCTGGTATGTGCAGGTATTACCGAGACCTGATTGAATGGGGACGAAGTGTGGTGCGTCTCCCTCATGGTCGCCTCGTTCAACTTTTGTAAGTCCACCGTCTGCCTTGGGGACCCATCCTTTTTTGGTGTGACCATCATTCTCGAGCACCAAGTAGTTGGTGTGCCTACCGGTACGGGTTCGTTTATCCCCAGTGCCACGTCACGGTCTATATCTTGTTTCACCTTTTCCTTCCAATGATGGGGGACAGGTATTGGTGTGTGGATTGCCGTCGGTGTCGCATCTGGGAGGAATTTTATTTCTAAGGGTTTACCCTTCATTACTTGGAGTGGTTGGTGTGGACAGGTATTGAATGCGCTGGCCTTGAAATGTTCCTTTAGCCATTGCTCCAATTTTTCTCTGTTAATGTCGGTTGGCTCCAATGGGATTGCTGCTGGTTACTTCGGAGCCGGTGCTCTGCGCGGGCACCCGCAAGGGGCCGTCTCTTCTGTTTCCGCTGAGCTGCTTTGCGATAATGATGTAGGAAAATTGGATGGCAATAATTTCAGCTCCTTAAGTGCCGTTTGTGATAAGTAGAGCCCGGATGTGTTGTCAGACACATACACTGCCTGTCGTGTTTCTCTTGATCCCACCTTGATGTGTAACTGGCTATTTGTTATACCCCTTATCCGATGGGTAGTTGGAACGAAGTACCCATTTGGGTACCCGAGGAGTCCTTGAATCTTGGGGCCAACAGAGCAAGTTTGGGCTTCTGTGTCTGCGAAGGCTTGGATGGCGTGGGTGCTCACTTTCATCGGCTTCTTTGGCACCCTTCCAAAGGTCGCATGGCACTTGTTCATTACAGTTACCTCTGCTATAACTGAGGGGGGCGGCTCTGGGGCGCCCACCTGGAACTGTTTCCCATTCCACTCAAGGTGAAGAATGTTTGCCGGTTGTCTCTCATTGTGTCTGTGAGTAGGGGCTTTATCCATGGTGCAAAACATGAACGACTCCCCGCTTTTTATAGCCTCCGTTTTGGATCTATTAATTTTCCGGCACACCTTTTTAATGTGCCCTACTATTCCACAAAAGTGGCACTTGAGTCCCACTGCTGGACAATCTTTCCGGTTCATCGATCCACCTCGGTGTGATGTTTTTCCGCAACCGTTGCAGGTTTGGTGTCCCGTGGGGTCGACAGGGCCTTTGCCTCATGCATTTGTTGTACTTGATTTGACCTTTGTACCCCAGACATCGCAAGAGGTTGTGTGGTATCGGAAAAGTGTGGAGTTGCCTCATCTGTTGCCTCCAGGCAAACCAACCGTGAAAACTTTAGATCCAAGGTAGGAAGTGTAGCTGCCTCTGCCAGTACCCTTCTCTGGTGTTCGATATTTCTTAACCCTGCCATCATTTGCCCGGCAACCATATTGTCTGAGTAATTAACCTGCTGCCGGCAAGTGGGTTCGTTCGGACACTGAATACGAAATTCACAAAATTTCGCCTGGCCACGTAACCTCGATAAAAAATGGGTCACTGACTCACCCTCATTTTGCTTCATGGAGTGAAACGTTTGTCGGTTGACTTCCTTGTGTAAGCCTTGAACGGCCACCAATCGTATTTGATGAAGAAGGTACTCCTCTGCCGCATTGTTGAGTCGTTCTGGTCCAATGAGCTCAAACAGTAACCTGTTCGTTTCTGGTGTGCATGCTTCTCGCAGTTCGTTTCGAATTACAGCTGGATTTTAGAGTCTGCACATCTCCTTGCACCGTGACCAGGTGTCTAAAAAGAGTGCCCATTCGCTACCTGTTGAGTCCAGACCTATAGAAGGTCGCTGCATTCTTTTTGTTTGCGACATGTTTGCTCGTCCGTGTAAGATGTCCTTCCGTAATTCAATGTTTTCTTTTTGTAACTCGACTAGCTGACGTAATAAGAGAACGTTTTCTTGTTCCATAGTGTAACGATTTCTTTAGTTCAATGCTGCGATATAAGTATTTCATGTTTTAAAGTGACAATATGTTCGTAGCACCATGTAAGGTTTGCGTTTTAAGCAAGCTGGTTTTCCAATCCGACAGCGTGTCGTTGTGAATGAGTGTAAACAAATAATGGCGATTCGCCTGTCCTTTTATAAGGGGGATAACTCCACTTATGCAAAGTCCGAGCGAAAGGGAGATAACTCTTTTCTGGCCTCTACAGTGGCCAGCACCTTCACCCTGAAAAAAGAAGACTCCTTGCTACAAAAGAATCTACAAAAATCTGAGAAGCTGCGGTTCTGGAGAGGAAGGTCCTGCACTTGCAGAAAGTATGCCGTGCTGGGGTCAAAGCTGAAAAGATGCTTCAATGCCCAAAAACAGGCCGACCAAAGAGCACCTGGAGAAGTGACCTGGAGGCGGATGCCAAGCAGATGACGTAAGTCAGAAACATTTGAGGCCCATGTCCCACTGCCATGCAAGATGGCAGAGCGAACATAGGCCAAAAAGCCTTTGCCTCAAGTTGGAAATATGTCTAGATGTAAAGATTGACAGCAGCTTCCTGGACTTTCTACAAGCAACATAACTGCAAATAGTGATAGCAAATTCATAACTACCACCAGCATTTAATATGTTGCTCAGTTAGGCATCGGTGTCAGTGGTAGGATCAGAAGCAGCAGTGATAGCAAATGTTGCTATTAACTCCCTATTGGGCAAAAACTTAAATCAATAGTCTCTTTTCAATCAATCAAAATGTGACAAATATTCAATTCCAAAAATCTAAACATACTATAAAAACCCAAGCACAGAGCTTTCTTCCTCTTCTGATATTTTTCCTGAACAGATAACACATATGCGTATGACACATACCTGCTCATATCACTTTGTGGCATAGAGTTTCGACAGACGCAGCAAGACTACTAAACACAGCATCAGCATATACACACTGACAATTGAACACTTTCACCCACAATTAAGTACATAGATTCTCCCATTAACAAAGTGACATTTTAATACATGTGCACATCTACATACTTATTTCATTTGATGATACTCCCATTGATTTTGATGAATGAGGTCCACCACAACAACTAAGTTGTTCAGAAATCCACACAAATGATTTGTTTATAGTGGTGAAGGCTTTGTGCAGAACCAACAACACTTTTTGATACAACTACTAATCTCAGGCAGTACAATGGCTGCCACAAAACAGCAGCAGTAGACTTTAGGTTTTTATATCAGAGTGTTCCTTCTCCTAGATGCATGTCCTAATGAAGACTAACGATGGATTTCTCCCAGTAAATTAAATACACCTTCAAATACTAACCTGGAAATTTCCACATCCTAGCATGATACATACAGAACCTAGCATTCACAAATGGTCACCCATGTGGTACTGGCCAGGCTCATCATTGCTTAACATTGGTGATCTGGTGAGAACTGGTGTGTCAACGTGATTATGCCATATTATTATTTATATCATTTACATGCACGTAAACACACGTTGCCAGCCGAAATGAACACGTGTATACAATTTCTTCTTGCATGCTAAATAACTCTCCTCTAGAAATCGATACTTTGTCAGCTTGAACTCTCATTCTTCACAAATTTTTTATTTTTCATTGTTTTTTTTTTATAAAAATTTATCATTCTTTATGATATTGCTTTTCCCTCTACAATCTATGGATTCAATTTGAAGAATGTGGGACTTTCCACCATTGTCTAATGGAATGCATACTTTGGCTCAGAAATATGTGGACGATGTAGGTCAAAGGTTGAAACAATAGACAAAGGAAATAGTAAACATTCCAATATTATAAAGAATGTTTTTATAAATAAAGTTGTCATCATAAGGAGAAAATCAGTCAGTTGGTCAGAGAGAGCCAGGCTGTGTGACCATTTCTTCACCACCCAACAACTGCCTATCCCCGCACCACCCCACGCATCTTTCAGAAACATCAAAACAATAATCAAAGGCTAATTTACCGGTGTGAAATAAAAGCAATATATTTTTTTGTAGATCAACTGTATTTTGAGTTTTACTTTGCTGTCAGTGTGTATGTATTGTACCAGCAACAAAAGTAGATCTTTATATAGATATATAGATATATAGATGTATAGATATATAGATATATAGATATAGATTGAACAAATGCATTTTGAACAACCAGCCACAGTGAATATGTAACGACTAGTTGAATCCACCGTCAATAATTTTCCCCACTCTTTATCTGTGCCTAAATCAAAACGTAGATTCCATGAACAAAGCTTCTTTCTTAGAACTGCACGCCTGTGGAACTCTGTTCCGCTTGCCTGTTTCCCTCCCGACTTCAACCTGGATGTCTTCAAGTCCAACACAAACACATTTCTGATGAACCGCCCCCCCCCTAAGTAATGACACCTTATCAATTCTCCAATACTATTGCTACACTATCCCATTGATTACACACAATAACCCTTATCCCCGAGTGGCTATTGAGCCTTGATAAGTGGTGAACTCCATGTAAAAAAAACAAAAACAAAAAAAAAACCTTTGGATAGTATAGGGCGATATTATCTTCATTTCAAAAGGTTACACATATGTAACGTTATTATCACTTTTAAAATGAACCAAACGTTGTGTTTAGAAACTCACAAAGAAAATAAAACTTCAACATAAACTTTTTTTAGAGGAAAGAAAAAAACATTAATTTAATTCAGTTTCACATGCAAGACGAGATATATTTACAACCGACACAGTACATTCTCTCTTTCTTTGTCTTTTCTGTTAGAGATAGCTGTCCTTTGTTTTTAGCTACAATCAGCTGTTGTGTTGCGGTAGTTCTCTCTAGAACTCACAGGTCGGCTTGCTTTCAAAGTGGTGGAAGGAGGGGACTCGCATGCTTGTCAATCCTAACTTCACAATTGCCACACGTCTTTTTCTTTTTCTTCTTCTTTTCCTTTGATCTTCATGCATATTGTTGCCTAAAGTAAGAGAGAGGGGGCTGTGGGGAAAACAGAGAAGGCTTACCGCTTAAGTGTTTCCACGTGTGTGCATTGTGTATTGTGTGGAGTCGGGGGAGGGGAGAAAGGAAAAGAATCAAAGATGGTGCCCGTAGTTTTTATAACATGTGGTCTCACAAAGTCACGTGAAGTTACACCACACGTATGCAAATGAGGGATAGGTAGGCTGTATAAGAGCAGCTTGCATTGAGATGAGGTGGGAAAAAAGCAGTATGAGAATCCATAACGATTATTGTAGCTCATCACTTTGTTAGTTTGCGTTGGATTTTGACACCTGCTGCTACGATTCTTTGTTGAACTTTTCTAACCGAAACAAGCTACCTCAGCTATAGTCACCGGCCTGAACAGCATGATAAAACTGTTTTGTGGTGAAGGCGACATGGTGGCTTGACTAAAGAAAATAGACCTGGTGGCAAAACTTCAAGAAGTAGATGACGTTGCCATGGTGATACCATTGTACTTCGATGTATACGCCAACGAAATCTAAAGATTGATGGGATTGGCAGGAATTTAAAGGCACACAGTAGGTCACGTGGATAAGATGGTGTTTGTCACCAGGTTCCCGGAGAAGATTTCTAAGAAGCTGCAGCAGGTCCTGGGTGTCGAGACCATAGAGGTGAGCAAGCTGCTTCCAACCACAAAAGTATTAATGAGCACCCAACCCTCTGGGTCCTTAGGAACAGCAGCAATGGCTCGGAAAGATGCGAGTAGAAGCCGGATGAGACTGTGAGTTACATGTTTTGAATGTGGGGCTCACACCTGCAGAGAGACGGTAGGAAGTTCTTGGAAAGGACGGTGTGCTACAGGTGTAGCCAGAACTGCATTAGCCTGGGAAACTAGCAAGGGGGAGCCGAAGTGCCAGTGGCTGCCCCGACTCAGGAATGATGGCACACTCGCAACAGATGCCCAAGCAGGATTCGTGGTGAAAGGGTGAGAACTCATGGCCCTAATCGGCAGTGGCTGTACCACTATTATGATACACACGAGCTTAGTCGGAGGATGACAAGGGAAGGGCGAATTACTGGCATTTGATGAGTCATGAGTCAAATGTCGGGGGAGGAGGACCGTTATGCTGGAAATTGAGGAACACCGAATGAGGGTCCATGTGGTTATCACTGACCATCTGGTGCCTGGCATCAAGCGATTGTCAGAACGGATATAATATGCCGACTTGATGGCATTACAGTCAGTGGCGATGGTATGAGGTTTGGACTGGCTGTGTGTGCAATGACAGAGTGGGTCATGAAAGGAGCAATGAGGCCGGAGACAAGAGAAGGATATCGATCAATGATCCAGATTTTCAAGTGGAATTCAACGGAAAAGAGTGGACAGTGGAATGGGCATGGAAGAATAAACTGCCGATGCTAATAAACAGGGTGGCATGCTATGAGAATTCACTGAAAGATGGAGCAAGAAAGGGTTTTGAACAAGAAGCAGACAGGTGGATTGAGGAGAGTATACTGTTGCTGTGAACAGATGATGTTGAATCAAGCATCTTGCAGTTGATGACCACTTTGCAACTGACTAAAGGTCAGACCAGTTCTGCAATATCTAAGAGTTGAATCAACATATTGAGTGTTATACTGGGTATGATGCTATAGCTGTAGCTGTATGTAGTGAAACTATTAGAGAATGGAGACAAATAAACGGTGTGTCTACATTAATTGTTACACCACATGCAGGCAAATGAGAGTTAGGTGATCGTCCATCCTTTTTATTTATTTATTTTTATTTTATTTGCCTATTTGCAACTCAGCGTCACCAAGAAACTCTGGAAGTATCAGTTGGTTAGATATAAGGGCAAAACCCACTGCCTTACGAGGGTGGAGTTCGGACTGAACTCAGCACTCAAGATCATGGGGACCATTTTGAGGAAGATTCTGGAAAGAATGGGGAAAGGAGATGGCACTGTAAGCTCATACATTGATGACATCCTCGTAAATGAAACTCTGGTGACTGCAAAGGAGGTGGTAGCTCACTTGAAGGAGTTCAGCTTGGTCGCCAAGGCTCCATAAAATTTAGACGGGGGAGCAGCCTTGAAGCTAAAGCTGAAACAAAATGCTTTGAGTGACTTGGATTTTCAAAGAAGAAACAAGGTTCTGCAAATGAAGGAAGGGTTCAACAAGCATACCAAAGGAAGTAGATGGGATGATAAAGTGGGAGGAGAAATGGCCGCCTTAATTGAATGGGTTCTGAAAGAAGTGGAGAAGGCTGCGTGGTGGAATGAGTAGTGAAATAGTTTCCGTCAATTCTTCAGGGTTGGTTATATGCCCTGTGATAATGGGGTTGTAAAAAGAAACCACTGCACAATAAAGGCAGTAGGGGAGAGAGGGGGCACCTCACCAGAGCAAGCTGTCTACTGGTACAATATGTCGCCTAGATTTGGACGTGCCAGAAACAGTTCCACATATGTCGATATTCACATACTCCTGGAAGTTGAGCCAGCAAACAGGGAGATAGAGACAATAGGGACTACTTGGGGATGATGTATGGGTGAAGCCCCCAGGTGCACAATGTACCATACAGTGGAGCAGAGGATGCGTGACCAGAAGTAATACGAGTGACAACATCATGGTGGATGGGGTACTGAGACATATTTTCAACATCTGTCCAGTTGCAAGTGATGTGCAGTAGGATGATGGCAAGACACCTCAGAGACCGAGTAGGGAGTACGCAATGTGATCTAGAGATCAGGGGTCTGTGGAAAAAACAGAGAAGGCTTACTGCTTAAGTGTCCCCATTTGTGTGCGTCGTGTGAGTTTGGGCTGAGAAAGGGAAAGAATCAAAGATGGTGCCCATAATTTTTATAACAAAGTTGCGTGAAGTTACACCACATGCAGGCAAATGAGAGTTAGGTGATCGTCCATCCTTTTTATTTGGTTTACACTTGTACCTATGTTGATTTTCTTAGGTAAAATTATGGATGTCCCTCCTACTCCATCAGTGATAATGTCCTGGGGAGTGTTAGGAATTTATACATAAAAATAGAAGAAAAGTTATTGAAAATAAATGACTTAGGACAATGGTTAGAGATGATTCACTAGAGTGCATAAGGTACAGTATGATGAAGATCGGAAGTAGAACGGGGTAATCAGCTAGAGGTGGCCGAGAGGACGAGCCATTTTTCACATACATTAAGACAAAAGACCGGACATTGGATTTCCGATCCTAATGTCAATATATTTAAAAGCTTGGAGTTGGTTTACAACAGTTTTTCAGTTTGCAACAATGGATGACAGTTTTCAGCCCAGAGCAGATCAGGCCAAGCTTTAACTGATAAAGAAATGAACTGATCAACCGACTGATAAAAATGCTTCGACAGACAGATATCGACATACAACGTTTGGGGGGGGGGTCCGTTTTTACAACTGTGGTATCACACATACTCAGATGTATACACGATGTATTGGAGTTATGTTTTCTTTTGTGAGTTTTTGTATTGTTTTATATTTTTTTATATTCGTAAAATACTGCTTGCATCTTCGGCAAGACAAGGCGGCAAAAACGGAAGATAAATAAGAAAACCATGGCACATATAACCAGTTTTTAGGAACGGTGTTTCACATCAGTTTTGAGGTTTTACTTTAAGGTGTTTTGTTATGGGAACATTATTTTTAGGATGGGCCGGATTCAGAAACTATTTTCAGTGAAAAAGTTTTGCAAGTTTTATAATCAAATGTAAAAAAAACCCCAAGAAGCATCTTATACAATAAACAAAACAAAATAATGAGTTCAGTAGCCATATTCCAAAAAAGAAATATTTTATATACGTTTAAAATAAAAGTTTATAGCAATAGGAAAAACATAGAATGTTCATGACTATTTTTTAGAGTTTTTGTATAAACAAAGGAAATTCATTAACTGAGACATTGAAAAAGTCTGAATAGATTAATTAAGAGCTGTGAGTTACATGGTGCGGAAAATCGTATTCAAAACTTCTCTGCTCATTTATTGTTATGGTGTTAAATGGTAATAAAAACGAAAGGAACACAGGACTTTTAGAAACAAACATTCACATATATTACAGGCAAAGCGGGTTTAGCAATACCATTCCTCAACTGTTGGGCGTTAGGACACGACCTGCTTAGCCACGTACCAAACTCTGACTGCCGGGCACTGGTACTCGTTACCAGAAGTGATGTCACCAGAGGAAGTGATGTCATGAGATAGTCCATTAATCCCAACACCCTCTCCCAAACCTTTTATTCGTAAAAGCTGTCAGTACCTCTTCCTTTTAGAGTTTACCATCAATGGATTGGTAAAATTTCTCTAACGGAACGACCACCTTAGTTCAGGCGTTGATTGAGGCGGTTCAAGATCAAAAGTTTCGAAGACAGTGTCTATCGGCTCATCTTCCAATGGTGGACTGTCGATGGTTTCAACTGATGTGTTGTTTTTATAACTTTTGAAAAACATTCTTTCACCTGAAATTAATTCCATAGAGGGACGTCTCCAACATAATTCATTGAAGGTTGTTTATTTAACTCATATTCATTTAATTTCATATTAGTAAAATAGTCATGGGGGAAAGATTGGAAATATTTCTGTGAATAAAGTTTATACACATTGACAGACGATTATGAGTTGATGAGTTGTGTGTTCGTTCATGTTTGTTTGTGTGTGAGGGAAGAGATGTTGCAGAGGGAAGCACCCACAGACGGACGCTCAGCGACACTGCTTTGTAGACTCGGATTAACTGGGTTCCACTGGTTTATTGAAGAAAAATCTGATTTTTAAAGGATTTAGATGGTTCAAATAAATTCAGAAAGTTTTTTGATTGATTCAAAATATAATTATTTGTTTTTATTCAGGATAATGTATGCGCAAACAACATGCGCACAACGCTTTACGCATTTTGATTTTATACGTCAATGTGTAAACAGCGACTGCTACAGTTTTACAGGAGTATCAGATTAAGTGTTGCACAAGATCGCAAGCTCAACAAGAAGGCCTCCTACCTGCGACAATCACTGGGAGTTTCTCTTCTTCAACTTACAAGTAATATTATTTAGGAGAAAGTTCAAACTTCCAGATACCTGTCGCAGGTAATGGTCGTAACATCTCTGTATTTCATCAGGAATGTACCGACGTGTTCACCATATACATGAAATGGAACATGAAATACGGATAATGAGGCCATTCTATGCCCCATGTACCCTGTTATATATTGGGGATGGATGAGGATCAATATAACATAAAATATCTTATTGCAGGGCGTCCAGCTTTCTTGTGGGTATGTTTGCAGCACATGAGGAAAGAATTACTCGCTGTTACATAACGATATACATTTATTATGGAGACACACACATGTAACGACAATTCAAACATAGTACACGAAAGGTTAAAGTCCGAGTATGATAACAGTAACGAAACGAGAATGATGTTCGCCATTTTGAAAGTCACTCTGTTTTTCCTCCATTGTCTTTACTTCTGGTCTTTGATCTCGCAAGAAATCGCGAGAATTTCAAGTCTAGGGTTACGGACAAGGGGGGAGCAACTTTGCCCAAAGAAATAAAGAGTTACTCCCCTTTGCATTATACTTTTGTTTCGTCCTAAAATCTCCCCTTTAAATTTTGTTGCTGGTACGACTTCAGTTGGGGATCCACCTGCAAATGTTGTGTTGGACAATGGGTGCGGATGTTAGGTTCTTGCACTCCAGCTTCAGTGTTCCGAGAAGCTTCTGGTGTTTGTTGTGGCAAGTTGAAGGTGTCCAACAAGATATTTAATGGAATAAAGTGATTTGGTATTCTGTCTGGGAGATGTGATGGTCGCAGTTGGTTGGAGTGTCGAACCCAAATTGAATTTTGGACATTTACCTCATATGTTACATTTCCAGTTTGTTGTACAATGTAGCCTTGGGCTCATGACTCTTTGTTGTTCCGGTAGTCTTTTGTTAGGACTTGTTGACCTGGTAAGAATGTTCTTTGAACTGAACCATGGTGGCAGTTGTACTGCCATTCCATTTTTGTGTTCCTCTTGATGAAATGATGTGGTTTTGGACGTAGGCCATTGATATGCAAGCAAATTTTCAGATTCATCAAGCATTCGGCTGGTGAGCTACCGTTTGGTGTTAGGGTTTGGTGTTGCCCTATAGCTTGTCAAGAAAGTTTCAAGTATCTCTGATGTTGTCCCTTCTCCTCTGAGTTTTAAAAGTTTTCTTTTAAAGGTGTCCACAAGACGTTCAATTTGGCCGTTCGACGGTGGATGAATTGGTGGTGTGCGAATGTGGTTGATACCATTTTATTGGCAGAAAGCAGAAAATTTCACTGAGCTAAAAGCAGTGCCATTATCAGAGACCAAAGTCTCAGGAATGCCAAATCTGCTGAAAATCTTCTGAAGTTTGGAAATGTTTCCTCAGAAATAATGTGGTTCATTTGGAATATCTCAGGCCATTTGCTGTAGGCATCTACAACAACGAGAAAGGATTGTCCACAAAATCTATGTGGAGGTGTGACCAGGGGGGGATCTGGAATAGGCCATGAAGAAAGTGTAGATTTTCGAGGGGATTTAGCTGCAAGCTGACATTTAGTGCAAGTGCGTGCAAGATCTTGCAGCTGCTTATCCATTTTTGGCCAATAAACGTATCCACGTGCTAACGCCTTCATGCGACTGATGCCTTGGTGTCCGAAATGGAATTATTTTAGGATTCTGCTTTGCAATGATGAGGGAATGATGACCCGTTCGGCAAGGAGAAGCATACCATCAACCTCTGACTAGGAAGATTTCCATTGAAAGAATGTTAGTAACTGTTTGTTTGGGGATACTGCTCGCCACTTAGTACGGTGGTAGTGGATGACTTATTGTAGCTTCATTAATCATGTCAGAAGTAACTGGTAGTTCCCTGTTATGATTTAATTTGTTGTTAAGAGTTATCCCCCTTGGGATTGACATTCATAATAAAAGCGCCCTCTGTTTCATTTTCCCGCCCGATCCTTTCAAGAGCGTACGTGTATTTTACAGTTAATAAAACCTTTCTAAAAGGCAATTCTTTACTTACTGATACTATTCACTTCAATTTTATTAACTGTAAAAAAAAAATAAAATAAAAAAATAAAAAAAAATAATGGATCGAATCTTACATCCCGACAGATTCGAGGTGGAACCTACATGCCCTAATTCCGAAAAATCCTATAGGCATTGGAAATTAACCCTCCAGAATTATATCCGCTCACATAATAACGGATTAATCGAAAACACTTCAGATAATTTCTTTGCCTTGATCAATTGTATTTCAGCCTCTGTTTTCGATTTAATAAGCGATAAAACCGACTACAATAGTGCATTAAGAACATTGGACGCCGCTTATTTAAAACCTGAAAATATTGTTTATAATAGATATCGATTGATGACGACGAAGCAACAAACAACACAAAATATAGATGCCTTCATACTACAATTGGAAATGCTTGCCAAAACATGTAACTTCGAAGCGGTTTCTGCTGAAGAAAACAAAAATCAATACATTCGGGAAGCTTTCATCGGTGGAATTTCTTCTTCGTCCATCCGACAACGACTGTTAGAAAAACCCATCCTGACTTTACAAGACACATATGCCACGGCCAGATCTCTTGAACAAGCAGAAAAGCATTCGATAAGCTACGCAAATAACTTTACTGTAGCAGCTACAAATAATCCTTCGGGCTACAATCGTATAGCTGTGACTAAAGAAAATATGCATCCAAAAGGGGTTTGTTTTTTCTGTGGAAAATCACGTCATCCTCGATATTTATGTCCTGCACGAAACGCCGAATGTAAAAAATGCAAAAAAAATGGTCATTGGGCTAAAGTGTGTAAATCTTCTATTTCTAACACTCATACTGCTGTTCTTTATGACGACTCTGACTACCCCTCACCTTCTCTATCCTGACTAGGAACTAACTCCAAAGATGTCACATTCACTCAATGCCAAATTAACGGGCACTTCGTGAACGCTATGGTGGACTCCGGCAGTGTAAAAACATTCATTAATGAAAATACTGCTAAAAAACTTAAACTCTTCACAATACCTAAAAACAAAACTATAGCTCTGGCTGCTTCCGATCAACATGCTAAAATAACTGGCGAAGCTGTCGTGGATTTAATACTGAAAGATAAAACCCATTCTGGAATAACAATTGAAATCATTGAAAACCTTTTCATTGATTTAATAATCGGAAAAGATATTTTAAAAAAATATAAAAAAGTAACACTTAAATTCGACGGTCCTAGAGACAAACTTATAATTGGAGCTATAAACACGAATAATTTTTTTCCTACCATAAACGTTCCACCCCCTCCTCTCTTTTCTAATCTTTCTCCTCATACTACTCCTATTGCGACAAAATCCCGACGTTACACTTTTGCCGCCAACAAATTCATAAAAGAAGAGACTGCTAGAATGTTGAAAGAAGGCATAATTGAACCTTCGATATCTCCGTGGCGAGCGCAAGTTCTTGTAACTTCGAATGAGAATCATAAGAAAAGAATGGTAGTCGACTACAGCGATACCATTAATAGATTCACGGAACTAGACGCTTACTCAATGCCTAATATCAATAAGATGGTAGACGACATCGCTCAATATAACATCTTCTCTACTCTCGACCTAAAATCTGCTTATCACCAAATACCTATAAATCATGCTGATCGTAAATTCACTGCGTTTGAAGTAAGTGGCAAACTTTTTCAATTTACTCGTCTTCCTTTTGGCGTCACCAATGGAGTAAGTGCTTTCCAGAGGAGCATAGACTATATTATAGAAAAAGAAAATCTAACCGATACCTTTGTGTATGTTGATAACGTAACTATATGCGGAAAAAATCAAGAAGAACACGATTACAATCTTCAAAAATTCTACAAAATTGCTAAACAATATAACATCACTTTAAATGAAAATAAAAGCATAATTTCTTCTAGTTCTATTACTCTACTCGGCTACACCATAGAAAATAATCAAATAGCTCCCGATTATCAAAGACTAAAACCATTACTCGAAATGCCACCTCCGCTGAATCTTAAATCTCAAAAAAGAATAGTTGGAATGTTTTCCTATTACTGCAAATTCATTAAAAAATTTTCTGATAAAATTTTATTACTAAATCAAAAAAAAGAATTTCCACTACCTCCATCTGTATTAAAATCTTTTCAAACATTGAAAAATGATCTAAAAGACGCCACTTTAATAACGGTAGATCCAAATAAAGAATTTGAAGTAGAAACGGACGCTAGTAACTATTGCATTGCTGCAACACTAAATCAAGAAGGTCGTCCTATTGCATTTTTTTCAAGAACTCTCAATACTAACGAAATTAAGCACCATGCAGTAGAAAAAGAGGCAGCCGCTATTGTAGAAGCTCTCCGTAAGTGGCGACATTTTCTACTCGGCAGGCACTTTAAAGTCATCACAGATCAGAAGAGCATCAGCTTCATATTCGACAATAAAAGAAAATCAAAAATTAAGAATGACAAAATATGTCGTTGGCGTATAGAATTATCCCAATACAATTTCACTATAGTTTATCGACCTGGACCTGAAAATATTGCTGCTGACACATTCTCTCGCATCTCTGCTCTTACTTACAATCTACAAGATCTTCGTGATTTACATAAACAATTATGTCATCCTGGTGTTTCAAGACTAAGCCATTTTATAAGAACGAGGAACCTCCCTTTTACTTTGGATCAAATTAAGAATATTACTGACTCTTGCTCATCCTGTCAATTACTGAAACCCAAATTCGCCAATACCAATGGAGGGACTCTCATTCAAGCCATATTACCTTTTCAACGATTAAATCTTGATTTTAAAGGCCCTCTACCTACTTCTATACATGGCAACAAATATCTACTTACTCTAATTGATGAGTATTCCCGTTTTCCTTTCGCTTTTCCTTGCAGAGATATGACAAGCAAAACCATTATCCACTGTCTAAACAAACTTTTTTCAATTTTTGGTTTGCCTGACATGATACATACTGACCGTGCTTCTGATTTCTTAGCAAGAGAAATAAAGGATTTTTTACACAAAAAAGGAATTGCTACTTCTAAAACAAGTAGGTATCATCCTGAAGGTAATGGACAGATTGAAAAACTCAACGGTACCTTATGGAAGGCCATTCAAACAACATTACATTCTAATCAAATGAAACTACCTTATTGGGAAGACATACTACCGGACGCACTTCATTCAATTAGATCATTACTTTGTACTGCCACTAATATGACTCCCCATGATAGACTATTTAAATATAGTCGTAAATCTGCTTCCGGAATTTCAATTCCTTCTTGGGTTAAACCAGGCCCAATATATATTAGAAACCACACTAAAACAAGTAAACATGACCCTCCTGTAACGCCTGCCACCCTAATAGATGTCAACCCCCACTACGCTTATGTTCAACTACCTTCTGGTACTGAAACCACTGTCAACGTTCGAGACTTAGCTCCAAACTCATCAAATGAAGAAAACTCTAATAATAATCCTACTACTTCAGAGACTTTATTTGAACCTTCTACTAATGAAAACATTGGTCATGAGGAAGACAAAAATCAATTGTCTGATCTTGAAGAAAATCAGATTTCACTAAAAAATAATACTGAAAATCAGCATTCCTGCCAATCTGTGCGGAGGTCGTCCCGAGTTCGACAATTCCCTAGTAAATATAAGGATTTTGTGACTAAATACTGAAAAAAATGCAGTTTGGGTTCATATGTTATTTGTAAATAAAATGATTCTTATGTGATTGTAAATAAAAAAAAAAAAAAAAAAAAATTTGTCTATAATTAATTACCCCTTACTTGAATACTTTAGGACGGGGAAAATGTTATGATTTAATTTGTTGTTAAGAGTTATCCCCCTTGGGATTGACATTCATAATAAAAGCGCCCTCTGTTTCATTTTCCCGCTCGATCCTTTCAAGAGCGTACGTGTATTTTACAGTTAATAAAACCTTTCTAAAAGGCAATTCTTTACTTACTGATACTATTCACTTCATTCCCTTATCGTAGCTGTGAGCATTGAAGAGATTTCTGGCTCCGGGGATATTACTGGTGTGTACTAATAAGTCTTCATAAGGCATCTGCATGTCCAATCGAATTAGTTGAAAGGTACTTTATTGAGAAATTGTAGTCCAATAATACGGTAACCAATCGTTGTAGTCGATTGGTATACACTGGTATACCCTTCTTGGATTTAAAAATGCTCACCAAAGGTTTATGGTCTGTAACCAAAGTAAAATGATGTCCGTAGATCATTTTATGGAACTTCTTTACAGCATATATTATCGCCAAAGCTTCTTCCTTGATTTAATCATAATTCCTTTCTGCAGGTGTCAATGACCTAGATGCATTAACTATAGCTTTCTGATTGCCACCAGGAAAGATGTGAGAGATTACGGCTCCAACACCATAGTCAGAAGCGTCGGAAACCACGATAATGTCCAAAGATGGATTAAAATGGGTCAGGAGAAGATCTAAAGAGAGTAAAACTTTGATTTTGGCAAAAGCAGCTTTGCATTCTATAGTGACCAGTTCCATGCAATCCCTTTTTTTAAGAGGTTATTGAGAAGAGTTCGGATGCGGTGTAAGTCTGGTAAAAATAAGCTGTAATGGCTTACCAACCCAAGGAAAGAACGTAGCGTTTTGACATCTATTGGAGCTGGCATGTTTTTGATGACTGATATGTTCTCTGGGCCGGGTCGTCGACCTGTTTTGTCAAAGATGAAACACAGATGTTTTATTGACGTTCGGTAGAATTGACATTTTTCACCTCGTACATGGAAACCATACTGTTGGATCCTATCAAGTACAGCGGTCAGACATTGTAGGAGTTCATCCTGAGATGTGCCGGAGATGATGATGTCATCTATAAATACTGTGACTCCCGTTATGCCTGCCAGCATCGCATTCATGGTCTGCTGAATATAGATGGGACAGTTTTAACCCTAAAAGGAAGGCGGTTGTATCGGAATAATCCCTTGTGAGTGCTGATTGTAAGGAACTTCTTGGAGTCCTCATCAACTTCGATTTGCAGGAATGCGCCAGAAAGATCAGTTTTTTTTTGCAAAACAGGTACCACCGTTTAACTTGGTAAAAGAGGTGTTCAGGTATTGGCAGGGAATATTTGTGTGTATCTAGCACATTATTTAGTCCCGTTGAATAATCAGCACAGATGTGAACTTTGCCGTTTGCTTTTCAGACCACAGCAATAGGGGCTGCCCACCTGGAGTAGTTTGTTGGTTCTATTACTCCAGTTTCTCTGAGTCAATCCAGTTCCTTTTCAACTGTGTTGAGAGCTGCATAAGAGACAGGGCGTTTGGGTCTAAATATCTGCTTTCAACTTTAGAATGGCTTTCATTTTTGTGCAACATCCCAAATCCTCCCCCAAAACATCACTGAAGTTAGACTTAAGCGCCTGATTAAAATGCTTTTCAGTGTGCTGAGTTGACTTAAGAGAAAATGTGTTGAAGACAGATTCCAATGGGACTGTGAAGAGATTGAGTTCTCCGATCCAGTCCAAACCAATTAGGTTTAAATCAGCGTCTGTTACAAGTTCCAGTGAATACTCTGTCTTAGAAAGAAACAGAGCTATTTAGTTCCCCAGTAAGTTGGATATCATTTCCAGATGCACTCTTGGCAACGTGGTTGATTTTTAATAAGTCCGGTTTTTCGATTTTCGTCCATGTTTTGCGCGAGATAAGAGTAATCTCTGAGGCTGTGTCAAATTGGAAACGAAGTGGACACTTATTTAATCTGACACTTATGTATTTTCTGCAAGATTTGTAATTGATCTTAAATGAGGCAGACACTGCATTTGATTTCCTCTGCTGGTAATGTTTTTGTAATTTTGCTGAGTAGGGGATTTGGTCTTAGGGGGATGACAAAAAATTTCGTTGTGGCCACGTTTATGACACACTTGCCACTTTTTTTTCTGGAGGGAACAAAAACGAGCACAGTGCCATTCACCGCAAGACCAGCATGCAGACGGTGTTTTTTTTTTATTCGAAACTTTGGGTCTATAATTTGAGCTGATGTGTGACGTTTGTGAAGATAGTGTGAGTTGCTGCTGGACTAAGATTGTGTCCTTTAAGTTTAACAATGTGTTACACTCAGTTGTCAGATCCTGGTTACATTTTTATCTGTTTTGAGCTTTACCAGCAGTCGGGGACGTTTTTCTGAATCGTTTGGTGACTGTAGACCTGCTATAAAAATAAGGCATTTAAATTGGTCCTCAGTCAGTGTCTGGAAGTGAAATCTGTCGGACTCGTGATTCACACGTCCGGCATAAGTGACAAAATCGTCTGACTGTTTTTTTTTGCAAGTTTGAAACAGTTATATCGAATATTGAATAGGGACTGAACTGATGTTCCCAAAAAATGTCCGTCAAGATACTGATAGTCTCAGTAAATGTCAAGTCAGAAGGTTGTTTGGGTAAAATAAAATTTACAAACCATTTCGTTTCCCTTTGTATCCAACTTTCGTATAAGCAGGCGTTTTTTTTCCAGTTGTCGTCCTTGCTAGGAAATTCATGGTAAAATGTATCCTTCCATCATGAAAACTATGAGCTGAACGTGCAGCCGTTGTTGGCGTCATAGGAAAATTCTGTAATAATGTTGGAAAGCTCGATACCAGATGAATTCCCGATGTCTTGCAACTGAAATTTTTGGGTTAATGTCGTTATTAGATTCAGTTGTGCCTTCTCGAATTGTTCCTGTTGCTGAGCAAAAATTTGTTTGAGAACTTCTGCGAAGATAGACATTTTTTTTTTAAGTGTTTTTGTTTATTTTATTTCCAAATCTCATCCTCGTCGCCAGTTGTTATATAGTGGGGTGCTACATAAAATATCTTACCGCAGGGCGTCCAGCCTTCTCGTTGGTATGTTTGCAGCACACGATGAAAGAATGGAATAATTATGAACAAATAAGATAATCACTCGCTGTTACATGACGATATACGTTTATTATGGACACACACACACACACACACACACACACACACACACACACACACACACACACACACACGTATCGACAATTCAAACATAATACATGAAAGATTAGAAATTCAAGTATGATAAAAGCAACGAAACGGGAACGATGTTCATTTCACCATTTTTAAAGTCACTCTATTTTCCCTCCAATATCTCTACTTCTGGTCGTTGATCTCGCGAGAAATCGTGAGAATTTAAAATCTAGAATTACAGACAAGGGGGGGGGGGCAAGAAGTAAAGAGTTACACCCTTTTGCATTATAGTTTTTTTTTCGTCCTAACCCTAACCCTAACCCCATCCGAAATATGTAGGCTTTAGTGATAATTTCTGTCTGGGATAACTTAAAGATTAAAGCATTCACCCGACTAAAAGAAGGTGTTACAAATATAGGATACTTAACACTTTGCCATCATTTGTGGTTTACGATTCATAATTTTATTTTTAATTTAATTACTATTTATGTTGCAGCCCTAATTTTTCAGTATTTCTATATCTCTACTTATAATTAAATAATAATTATTCTTTATACCTACAAGCATTAGTGTCTCATTGCTTACGCAATCATCAGTCATGAGATTCGAACTCAGACTCGAAGCCACCTTTTGCTCCATTTGCCAAGACTCTACCCCAGGGCCACCAAACAATTGTCACAGGAATGGAGGGAATTAAGAACTATTAAAGGTCAGATCTGAGGGAATACATTTCACAATCTAGAGTGTTCGTACGAGCGGAAGTCGTGAACATTGCATAAACGCTGGTTATAATTCCGCATACAGTGCCCATCTTTAAAGGGGCTTGATATCTACTTATATATGAAAAGCGCTACATCTGTGTTTATGATTCATCGAAAGGTACAGAAATAAAATATCTTTCTCGTTACGTTTTTTAAGGTAAAGAAAATAACGTACACAATAGTAGTAGTAGTAGTAGTAGTAGTAGTAGTAATCGCTGTTGTCATTCTGATTATGATCATCACCGATTTAACGTCCGTTTTACATGCTGGCACGCATAGGCATTTTTAAGGAATTGATTTTCAATGTAACCTATCTCTGGCCAGGTCTTTATTTATTTATCTTTTCCTCAGTTCTGTTTTTATCACCTCTTCCTGTTTTCCTTAGTTTTCCAATGTGATCTGACCTTACTGACCCAACTTTTTTACATCTACTAACCTAAAAACTTTGGTCTATTCTTTCACCAAAATCTACACTTCTCAAGGAATACAAAACAAAACAAAAAAAAAAAATCCAATTTAAACCAAATGAGCATGCCTCAGCCGAGCAAGTTAAAAACATAGCGAGGAAATGACCCGAAACTATCATTTCATGACATTAACACATGATGATAGAGATGCAATTCCAAGGTGTCTTTTGTAGGATCCACAAGAGATGCAATCTTAATTTTGAGGAATTCTCAGATCGAAACGAAATCTTCACGATCGTTAAGATATAATGAAACAATACATTTTTTATTTTTTATTTTTTTTACTATACAAGAGCTAATCATAACATAGACAGTTGAGCCTAACTTCTATAATATTATTTCTAACAACTAAAACGGTCGTCGCACGAAAGGAAAACAAAACCAATTTCTGAAAACAAGCAGCACCCGTGTCCTGGTGTTGCCCGTGTAAGTATAAAAGAATGCTTTAACTAAAAAAGTAATCTATGAAAGTGTAGACACTATTAAAATCATTGTTTTGTAAGGGTAATTTTTATATTAAACTTTAACAACATGCTTATTAAAATAAATAACATCTACTTTAATCTGAGGTTTCGAAAATTAAAATTTTCCTTGTCAAAGATAAAATGTTTTTTTCCTTTTCATTGCCCAATGTTGAAGTGAACTTTTTGCTGTAAGAAAACTACTATAATGAAACAGTGTTTAAAAAATGGTGCACTTCTACTGATTCAATCAGGAGTAGCTGAGCAAACATTCATACTGTACTGTCCTTTCTTAATCCGAAAGGAAAGGGTAATGACCTGAACACCGTTAACTAGCACAGCACCCATAATTTAATCCTGCCCTGAGAGCCAGAATAGTATTCGTGTTTAATATTACTTATTTGAATTCCTTTTACGAATCAATAATAAAAAAGATAAATAATGTTCGCTTACGACACGTCTTTGATGACGTCATAATTTGTAAGGCATATTTTTCTTAAAAAAAAAATGAAAGCTATTTTGAAATAGGAAAGGTGACTTTTTCGTTTTTATTTAGAATTGAAGTCATGGAGAAAGCAGGTATATATATATATATATTTTTTTCTTCTTTTAAAGTTGGAAATAATAATTCTCCGTTGAAACAATTGCTATAATCATCATCTGTCTGGAAGTCTGGACTTTCTCCTAAATATGTTTTTAGTTTACGTTTAAATTTTGATTGTTTGAAAGATAAAAGACCAAAGTTAATGTCCAAAAGGAAAATAAAACAAATGTAAAAATAAAACGCATTACAATATTACAATGATAAATCTTGAAAACAAAAATTCATTCGAATTTCATGTCATGCTAAATTAACTTTAAAAAATCTGAAAAATTAATTAGCAGTTTTCTGAGATTATTTAAACGATAATTAGCAAACTAAAATTTTACGATACCGAATTAAAAAATGTAATACTTTTTAATGAAAAAAAAAAAAAATAAAATAAAAATAAAATGCATAATGATACAAAATAGCGGGTTTGTGAAAAAACAAACAAACAAAAAACAAAAACAACAAACAAACAAAAAAATGTTCGCAATCAAAATGGCCGCTGATTTTCACAAAAGTAAGGATCACGCGAATTATAATAATTTCGTTTAATTTAATTTAATTTTGTAGTAATAAAAAATTAATATTTTATTTTGTATAAGTTTTATTCTGTAGTACACTAAAATTATTGATGACGTTTGTTTATCAATATTTTTCTTTTTTTACTCACCTTCGTCCCAAATAAGACATATGGCAACTAGGATGTAAATGGCTACTAATTGGGACCATGCTTAAGAAAGATTAAGATGTAGGTTTACGTTACACTTGAACTTCTGCATATCAGTACAGTTAGGGAAGGAGGTAGCAGGGAGAGAATTCCAAAGTCTTGCTGTTCTAGAGAAGAAGCTATTAGAGTAGAAAGCTTTCTGGCCTTTAGGGACCTCAATAGTGAAAGTGCGTGATTTTGCTGCTAAGCTGGTTTTTCAGGGATATGTACGTCGAGGGGGCACAAATGTAATGAATTCATCAGAGTACATTCCATTAAAATATTTGTAAAGCAGGTACAGGGGTGCAACATTGCGGCGATGAGACAGGCGTTGGAGTCTAGTTGACAAAGTGGGATCTATTATATTAGATTAGACCCTTTTTGGGCCCTATCCCAGAGAGAGAGAGACTAGTGGTAGAGGCATCAGCCCAGATATGGCAACAATACTCCATGCATAGATGAATGGTGGCTTTGTGGGGGTACAGAGTACTCTCAGGTGTGAGTAGTTTTCTAGCACTATGAAGGGAGCCCACCTTCCTTGTTTCACAATGTCATCAATGTATTTGTTTTAGTTCATATTTCTTGGGAATGTTCAGCTGAGAAGCTTGAAGGGATAATTCCCAGGTAGAGAGTTATTAGTCATGGATATCGGTGTTCGGAGATGTTTCTTGTAATTCCTGAGATCGTTAATTAATAAATAATGAAACGTCAATAAACTTTGTTGATTTCCTGAATTTTGGTGGATCTTTAAGTGAAGAGAGAGGCTAAAATGTTTATATATTTTGGGGATCGGTCATTCATTTTGCAACTGAATTTTTATTGCATTCTTCTCTGATCGCGACCTTTCGACATTATCCCTTTTGAATATTGATAACAGGTGTGGGTATCACATAGTCATTATAGAAATAAAAAACCGAAAACAGTTTCAGAACGTTAAAGATAAACAGGTCGGTATAAAATTAAATTTTAATGCGTTTGATAAATGTTATTCGTTATATATATATATATATATATACATATATATATGTATATATACATATATACATATATATACACACATATATATGCATATATATACATATATATATGCATATATATACATATATATATGCATATATACATATATATATGCATATATATACATATATATATATGCATATATATATGCATATATATACATATATATATGCATATATACACATATATATGCATATATACATATATATATGCATATATACATATATATATATGCATATATACATATATATATGCATATATATATATATGCATATATATATATATATATATATAAGAGCAAATAGTTAATAAAACATGTTAAAAAACACTTTGAAAAAGAGTTAAAAACATATTTAATTTGAAAAGAAAACGCTAAATAAGTGGATACTTTCCTTCTTATCAGAGAGTAGGATTTAGCAAAATGCAGAATCGGATTTTGCTTGCAAAAGTATTTGATGAAACTGCAAGTAAGTCAAAGATTTTACTTGATATCAAAAAGTGAAGAAAAGGGTTATTTCACGTGAATGGATAGTCTGGTCAAATGTAAAGTATTATATATATATATATATATATATATATATATATATATATATATATATATATATATATGTGTGTGTGTGTGTGTGTGTGTGTGTGTGTGTGTGTGTGTGTGTGTGCGCGCGCGCTCGTGTGCGTGAAAATTTGAAGTTTATTCAAGTATTTTTATTTACTTCCTCACAACACAAGGTCAGTTCGCGTAGCAAAAAAAAAAAAAAAAAAAAAAAAAAAAAAATGCTTACACATTTTCCGGTAGGGCGCCTCAAACGATTAGCAATAAAGTGACCCCTTTTTAAAGAGAAGGTAAAACCTGAGAAGGTAGCCTTGATGAAACTGAACTGTTGGACTGATTATCGATCACGTATCCCCGGCTTGTAAGACCACACCAACTCCAGATGTAAGAGGGATAAGATAATTTTAATGTTTTGATATATGTTCTTGTTTGTTTGAAATAATTTTTATAGATATTGGCCTTCAATGACTGCAAGACGGAAAACTGTGTTTACCTCAAGTCGAGACCTATACTCCTGGTTCTAGACTAACTTACGATTCCATGGTTCATTTTTTTTTTTTTTTTGCATTTGCAATGCACCAGAAGTACCTGAAATCTGTTTCTTCTGAGGAGAAACCCTAATTAAGTTGTTTGGTTGCACAATAACGTTTCAAAAATTAAAAAAAACAAAAAAGTTATTGTGAAACCCTGAAATGCAGAAGTGTCAATTATTTTTTAATACAATTCAGTATTTAAAACATACTTTTGTGAAACGTTAAATTTATCAACGATTAATTAATATCTGTTCATAATTTTAAAGCATATTCAGAATTAGTTCAATTTGGATTCCGATCTGAACTAATTTCTGTGTTGCTACAGGGTGGAACGATAAAATTGTCGCCCTAAAGAAAACAACGCTATAGCTTTATTTTAAAACTTTTATTAAAAAAAAAACTAATTCAGGTAACTTGATTTTTTTTACAAAGGAATCATCACTTATCAAGGCCTAGGTGCCACTCGAGGATAAGGGTTAAAGAGTGTACATTGGTCAAAAGGACAATATCAAAGTAATCATTAGAAGTGTAAATTTGGTAAATTGGATTACTTAAGGGGAACGGCTCACCAAGAACTTGTTTACATTAGACTTGAAAACGGCCATATTGTAGTCAGCTGGAAAGCAGGCAAACGGAAGAGAGTTCCAAAAGTGTGCAGGTCTAAGAAAGAAGCTTTTTCATGGAATCTAGGTTTAGGTTTAGGCACAGATAAAGAGTGGGGGAAATTATTGATAGTGTTTACTGCCAAACAAGTGATTTTCGTGAATGTTTAGCGAGGGGGATCAGAGATTGGAGTTCAGACGAGCACTTGCCATGAAAATAACGATATAACAGAGACAGGCTCGCAACATCTTTTCTGTGAGAAAGAGGTTGCAGGGAAGTGAAAAGGGCACCCCCCTCTAGGCTACAAAGTCTATTCTGAACTCTGTCAAGGCAGGATAAGTTCTTCATAGTAGCTCCTGCCCAGATGTGTCAGCAATACTCCATCCTTGGACGTACTTGGCTCTTATATAGGTAGAGAATTGCATCAGCAGGTAGATATCTACTGGATCGATAGAAGGATCCTATCATTTTTCCAGTCACCTTGTCAACGGATTTGATGTACATATTCCATTTCAGATCAGGAGTAAAGGTCAAGCCCAGAAGTTTGTCAAAACAGGGAGCTTCCCCAAGACGAGAGCCATTCATTTCAATTGATGCCATATGGGGAGTAGAACGTTCATGATGCAAAGATATAAGCTTGGTTTTAGATGCATTAAAAGTAACCAGCCACTCCTTTCCCCATTGTACCACGTGCTCAAGATCAGAAGAGAGAAAATCGGAGAGAACTTGGTTATTTATAGTCTTTGATATGCTACCATAGATTGTAGAGTCATCAGCATAAATGTCGATGAATGATGTAAGGATGTGATTTGGAAGATCATTAATGTAGATCAAGAAAAGAGTTGGGCCCAGGATGGACCCCTGAGGGACTCCAGCATTTATACTGTGAGCTTCTGATTTTTGCCCATCAACTATTACTCTTATGAGCCTATCAGAGAGAAATGATTTAATAATTGAAAAGACATTTCCAGATATACCATAGCTAGAGATCTTGTGAAGTAGACCTTTATGCCATACCCTATCAAAGGCCTTTGATATATCAAGAGCAATTGCCCTAGAAAGGAAGTCTCCATTGAGAGTTTCACTAATGCTATGAGAAATAACCGTAAGCACGTCCACTGTAGATTTAGCAGAACGGAAACCATATTGCATGTCACTAAGAAGAGGTGGTTGACTACTTCTCTATTTAACACAGATTCAAGTAACTTACTCATGACGCACAGGAGACTTATAGGTCTGTACTAAAAGGGAGATGACCAGTAACCTGAATTCTTAAATACAGGGCATACTAATGAGATTTTCCAGGGTGGTATGGAAGCAATTCTCCTTAAGACAACGCTTAAACAGCTTTGTAAATATGGGAGCTAGTTCTGGTTGAAGTTTTTGAGCACTATAATTGGAATACCGTCAGGGCCAGTTGCTTTACTGGAATCAAGATTTTTGATTAGCTTGGCAACATCACGCTCAGATATTTGTATGTCGCATAGCGTGTTTTCTGATACAGGAAGAAATACGAGGGGGGGCGGCCATGGTCGAGTGATATTAGCTGCAAAGTTCTTGGCAAAGAGTTAGGCTTTGTTTGATGCTGACGAGATTACCTCAGGTTCAGTGATGATAGTTGGGATAGAGCACATGCTTCTGTTTTGCTATTTGCCAAAACTGGTGGGAACCAAGCCACTGCTCAGCTACTTTGGATTTGACGGACTGAGCATACAATTCTTTCAATTTCTTGATTACTGTTTTACAGTGGTTACTGGCAGTCCTGAAAGCGGGTTTAGTCTCAGTACATCTGTTACATTGGAAGCAATGGAAAAAATGATTTCTGTGCGCAATAGCAGCAGCACATCCCGGAGAGAACCACGGCTGACTGTTAGGTTTTTGCTGCAATTTTTTCGAGGGTATAAAGCGGTCTATACCTACAATTAACCATTCCGTCAGGTCTGTCACTATAGAGGACAAATCCTTTTGACACATTGAATGCAAAAGTAGATCAACTATAAACGAACAGAAGCTATCCCAGCCAGCTATAGAGTATCGATGTACTGTACGATGGAGAGGTACGCCAGAAGACTTACTACATTTCAATTATGTAGCTGCTTTCAGCCCCAATCACCGCCTCGACATGGGACCGGAACTGGTAGCATGCCGTTTCCACAAGCTTCGGCGGGAACTTGAATACTCGATGGATGGTGGCGATCAGACTAGTTGAGGTGTTGTGGAAGGTCATTTTGGGGAAGTTCTCGACATATGACCAAACGAAGTAGTTCAGATCGGGGGAGGAGGAGGGCGAGTGAGAGAAGGGTACAAAGCCAAGCCTGGGTCTTTTTGGACTTGTGAGCCGGCGCCGAGTCCTGCTACCACACCCAAAGTTTTCCAGCGGCCACCTGATTGCATGAGGGAATCACCACACCCTTCAGCACATCCAAGTACACTTTGGTGTTGACTTTCAAGCCGACTTCGAAGATGTGAGATAGCATGATGTGGCCCTCACTTGATACCACACCAAAGACTATAACTGTGGCCGAACCATCTGGATTTGTATTTAGAGGGTGCTGGCAATGATCCTGATCTCCGATCTCACTCATAGTGCGTATATACCGTATTATTTTCTTCGTAATTCAACTGCGGTTATAATAAAACATGTCAATTGGATGGTAAATGGTTCCTTCTCTTTTCTTCCCAAAAAGGGATTGCTAATCTCTCTCTACTCTATTGCTATTTTCATGCTAGGTGCTCGAATGAACTCCAATCTATGGGCCACCATTCACAACAAAACTCGTCTTATTACAACAAATGTAAATAATTTTAAGTGGTGTCGAGACGGAAAAGTAACGGTAAAAAATGCTGACTCCGATTTTTATTTATTTCTGTCTCGGCAACGTTACATTCATTTATTTTGGACACCGTGACCCGGCCTTCTATAATATAAACCTCACCTGTCTGTTTAAATGCATGCATGTATGTATGTATGTATGTATGTATGTATGTATGTATGTATGTATCTATGTCTGTATGTATGTATGTATGTATATATGTATCTATGTCTGTATGTATGTATGTATGTATGTATGTATGTAAGCGCTCAAGGATTGGTGTGGACGTGTGTTAAAAGCACACAAATGCTCTAGCGTCATACATAGCTTCTCCCAATCTAATCATCCCCACGTGCACGTCGTGAGCTCTGCCACGCTAACGGGGCTCTGTTGAATAGCGAGTGTTCAGTGCCAAAAAAACTGAATCCCCACTGCCTTGTGGAATAAGGTTTTTGAACCAAAGTTTAAGGGTGAGGTAACCCTGTCAGAAATCTCCAGAGGAGATTAGGCCCTGTTGACTGCGGTATTCATGACCCACCGGCATGTGGACCATACTCTGGTGCTCAGCTACCTAAGTCCCAGTCATGGCTAAATGACATTAGCAGGATAGAAGGAGCTCCTGTAAGCCATGGTGGAGACAATCCTTCTAGGAGAGGACAACTCTTACGAGAAATCTGCGGTCAAAGCAATTACCAGTCATCTTGCAATGGTTTGTCACTGGGTTATTGTTGCTGAGGTTTAGAAAATGGCATTCCTGTCGTACAAGCACTTGTCACTTTAATACAACGATGTACAGATGTTAGTTGAGATCTATCTTTTATCTTTTTCTATCTAATCTTTATCTGTCGTTTATTTCTATTGCAAGTCCTATGGCGATGGAGGAGTGGGAACGTGTACAGACTTGACCAGTTGGAGGTACACAGCTACAAATCTGCACAGAGGTGACAGGAATCCTATCTTAACATCGTTGTTGTGCCTTCAGTTAGGTGAATTCGCTCAAGCACCCCTTTTAGAGAAAGTACCGAGTCAACAGGGGCGGACTATATGTTTATATGGGTCTTAATCGTAACGGAGTATTATTTAGAGTAATTTGTTGATAACGGATTTTGTATGATTCTCTACTTAAATGGTGTATCCATATTTAGGGATGATATTGTCTGGTGTAGGTTAATGGTCGGTGAGCGGGTTAGAAAAAGAGTGGACCTACTAGAACTGCACAAGAATAGCACAATATGCAGCCAACAGGGAATGAACATTTCAATAGTTGCCTAGTGCCGTGTAAAACAAAAACAAAAAAACAACAAAACAAACGGTTGACGCTTTGTTTAGTTTCTCT
The DNA here is from genome assembly GCF_053919585.1 of Euprymna scolopes. Lineage (NCBI taxonomy): Eukaryota > Metazoa > Mollusca > Cephalopoda > Sepiida > Sepiolidae > Euprymna > Euprymna scolopes. The sequence continues at coordinate 27,097,111 of NC_136498.1, read as the reverse complement.
TCACAAGCTATAACGCAACAGTAATGTTACGCAAAAAATATGTCAGAGTTCTATCTCACCAAATCCACAATTTGTACCAAGTCCTGTTAACTCAATTCACAACACCGACATTCGACGTCCCTGTTCTTTCTCAGTTCCAAAAACTCGACTCACTGTCCTCTCTAATTCGTTCTTCCAACAGCCGCTATTCCTTCTGTATATTGTAGGCACCGCCAAAACTGGGGGGGGGGGGCAGGTCAGTACTTTTTGACGGACCGTCTTTTTAAAAATCTACCAAAAATCAGGTAATTATCCGATCAATACGAAATTTTCAGCGATTATTAAGAGAAGAATGAACTTTATAACGGTGTACTTATTTTTCATAAACGATATATATATATATATATATATATATTTGCGTACACCCCCCCTTGTTTTGAAGTGGGAACAAATATGCTTAAAATAATCATCTGAAACGGAACACAACATATTGTGTTGTTGTAAGGGACAGAATTATAGATTTAAAAAAAAAAATTGTTTGCATACCTTATTTTGACGTCTGAATATCAGAACTTCGATTGTGTTTAATTATCCCGCTTTTGAGTTTTGAAGTGTGAAATTCGATGAATATGTTAAGTAAAACAATTAATTTAAGTTTAGCAAAAAAAAAAAAAATTTTTTTCAATTTTTATACGAAAAAAGCCATTTTAAAATCTTTGATAAATAAATTAACAATTTTTTTTAGCGAGCCGAATAATGCATGACCATTATTAAACAGGGCATGCTTTGAAGAATCGATACCCCCCCCCCCCAAATCGATAAATATTGTGCCCTTTGTGTTAAAAATAGCATCATTTTTTTCGATCCCGTTTGAAAACGTTTGCCGCCTTTCGACTACGGTGGACCAAACACGCTGAAATAATTTTTTTTTATTCTGCTTTAAATTGCCCCCCCCCCATTTTGGGGAGCCTGGCCCTCACACACATACACATTAAAAACCAAACTCATACAAATGGTCACCCATCTGGTACTGGCCAGCCTCAGCTTAATAATACATTGAAATTTTCGTCACTGAAAAATAAGTTTTTTTGGCCTGTTTGGTCTTCCATAGTTTGCTTCTTATCAAACGCAAACGTAAACAGTGTCGATCTAGACTCTAGATCGACGCGAAATCACTGGTTACCTATATGAATAAGTGGAATTATTTGAAATCCAGGTACTTATATTATAATATTTTTGCATGTTCTCTTAGAAAATCATCCTAAATCTTAGTTAGACAATAAATAAATAAATTAATTATTTCAAAAACCTTTTTTTAAATATTTATGTACGTTTTTTGTGCAAGACAAAAAATGTCAATCGTTAACTTTTTGGGAAAATTTAACATTTAAAATTTAATTAAAAATAGTAGAAAAAGTTTTACATTATTCTGTTTTGTATATGATAAAATTCAGGGTTTTATCTTTCTGGGGGGAAAAAGTTACTCAGAAATAATGGATTTTAATAAATGTAATTTCGTTTTAAAAAACAACAACAACTTGATTTTGCGGCCATTTTTGGCGGTGCCTAGTATATTGCAACAAATTGGAGCCCTACGATTAATTATTGAGTACGTTAGCTAGTTTAGCTTTGCAGTTTGAATAGCAAAACCAAAATGGAAAATATCAAATATTTGAAATAAATAATAAAATATTTAATAAAGACGAGGTAAATATTTGGAGCAAATAAAAATAACAATAAACAAATAAACAAAACAAAACAAAACAAAACAAAAGAGGCAAGAATAGAATCGTAAACAAATGGCAATCGATCTGAATTAAAACTTTACGATAACAAAAATAGGTTAGAACAATAACAAGAGACAGTCTTGTATGCCGGCGCAGAATGATGACGGAATCACATATTAAAACAAAGAAATATTTTGATTATATTAGGTTAACGACCGGATTGAAGAGGGAAGTTGATTTTTAGTTACTGAGAGATTCGCTTGGCAATAGATCGTCACTTACGTCCTAGGATGCGGAAACAGGTCGACGATCTACTAGATCGTCGATCTAGTAATGTAATTACTGCCAGTGTATAGATAGATCGTGTTATTCGAGAAATCAACTGAGAAGTGCGACTCCGAGCGACATGCGTCCAAGAAAACAAAGACATTTGAAACATAAAAATATATGCGTTATTTGTTGACAAAAACTATACTCTGACTATTTACGGATGAACTTTTTTTTTTTTTTATCAAATTTAATTATACATACGATTTGTAAATTGAAGTTAGCAGTCCGTTTGAAAGAACTGCCTACGCCCATATGTTGTTGTCCTGTTATTGAATAGTTTATGGATGTGTTAACTATCTACGTACTTACCTGCACACACGTATTGACATATAGTGCATAACGATATGAAAAATGATAACATTGCCTGATTTTATACATACATTTAAATACACGCATTGGTGTCTATATGTACACACCATTGTATATACAATACTATGGTGCGCATAATATACATACTAAGTAGTATGTAACAATATGTAATTTAATGTATATAAAGAATGTATCTCCAAACTAAGACTTTTCTTTTCTTTTTCCTATCTTGATTTCGTCACGTGACAGTCGAAACAGACGCGCTATCGCTTGTATGTAGTTTCTTCTATTACGCCATTTATTCACCTTTACATTTTAGACCACAAGTATGCTTACTGAAAGGGACTTGAATGCCGACTGGAAGGAACTTGAACGCCTAGTAGACACTTTACACGAGGATCTAAGGTCTCTCTGTACAGGGGTTTGTCAGAACAACCCGAAATGAGGATACTTTTTTCTACAAGTAAACCCTAACACTGCCCCTGCCCCTAACCCTGACCCTAACCCTAACCCTGACCCTGACCAAATATTAAAAATCGCGGCTCAAATAAGATCTCAGTAGGACTCACCAACATGGCTTTTACGAGGAATGGTGTACTTTCTCTAAGTTATGTTAACTCAAGAAACAGCACGAAGCTAGATACTCCACCAGATTAGATGAATTCTCGTCCTAAAATTCAGTAAAACCAAGAAACGACAAGAAAGATATTACATATTTAAATGATCAACTCGGGATAGTCTAACTCTCAGACCGGATGATCTCATGAGGTCAAAGACGAGGTCACATATATTTACGAGATTTTGGGTCGATGTGCTATCTGGCCTATCTGGAAATAATGAGCCATAAATAAATATTCTGTACAATCACGGCGATCGGTTACTGCTAATTTCGCTCCATGCTTAATGTGTCTCTCCTTATACAAAGACGCTTCTTCTTTTTAGGGTCAGCTTGTGACTTTTTCACACCAATGATTGTATACCACTATCAGCCGGTCACTGAGGTGTGACCGACAGACGTGTTATAGTAAATGTCTTAAAGCGGTCTCGGGAAGATATGAAGATGGGCCAGTCATTAGGGTCTGTGTAGCAAGAAGAAAATCATACCTGAGATGTTGGATCTGGGTGTGGCTCCTTTCTTTTCTCAAGATGATCTCTTCATCCTGGTGGCATTCTGGTGGGAATCTTCATCTCTTTGTCCTCAGGGCCGCCTTTCGACTTAAGACATTTATGAAGGCGTTCATGGCAGACACAAGGAAGACGACACGCGACACAATTGTAATATACATAAGGTATAACTAACTATTTTATTTTACAAAATATATATAACAATACATATTACAATTAATTTTTACAATTAAAACTGGACAATAGGCTTTTCAAAGCTAACTACCCTAACTAGTGTTGAGGGAGGGGGTTGACCCCCTCATTTACGGAGAGACAGAATATGCGTCCTCACATCATGGTGGTCGTGCAGGAAAGAGACAGAAAGATAGCAAAGGAATTATGGGAAGGGATTTCTTTGTATCTCTACGCTCATGGCCAAATTACTACTCGTCCATGCTGCAGAGTGTGTTAGAAACAGTGTCACAAAGAAATAGTGCCACAATTGTACAAGAAGCGTTCTAAAAGTAATGACTCATATTGTTTTAATCCATTCGAATTGAGTCAGAGGTCATTGCAAATTGCATTGTAATAATAACCGAAATTCATGACCTGGAAGTCTCATCTCTCTGTTGCAGATATTGACGGCGTGAGACTAAGACAGCACCGCCTGCCATGGACGTACGTCAGAAGCAGAGATGGGTCATTGAATTCCTGGAAAAATTGCACTAAGAATAAAATAATAAGCACAAAAGGTGCCCATTTTAATGGTACCACTCCTGTCTTCGTAGCGCTTCAATTTTTTTAGTAAAAAATAGGAGGCTTTACATTTGGAATGATCCTCGAATATTCGGCTATTTATCAATACGTTGTTTGTCGTTAATAAAATTTAGCTGATTTTTGTACTGATCGACGTTGTCATCCGTTCTGATATTTTCCACTTGGGTTAGTTAAGAACATTGGCAAAGAATAAGTCGATAAAAAAATGACAATTTCAACAATTCTATACATTTTTATGTTTCTTTAAGGATATGTCCGAAAACCCTCTTTTCCCAGCACCAAAAAGAGTGAGATGAAAGAAATGCTGAAAATCACAGATTTGCACACTGGCAAGTATTCTTTAATTCATTATATTCGTAAAATTAGAATTAACCGTTTTTATCGCAAGATTATTTTTATGCAATAAATCATTTTTTGAATCATGAAACCCACACGTGACGGTAGCTAGAATGCAACTGACGCACGAACATAAACAAACCCATCATTCACTTGTTGAACCATGCATAGCCTTGCACTTTGAAGACCAGTTGGACTGACAATCCATAAGAGTAAGAAATACTGTTTTATTTTTTGGAAAGGTGACTTGAAAGTACAATTTGGCGTTTTAGGTTTAAAAAGGAAGGGGGGGGGGAACGACAAATGGGCCAATAAACAAATATACAACAAATAAATGCTTCGAAACGATGGAAAATATAAGATTCTATCGTCACAGAGAACAAACAAATCTCGTGGATATACTTGAAAACTATCAGCTTTAAAAGAAAGGTAATATAAGTAATACAGTTAAAAAATACAGCTAGAGCAAGATAAATAGGTGCCAGATGTCGGACAGCTTTTTGCTTGTCAATTATGTAAGTGAACTAAAGCGTAATATGTCACACATGCACACACACATACATATTAAATTATATATATATATATATATATATATATATATATATATATATATATATATATATAACTACTTAATTTACTCACATAAAATAAAAATACGAAAGTATAGATTTATGCGTAAACTAAGTATTTACTTCAAAAGTGCTCAATACGTAGGTAGAACTAGTTAGTAATTTATAAAATATATATGGCGATTAAGCTATACTGAATATTCCGCGTTTCATCCACTCTAGGACCCTTCAGGCTTATGTGCGAATTCTGTGGTTGTTTATTGTTTATATATATATATATATATATATATATATATATATATATATATATATATATATATATATATATATATATATATATATTAAACAACCACAGAGTTCGCACATTAGCCTGAAGAGCCCTAGAGTGGATGAAACGCGGAATATTCAGTGTAGCTTAATTGCCACACACACACACACACACACACACACACACACACACACACACATATATATATATATATATATATATATATATATATATATATATGCATTCAATTTGTCTTTACATAAGCAGTAATTTGTTGCTACACAGTCATGAGCTTGCTTCGGTCTTCTAGTATTTAGTAACTAAAGACCTCTTCAGGCAACAACGCTTATTTTCGAAAGCGGAATTCTTCTACTTCTCGAGGTCTCTACTTACTAAATACTAGAAGACCGAAGCATGCTCATGACTGTGTAGCAACAAATTACTGCTTATGTAAAGACAAAGTGAAAATGTAACTTGCTCTACTTCCGTATTGAGCACTATTGTATTAACCTCGTTATATTTCACTGGTTACCCTACTTTTGAAAAATAGCAATCTCAAATTATATATATATATATATATATATATATATATATATATATATATATATATATATATATATATATATATATATATATATATATACAAAGGTTTTTAGTGATACAAAATTTTATTAAAGTTTTAAAAAAGGATAAGTGGAGTCATTATTAGAATTTTGAGGAAGCTCGACGGGGGAGGGGAATAGACCTGAAAAATAGTCAAAAGACTACGACTAAAATAATATTAATAAAAAAACCTCGAGGTGCCTTTCGCCCGACACTTGTCAAGAGATTACGTCGGCAGCGATTAAAATAAAACAATTTACACATAATTGAAAATGGAGGCGAAGGGAGGGGTGAAACCAAAAAGAAAACATTATAAAACTACACAGAGTGAATTACAAAATAAAAAAATTACTTGCCTGCAAGTAAGTACAGAAACAAGAAACAATGACGTAACGTAGGCATTTTTTTTTCTGGTAAATCAGAGTTCTTTAAACAGGTCTAATTTATGCGACAGCTCCTTTTGCCTACAGAGCGATGGTTTGCGCATTAGTACAGTTACGGCCTCCAAAATATTGAAATGCTGTTTAGAACGGGCCTTGTGTACAATGCGAAAACAGTCATCCGAATACGCTTCACCACATGCTTTATTGTCATACAAGTGCGCACCAATTGATGACTCATAGATAGGCGAGCGCACGGATGTGCTCCGTAAATGTTTTTTCGATCTTCCTCAAAATTTTAATAATAACTCCACTTATCCTTTTTAAAACTTTAGTGTATATATATATATATATATATATATATATATATATATATATATATATATATATATATATATATATATATATATAAAATGAAATACCGAAATGTTGTAGGATTACATATTGTATAATACTGTTTTTTTTTTTAAGAAAATCGAATTTCACGAGTTTTAGGGATTAAATAGTTTTATTTATTGAAAATACAAACACAATCACTGTAGTCGAATTGAATTGTAGTCCTTGAGTTTTTGTAAAATTTAAAACAATATGGTTGCTCCAGCCCTCCTCTGTTGAGAATGTCCCGACTATATATGGTAACAAAATATTGTGACGTCGTCAAGAAGAAAGGAACACAAACGCAGATTTAAAATGTTATAAAAATTTGTTCTTGTAGAAAAGAGAAGGAAGAATGTTTCCTTGCAAAAACAGCCGTGTTTTGCGGAATTTATCTGTAAGATTCGTCCTGTTAATGGTGCATGCTCCTTGTGTTGTTTTGTTTGGGTTTAGTTGTTCTGTGCTGCAGTTGATCTCGAAATCCCCACACGTGTCTGGTTTTAAAAGACGGAAAGAGCTGACAGGAACGTGTTGTCTTTTAGCGCCCAACAAACAAAAGAGGAAAGTAATTTGTAAAAATCGTTCTCGTGGTGTTCGTAAGAATCTAAAAAGGAAGCCTGTGATGGTTTTTATCCAATCACAAGGGACCCCTTCAGTGACTCCTTAATAGTTTCAATAACTCAGAGGTTCCTAATATAATTCAATTTTATAAATTATATAATTTTTATAAATTAAAAAAAAACAAACAAACTTTTACGTGAATTTTGGAATATGAAATTTTTGTTACATGACAAGTACGTACACCATAAAGATTTGTTTTTATTTTTATAATTCTATATGTTTTTATGTTTCTCTAAGGCCAACATCAAAAACCCTCTCTCCTGGACACCGAAAAGAGCAATATGAAAGAAATGCCGAAAATCACAGATTTCCTGACTGGCAAGTATCTTTGCGTTATTAGTTTTTTTTTTATAGTGCAAAAGTGTAACATAGTTAACAACTGGGAAAAAAAAAGTCGAGAAATCAATATGCAACAAATAACTGTTACCAAAGAATAGAAAGGTTTATAATTTATCGGCCGGCATAATTTTAACTTACTTTTGTGCCAAGTTAATCGCATATCAAGTCTCGTAATTGCAGCGGTACCCAATGTCAACGATTCTCTCTGTAACAGCCACAAAAATCCAAATATGGGATCTACTTTATGATGTAAAAATACGTAAAGATGTTTTCATATTCAAATACTTGACGTATGAAAATATTTTCATGTTCAAACGAAAACTACTTGTTTTGCATAAGCATTGCTTGTCTCTCTCCCTTTCTCTCTATCGCTTTCTCCCTGTCCCTCTTTGTAACACTTGCTAGCTGGTAGTCAGTAAAGAAAAGTATTCGCGTTAGGTTGTTTTAGAGTAAAATAAAGTTATTAAAAGGCCATTTTTTTAAAATTTTTGTTAAGGCAACAACAATGATAACCGCAAAAAGAGAAAATATAACAACGATGACCCGACGTTATGTTGGAAAATTGTGTTTATATTCTTTTAGTCGGAAGACTTTTCTTTTACTGACTACCAGCTAGCCAATCTTAGGAAGAAAGCGAACAAGAGAGAGAGAGAGAGAGAGAGAGAGAGAGAGAGAGAGAGAGAGAGAGAGAGAGAGATGGGGGGGGGGCGAAGCTAATAGTTTGACTACGAAAACATCCTTACATATTTTATATCGTAAAGTAAGTGCCATTGTTGCGGGACTGTGGGTATCGATGTTAGTCCCGCAAACTAAAAAAAAAAAAAAAAAATAATAATAAAAAAAAAAAAAATGTAAAATGGAGTTGAACAATCAAAACAAAGATGACCGAGGCGGACAATAAATTTTGTATAAAATTTATTTTCTCAAAATCGTAAATAAGTGGAAAGAGAAGACCAGAAAGTTTCTTTTTAATTGAGAGTCTCTTCCTGCGACTGAGGTAATAAAATGTTTTTTTTTATGAAATGAAGCAGAAAAAGTCAAAGTTCTAGGTTAAAAATAACTAGAACTTTTGAGAAATAATTAAACAGCATAAAAGTCAATTGCTTACTTCAGCAAAGAATAAGGAACAGGGTAAAAAGTCCATTTCCACGTGGAGAATTAAATATCGGGTGCGCACGCGTTTAATGTCCTGTGGACGGAATCGGCGTTGTTGTTTACAGCATGCTGGCTGGGCTCGACTGACTCTTTTTGGCGCCTGATGAGATTTTAAAAATCTCAGCCGGCACCTGAAGACCGTAAAAAAAAAAAAACAAAAAAAAAAATATTTTCAAAATTTTCGAACAACGAATGGACGAAAAGTCAGAGCTTGTGTCACGTGGGGTGCTTACAACTACGTTCGAGCGAAAAGACAAAATCTTAGTTTTGTTGCTTGCAGAATTTGCTCACAAATAGAAATAGAAAAGTCAAAACAACAACAACAAGAATAAAATCACAGCCTCTAACACATTATGCAAATATCAACTGTACTTTATGTGTGACGTCATCGACCCTTTAAATGCTAACACATTTATTTTCTGTCGAGACCGAGTTCTATATTGGTCAGATTTTTATAAATTTCTGGGGCATGCCACCGTTGAAAGTTTCTAAATTACTTCACACTTAGCCGTTGCGAGGAACATGTCAGCAATGCTTCCCTTCGCTTCGTTTATCTTTTTTGTTTCTTTACTATGGCAAGTGCTTCAAAGCATCGTATACATGTTTCTATGTATTCTAGATGTTATACTATGAATAAAGCGTATGGTGGCGAGAAGGAACCAGACAAACAATATGTATTTAAATTTTAAATGATTGATTTCTCAATTGTTTATTTATAAAAATTAAACTTAATGAGAAATTGAAAATAAAGAAAGTGTTCAAAGTTCGTAAGGATGATGTGCGCGAGAGTGGATTAACGTCGGGAAGGAATCCGACGAAGCCGATGATTATCCCATGCTGCACATTTGCTGTGACTTTGTGCGATTAACTTTTTGTCGCGACGGCTACTGTTTTTATAGTGGTGTGGCGGACGTCGTTGAAGACAAAGGGAAAATTGATAATTAGCTTATATTTTGCTATTTTAATTGTGTTTGTTTATTGTGTCTTAATGCGTTGTAGGGAATCGTCTGTTTGGTGTATATATGCATGTGTTATATCAATTTAAAGCTGAAAAAGTTGTGAATGTAACCTAGTTGGTGTTGAATTGTTGCAATGTTTTGTGGAATACTTATTTGCATTAATATGCTGTCTAAGTTGCGTTTACTACGATGCTTGTGTTTTACATTTGGGTTTTCTCTTTTGTTGTGCAGCACTGCAGCATTATCTGGCGGTTTTCTTGGTTGAAGTGATGTGCGAGCTATTCTATTGATGTGTCTATGTGAGAAAATGGACTTTGAAATTGATGTGTGTATTTATTGAGTTCATTTGTATTAACTCGACGAACATCTTTGTCATAGCGTCGCCATTATTGACTGTCGCAGCTGCTGCTGCTTTTCTGGTTTATCATGTAAATATAGAGGGATATGCGAATATAACATAGATCGTCCACTGTTATGCTGTGTTAATCGCTATCTCTACTTATATATAAAAGACAGCTTTGTGCGTATGTGTGTATGTGGGTTTTTGTGTGCGCGTGAGTACGTTTCCCATGGAATCCAAAACGGCTGGGCCGATTTTTATGAGGTTTCACACAAATGTACGTTATGCGTCTGGGAGTGTTACTGAAAACGGTGTGACATAGAAAAGTATAAATAATGGCTGCAAAAAAAAAAAAAAAAAAAAAAATGTGGACGTGTTTGTTTCAAAGCAGCAGCAGCCGTAACTGTAGAGTTCTGTTACTTTATACACGATGCAATATCAAAGTTAAGAGATGATATATAATAATGATAATAATAATAATAACACACACACACACACACACACACACACACACACACACACACACACACACACACACACACACACACACACATATATATATATATATATATATATATATATATATATGACAGCCCCTTTAAGAAATTAATTTCTTATCGTTGAGCACTTTCAGTTGAATTAAAGTCGGTCAATTTAACTCTTATGCATAGATCATCGTATAACGATTAGATCACTTTCTGACTGACGTAAAGAACATTTAAAATTAGAATGTTTAAATTCAACGCTATTTCACGCGGTTAATGGAAGCCGAATGGATACGGTCTCCGCTAATCGAGCCAGAGATGTCTCGTGTTGCTGGGTTCGAATCGTTCGGCTGGTGTTAATCCTGACACCCTGCACTGAAGAATCCCGAAAGGATGAAACACTAGTGTCTGTAGGTATTTAATTGTTATAGCAAAAAAATAATTATATAGGATTTTTCTACACGGACATTTTTTTTTATTCATTCTCTTTTCTAACCCGGAAAAATTTAAAAAGAGATTCGCAAGGATTTTTGAAACTCCATGGAATAAGGAACCTTTCACCTTTATTTCGTATTCCTTGTTTTGATAAAATATTGTAAATTTAATTCTTATAATATATTCACTTGATATTGTTAAATCACACAGTTTTCTTGCTTAATAATCTTTCTTTGTAGTTTTTCAAATTTTCTAATTGTGTTGTTTCTCGGTTGAATCTGTGTAAGACAGTTCATAGTCGTCTTGGTCCATTTTTTTTTTGCAAGTACTTTCGACTGAGTTTCAACAGTCGTCTTCGGGCAGTTTTGATTATTGTTCGTTTAAAACCTGGATGCTTTTATATGCTTCAGTTAAACTTATATTTAAATTACTTGAATTAATATATAGCTACGTTTCACTAGTTCAAGAAATTTAAATATAAGTTTAAACTGTAGCATATAAACGCATCCGGATTTTAAACGAACAATAATCAAAACTGCCTGAAGACGACTGTTGAAAACTCAGTCGAAAGTACTAGCAAAAAAAAAAAAAAAAATGAACCAAGACAACTATGGAACTTTCTTACACAGATTCAACCGAGAAACAAGAAAGACGACTAGAAAAATTGAACAACTTCAAAGAAAGCTTATTAAACAAGAACAATCCGTGCTATTTAATAATATTTGTCTGAATGAAAACATGCTGCCTAAATACACAATATATATATATATATATATATAATTATTTTTTTACTATAATAATTAAATACCTACAGACACTAGTGTTTCATTCTTTCGAGAATCTTCAATGCAAAGTGTCACGATTAATACCAGTCGAACGATTCGAACTCGGCAACACGAGACATCTCTGGCTCTATTAGCAAAGAACGTATCGATTCGGCAACCATTAACCGCGTGAAATAACGTTGAATTTAAACATTATAATTTTAAATGTTCTTTACGTCAGTCAGACAGTGATCTAATCGTTATACGATGATCTATGCATAATAATAATAATAATAATAATATATATATATATATATATATATATATATATATATATATATATATATATATATATATATATAATGCTATAGCCATCACTTAGCAAGGCGCGGATACCACACAAAACTAAGGGTTAGTGAGTGAGACAACACTGTGATGATCGGTGATGATGGAAATTGGGTAGCATGGCAAGCGCTCGTCTGAGCGCCAATCTATGGTTCCCCCCTCTCCAAACATTCACGAGAAACACTCGTCTATCTGAAAACACTATAATAATTTCCTCCACTCTTTATGTGCCTAAACCTAAACCTAGATTCGATAAACAAAGCTTCTTTCTTAAAACTGCACACCTGTGGAACTCTCTTCCGTTTACCTGCTTTCCAGCTTAGTACAACATGGCCGTCTTCAAGTCCAATGTGAACAAGTTCTTGATGAGCCGTTCCTCTTAAGTAATCTAATTTTACGAAATTTACAATTCTAACGATTACTATGATATTGTCCTTTTGATCATTGTACACTCTTTAACCCTTATCCTCGAGTGGCCTCTGGGCCTTGATAAGTGGGGATTTCCTTATATGTATATATATATATATATATATATATATATATGTATATATATATATATATATATATATATACTAGTGTGACCCAACCAGCCACGATGGTAAGAAATTACTCCAGAGGAGGGGTAAAGGAGAGCTGAATTAGAGCTATGGTTGAAAATTGCTCAAAATGGGGGCCATCGGAAGATGAATTAGAACCTTTTTTTTAAATGGTAGGTCCCGGATGACAGCAGATAACCCTACCAGCTAGAAAGAGAGATGTAACCGAAAAAACAAAGTTGAAGATATAAAACAATATTGCTGTAAAAGTTATTATTTGTAGACCACTATTTGAACTAAAAATTTGATCCGGGGATCAAGGACTGAAGTCCCCCGGTGCATGAGAAAATTGTCAATGAGCACATTTGTTCTGTGGAAAGTTACCTGATTTGGGCGTATGGGAGAGGTTCCTGATTATCCAATCAGGAGGAACCAATGTGTAACGGATCAGACGATGATTGGTTAGATGGAAAACCTATGTCTGTCCCGACGTACCCACTCCTTTATAGATAAGACAGGCAGAGCAAGGAAAATCAGTTTTGAGTTCAATTTGGAGTTTGGTTGAACTCGGAGGTAGACTGTCCACCTCCCCACTCCTCACCTCGCGAAGCACCCGCCCGATAAGCAATACATCACCAGTAAAAATAGAAAAAAGAGCTCTGTTTGAATACTATAGTAACTACCAGAAAAAAGCTTATAATCGACATTTTTATTCTTTTATTTTTAATTCTCGTTTGAAATATATATATATATATATATATATATATATATATATATATATATATATATATATATATATATATATATATATTAGCATTTTAGCCTGGCGTTGCCCGGATGTTTGGAGGTGTATGTTGAGCAAAAAAAAAAAAAAAAAAAACCCAAAAAAACTCGGTAAATTTCTTTTAACTTTGATCCCTATTATGACCCCTTAAGATTCATTGTTTTGGGATCAACTAATGTTATTAAGTTAGATCCATGCCCAAGGAACCTATACCTAAAATTTCAAGTGTTTGGACCCAAAATTGGTGGAGTAGGTTGGTAGAGTTCCCAAAGGTCAAATCGTTGAACTTTAACCCTTTAACAGCCAAATTTCTGTCTAAAAACCAATTACAAAGATTTTTCGAAAAATAAAAAAACAAACAAAACAAAACAAAATAAAAACAGTTAAAAAGTGTCTAACATCTTTGTATTAAAATTCCTATCTTTATACCTATCTCAATTAATCTCTTTTTCTCTTCTCCCTCTCTCGTTTTTCACATCCATCTCCGTCACTTAGCTTCGTCCTATTTCTCTTTCTTTTTCAATATATTGAAAATAATAATGATGCAAGTTATTCATCTTTATATAAAAGATAAAAGTAAAATACAGGCGAAAAAAAAAAAGAAAAAAAGAAGAAAAAAAGAAATCCTGATGAAACCTGGTCCAGTTGATCCCCAAATAATTAATAATTTTTTTTATCGAAATTTCAAAGATTATTTATCCAGTACAGGGCCAATCAAGAATATACCAACTTTGTGGGTGTTTTTTTTTTTTTTTGTAGGTTTGGACTTTTTTGCTGCACACCAAACACCCTAATATCCAAACACACAGACAACTGCTGTTTATATAACAGATGGTATTGTTTTCTTTTGTTTGATTGTTTTTCAGAAGAAGAAATAGAAGAATTAAAACGTTCAGCCAAAGAATTCAAAGAGAAAGTCTCGAATGCCCAGGCACCATATATGAGTTTTTACACTCTGGAAGATCGAACCAGGCGTTTGGCGAGCGTAAGGATCTTATCATTATGGACTTTCTGTGTTCGTGTGTTAGTATTCGAAACTACGTTATATTTTTAACACACACACACACACACACACACACACACACACACACACACACACACATATATATATATATATATATATATATATATATATATATATATATATATATATATATATATATATATACTATCAAAAGTACCGGTCGTTGACTGGGTTCAAAAACAGCCTACAGAAAATGGACTCTGATTTATGAAAGTATGATAGGTTATGAAAAGGAAGGGTTGTAAAGAGATAGCTTCGAATTTGGGAGTATCAAAACTAAACCAAAATATGATGAAAGTAAAAAGAAAATAGATAAACCCCATAATTTATTATACCATACCTGTTCACACTGAAACACTTATAATAATATTCTGTGGATCTATATTAAAAAACCTTGTTAAACTTTGTGACATATTTCCATTTTATAGAGGTCAGGTGCGAACGAACACCCCATAATTTTATTATACCATATTTCTTCAAACTGAAACATAATTATCAAAGTATACTTACGCAGATAGATATGAAAAGTCTTTGTTAAAGTTTGTGCCTATTTCCATTCTATGGAGGCCAGGCGCGAACGCAGACCCCACAATTTTATTATACCATCCCTATTTAAGTTGAAACATACTTATCAAAGTATTCTTATGTACATCTATATCAAAACACTTGTAAATGTTTTTGTTTTTTAATTTTTAAATTTTTTATTTCCATACTTTGTGGACCAGGCGCGAACGCAGACCTCACAATGTTAATGAACCACCGTTCTGTCAAATCAAACATACCTATTCCTGTGTCTCGATACATCTATCATTATATGTAATCAGTTTTTTAAAATAGTACACCATAAAGGAGCCTATTCGTGACCAGACACATACACACATACACACACACAGACATAATTTTTGGTTAGGATAAATAAATAATCAGATTTATGTTACGTCAGCGGTTGGGGTCTTAAACACGTGATGAGATGTAAATTTAAGGAGATTCTAGTCCGTCGTTAGCTGGGCATCAGAAAGAACAAACGACTCAAAGGAAGGTTGGTCTTTCCATGACGCAAGGAACGGCTTTTTCTCAGGCAGTCAAGATGTGAAGATGTTGTAATCACTAAAGATGCCGGCCTGAATGTTGAAAATAAATGTTCGTATATTTCCAGGTATGTGTGGTGTTTATTTACACCTTTTAAAAGAACTGTTGTTCACAACTCTTTAGATGCGTCCACGTCAATCGTTTCTCGTTAGAACTGTTGAATAAATGATAAAATATACACACTAGACGATCAACTAAATGATACGACGTATATACATACAGGCATTTATACGTACATGAATATACAGATAAAATATAAAACCCAACCATTCAACATGTACGTCATTATGGAACATATTCATATGCACACACAACGTAACACGGCCAAACGTTGTTGATCGGCCATATTCTTCTCTAGCGCTTTCTATTGGTGCGATAACAACAACAACAATCGCTCCTGATAACAATCGGACGCGTCGATAGAAAGCGCTTGAGAAGAATATGTCTGAACAACAATTTTTTGGGAGCCATTCTATACAAACTCCAGCTGAAATAAAAAAGACCGCTTGGCGAATGAAAAAGATATCCCCCCAAAAAAATGTCAGAAAAAAGAATAACTCTGTCGTGTTAAATTAGACGTGCTTCAATATATATATATGTGTGTGTGTATATTCTGTTTATTTAAACAGACTATACCAGCTCTATCCTGCATTGAGCACTCTTTAATAATCACGCGAGTTTCATTGGATTTCCATCTAGGAACCGAATAGAAACAACTGGTATATATATATATATATATATATATATATATATATATATATATATATATATATATATATATATACATATATATATATATATATATATATATATATACGGTATCTATATATATATATATATATATATATATATATATATATATATATATACACGGTATCTCAAAATGTATTCACACTTTAATTGTTATCAGCATTGTCGGTAAAATAATGTCATCAATCTGGACAGTTGCAAACATGATTCTTTCAACTATATTTGTCTTCTGTATTCGAAGCTATTCTATTTCATTCTATGTTTATAAATTTATCGCCATTCGAAGTGTGAGTATATTTTTACGTTTATATTCTGTATATATATATTCAACCAAAATATTTTTTAATAGAAATTTGAAAGTAATATTCAATTGTTATATATCACTTGTCGATTAAATGATTTAAATGCTTTATTTAACGTTAATGTAGTTTGCTTGAAGGATTTTCTAGTGGGTATATTTGGCATTTATCCATATAATACTAAGATGTAACAGATAAGCACAAGCTGAAGCAAATTAAGACATACAACAGTGGAATAAACTATTCACTTTTATTGAATATATATGTTCTGTATTGTATAATATTTCGGGAGAATATTCTTTCGTCAGATGTGTTCGACTTTTCTTCAAACATTAGTTCAGATGGGCTAATAGAACGATTTTACTAAAAATGTCCGACTGAAAATTATGTACTAGCAATGTACGACTGATTGCTGCACCTGTTACTGATTAAAGTAACTTCGACACAGGTGATCGATTGGGCCCGTCAGCGTAAACTATCGTAAAACAATCTTGTAATAAGTAGTTATATATCATATTTCTTACCAGCAAAAAAAGATCAATAATTAAATGTTTACAATCGTTTAATTTTTCCATATCTTTAAGAAATATATATTATATGTATTTGAAGATTTTTATAGTAAGGAAAGACTTTGTACCGAGAAAATCCCACTCTCTGAACAACTGCCACATTGAACAAAAAAGAAGAGCAAGTCAACATCATTGGATGCAGCTGTTGGAGAGAACTGGAGCTACATCGGCTGAGCACTTTTTTTAATAGCACAGCTGGGATAGAAGTTCACGTCTGCTTCTAGAATAGTGATTTAAAGGTTATGGAGGTTTTTTAAAGCATGAAAATGATGATATTTTTTGTATTTAATATATATATATTTTTTTATATTTCACAAAAATGTATCGATACTTTTGTGACCAAGAGCGGAGGCCGACTTGAAATATGAAAAAAATAAAATATTAAATACAAAAAGTAACATCGTTTTCATGCTTAAAAAAAACTCTATAACTTTTAAATCACCATATATATATATATATATATATATATATATATATATATATATATATATATATATATATATATATATATATATATATATATAAAATGTTAGTAATTTAATGAATTTAAAAAATTTATGACGTGAAATGTTTGAATTTCAAATCAAAAGATTTTTATTGTTCTATGTAAGACAAAGAATACATTTGAAATATTATAACTCCTTATCCTATAGGAATTTGATGTCTACCATCTCTTCATAGGAGAAAATATTAGCAAATAATTATAATGGTTTAAACCTTATTTGTTAAAGTCAGTGAGACATGGAAAAACACAATTAAAAGTTGTTTAAGTATTTAAATGTCATAGAGTAAGGGAAGTTAATGAAAAGGATATAAAAATTCACATCCAAATTGCATGGTAAAATCCGAAGTGAATGTCTTTGATAGCAGTGTGGTAAAATGATCCAAACTGTATTTTGAGTAATCCACATCGCAATGTCCGAAGTAGGCATTTTCCTGGAGCAATTTTCTTTTTTTATATAATGGGTCCGGTATTTTTTTTTTTTATATATATAGGTCCAGTGGATCTGTTTATTAATAAGCATATAAATTGATATATTTTATATATTTTATATTTTTTATAATTATAGAACATGGGCTTCAAATTCCACTCCAAAATAACTTCAAATTGTTAATAAATCAAAATTAAAACCGATTTCAGTAGACAGGACATGCAAAAAATTTTGTATGGCCTGTCTACTGAATCCTAGAATGGATGAAACGCGGAATATTCAGTGTAGCTTAATCGCCATATGTATTTTATAACTTACTAACTAGCTCTACCTACGTATTGAGCACTGTTGAAGTAAATACTTAAAGTTTACGCATAAATTTATACTTTTGTATATTAATTTATGTGAGTAAATAAAGTAGTTATATATATATATATATATATATATATATATATATATATATATATATATATATATATATATTCTCGTGTGATTCTGAAACTAAGCAGAGAAATTGTTGTATTTTTCAGAGACATAATTTTACCGATGGTATCTGTTACGTGTCGATGTTTCCGCGAGACCGGAAAGGTCCTAAGATGTTTATTGTTCTCCCAAGTATTCTGGAACACCCTCCATCAGAGACACGTACAAGTGTGAAGTTACCGGCAACTTCCAAACTGCGGAAATAGCAATCACATTAATACATTAGAAACTATTAAAATACATGTGGGACTTTTATATATTAGCGTTGATTTTTTATGCACACTTTACATCCATCATCATCATCATCATCATCATCATCATCATCATCATCATCATCATTATGGAAATCTCGAGAGGCTTGTTGTCACTCAGACTCCAGGTAACCCCACAAGAGAAATCTTTGATGATGGCCTGTCTGAAAACTAGTGAATAAAAATAAAATAATAATGATGATGATGATGATGATAAGGAGGAGGAGGAGGAGGAGGAGGAAAATCTGTGGAGATTTTTTGTCACTCAGGCTCCAGGGAATACTACAAGTTATTCTCAAAAATAGATCTTTGATGATGGCCTGTGTGAAAACTAGTAAATAATGTTAATGATGATGATGATGATGATGATGATGATGATGATAAAAATAATGATGATAATATTAATTCGTCAACAACAACAAATGTAATAATAGAAGTATTAACAGAAATAATAATAACAACATTAATAAAATGAATAAAACAATAGTAAAAGTAAAACAAAGACCAAAATAATAATAATAATAATAATAATAATAATAATAATAATAATAATAACAATAATAATAACAACAACAATAATAATAATGATAAATAAAACAATAATAATAACAATAACAACAACAAAAACAACAACAATAATAATAGTAATAAATAAAACAACAACAATAATAATAATAACTAGCAGGACCTGTGGAAATTCCCCGGTAGTTAAAATCTTTTAAAACACATCAGTAAGAAATTCCTTATTGATATGTTACAAAAATGAAAGTATGGAAGCAAGTAGAACAAAGAACTTTAGTTTAAACTTTTATTGAAGGTCAATGCGATCGTAACTGATGCTGTTGATATTGTCAGGAAGTGCTGGTGATGATTGAGGCGGGGACAGGGACGTCGATCAGCTGCTTGGAGTGAGAATAGTTGTCAGTCAGCAGATTCTTGGGAGTCAGACTGTGAATTAAAAAAAAAACTGTGTGACATTGTTGACATCGATTTTGTGAAAGTTCTGATGACCCCAAGTTGTTTAATATTTCAGGACATTTTGGATTACACGTGTGAGTAATGAATAGGTCACAGAAAACTGCCATTGCATCTTGATAAAGCTGTTGTAGATTCCTAGGACTTCCTGTAAATGTAGATGGTAGAATAACTGGTACACCAGAATAACCATCTTCATTCCTTGCTAAATGATCCAGTAAGCCAGAATATTGAGCAGCTCTTGGTTGACTTTGATAGCTTTTAATGAAGTTAAATAAGCAACCGTCAATTTTTACATATACAATAGACTTTTCTATTTATTTTGAATTTTATTCAATGAAGATTTGGAAATTCACAAATATTTTTAAGTCGAATTATTGATATAGATTTCAATTAAATAAAATATACTGTAAATCTTTTAATAAGGAATAAATATTTATTTAAACCATAATTATTGAAACAAAGTATTTTACTGCATAAAAAAAAAAAACGGTTATGGGGAGAAGGGTTAACTATTTTGAACCTTCACCTAAATAACGATTTAATGAAAAAAAGGTTTAAAATGTTCTTGTATCTGTTTTATAATTTTTGTTAAATAAGAAAAATCAATAAACTTTGATAGCACTATTGTAAGAATCATGCTGAAAGCCATTCTTAATATGGGGGGTTAACTATTCTGAAACTACACTTAACAATGTAAAAAAATAAGGGAAAATATATGTATGAACAATAAATATTTCTTCAGTTAAATGAAATATACTGTAAATCTTTTAATAAGGAATAAATATTTATTTAAACCATAATTATTGAAACAAAGTATTTTACTGCATAAAAAAAAAACGGTTATGGGGAGAAGGGTTAACTATTTTGAACCTTCACCTAAATAGCGATTTAATGAAAAAATTTAATGGTCTTGTATCTTTTTTTAATAATTTGTTTTAAAAAAAGGAAAAAAAAAATCTTTGATACCGCTATTGTAAGAATCATGCTGAAAGCCATTCTTAATATGTTTAACTATTCTGAAACTTCACCTAACAATGTAAAAAAATAATGGAAAAATTCTTTAGTTAAATAAAATATACTGAAAATCTTTAAATAGGAAATAAATATTTCTTTAAATAAATTAAATCGTAAGTAATGAAACAAAGTGTTTTATTTCATATTAAAAAAAAAATGTTGTGTCCATTTTTTATAGTATTTAAATATGCATGCCCTATCGGTAGGCATTAGAAGATGATGAATGCCTGTAAAAGAAGCAAAATAAAACGAACAAAACATAATAACTATGTAAACAAGGTGAAGATGTATAAATGTTACAAAATTACTCGATTCGGCATTAAATAACACGAAAAAGTATTGATATGCCGTAAAACAAAACAAAACAGAACAAGACGTAAAATATGTTTTGACTCTGTGTTACTCAGTGTTACTCAGTGTATTTGCGAATGGTGACTTTGGTGATTTATTTAATAAAGTCATTCTTGACTTTTGTAACATTTATTTCTAAACATATTTTTTGTTATGTAAGGCTCACTCAAAAGTGAATAAAAAAAATAAATAAAAAGATAAAGTGGCACAGTAAAAAAAAAAAAAAAACAACGAACTCGTAGCGTTAAATGTAAAAAATATATTTATTACTGAATAAAATAGAATAAGTGTTCCGTACTACAGAAGACATCGTTAAAAATGTAAGTAAAATACTATACTATTTAAACTTTGGAACGATACCTTCTATGCATAATTGTCTTTAAAATAATCCGAAACCATAAATAGACAGTTCATATATATATTTTTTTGTTTCTTTTTTGTTGTTCAGGAAGTTTTAGGAAATAAAAGGGTTTAATGATTTTTAACTAATAAAGATTAAACAATAAAGGGAGATAATTCACGTTAATTAATGTTTGCGATGATGATGACGTGACACCGTACGGACAAGCATATTAATATATAGATAATAATAATAATTCTGATTTCGTTTATGAACGTCTCTCTGGAAAGGGATGGGTTTCATTTCCAGAGGATTTCCCTTAATCCTGGCTTCAAACCAGGAGCTTCAAAGATCAAAGGTTTTCCTATGGATGTTGGTGGTACCTATAATTGCAGAGGTTTGAAGGACGCCTAAAACATCGGGGATTTGTAGTTTTTTTCAATTGTCCTTCCAAACGACTTGATACTACTCCTAGTGTACCAACTACGACCGGGATTATTTGTGTTTTAACCCCATGTATACGCCTTATCCTCAAGGCCAATGGAGCATAATTGCTCCACTTCTCATTCTTCTTCTCTTTCACATTCCTGTCCCAGGGTACTGAAAAGTCTACAATCTGCCAGTTTTTGAGACCTTCTCAATGACGACTAAATCCGGATGATTATGTTCCAATTGTTTGGTCGTTATGACACTTGTCCCACTATACCTCTACCTTGCCATCCTCACTTGTTTTCACTTCATCAGGCACCCCCTCAAACCATTTTCCAGCACAGTTCACCCTAACCCTCTTACACACCTCCTAATATATCCCATGTAATCGTGTCTTTTGCGGTACTCTTTCTGGGCCAGTCCACTACACCTTGCTGCAAGGTGCGCAATTGACTCTGAGGTCTTACCACAAATCCGGCATTCTGCAGCAACTTCCTCTCCTAGAACCACTTTTTTTTTGAACAATCGTGTTCCTAATGCCTGCTCTTGTGCTGCACAAACAAAAGCTTCAGTACTCTTAGCCAGATACCCAGCTCTAAGCTATTGCCATGATCTCCTCCTCCTCCTCCTCCTCCTCCTCCTCCTCCTCCTCAACAACAACAACAACAACAACAACAACTAAATAAATAAATAAAACAATAATAATAACAATAGTAACAACAATAATAACAATAATAATAATATCAATAACAGCAAGAATCCTCCTCCGCCTCCTCCTCCCGTTCCTACTCCTCCTACTGTTACATGATAAGGGCTGTCCCCTTTTCATTTAAGTATAAAAATGGAGAATTTAGTTTAAAATGAAAATGAAATAGCAATAGACAAATTCGAACCTCGTAATTTAGTTTAGAAATAGATTACGTGTGAGAATTTAAAAATGTAAAACAAACATTTGTTTAGAATATAGATAAATATTTCAAGGAAAGAATGTGAACTCTCAAGTTTGTTATGAAATTTTAAATTGAAAGAATGCAGCTTATAAGATAATGTTTTTAACATATTGAATATAGGTTAAAATTCCTTTTGTAGAAATAGGAAAAGTTTTGGACACGTATGTCCAGAAAACGTGAAAGAAGGCACATGTTTTAACATGTTTATGACGTCACGGAAAATAGAAAGTTCTAGGAATAGAGAAAAACTTTAGAGTTAGTCAGTCAGTGAGAAAACTCAGAGAGATTCAGTCGTCTAGGAGCGAGACGTCACTTCAAGAAAAAATGTGAAACTTTGAATTCTTGATGATGGAATCACGGCCGTGTGACGAAATAAACCATCAAGTGTTTTTTGTAAAGCTCGTCTTGTGTCTTATGATTCTTACAAAAAGGTAAAGTGGAATTGTATTATATATTTGTGTTATATGTCTTTACATACACGTCTCAACATCATCATGTCCGAACTGTCTGAACACTATCCCTTCACTCCAAGGCCTTTCTTATTCTTCCATTCAACACAATTAAGGAATGAACTTTTAATATATAAGAATCTCTTCTAACATGAACAATATCTATCTAGTCTCTTACAAAATCTCTCTCTCTGAGTCTTTCAACATCCCTCACTGTAATAAGACTCCTTCTAAGCATCTCTCTCTCTAAGACTATCCTCTCTTTTAAGAAGACCCTATATATAACACTACTCCTCTTCCTCCTCCGTAATTATGAAATGCGTGCAAAGGGAGAAAGACAACAGGGCGATAGTCCCAGGCATCCAAATTGGAGGCCATTTAATCATTTTCAAATTATCTCCCTTTATCCTCCTTCTTATCCTCCCTCTCCTCCTCCTCCTCCTCCTCCTCCTCCTCCTCCGTCGCACCATCACCATAATCATCATCATCATCATCATCATCATCATCATCATCATCATCATCATCATCAATGATAAAAATATATAACTGAGAGCACAGAAAGACTGATCACCGCAGCAAGAGACGCCATCAAAGCACAAGAAACATCGAAACTAGAAACAAAAAAAGACAATTTGTAAGAGAAGCAGCAACATATACAAGACACTAAAAAAAATTATGTGAACCCCTGCATATGGCTAAGAAAAGGACACGTAAACAGATAAACAGAATTGTTACTGACATCCAAATTAGATTACATGCAATCATATTCAAACTTTCTCTTTGTCTCAGAATATTTTTCAGCACTAGGACTTGTACTTGGATCTTTGGGCCATATTGATCATCACCGTTTACTCACCTTAGATGACCCGTGCTGGTCACAAAACTAGCACATTTTTTCTTTTCTCACTTGATTTCACAAATTTAATTATGAGTTTCTTTATTTTTTCTTTCAGGAAACCAAAGTTTCACATCAACCATTTTTCGAACCAATGTTATTGTCGCAATCTGGTTCATACAAGCCGAGGACATGCCTTACCCCTAACCCTAACGCGGCTCTAAAACCAACAGTGTCTGGGCTAGTGTTGAAATGTTTTTTTTTCTAATGTTAACTAAGTATGATGGCTGATTGATTGTGTGCAATTCTAGGAGGTCAACCATTTCAGACAGATGCTTCCCATCTTCCGGGCGAAGTAAATTTATTGTTTACTGCCTGAATTGAGGCACCTCTATCAAGGAATGGTGACGGGGTTGCCAAGGCAATTTTTAATAAGCCAGAGTACTCTTTTTGTACAGATGCTGGTTTGATTACCCCCTCATTTACCTGCAGACCTTATGCCACATCTTGAGGTGGGAATTTGTGGATAAAGCCATTCTGGCAAAAAGAAACTTTCTCGCCACTGGTCTTCTTTTACCGGGCTGACGTATAGTCTTGGCAAGTCCTAGTAAGTGCATCCTCCTCTGGACTCGAAAAATTCGGAACTTTTGGGGGTTTCGGAATTGGATTTTTTTTTAGCCAAAGCGATTCTTTTAATTTATTCGTGTAATTAAAACTTAATTTTCCATTGCTGGTACTAATGATAGAATGGTCGATATTTATTGATTTAAAGTCTAGCAAATAAACATTTATAGATCATAATAACGAATTTATGTAAAGTTATCGCAGTAAAAATGACAAAGGCACGAGTGGGTAAATATGAAAAAAATGGCACAAGTGAAAAATATAGTAAAAATCTCACAATGACTTTATCAAAATCTCACAATGAGTTTATCAAAATCTCACAATGACTTTATCAAAATCTCACAATGACTTTATCAAAATCTCACAATGAGTTTATCAAAATCTCACAATGAGTTTATCAAAATCTCACAATGAGTTTATCAAAATCTTGGATAGCATAGATAAAGGAAAAAATTATGAAGTTTGTTAAATTAAAAGGAAACTTATATCTATATTTAAAAGTATACGATTAATCTACTAAATTAATCCATCCCCTCTAAAAAATAAATGAAACACTACTTGATATACGGAATCGGTAATTGTATTTGAATGGGAAAATATTAGAATATTACTATAGCTATAAGGATTTCTAAAAATGTAATTCTCTTTCGTTAGTTCTTTAAATCGCAACAATGGACGGAATGAATTTAGGAAAATTGAGTTACAGAAAATTAAATTTTTTGGGTTTATTTTTAAGTGAAACCTTATAATCTTGTTATATTGCCTAGAAAGTTTCGTACAATTACGCCAATTTTTCTATTTCATTCAATGTTTTTTTTTTTTTAGATATTTAAAAAAAAATTCACACCATACAGAAGAAATAAAATATATTAAATTAAAAACTCATGTATTTCTTTGAGGGAAGAAAAAAAATCGAAAATTTGTTGAGTTTTTTTTTAAAAGGCAAAAACTGATAAGTAAAATATGATAATTTTTCAAGTACGGTGACCCATGTTTTCACACACAAGGCTTGACGGCTCACGTGTATGTGTTATTTTAAATTTTATTGCCCTTTTATCCATCCGTATTTCAAAACAGGAAAAAGATAAGAAACACCGGCTAGCTAACACCAGTTGATGCTTACGTAATGGCGGTCTTTTCAAATGGTTGCTTAAAAAAATTCTTTTAAAAAATACATGGAGTATCTATATATATAAAAGTGAAAATGTATGTATGTATGTGTGTTTGTATATCTCGCAAAAACTTTCGACACGGGTCACAGATTTTCAGGAGATTGGTATCATTTTAAAGCTCGATCCTTCGCCCGACAAATATCGAAAAATTGGCCAAAAACATTAATTCAGTTTTCTACAGGGAGGGGTCAGCAAAAACCGTCCTCTCATGACAAATTCGCTTCTAGGCATGCGCAAATGACGTCGAGACATGATTTAGTTTAAAAAAACGATCTAATGTCAACGAGACATGATTTAGTTTAAAAAAACGATCTAATGTCAACGTCGTCTTAGCTGAGTTCATTAGAGTGTGGCCTCATTATCTAAAGGTTTTCGGTTCGAATCGTGGTGTGAGAAGTCTTTTTTTTTTCGATTTTTAAAGGATTAATATTGAAACAGAGTTATTTAAGCCATTTTTCACGTTCTATGTTTTTTTTTTGTTTTTATTTTTCAGCTTTTTTAAAGAAAACCGATTAAAAAAATATTGTATATTTTTCGATAAACTTTTTATTATTTTTAGGGGTTAAATTACATTATTCATTTTGTTATAAGTTTCGAAAGATAGCGAGTCTAATTAATCACTCCTTTTTTAATGGCGACTTCTGACACTCTTAGTGTAGCGATATATAAATACTTATGTAAAACAAATAGAAAGTATATCTTACCCTACTTCGGGATTAAGCAATGTTGCATTCAATATTCATAATGTGGGATGGTTGACCCACTCAAACAAGACCGATGATGAGGGGAGGTTCTGTCATGATTTCTCCATTACTTATGACCTCACGTAGATTGTTTATGAACCAACCCATGTGCCCGACAATGACGGCCAGTGTACGAGTCTCCTAGACCTTTTTCTCACAACTTGCCCTGAACTATCTTCAGTTTCCAGTCTGTCTCCTCTTGGATCTTCCGACCACTCAGTTGTATCAATTAAGATAAAAATGCAATGTAATAAGTCCTCAGACGTACCTCTCCATCGTACAGTATATCGATACACTATGATTGACTGGGATAGTTTTCATACATTTATATCGGATCTTCCTCTGCATTCCATATTTAAAAAGGATGTGTCATCTATAGTATCAGACCTGATGGAATGGTTAATTGTAGGTATAGACCATTTCATACCCTCGAAAAAGTTCCAGCAAAAACCTAACAGCCAGCTATGGTTCTCTCCAGAATGTGCTGCAGCTATTGCGCACAGAAATCACTTTTTCCACTGCTTCCAACGTAATAGATGTATGGAAACTAAAGCCGCTTTCAGGACTGCCAGCAACCATTGTAAGAAAGTAATAAACAATGCAAGAGAGTTATATGCTCAGTCCATCAAATCCAAAGTAGCTGAGCAGCGGCTTGGTTCTCACCAGTTTTGGTAAATAGCAAACAGAATCCTGAACAGAAGCATGTGCTCTATCCCAACTATTATCAATGGACCTGAGTTAATCTCGTCAGCATCAGACAAAGCCAAACTCTTTGCCAAGAACTTTGCAGCTAATTCTACCCTTTGCGACCAAGGCCGCCAACTTCCAATATTTCCTCCTGTATCAGAAAACACGTTATGTGATATACAAATATCTGTACGTGATGTAGCCAAGCTAATCAAAAACCTTGATTCCAGTAAAGCAACCAACCCTGACGGTATTCCAATTATAGTACTCAAAAAACTTCAACCAAAACTAGAGCCTGTTTAAATGTTGTCTTAAGGAGAATTGCTTCCCATCACCCTGGAAAAACTCATCAGTATGCCCTGTATTTAAGAATTCAGGTGATCGTTCATCCCCCTCTAAGTACAGGCCAATAAGTCTCCTGTGCATCATGAGTAAGTTGCTGGAATCTGTGTTAAATAGAGAAGTAATCAACCATCTCAGCAAAAATAACCTTCTTAGTGACACACAATATAGTTTCCATTCTGCTAGACCTACAGCAGATGTGCTTACAGTTATATCTCATAGGATTAGCGAATCTCTCGACAGAGGCAACCTTTCTAGGGCAATTGCTCTTGACATATCAAAAGCTTTTGGTAGGGTATGGCATAAAGGTTTACTTCACAAGATCTCTAGCTATGGTATAGCTGGAAATGTCTTCTCAATTATTAAATCATTTCTCTCTGATAGGTTCATAAGAGTAGTAGTTAATGGGAAAAAATCAGAAGCTCACAGTATTAATGCTGGAGTCCCTCAGGGGTCCATCCTGGGCCCAACTCTTTTCCTGATCTACATTAATGATCTTCCAAATCGCATCCTTACATCATTCGTAGACATTTTTGCTGATGACACTACCATCTATGGTAGCACATCTAAGACAGTAAACGACCAAGTTCTCTCCGAATCTCTCTCCTCTGATCTTGATCACGTTGTACAATGGGGAAAGGAGTGGCTGGTTACTTTTAATGCATCTAAAACCAAGCTTCTATCTTTACATCATCAACGTTCTGATCCCCATCTGGCATCAATTAAAATGAATGGCTCTCGTCTTGGGGAGGCCTCAAGTTTTGACAGGCTTCTGGGCTTGACCTTTACTCCTGATCTTAAATGGAATACATACATCAAATCTGTTGCCAAGGCCACTGGAAAAATGGTCGGATCCTTCTATCGATCAAGTAGATATCTCACTGCTGATGCAATTCTCTATTTATATAAGAGCCAGATATGTCCAAGGATGGAATACTGTTGCCACATATGGGCAGGAGCTGCTAGAAAAGACTTGTCCTGCCTTGATAGGGTTCAAAATAGACTTCGTAGCCTCATGGTGGGAGATGTCCTTTGCTCTTCGCTCCAACCTCTATCTCACAGAAGAGATGTTGCGAGTTTGTCTATGTTTTATCGTTATTTTCATGGAAAGTGTTCGACCGAGCTTCAATCTATGGTCCCCCCTCAGCAAACTTTCACAAGAAACACTCGTCTAGCTGAAAACACTATTAATAATTCCCCCCACTCTTTATCTGTACCTAAACCTAAACATAGATTCCATTATCAAAGCTTCTTTCTTAGAACTGCACGCCTGTGGAATTGTCTTCCGTTTTCCTGCTTTCCAGCTGTCTATAATATGGTTGTCTTCAAGTCCAACGTGAACAAGTTTCTGGTGAGCCGTTCCACTTAAGTTAACAAATTTACCAAATTTCCATTACTATCGATTACTATATTGTCCTTTTGACTGCTGTACACTCTTTAACCCTTATCCTTGAGTGGCCTATCTGCCTTGATAAGTGGTGACGTCCATGTAAAAAAAAAAGAAGAAAAAAAAAGAAAAACTCGTTAAAACTTCATTGGTTGCTTCACATCTGGAAAATATTAACCTGGAATTATATCGAATTACAAAATCTAGTACTCTATAAACATTTTTTTGTTTGTTCTAATTTCTTTAAAGCAGCGATTTGAGACAGACATCCTTAAATTGCTCTGGGACAATATTATTATTGCTCGTTTTGACGATAATTACTTCCCTTGGATCTTTTTAGTCTTACAAAGTTATCCCCCCTCGACACGTCGTATATTTAACTAAAAAAACATGAGAAATATCTTTCGTTTTGTAACTTGCATTCGTTTAGGGACCAACTGATTACAGCTAATGTCTATTTGTTTACAAGTTTAGGAATGTTGAGAACTCAACCTTAATAATTGTTACTCTATTTAGTGTACAAGGTTATAAATCCAATATCAAGCGGACTATTAATATAATCTATTTCTTGTAAAAAGAATCGCGCGTGAGCTCTCTCTCCCTCTCTCTCTCTCCCTCTCTCTCTCTCTCACTCACTCACTCACTCACTCACTCACTCACTCACTCACACACACATGAGGATAAAATACATGGTATATCGTAAAATAAAATGTCGTGAAGAAAGAATGTATTAGAAAAGACATAAAGGAAAAACAATTAAACACAGTAACAAATAATCAAACGAAAGAATTACTGGTTTTGTGCGGATCAATGAAGGCTTTCATATATTTTCTTCTAGTGTTCAATTATTCCCCCTTTTATCCCTCTCCCTCTCTCTTTCTCTCTCTCAATCACACACACACACGCACACACATGATATATCATGGAATGGGGTAAAAAATGGATGGTAACGTTCAACGCTGCCAGGAGAAAGCTCGTTTCCTTTAATAATTACATGAAACCTTACCAACCACCAATAGCTATGGCTAGAGATACTTTATTTGAGAGCACTTCGTTCAAGTTCCTTGGCTTAACGTTCACAGTAAACATGAGTTGAAATAGATACATCGAGATTATTGCTAAGGCTCCTGCAAAGAAGGTGGGCTCTCTCTGTCGTGCTAGAAAGTTACTTACGCCTGAAAGTAGCCTGTACTTCTACAAAGCCACCATTCGCCCATGTATGGAGTACTGCTGTCACATTTGGGCTGGTGCATCTGCTACTAGTCTCTCGCTCCTGGACAGGGTCCAAAAGAGAGTAGGCAACCTAATAGGTCCCGAACTGTCATTTAAACTTCAACCCCTATCTCACCGACGTAATGTTGCACCCATCTACCTGTTTTACAAGTATTTTAATGGTGAATGCTCTGACAAGCTACAAGCCCATGTACCCCCTCGACGAAATACCCCTGACAAACCCGACAAGCAGCAATTCCCACCCCTCCACAGTTGAGATCCCTAGATGTAAGAAAACCTTTTACTCTAATAGCTTCTTTCCCAGAACTGCAGGACTTCGGAATTATCTTCCGGTTTTCTGCTTCCCCAACTGTACTGACATACAGAAGTTCAAGGATAATGTGAACAGACATCTTGCTGCTAAACTCCCTACATAGTACCCCTGCAACTTAGGTCCCTGATATTAGCTCCCTACATCAAAGTGGCAACGTGCCTTGTTTGGGGTGAAAATGTAAAAAAACAAAAACAAAAACAAAACAAAAAAAAAAAAAACAACAAAAAAAAAACAAAAACAAAAAAAACAAGAAAACAAAACAAAACTGAAATGCCATGGAAACAGGAAGTTAACCCCTCCCCTCCAAAACAAAACACACACACACACACACACACACACACACACACACACACACACACACACACACACAAAACAAAACAAAAAACAAAACAAAACAAAAACAAAACAAAAAGGAAAAACAATTCAACACGAGACGAAATAATCAAACGAGATTTACCAGATGCGTTCATATTCACGAACGTCCTCATAAAATTTCTGCCTATGTTTAATAATGTTTCCTTTTTATCTTTTTCACACACATATGCACGAGGGTCGTTCCAAAAGTAATGCATCCTATTTTCTAAATAAAAAAAATAAAAAGCGAATTTTTTTTGAAGAGCTGCGAAGACGAGAGTAGTACCATTAAAACGAGCGACCTTTTGTGCTCCAGAATTTATTTTTTTACATAGTCAGCATTATTCTCAATGCACTTTTGCTAACCTCTTTGGATGTGTCGGTCATAAAAGTCGCCAATTTGAAATCTACAAACGCATCTCCTAACCGTGTTGGCATCAACTGCATCGACTTCGTAGTTGGTGAATGTTCATCGGTTCAATTTTTTCTGCATGAAGGAATTCAATGTCGCATTTCTGTTTCTGACGCACGTTCATGACAGGAATTGCTTTCTTAGAATCTCACATTGCCACTATCTATTACAGAGAGATTAAACTTTCAGGTCATGAATGCATAAGTTCGGTCATTGATTAAATGTTTCCACTTGTTAAATACGTCCAAACAAATGAAAACAATCTTTTCAATTTTAAATGAAGGATAGCAGCAAACAAAATAAAGAATTGTTTTCTTCTGCGAATTGGGGCCTCTGTGCCGAGCGATTCGGCTGGCGGAGTAGATGAACTTCATCTGTCTGTTAGGAACTATTTTTGAGCCCTTGGAGAAACACCGATCTCTCGTTAGCAGGAACTCAACCGACGACCAAAACATAAGGTTTGTTGTGAGTCGAGTACCTATTGTGTTGGCAATCTAAAAACGTAAGTATTATTCTATACTGATAAATGTTACGATTAGCGACTTGAATTATTTTAAGGACACACTGTTTAAAAATCTTTCAAACATATTAAGGAGACAGTACACATAATAAGTTGGCGCGTGTTGATGTGTGTGTGTGTGTTTGTTTGTGTGTTTGTGTGTGTAGCAGGAACTCAACCGGTGAGCAAGGCAGATCCCCCCTCTCTATCTCTTTCTCCTGTCACCGTCCACTTGACACAACAGCTTATCAACTCTCGCCACAGAAGCTGACGACTCACTGGGCGCTTCAGCATACCAACCTCGCCGAAAAAATCTCACATCCTATATTTTATACCTTTTTCACTGTTTTGTCTTAAAGAGGTGACGCTTATGTCAACGGGTTATCAAATCTAAGGGAGATAACCAGCATAAACATAGCAAAAATAAGCATATTTTGCAAGATATAATTTGGGACACTGAATAATCAGCTGAACAATGAAAAAATGTTAAACGGAAAAAAAAAAAAAAAAAAAAAAAAAAATGATTACATACACTAAAAAAAATATTTGTTTTTCTTTATTTGAGGTAATCAGTCAGCATAGGGATGATTTAAACTTTTTTTGAAGGAGATTTTCAAGTATTTAAACCGCCAATGATTAAAGTTTAATTTATTTATTTATTTATTGTTACTATTCTGTAGTTTCATTTTGCAAGGTATAATTTGGGGCGCATAATAATTAACATACACAAAACAACAAAAAGAGAAAACTTTTTTGAAGTAGATTTTGAAGTATTTTAAACCGTCAATGTATTTTTTTTAAACGAAAATAAAAAATTAAAAGAAATTTGTTTCTCTTTATTTTAGGTAATCAGTCATTTCTGTCTGTGATTAAAGTAGGAAAAAATAACAACGTTCAAAGATTCTGCATAAGATAAAGTGTTGTTGTTTTTTTTTTTTTTTTTTTTTTTTTGCATTGTTCTACTGATTATTTCAGCGTCCCAAATTATATCTTGCAAAATATTCTTATTTTTGCTACGTTTATGCTGGTTATCTCCCTTGGATTTGATGATCGTTGACATAAGCGCCAAAGAGGCGTTGTTCTTTATTTTGTGCTCTTGAATTAATAATTAGGAGTAAAATCATAATAAAAAATGGAGTAAAATCATAAAATGGTGAACCCGACTGTTTGCATTACATTATTACTTCTTAGTTTTTAATTTTTAATTTCTTACTTTTATAAATAAAAATATTTAAAATCACAAACAATTAAATAAGATGGGTTACTTTCCTTACTCATTTAGTTCAGTATAAGTTATCTCCCTTACTTTATCAGCGTTAAACAACATGGACTTAAGAGTTGATGCTACACTGTGGATCCTCGCAATCAGTTACTTATCTTTTTTGCTTGTTTTACGAACGTAGCAAATAATCCAGAAGGAAAATTTGACCCAGGTCAAAAGTGAAGGATACGTAAGGTCAAAAATAGGATCAGAAATTAATGTGGGGTTTAACAATAAAAACATGTTTCAAAAAATAAAATACGTTGAGATATCCTAAAAAAGGTTGGCGTTTGGGTGGAGTCAGAATCAACTTTGATTTTATACACCTGCAAAGCTGAGTTTTTGTCGCACTGACATTGATATTAAAAGCCTACTTTTTTCTGTTTAAAATTATTAAAACCAACTTGTTAATATACTCAGTCATGGGTATGTATAACTTCATAATTTTTTAAATTTTTTATTTTGTTATTCAATTTTCACCCCAAACAAGGCACAGGTGTGTCAGAAGCTTCGTGAAAAATATTGAATAATTTGACCCCCTGTCTTTCCAAGCTTATAACTATTCGAAAAATGTAATTCAAGCCCTATTTTTTTTTTGAATTAAAGGAGCAAGGACCAAGGTTTCATAATAAAAAATACAAACAACGTGGATTTTAAACAAAAAGGTTTTAAACTTCGGACTTTGCAGGTAAATTAAAAAAAAACTGTCCTTTTTTTGTTTTAAATTTGAGTATATTATTTATTGATCTTTTATCTTCAATTTGTGATATATAAAACTTTGGTACATAAATTAATTATTTACTTTTCAAAAGACATTTCAAAAAGGGAGGCGTGAATTAAAAAAAAACGTTTGTCTAAAATATTATATTCGATTTATTGAAAAGAGCATAAAATTTCACATTGACCCTGAAAATATCGTAAAAATAGAATCAATAGAAAAAGTTTGATAGATTTTTAAAGTTTAAAAATTGAAAAATACTGAACTCATAAAATTTATTGCAGGCCAGGATATAAATATCCTAACTCTCTACAAAAGAAAATAATGAAACGAATGGAAAGAAGGAAACAAAACTCAATTGCTGGATAAAATAAACATGTCGTTTATTTTCTGTTGAAAATGAATGTTTTAGGTGTAACTCGTGTTCATGTCCGCGCGTGGAAAGAGGAGTGAGTAATGTAGTGGAACGAGAAATGGCAGTCCAACGTGTAGACAAAGAAAAAGATAGAGTGTTGACATCAGTAAAGCTGCGCGCACATGGTGGTACTTGTCTATGTGGAAATGTCTTCAGGCTTCTAGCTGTGGACGCGAACTTGTCTGGTTGATGGACCAAAGCAAAAGGGGAAAACGAGTGAGAAAGTCAATCCAGTTCATGGAGAGAGAAAGCGTATAAAGTGTACGTACTGTTAGCTCTTGCCCCACACAGTAGCAAGTGGCGTGAGGCGCGCGGGAGCGCGCACCCCGAAAGGGAGCGAATGATCCGTTGACCGCTCAGGTCGGAAGCTAAGTCGAAAAGAAAGAAACAGCTTTTGCTCTTGCTTTTATAGTTGTTTCCGGTGGTCTTTTGCGCATGTGTGGATTTCCTTTAAAGGGGAAGTGACGTTGCCCATGTGTGCGTACGTGTGCGCGTATGTGTGCATACATGTGTGTACGTTAGCATGTGTGTGTGTATGCACGTGAATGTGAGTGTATGTACGTAAACGTGAATATATCTACGCGTGTGTACGTATGCGCGTATTTTTGTGTGCGCGTATGTATATGACAAGAAATATGGCTCGAGATGTGAACGCGTGTTTTTGTGTGAGGCTAGAAAAGGCTCGCGCAAATTCAATTAATTTCATTACTTTTTTTAAAAAAATAACAAAATATTATTTCTATTACTTTTTATACAACTTTAATAGTTTATTTTGGAAGTATAATCCACAAAGAAAATAAACAACCCACTTTTAAAAGAGAAATTACGAGTTTTTTTTAATATTTTATTCGCGGTTTCGTGATAGGGGTGTCAAAAATTCCTACAAAAATTCTGATACACCTAGCACAGTGCCACTTTGAAGTAGGGGGCTACTATCGGACACAAAAGTTGCAGGGGTATTATGAAGGGAGATGAGTGGCAAGATGTCTGTAAATTTATTTATCTAAGTAAGTGGTTAATTTAGTGTCAGAATATATCTGGTTATTACGGTGTATCTCCAATATCCTTATAGGAGTCTGTGATATACTTCCACGATATCATAACCCCATATTTAGACAGAACAGATACTATCCTTGAATCTTAGCTAGAAGACCAAGAAGGTATATTTTATTTTCACGTATGGCCTAAAAGCGGCATAAATTTTTTAAAATCTAATTTTAAAAAATTTTTACTTTGCATCTTCGGTAATTGGTAGATCCTACTTATTAAAAAAAAAATGGGGGGGGTAGAAGCTGATAACATACTACAAACATTAGCGTATCTATATGCCAATGATTTAATGCTCATAGTATGTTATTACCTTCTATCCCCCTGTTTAATAAATAGGATTTCCTAATCGAATAATTTATAACTTGGAAACCGTGACACACGTACGTACATACGTACTTACGTACGGTAAAGCTATTACGATATTAATATACAGACAATATTTAATAATCTGCCACAACTTTGCGGCGAACGCAGCTGCATTTCATAGCACAAAGAAACGCGTTTAGATATCATGTCCAACCTTAATATCAGCAGTCGATGTCGCAATCAAGTTGCCTACCAATGAGGGTAGTGTTAGACATAGAGTCAACATTTAATGCGAGGAATATCTAAATATCCAAAAAGTAGGACTTTATATCTCTTTTTGATTCATTTTACTTCAGTCGAAGTCAAATCAAGGGACCAATACTTGGTCTCTACAATCTCTATGGACAAATTAGATATTCGAATATTCTGCCAAAATTCTCCTTTACTTTTCAAACACTAAGTTAGTAAAGAAGTTGAGAACATTCATTTCCTCTCCTATTTGACCATTTAAATATCTTATAGTATACCTTTCTTGTGAACTCTTTGTCTTACTGGGTTCCACGCCAAAAATTCGTCTAGTCTGGTGGAGTATCCAGTTTCGTGCTCTTGAAGTAGCATCAATTGAAAAAAAAAAAAAAATGTTGACTAGCCAACATATGCCGAGGAGATCTTATTTGCGCCACGAATGCGAAATGTGATTTTGAATTTTTGGACAATGTTTACAGAAAGAAAAAGTATCGCTATGCCAAATTCTCCCGACAAACCCATGAACAGAGAAACATTAGACACTCAAGGATAGTCTAGTAGGCATTCAAGTTGTCTCTATGCTTTGGATCGGAATGGCAAAAAAAAAAACCCAAAAGCAAAAAAAAAAAAAAAAAAACAAACAAAAAAAAAAACGGCCAACTCAAAATTCGCAGTAAGCATTCAGATTTTGTTTCTGCCATTAAAGACTTACTTTTTTGGGGGGATTAACGATCAGTAATTAATTTGATATTAAAGAAAACCAGGAAACGTTTTGTCGTAAATTTTATTTAAATAATTTCAAAAATAAATGTTCACAATTTTTTTATTATTTTTATTTTTTTATTCAATTTTCACTCCAAACAAGGCACAGTGCCACTTTGAAGTAGGGGCTACTATCGGGGACATAAGTTACATGGATATTATGAAGGGAGATGGGTAGAAAGATGATTGTTTATATTACACTCGAACTTCTGCATGTCAGTACAGTTGGGAAAGCAGAATCCCGGAAGGGAATTCCAAAGTCTAGCAGTTCTGGGGAAGAAACTATTGGAGTAGAAGGCTTTCTTACACCTAAGGATCTCTACGGTGAAGGGGTGGGATTTAGTTGCTTGTTGGGTTGGTCGGGGGTGTTCACGCTGAGGGGACACAAGTGCTTGTAGTTCGTCAGAGCATCCACCATTAAAATACTTGTAGAACAGGCAGAGGGATGCAACATTTCGTCGATGGGAAAGAGGCTGAAGCTTAGATGACAGTTGGCGACTTTCTTTTGAACCCTGTCAAGGAGTGAGACATTAGCAGCAGATGCACCAGCCCAAATGTGACAACAGTACTCCATACATGGTCGAATGGTGGCCTTATAGAGGTACAGGATAAGTAAGTAGCTTTCTAGCACGGTAGAGAGAGCCGACCTTCTTCGCAGCAGCCTTGGCAATGCTCTAGGTGTATCAGAATGTTTGTAGGAATTTTTGACACCCCTTACACGAAACTGCGAATAAAATATAAAAAACTCGTAATTTCTCTTTTAAAAGTGGGGTGTTTATTTTCTTTATGGACTATACTTCCAAAATAAACTATTAAAGTTGTATAAAAAGTAATAGAAATATTTTTTTTATTTTTTAAAAAACAGTAATGAATTTTACGAACTCAATATTTTTCAATTTTTAATCGACCCAGTAGATATCTCACTGCTGATGCAATTCTCTATCTATATAAGAGCCAGATACGTCCAAGGATGGAATACTGTTGCCACATATGGGCAGGAGCTGCTAAAAAAGACTTGTCCTGCCTTGATATGGTTCAAAATAGACTTCGTGGCCTGGTGGGAGATGTCCTTTTCTCTTCGCTGCAACCGCTATCTCACAGAAGAGATGTTGCGAGTTTGTCTCTGCTTTATCGTTATTTTCATGGAAAGTGTTCAACTGAGCTTCAATCTATGCCCCCCCCTCGCCAAACTTTCACAAGAAACACTAGACTAGCTGAAAACATTATCAATAATTTTCCCCACTCTTTATCTGTACCTAAACCTTAACATAGATTCCATGATCAAAGCTTCTTTCTTAGAACTGCACGCCTGTGGAATTGTCTTCCGTTTTCCTGCTTTCCAGCTGTCTATAATATGGTTGTCTTCAAGTCCAACGTGAACAAGTTTCTGATGAGCCGTTCCACTTAAGTTAAGAAATTTACCGAACTTCCATTACTATCGATTACTATATTGTCCTTTTGACTACTCTACACTCTTTAACCATTATCCTTGAGTGGCATATCGGCCTTGATAAGTGGTGACGCCTATGTAAAAAAAAAAAAATCTATCAAAATTTTTCTATTGATTCTATTTTTACGATATTTTCAGGGTCAATGTGAAATTTTATGCTCTTTTCAATAAACTGAATATAATATTTTAGACAAACGTTTTTTTTTAAAATTCACGCCCCCCCCCATTTTCAAGTGTCTATTAAAAAGTAAATAATTAATTTACTCACCAAAGTTTATATATATATATATATATATATATATATATATATATATATATATATATATATATATATATCACAAATTGAAGAGAAAAGGTCAATAAATATTATATTCAAATTTAAAACAAAACAAAAGTAGTGTTTTTAGAAATTTACCTGTAAAGTTCGAAGTTTAAAAAATTTTTTTTTTAAACCACGTTGTTTGGTTTTTCTTTTTTTTTTTTTAAATGAAACCTTGGTCCTTGATCCTTTAATTGAAAAAAAAAATTAGGGCTTGGATTACATTTTTCGAGTAGTTATAAGCTTGGAAAGACAGGGGGTCGAATAATTCACGCCTCCCATTTTGAAATGTTTATTAAAAAGTAAATAATTAATTTACTCACCAAAGTTTTATATATCACAAATTGAAGAGAAAAGGTCAATAAATAATATATTCAAATAAAAAAAAGTAGTGTTTTTTTTAGAAATTTACCTGTAAAGTCCGAAGTTTAAAACCTTAAAAAAAAACACGTTGTTTTTTTTTAATGAAACCTCGATCCTTGCTCCTTTAATTGAAAAAAAAAAAATTAGGGCTTGAATTACATTTTTCGAGGAGTTATAAGCTTAGAAAGACGGGGTGGAATTATTCACTATTTTCACGAAATTTCTGGCACACCTAGCAATGCTCTCAATGTATCTATTCCAGTTCATGTTCCCTGTAAACGTTAGGCCGAGGAGTTTAAAGGAAGTATTTTTGGGTAATGTGTTTTTGGCCATTACTATTGGTGGTAGTGAAGGTTTCTTGTAATTATTGAAGGAAACAAGCTTAGTCTTGGCAGCATTGAATGTGACCATCCATTTGATTGGAAGAAAAAAAAAATTAATGTAAGAATTTCTTAAATTAATTAA